>NC_037689.1:56752930-57388029 GCF_003255815.1 Theropithecus gelada
GCCATTCTAACTGGTGTGAGATGGTATCTCATTGTGGTTTTGATTTGCATTTCTCTGATGGCCAGTGATGATGAGCATTTTTTCATGTGTCTGTTGGCTGTATGAATGTCCTCTTTTGAGAAATGTCTGTTCATATCCTTTGCCCACTTTTTGATGGGGTTGTTTGTTTTTTTCTTGTAAATTTGTTTGAGTTCTTTGTAGGTTCTGGAAATTAGCCCTTTGTCAGATGAGTATGTGATTGGTAACTCTAGTGCTAATGTCAAAGCTGAGCATAGATGGCTCTAACAGAAAAACTCATTTAGGTGTAATAAAATCGACTCTTTTTACTTGATTGTAGTTACTAACTGTTTTTCCAGTGATTATAGATTGGTTTGGAAAATACAAATACTTGGCTAATGGTTTTATTCTGCTACAATTTTCCTCATCCTCTTTTTACCTTCTTGAAAATGCTTCCTTCTTATTCTCCATCAGGTTTTAGGATGCTGATGAGCCTAGCTAAGATGGTGAGAGATTAGAATACTAGAAAAATAAGGGCCCAGGAAATTGAGAACATTACTTAAAGAATTCCTACTCAGCAGAAATGCTCCCTGTGCCGCTGAATCCACTCTCACTATATTGAAATTCTTGATGTAATCAAATATTCAAAACTAGAAAATCTATAAGAATTTTCAGCATAACAAATACCATTGATTTCCATCTATTTTATTTCATGCCACATCATTGCTAAGAATAACTTGTTCCTCATGTATTTAAAATACCAGATTTTCTATAGAACATAGGAAGAATTTAATTACATGATATTTTTCTCTTTAATAATTGTGCAATGTACAAAGATCAAGAGGATGAGAATTGGGCTTTTGTCAGGGTCTGCTACTTACTAGCCATGTGATCTCGGTCAAACCATTTAACTTCTTTGGGCCTTGGTTTCTTAATATAAGGGGAAGGAAAATAGATTCTCCAAAGAATTTCGAATTCCAAAATTGTATGATCCTTAAATTCCATTGAGGATAGAATCTCATTAAACTTAGACCAGTGGTGTGCCTTGAAATGAAAATGTCTTGGTATGATTGCCATTGTAATGTGTAAATGTTCTGAAATTAAATCAATAAAGTGTAATCCTTACTGCTTTTTTTTATGCATGGTTTTATTGGATGATGTTAAACAGCTGCTGCATTCTATTATGGCTGTAGTCCTTCAGTTCTGGTTGAAATAACTCCTATGTATATACTGAGAAACAAGGCTAATGCATGATTCAGCACCTTCATAAATCAAAGATTCTATTACAGGCGGAAAATAGCCCAACAAAAGCTATTCTATTACATTTCAATACCATAGAAAAGAAGAGAATATATCTAGTGGCAAACATAAGTCCTCTCTTTTTATTTTGCAATGCAATAAAAAGGCTATGTAGGTTTTAGTAGTTTCTTCCATCCAGTGGTTACTACATTAACACTTATATTGAATGATATTATTTAAAAGTCCATTTTTTTTCAGAATGTCAATTATTTTTCATGCTTTGGTAAAGAGATGTACTCTACAGCGTACAGAGGATTATTTTTTTCAATCTAGTTCAATTGGAGTTGTATTTCCTGATGGCTAGCCAGGAACAGCTTCACAAAACCTACATTAGGAGAACAATATACATATATAGATTTTGAACAATATGCACACATATATATGTTTGTATTTGTATATAAGTATATATTGAATATACAAATATATACATTTGTATTATATATAAAATGAATTAATTTGATAAAACAATTATATTAAATATAAATCTAGGTGCAAAATCTTCTTAAAGATATTATTGTTGTATAGTCCATCCCTACTCCTCCAGGTATAACCCTAAAGTTCCAGGCCTATATTTTATTGATAAAGAGGAATTAGACATTTGTTCTGAATATTTCCTCTACCATTTCAAGAAGACAAGCTCAGAATAGTCATTATAGCTGCCATTTAGAAATCAATAACAATTACAGTTCTCATATATAGTAGGTTGAGTAATTCACTTCACCGTAGTCCCTCTTGGGCTGGAACTTCAAACTTGCAAAATTTATTTGGCATAGGCAACCAATTAACTTTAGAAGAGGCATGATATTAATCAATTATTTAATGCATTAAGCCCCTTAATTACATATTAGAATACTACATACTAGATAGCAGCAACTATGGAAAATATGTGATAATAATCTTACTCTATAAAATTTCAAAATTTATATGATAAAACAGAAATGACAATCTCGTGGAAACTTCAAACTTACAAAATTTATTTGGCATAGGCAACCAATTAATTTTAGAAGAGGTATGATACTAATAAATTATTTAATACATTAAGCCCCTTAATTACATATTAGAATACTACATACTAGATAACAGCAACCATGGAAAACATGTGATAACAATCCTACTCCATAAAATTTCAAAATGTATAGGATAAAACAGAAACGACAATCTTGTGGAAATTTTTAGGGAGTGGGAAGTTTTGAGAATGAGGGAGTGGATGATGGAGAAGGAAAGATGGGGGTAAAATAGGTATTTTCAAAACCATAACCCCCAGCAGGCCATAAATCTGATTACTTTGATTTTCTCATTATAATTATTCAGTTTGAATGAAGCCACCTTTCTTCCACCATTTTAGATAATAACTTAAGTGAGGAAGCAGTATTTCCTTAAGAACTTGGTGGATTATATCTACTCCCTAAAGATATAAACTTTTGCCCTACCATAGTTTTTTTTTCTCATTTGCAGTTAGCATTCGTGAATACAGAAACTATTTCTTATTTTCCCTGAACAGCAGGAAATACATGATCAACTTCTGTTCTTATTCTAAGATGGTTAAATAATACACTAATGTTATCTTAGAAAGCAGAATTTAAATAAGTGCCCTGTAGTCCCAGCTACTCAGGAGGCTGAGGCAGGAGAATGTTGTGAACCCAGAAGGCAGAGCTTGCAGTGAGCCGAGATTGCACCACTGCACTCCAGCCTGGGTGAAAGAGCAAGACTCCGTCTCAAAAAAAAAAAAAAAAAAAAAAAAATCCAAAAAAACCCAAAAAAATGAAACAAAAAAAAATTCTTGTGTAGTAATTGGTTAAAATAATGCATTTGGCTAACAGAACCTATACTGTTAGGAGTTACATAAATTAACTTGACACATTAAAGTAATCCCTAAGTATCTAATTCTAATAATATTTCATGATATAGATACAGAATATTTTAATAATTTAAAACTAGAATTGTTACTACTATATTATTTTTATAGTGAGATAAATCTGTTATTTCTGAGATCCAAAGAAATAACACATTAATACACTCTCGGTGAAGTAAAATCAATCCTACAGGTCATTGCTTGACTTTGTGGGTTAAAATTGCTTTCAACATCTTATTATTAGCACTGTTGCACTGGAGGCTTCTAACTCCATTATCATGGAGGTAGAATTTCACTTCTTATAATGGCATGCTACCTTTAAAAATGCGAAGTTTAAAGTACACGATGCTTTGCGTATACTTGATTTTTCTAAATTAAAAGAGATTGGATTTATTGTCAATAACTTGTCACACAGGCAAACTTTCAAATTAACAAGTATTGAAAATGCTAGAAGAATAGATAAGTAAATGAATTACTGGCACATTTAAGAAATGCTTTCGAAATAGGTGGTTGTGTGTTATGGTTTGAATGTCTTCTCAATAACTCATGCTGAAATTTGATTGCCATTGTATCAGTGTTGAGATGTGGTACCTTTAAGAGGTGATTAGGCCACGAGGGCTCTGCCCTAATGAATGGATTAAAGCCATTATCAAGAGAGTGGGTTAGTTATCACAGGAGCAGGCTCCTGATGAAAAAGTTTGGCTCCCTTTCTCCCTCTGTCTTACATGCTGTCTTGCACTTCTGCTCTCCACCAAGGGATGTTGAACACAAAGGCCGTCACTGATGTGGGCCCCTTGACCTTGGATTTCCCAGCCACCAGAACTGTAAGAAATGCATTTCTTTTTAAAATAAATCACCCAGTCTGCGGTATTATGTTAGAACAACACAAAATGGACTGTGATACTGTGTTTATTGCTGGCACATTTTACCTTCTTTATCACCTTCTTAATTTAGATCTCTCTCAAGCTGAAGAAGATGAGATGAGAGAATCAACTTCTGTCATTTTATTTTACTGCCAAATCCACACTGTGATTTTTTTCCACATGCTGTTTCCAAATGTCATAAGATTATAAGCTGTTTGTTTTTACTCAAGTTTAAGTGGTTTTGCATATGAGAAATGAATAGGATTATGTGTGTGCATACCTGGTGCATATCTAAGGGAAACAACAGTAAAAATATCCTGGCAATCAACAGGTTTAAAATCTAATAAAAATGTTTTCAATGTAGTACAGTCCTTTGCTGCAGACTTGAGCAAACATATTTAGTTACCTCTATTTCTTCATTCTTTTTTATTTTCATATGAGAAAAAATGAGTTTGTCTTTGATTTGCTTTTTATTTATGTGTGCATTAAACCAAAAAACTACATGTTAGAGTTTATACATTCTGGAACTGACAGAATAGTGTTATCAGCTCTAAACAATGCTTATATATTGTCATAACTATGTATCAACAGAGTAATAAAGTTTATATATTATTCTTGAAGTAGAATCTCTAACAGTTGTGTTTGATTTTTATCCAAAATAATGCCATCACTCCTTATCATTCTTTAACTAAATATGTTCCTCTGAATAGAAGAGCTGAATAAATTATTTTGTTTAAAGAGGGCATTTCATTTTAATTAAGGAAACAAATTACTGATCCTTCTCAGAAATTTCTGGCTGAACCTTAGGGAGTAGTTTATGCAAAAGTTACAAAGAAAAAAATAGAAGGATATGTTTGGCTTATGTTTAACCTTCTTATTTCAATTTATGTTTTCCAATTTAGGAAATTTGTATTTAAATTGCTTCTGCCCTGCACAAAGTTGAAAAAAGTAGTTGAAATTATCTAATGGGTTTGTGTTTAGACAATCTTAAAAAAAGTAAGATGTTGGCCAGGCACAGTGGCTCACGCCTGTAATCCCAACACTCTGGGAGGCCAAGGCGGGTGAATCACCTGAGGTCGGAAGTTTGAGATCAGCCTGACCAATATGGGAAAACCCCATCTCTACTAAAAATAAAAAAAAATTAGTCAGGCGTGGTGGCACATGCCTGTAATCCCAGCTATTCAGGAGGCTGAGGCAGGAAAATCGCTTGAACCCAGGAGGCGGAGGTTGCAGTGAGCCAAGATGGCACCATTGCACTCCAGCCTAGAGCAACAAGAGCAAAACTCCATCTCAAAAAAAAAAGTAAGATGTTAATATGCTAATGTTTCCTCTCAGGAAAAGATAATAGCTGATACCAAGTTGTGATCCCCTATGGACAGTTAAGAAACTGAGATAAGGGAGGAAGAAGCAGCTAGCAGGAACACTGAGAAAAGATTGCATTAGAAGTCTTAGTATCCACTGGTCATGAAGAAAATTCTATGGTGCCTAAACTTTATAATGAATGTCAATTAGGAATTTCAAACTCAGCTATTTCCAGTGCACTTTCTGTATCTGCATTTATCAGTGACTTAAAAAAAAAATTTATATTTTATTATACTTGGAACCAAAAAAGACCCCGCATTGCCAAGACAATCTTAAGCCAAAAGAACAAAGCTGGAGGCATCACACTAGCTGACTTCAAACTATACTACAAGGCTATAGTAACCAAAACAGCATGGTACAGGTACCAAAACAGAGATTTAGACCAATGGAACAGAACAGAGCCCTCAGAAATAATACCACACATCTACAACCATCTGATCTTTGACAAACCTGACAAAAACAAGAAATGGGGAAAGGATTCCCTATTTAATAAATGGTGCTGGGAAAACTGGCTAGCCATATGTAGAAAGCTGAAACTGGATCCCTTCCTTACACCTTATTCAATAATTAATTCAAGATGGATTAGAGACTTAAATGTTAGACCTAAAACCATAAAAAACCCTAGAAGAAAACCTAGGCAATACCATTCAGGACATAGGCATGGGCAAGGACTTCATGTCTAAAACACCAAAAGCAATGGCAACAAAAGCCAAAATTGACAAATGGGATCTAATTAAACTAAAGAGCCTGTGCACAGCAAAAGAAACTACCATCAGAATGAACAGACAACCTAAGGAATGGGAGAAAATTTTTGCAATCTACTCATCTGACAAAGGGCTAATATCCAGAACCTACAAAGAACTCAAACACATTTACAAGAAAAAAACAAACAACCTCATCAAAAAGTGGGCGAAGGATATGAACAGACACTTCTCAAAAGAAGACATTTATGTAGCCAACAGACACATGAAAAAATGCTCATCATCACTGGCCATCAGAGAAATGCAAATCAAAACCACAATGAGATACCATCTCACACCAGTTAGAATGGTGATCATCACAAAGTCAGGAAACAACAGGTGCTGGAGAGGATGTGGAGAAATAGGAACACTTACACTGTTGGTGGGACTGTAAACTGGTTCAAACATTATGGAAGACAGTGTGGCAATTCCTTAAGGATCTAGAACTATAAATACCATTTGACCCAGCTATCCCATTACTGGGTATATACCGAAAGGACTATAAATCATGCTGCTATAAGGGCACTTGTACACATATGTTTATTGTGGCACTATTCACAATAGCAAAGACTTGGAACCAACACAAATGTCCATCAATGACAGACTGGATTAAGAAAATGTGGCACATATACACCATGGAATACTATGCAGCCATAACAAAGGATGAGTTCATGTCCTTTGTAGGGACATGGATGCAGCTGGAAACCATCATTCTCAGCAAACTATCACAAGGACAAAAAACCAAACACCGCATGTTCTCACTCATAGATGGGAATTGAACAATGAGAACACTTGGACACAGGAAGGGGAACGTCACACACTGGGGCCTGTCATGGGGTGGGGGGAGTGGGGAGGGATAGCATTAGGAGATATACCTAAAGTAAATGATGAGTTAATGGGTGCAGCACACCAACATGTCACATGTATACATATGTAACAAATCTGCATGTTGTGCACATGTACCCTAGAACTTAAAGTACAATAATTTAAAAAAAAAAACTGATGAAGAGCTCCAAAAAAAAAAAAAAAAAAGTTCCCTATTTCTCCAGCTTCCTATTTCTTCTTTTCAGTCTGTAAACACACTCACATAGGCACAGAAATATACAGTCTTTGGCCCTCAAATCCTTCATATATACTTACACCACTTACACCAATGAGTTTTCACTTTTCTTTGTTCTAAGAACATATTTGTAATTATATTACACTAAGTTAGATATATAATACATTGCACACATGTATATTCCAATAGCTCATTATGACTTACTACAAAAGCACTTTACTCCAACTCCCGAGTTTCATTCCTCTGAAGTAATCATTTTCAACTCTGTCGAAAATAAAATCAGATCGAATTTTAAAACATTTAAAAGTTTATTGTGCATACAAAAGGAGAGTTTGCAAACCAGGACTCCTCAAACCAAGAGCATTAAGAAGCCCACTTCACAGCACAGTTTATAAAACATAAAGGATGAAGTATTTTGGCCTTTTTCATGATTGGCTGTTATATGTTAACATTCTTTTTAGGGCAAACAAAGCTGATTAAGCTGGTTTCTCTATAGCTGATTGGCTTCATTTCACTGAATCATGCTGATGAGGATGTAAAGCTGTTTTGGGTTTCATTTAAGATTAAGGATAGTGTTTCAGGAAGTTCAGGATGATTTAAATTTTGGTTAAGTAACTATGGGCAGTTGGCCTTAAAGTATATTTAAACTGTTGGTTTAAAGCTTTTAGCTTTAGCTCTGTTCTATGCCCTGGGAGGATGACTTCTATGAACTGGATCACCAGGTTTTCCTTGAACTTTGGCTTTTAATTTCACTTTGGCAATGACAGGTATTGGCAGGAAATCAAAGGGCAGAAGCAGAGAGAGGTCAGGTATCTATTCCTGCTCCCTGATGATCCTTCCCTATCAGATTACAGTTTAATGGTCATCGTGTTCCTCTACCTATGGCCCCATCTCTTGTTCCTTCAGTGATTCTTTCCCGCAGTTCAAGGTCTTTCTAGTTCCAATAACACGGCTCCACCCTTTGCTTCCTTTTAAGGGATGGGAAAAACTTCCCACTATTGTGAGTTCCTGGGTTCATCTCCATTTTTAATGCATTCCTTAGTCCTGCCCTCAACTCTAAAAATAGCCTCCTCATTAAATTCTCTTCAACTACTTTGAATAAGATGTTTTCTGCAGAGACCATGATTAAGGACTGTTTCACTCTCATTGCTTACTCACACACTTACCCTCTTTCTCCCATCCTCTCAGTATAGTTATGTATCAGTTAGACTATCACCAGAAAAAAAAGAAACCAGGAAAAAATACTTGAAACATTTAAACAGATGGAGTTTAAGAGAATTTGCTCCTCCTTTGATGGTAACAGGTGGGGCAACACAGATTAATA
The DNA here is from genome assembly GCF_003255815.1 of Theropithecus gelada. Taxonomy (NCBI): domain Eukaryota; kingdom Metazoa; phylum Chordata; class Mammalia; order Primates; family Cercopithecidae; genus Theropithecus; species Theropithecus gelada. The sequence goes on from NC_037689.1 coordinate 56,761,428, forward strand.
TCAGCAGAAAGCAGTTACCACCCCTAGGCTAGAGGTACTAGGGGGTTTTACAGGCCTCCATAGCCCAAGGTCACTTGGTCAATGTTGGAACCATGGAACAACTGTCTGGAAGGGCTACTGGAGCAAAAATGATGCAAACCTTGCTAGAAAAGCCAGCTGAAGCATAGAGGAAGAAGAAGAAACCTGGATTCCCTCTACTTCCTGCCCTCCGGTCTCCCTTAGGTGCCTCCCTCTGGCTGAAACTACATGGAAGCCAGAGGAGAAGAAAACTTGGAAATATATGTGCAGGAGTCATCGCTCTGAGATATAGAAAAAAATGTCTCAGGGAAATTCTGGGGTATTTGAATTCTTTTATGTAGGCAACCATTCAATCCAGGCATACATGCCAAATCTCAAGTAAGTGTACCCATGTTGATAAATATTACCTGATTTAACCCTATGTTCTATTCTCCCTGGTCCAGCAAACTTCAAATCCATTCCCACAATATGTTCTGATTTCTTACCTGAACAATTAGTAAGAACTTGCAACTACATTGGATAAAAGTGCTAGCTCCTTCCCAGGTCTTGAAATTCTCCCCTGAATAATACTAGGACCTGACTCTTAAGGGCCATGTGGAGGCAATGTGAATGGTGGAGTTTGGTCTTGAGGAGCTGCCTTTCTTTTGCAAGACAACTGTCTCTGTGAGGTCATTAAAGGTTCTTTTTAATTTTTTTCAAAAGCAGCTTTATTTTTAATAGCCCAAACCTGAAGACAACGCAAAAGTCCATCAAAACTTATGGATAAACAATTGTAGTACCTCCACACAGTGAAATATAACTCAGCAATAAAAAGAAATAATCTACTGATATTCTTAACATCGATTAAACTCTAAAAAGGGATGCTTACTGAAAGATGGCAGATGAAAAAATAAGTGCTCACTGTATGATTACATTTGTATAAAATTCTAGAAAATGCAAACTAATGTGTGGTGATAAAAAACAAATCAGTGGTTGTATGCAGATGAGAGGTCAAGGAAGGACAAAACAAAGAGATTATTAAAGGCATAAGAAAACTTTTGGGGATGATACGGTCATTACCTTAATTATGACAATGGTATCATAGGTGTGTGTGTGTATATATATATATATGTATATATGTATAGATAGATAGATATATGTGTGTGTCAAAATTTGTCAAATTTTACAATTTAAATGTGTGCAGTTTCTTGTATTCCAATTATACACCAATAAAGCTGTTATGGTTACCCATAAAAATCTGAATCTTCCATTTCTCTTGGAAAATCAACCAACCCTATATTAACTCAACTATCTCCCATTTCCTGTATAATGGGAGGGTCGTCTCTGCCTCAGTTTAGAAACTGGAGAGCAATGAAAGCCACATCCACCTGAACTCCAGATGGGTCACACAAGACCCAGCCCTGGACTGCAAAATGTCTGAAACTGTATCAATATGAAGGCTCTTACTTATTAGTTTTATTTATTTTTTAAAAGATTAAAAAAAAAATTTTTTTAAGTATATTTATTTTATAAGTTGAAATTTTTTAAATTTTAGATTTTTAAAACATTTTGAATTTTTTTAATTAAACAAAAAACTATTTTGTTTTTAGAGACGTGGGTCTCATTAGGAGGCCCAGGCTGGCCTGGAACTCCTGGGCTCCCACCTCAGCCTCCCCAGTAGCTGAGACTATAGGCATGTGCCACCGCACCCAGCTTAGTTTTATTTCTGGAAATATGTTTTATCTAAATAAGATATAATCAAACATATTTCAGGATTTCTAACTGAAACAATATTTACCAGAGTCATCCTTACTAAGCATTAAGGCTTAACATTTTAAAAGGTAGAAAAACAGAATTTATATCTTTAACCTTTATAAGTTTGAATGTCAGGAAAGATGACAACATTCGACATAGTACAACAAGAAATGTATCAACTATGTTTATCCCCTAGTCCCTATAGGTCTTATCTGCTTTCCAGATTTTGGACTTCAGAAACCATGACTTCTGGGTAGGTCTTAGGAGACAGCTACACCTTAATAGTGTTGGAGGATGTTAACCATCCCCTGGGGAAAAGGGACTAAACTCATGTTGTCCCCAGATGTGCTGTAGGTGTCATAAAAGCTATCTCTTTATTGGGGTGAACTTAGGGCTCCTAGGAGGTAGCCGTGTAACAAGATTAGCTCCACAAAGCTCTATAGATTTTCCTAAAAGGACTTGAGCAGCATTGCCAACTAGGTCAAATTAGACTGTGAGCTGTTCTCTCTAAAGCATATAAAGTTGGAGCCGCCATAAAAGATGTTCCTCCCTTCATGCTGGCAAAGCCCAATTCTTTTCTCAATCAGTCCCACACAGTGAACACAGAAGAGGAAAGGCTTAATCAATAAGGTAAAAGTCATTGTACAAGTCATTGCACAAATCAGATTAGTTAGGTTAGGAAGTTCCAAGGCGTGGTGATTTGGAGGCTGGAGAAATCTATCTCAGCTATCACATAGAGAGTCAATCTTGTCCATGAAGAAGGGAAATCTTTGGAAACTTGCAGCAGATCTCCGTTCATGCATTTTTAGCAGGAGCTTGGTCATATCCCACACTGAAACCATCAGGGCAGGGGGAATGAGGACCTCCTAGTGTCTTCAGAACACTCGTAATTCCCTCAAGGAATAAAGGAGAGCAGCGAGGTCTTTGCTCTGAGCATACTGGGGTGATTGGCACACACTACCTGACTGCTAGTAGAAGTAGAATGGTTTCTGCAGCAGACACTGGCAGTGACATAACTCAGGTAAGGGGCCTGGGCAGGTTAGAAAATGCAACATAGCTCCTGAACACTTCCCACATACCTGACACTTATAGGTGATTCCCCCATTGTAGATACCCAGCTGTACAAAGTTCAACTTCTGGTGTTTAGCTGCCTCACAAAGGCTATTCTCAAAGCTTTTCTCTTTTTTGACTCATGCTATGTTGAACGAGGAGACAATACATTCCCTGCAGTCTTAAGGCCTCTTGCCAGCATGAAGTCTCTTGTGTGCTAAATGAGCTTAAAAGATAAAGCTGGCCGGGCACAGTGGCTCAAGCCTGTAATCCCAGCACTTTGGGAGGCCGAGGCGGGCGGATCACGAGGTCAGGAGATGGAGACCATCCTGGCTAACACGGTGAAACCCCGTCTCTACTAAAAAATACAAAAAACTAGCCAGGCGAGGTGGCGGGTGCCTGTAGTCCCAGCTACTCGGGAGGCTGAGGCAGGAGAATGGTGTAAACCCGGGAGGCGGAGCTTGCAGTGAGCTGAGATCCGGCCACTGCACTCCAGCCTTGGTGACAGAGTGAGACTCTGTCTCAAAAAAAAAAAAAAAAAAAAAAAATACAGCTAAATGATCACCAAAACTGCTATGTTCATGAGGTCTTTCCCCAGTGTGAACTTTTATGTGCCACAAAAAGTGGGAGCATCTGCTGTAAGCGTTCCCACATTTGCTGAACAGATAATGTCTTGCGCCAGTGTGAACCTTCTGGTTTGAGGCTGGAGTTGCCATCAAATAATTTCTATGCTTATAAGTGTGATTAACATACATTTTTACTTTCTTGTGCTTTTCTGTCATAGTTATTTGCTAAACTCATAAAATAATTGAGGAATTATCTATCTTCTTTTCTGTATATTAGAACAGTTTTTGTTCAATTTAAATTAGCTTTTTTAAAAAAACGTTTAGTTGGTTTGATATCTTTGTGGTTGAAGAAATTTCACTACTCTTTCTTTTATTTTATGGTTTTCTTCTTGATGGTCCACTTGGCTGGTTTATATTTCCTTAGGATTTTTTCATGTTATACAGATTTTCATATTAATTCCTAGAACGTTGTTCATTGTATGTTATTATTTTTACCTTTATTTAATCTTAAGTAATAGATTACTAAACAATTATTTGCCCACTTTTATTACTGATGCTGTTTGTTAAGGGCTTTCTTCTCTTTAAAAATAAAATTACAGGCCGGGCGTGGTGGTTCACGACTGTAATCCCAGCACTTTGGGAGGCCCAGGCGGGCAGATCACGAGGTCAGGAGATCGAGACCATCCTGGCTAACACAGTAAAACCCCGTCTCTACTAAAAATACAAAAAGAAATTAGCTGGGCGTGGTGGTGGGTGCCTGTATTCCCAGCTACTTGGGAGGCTAAGACAGGAGAATGGTGTGAACCCAGGAGGCGGAGGGTGCAGTGAGCCAAGATCGCGCCATTGCACTCCAGCCTGGGCAACAGAGTAAGACTCTGTCTCAAATAAATAAATAAATAAATAAATAAATAAATAAATAAATAAATAAAAATGAATTACACTTGACAAGGTTTTGTCTGTTTTCTTATTCTTGTCAAAAACAGTTTCTGTATCTGTTGTTCAAATCTATAGCTCGTTTGTTTCATTATTTTACTTTAATAATTATTTTCTTCTATTTAGAGTGTTTTGTAATTTCCATTTTGAGTTTCACTTTTACCTACAAATTACTCAAAATTGCGCGTTTGTTTTTTGAGACATTTGGGTTAGTGTGCTATGTACATTACCTTTTTGTCACTGATTTTCAAAAATATTATTTTACCGTATTTTTTGTCACTTTTGTATTGTAGTTTTGGGGAAATCTGGAACTTTAATTGTGCTTTTACTTGTGTTTGTGTACATTTCTTCAAGTGCTTGAAAATAAATTTTATTCCGTTCAGAGTGCAAATACAGTAGATACATTAACTTAAGACTGTTACTGGGTTATTTCCCTCCTTTACCCAATTCCTTGAACCGCTGGTATCTGAGAGACATGTGTTACCTCTCTCAGCTCTCAGTTACTCTTCATAGCTTTACCGAATTTGACTGATTAACCTTAGAATGGAAGGTTTTACTTAGAGCTGATTCATCCCACACAGAGTGCAGGCAGGTTCCATTTGTATTCCTGACTCTAACGACCCTCTGGCGAGAGCTTTCTGCACTAAATTCTGCACAATCTTAGCACAAGTATAGTCAGTACTTTGTTCAATCTTACGGAGAGTGTTAAAGAAGCTAATTGATACTCCCTCATCTCTCTACTGCTCCATGATATTTCCCAACTTAACTCAGATATCCTGCCACTGTTATCAGTGGTGGATTTTCCTTGAAAATGCCCCAAACCTCAACTGCTTAGCCTTGCAGAGATTTTACTAACCTAACGCATTTTTCAGACTTGGACCTTGACCATCTATCCACATCTTCCTCCCCTCTGCCTTGTCCATGTTCACTTTCTGAAAAATAACTCACCTTTCAATTACTGTTTGGCTTAAAAACAAGGGAGATATTTTCTCCATGGCTGTGTATGGATATATAATTTCCAGCTACTTAGATGGGGTTTCCTATTCCAAGTAGGGTCTCCCTCGGCTGGGAATGGGGATAGGAGAGGTTATATCAAATACATCTCTCATGCCTCTTCAGAACCTCTTGGCTTTGTATATCTCAAGCTTTTGGGCACTTGATCTTGTCCAGATGCTGCTGAGTCTACCACCTCAGCATTGACTCTAACCAGCTTCACATATGCACAAACTAACAACTTTTCTTATGTAACACTTCTCTAGGGACATTCCTCTTCGGCACTAATACATAAGATGTTGCAAGACATGCTTAGTTCCAATGTGAATACAATCCAGCAGAGTAATGGAGCAAACCTTGGAGCAGTAAGAACTGGGAGCCTGGAGCCAGCAGTAAAGCCTCCCACCCTCCTTCCAGATGGATTGTCTTGAGACGCAGTTGTTCATATGCCACCTTGGAAGTTGGTCTCATGAGATGGCTCAGTCAGTAATGCATGATACCAAGCACTTGTCCAGTTAGAAATGCAGAATTGAATTGATTTTCTCTTCCTTTTCTCCTCATTATGTCCCCTTCCTTCACTTCTGTTCCCTGGGGTGCAATCTCTAATAATATAATAGCACCTAAGTTGGTGTAACAGGTGTGTTTCTGGAGAACCAACACCAAGCTAGGGGAGAAGAAATGCATTGCAGAGCTCCATTTTCCTTTCTGTCGGTAGCTTCTAGGGTGATGGTATGTTTTACACAAAATTGATGGGTGAGCTAATATTCTATGGATACATCCAGCCCTGAACTGCACATGTCCACAAGGACAGTCTAGATTAAAAAATTGCTAGACTTGATCTCGCATAGCGTCTTGCACAATGTATTCACATCTTGAGTTATGCTAAAAGGGTGAGAAAGACATTCTCAACTCTTGCATATGAGTGTTCTGCAATGCAAACTCAGGTTCTTAGGATGTGAGTGACCTCAAAGAGCCTTTCCATCTCACTGGGATGCATCTGTTCTGAGCAGGGAAAGTTATTGAATGATTCGGTTCGGTCCCACTCAAGTCCATATGCAAGAAGCTCTTCCTTTTATACTCAATTCTCTAGGTGACTGGGGTCCCACCCTACATGTAAGGGCTTATAAGTGTCTTTAGATGAAAAAGGAGGCCTGTCCTGAGAGGCTACACTGAATGTGAATTGAGCAAATCTAGAGGTAGCCCGACTAACATCACACCTGCTGGACATTTTCATGTTGATTCACAGAAAATAAACTGTCTGCTATTAAAGTGAGATTTTTAAAAACCTTCCTCAGGTACCAACAGTAAGACAAATGAATCACCCCTTAGGTTAATGGTCTCTACTAGTCTCTGTTATCCTCTATTGTTCATTCCAAGTTGGATCCTGTCATTCTATATTCTAATGCCTCACAAACCTTTCTCACTCTTCATACTTTCTCTATCATTCCTCTCCCCTAAATCAAGGAATTTCTTTTTACTTTGGGGAGGTGAGAAGGGAGGAGGGAAGCTTTTCAGATTTTTCTGCTGATCATAACTTCTTCTAAATATATTGATTCTGAATCCAAATTATCCCTATTCCTCTAAACCTAAATGTTTGAAATTCAAAAACCAACATTTGATTATTTTTATGTCCACCTCTCTCCATTTCTGCTGAGTCAAACATAATGGCTGTCTGATTAAGTAAGAGTTAAAGGGTACAAAGAAATATCTATAGCAGGAGAACTTTGTTAAATTCTTCATGAATATTGTCCTGCCATGTTCCTGATGCTAATTGTTCTTTCTTTCTTCTTTCTTTCTTTCTTTCTTTCTTTCTTTCTTTCTTTCTTTCTTTCTTTCTTTCTTTCTTTCTTTTTCTTTCTTTCTTTCTTAATAATCATCTCTTTCCTTCACTCTTTCTTTCTTCCACAACCCACAAAATCAGGCACTTTAAAGAATAACAATAAAAAAACTTTATGCCCTTTATCAAAATGAAGGAGATTCACCACACTGATCACTGAGCAGAAGAAATTGTAAAATGGAACTTTTAATATTTTAAAGCCATTTGGAATGCAGTTTGCATGAACGATTCAGATGTGTGGAGAGATGATGACCCTGGAGAATTTGCACTGACAACCATGGGAAGAAGACATGAGAGAGTAGCTTTTAATTGCATATTTAATTGACCTTGCAAGAAAATCAGTCTCATATTTGGTGAAGAGTACAATTACATGAAGATTCAAAAATATCATCATCCAAATAAGTTACTCAGACTATTTTATATTATTATTAGAATCACATAATATCTATACTCTGCATTATTTTGACAGTGCTAAGATAACCACCATCATGCTTTATAACTGAAGGGATGGAAAGTAGTTAGGAGATAAAAGAAAACATATCTTCTGTCAGTATTTTAGTAATTTGTAATCAATAACTATATCAAAGACTCTGAAAAGTTTTCAGATATAATATTGAAACTGTCATATTTATAGTTAGTATAGATGTGCAATTGTTAAATATTTGTATAATTTTAAGGTGGCCTATTCCTTTTCCAGTCAATTGGACATTAATGTAATTTACAACCATGCAAAATCAGTTATTTTGTATGTTTTCATTTTGGATAAAGCTAAATAAATCATTATTTTAAAGAATAAGCACATGTAAGTTTTTCCAACGGCACTTGTCCCAAGAACCTTTTTCAGACAGGTTTTAGGGGACGAAGTTAACAGATATTTAGAAAAAGGCCTTGGCTCCTATAGAAATAAAACTTAGCCAAAGTCCTGTGTATAAGAGGAAACAGAAAGATAATTTTAGAAGTTACAAGATACGAAGTGATCACTGTTTTATGTGAGAGAAAGCAAAAGTATTTTCTCAGACCCAGGACATAGACCAGACAGTCACTTGTCATGATAAGCAGTAATTTTGGGTGAAAGCAGCAAGATCTAAGGGCACATGGGAACTGTGACCTATTAGAACTTTAGCTTGGTTACTTATGAGTACACTTCCATATAGAATTATGCGAGTTGCAGTTATGATTCTCATAATATAAGCTACGAAATGTTTGGCAATTCCTAAAGCTACAGCCCATCTGCCCTAGTCATACACCGCATTAAAAGAAGTAGCATCCTTGCTGGGCACAGTGGTTCAAGCTTGTAATTCCAACTACTTGGGAGGCTGAGGTGGGAGGATAGCATAAGGCCAGCAGTTTGAGGCTGCAATGAACTATTATCTCACCACTGACCCCAGCCCGGGTGACAGAGCAAGACCTCTTCAAAACAAAACAAAACAAAACAAAACGAAAACAAAAACAAAAACAAACAAACAAAAAACCCAAGGTACTGATCAGAAACCACTTCTCTGAATTCATCCTACACGTGGCCCATTGATGTAGGGGAGAGTAAAGAAATAAACACCTCTCTTCCCAATTCATAGAAGGAAGAGAGGAAGCAGTTGTGTAGGACACAGTAGCACCATACCGAAGAGCTTGCCAGCCAATTTCCTAGGAACTTCATCCATTCATTCACTTAGCGTAAAAAAGGAGGAAGACATTGAACATCAAGCAGGATTTTACTGGCCTAGAAACTATGAGAAAAAATAGTTACTGCCCTCAAACTATGCTACTAATGAGCTATAAAATGTGAGGCTTTTTTTTGCATGTGTATACATGTTTGTGAACAAACCTTCAGGATGGCTTTTATATGCTAAAAACAATATGTAATAGATTAACTTAGTTTTTTAAAACCAAGGTTTAATTAATTACAGTCAGAAATGGAAACACCTGATTTTTCCACAGGTTTTAGGTTCCATTCGACAGTTTTATTATTTTATTATTTGGAAGCTGGAAAACTTAACAACCAATTTTAAAAGGCATTTAGAAAAGATTTGGTCCCATTTTAAAATACCTTGGAACAATTTTAAACTGTATATATAAATGTAATATTAAACTTCCGTCTTACATATACCATTTATCTGAAGTAAAATCAAAGCCTTCTCAAATATTAAATATTCATATTAATTCAACATATGTGTACATATGTGCTTATGTATATATATGCATATGTGCTCATGCATGTATATATGTGTACATATTAATACACATATTTGTTATCTACATCTCCAGAGTGAAAGAGTGTGTATATAGTGAAGCTAAGGACTGGATATGGTGGTGAAGTAGGAAGTGAAACAGATAAGCTGGGTATAAATCCTCGCCAAACTTAGGCACACCCTAGCATCAGTTTTAGGAAATTGTTCACAAGAATCTTCGTGCCTTAGAGACATCTTGCACTTCATTAACAACAAAGAATTTAAGAATATTTCCTTAGTGTGAAGAGCATACTAAGAGATGAAGGCCAATGGTATCTGGGATGGCTTCTAGACAAACACTTCCTTAATTGTTACTCAGGCTCATGGTTTTTATATTTGTTGGTAGAATGTTTTGACAATTAGAGGTTTTAAAACAAGCAATGGGGAAAGGATTCCCTATTTAATAAATGGTGCTTGGAAAACTAGCTAGCCATAGGCAGAAAACAAAAATTGGACCCCTTCCTTACACCTTACGCAAAAATTAACTCAAGATGGATTAAAGACTTAAACGTAAAACCTAAAACCATAAAAACCCTAGAAGGAAACCTAGGCAATACCATTCAGGACATAGGCATGGGCAAAGACTTCATGACTAAAACACCAAAAGCAATGGCAACAAAAGCCAAAATTGACAAAAACGTAACAACCAATTTTAAAAGCCATTTAGAAAATATTTGGTCCCATTTTAAAATACCTTGGAACAAATTTAAACCACATATATAAATGTAATATTAAGTTTCCTTCTTACATATACCACTTATCTGAAGTAAAATCAAAGGGATCTAATTAAACAAAAGAGCTTCTGCTCAGCAAAAGAAACTATCATCAGAGTGAACAGGAAACCGACAGAATGGGAGAAAATTCTTGCAAGCTACTCATCTGACAAAGGTCTAATATCCAGAATCTAAGAGGAACTTACACACATTTACAAGAAAAAAAAAAAAACAACCCCATCAAATAGTGGGCAAAGGATATGAACAGACACTTCTCAAAAGAAGACATTTATGCAGCCAACAAACATTTGAAAAAAAGCTCATCATCACTAGTCATTAGAGAAATGCAAATCAAAACCACAATGAGATAACATATCATGCCAGTTAGAATGGCGATCATTAAAAAGTCAGAAAACAGCAGATACGGGAGAGGATGTGAAGGAATAGGAATGCTTTTACACTGTTGGTGGGAGTGTAAATTAGTTCAACCATTGTGGAAGACAGTGTGGTTATTCCTCAAGGATCTAGAGCTAGAAATACCATTTGACCCAGCAATCCCATTACTGGGTATATACCCAAAGGATTATAAATCATTCTACTATAAAGACACATGCACACGTATCCTTATTGCAGCACTATTTACAATAGCAAAGACTTAGAACCAACCCAAATGTCCATCAATGATAGACTGGATAAAGAAAATGTGACATATATACACCATGGAGTATTATGCAGCCATAAAAAAGAATTAGTTCATGTCTTTGCAGAGACATGGAAAAAGCTAGAAACCATCATCCTCAGCACACTAACACAGGAACAGAAAATCAAACACCACATGTTCTCACTCATCAGTGGGAGTTGAGCAATGAGAACACATGGACACAGAGAGGGGAACATCACACACTGGAGTCTGTCAGGAGTTGAGGGGAAAGGGGAAGGAGGGAGGGAGAGCATTAGAACAAATACTAATGCATGTGGGGCTTAAAACCTAGATGATGCGTTGATAGGTGCAGCAAACCACCATGCCACATGTATACCTAGGTAACAAACCTGCACATTCAGCACATGTATCCCAGAACTTAAGGTAAAAAGAAAAAGAAAAGGAAAAAGATAAAAAAGTTTTACTTAAAAAAAAATGGATTGGACTGCCTAAATAATGAACTTCACCTCATTGGGAAGGTTCAAGAAGTTAGTGCATGAAAACCACCTTTCAAAGTTGCTTTAGGGGGATTCCTTATTGATTTTTGAGGCTAGACTTGGCTAAAAGTAAGTGCTTTCCAACATATACAAGTGATTCTTCATTATTATGGAAAAAACTCAGATGTAGAGTTGATCAATGAAGAAAAACTTTAAAGATATTTGTGAGGCACTGATTTATATTTATATTGTAGTTTTCGACAGCAGCCTCAGATGTCCTTTTCTTTCTTTCTTTCTTTTTTTTTTTTTTTTTTTAATTATACTTTAAGTCCTGGGATACATGGGCAGAATGTGCAGGTTTGTTACATAGGTATACATGTGACATGGTGGTTTGCTGCATCCATCAACCCATCATCTACATTAGGTATTTCTTCTAATGTTATCCCTCCCCTACCCCCCACCCCACGACAGGCCCCGCTGTATGATGTTCCCCTCCCTGTGCCCATGAGTTCTCATTGTTCATCTCCCACTGATGAGTGAGAACGTGCAATGTTTGGTTTTCTGTTCCTGTGTTACTGTGCTGAGAATGATGGTTTCCAGCTTCATCCATGTCCCTGCAAAGGACATGAATTAATTCTTTTTTATGGCTGCATAGTATTCCATGGTGTATATGTGCCACATTTTCTTTAACCAGTCTAAGATTGATGGGCATTTGGGTTGGTTCCAAGTCTTTGCTATTGTGAATAGTGCAGCAATTAATATACGTGTACATGTGTCTTTATAGTAGAATGATTTATAATCCTTTGGGTATATACCCAGTAATGGGATTTCTGGGTCAAATGGTATTTCTAGTTCTAGATCCTTGAGGAATCGCCACACTGTCTTCCACAATGGTTGAACTAATTTACACTCCCACCAACAGTGTAAAAGCATGCCTATTTCTCCACATCCTCTCCAGCATCTGTTGTTTCCTGACTTTTTAATGATCGCCATTCTAACTGGCATGATATGTTATCTCATTGTGGTTTTGATTTGCATTTCTCTAATGACTAGTGATGATGAGCTTTTTTTCAAATGTTTGTTGGCCACATAAATGTCTTCTTTTGAGAAGTTTCTGTTCATACCCTTCTCCCACTTTCTGATGGGGTTGTTTTTTTCTTGTAAATTTGTTTAAGTTCCTTGTTGATTCTGGATATTAGCCGTTCTGAACAACAACAACAAAAAACTATCATCAGTGTAAACAGGTGACCTACAGAATGGGAGAAAATATTTGCAATCTACCCAACTGACAAAGGGCTAATATACAGATTTCCTATTTCATATGAATGTTTACTAGAAAAAAAAGCACTTAAATGTAACATTTCTATGTGCTTTGTGGGTGTTTTCTGTTGTTAGGAATAGCTCTATCTTTTGTGATAGAGATGTGCCTAAGCTTTGAAAATTTTTCCTAACTAGTAATAATTTTTACTTGATTCCTCACTTGTTATATTAAATGCCACTTTGTGCAATAACTAATTTTATCTCCCATTCTAACAAATATCAGAAGGCAAATTCATGTGTCTGATTTAGGAAATACTGTTCTTAAACATTGACAGGATTCAACATACCCTCCCAAATAAACATATATTGAAATAAGTAGTATATATTTATCTTTCTGTAGAGAAAGAATATTCAAATCTCACTTCTAGTTTTAATTAGCAGTTACTTTCTTATTTGTGGACCTGTTTCATAAAACATGCATTCTTAATTTTTTGCACAGTTCCCCCCAAATTTTTTTCTGGCTCAGTTTTCATGTAACTCATTTTTTAAAATGGAAAATAGGGGATAACATCTTTGCTTTACACATTGGCGGTTATTTATCAATCTAGAGGAAGATTGTTGATTGGGGAGAGGACGTTCAGAGATGACAGCTCAGGCAGCTATACTCAGATATATGGGGGGTTTAGAACTTCAAGGGGTTAAGATAGGTAATCAAGTCCTATAAGACTTTTAAAAATAAAAATCTACTCATGGTCTCTTACTAGGTATGTATGGTTCATATATTTGAAACACATTTAACTTACAAAAGGTTTAAGTTAAAAATTGTTCTTGGTTGAAATGAATGGATATAAACCAAAGACAACTAAAAGAGAAAATTATGTAAATACTGACGCTTCTGGGATATTCAAAGCCACTGCAAACACGAATACCTCTCATGTTGTCGTGACTGGATATATATTTATAAAGATCTCCATGTCCTCCAGGTTGCTATTTTTCACTAACTAATTTAGGCAGATTTTATAAAACTTTCCCATGTGGTCAGATGTATAATAGTTTAAAAAACACAAAGAAACAAAAATTATGACCTTGCAGTTTTTAAGGACAACTTCAGCATTTCCTGAGATATTACCTTGTTGTAGGCAGAGCTGGTGGGTCAAGCGAGGCCTGGACACTATGCATGAGAAGAAGTAGAAGGCATAGTTTGTTGTCATCTATACATGGGTCAGTGTCTTGTCACAAAACTGCCATTTAATACTTCATAGTGCTCAATATTGCAAAGAGTAGTAGAGATATAAGGAAACTTTTTTTCCCCAACACTTTTATTATTTCTGTCCTCTTTTTCTCCCAATACTGTACATTTACTTGAAACAGCCAGTGAATTTTAACATCTTCCCTTTCTGGCATACGACATTAGAGCTCTGCTCACTTAGCACCTCAGTAATATTCATTGCTTTTTCAGCATATTTCAAAGCTTTTTCTTTTCCAAATTTTGACCTAACAAGTACTGAGAACCTATTATTCCATCACTGTGGGGCATAGAAAGAATAATTAAACGTGATACTTCTCCACAAAAAGCTAAGACATGCATAAATAACTAGAGTAATAGTTCAAGTTGACATCTCAGAGATAAGGGCAAGTGGAAATCGTACAGTAGAGAGATTGCCTCCAGCTGGTGAGTCTGGAGGAGGCTGCTCAGCCTTTTAACTAGGCTTTGAAAATAGGCAAAGCACTGACAAATGCATATGGCAAAGAGTTGCTGTTACTCGCACTCTTTCCTTCCCCTGCTCTACTCTCTTGAATGCATGCTATCACTCTTTCATCCCCATCTATGGTCTAAACCCACTTGCCATAGCTACCTTCACATTATCAAATCCAGTGGCCAACTCTCAGTCTTCCCCTTCACTGAACTTTCAGTGGCATTTGATAGAATTTATCCTCCCTCCTTCTAAAAACACTTTCTTTTCTTAGTTTATGGGACACCATGCTACTCTCCTGATTTTCCCCACGTTTTGGTGCCCACTTGTTTCCAGCTTCCTTTGTTATAATCTGCTTTTATCCATCTTTGAATTTTACTATGCCCCAGAATTGAGTACTGAGACTTCTATCCACACCATTTCAATAGGTCAGTTGTTCTTAAGTGTGATTGCACATTAGAATGACCAGAAAAGAGTTAAAAATGTAACATTACTCTGACCCCTCTGCTCAGATTTGGATTCAGATGGGGAAGGGAGGGCCTCAGTATTTTATTTTAAAGCTCCCCCAGTGAATTAAATGTGTGGCATGATTGAAAAACAGTGAATGGGGTGATCTCATCCAGTTCCATGACTCCAAATGTCACCAAAAAAAAAAAAAAAAAAAAAAAATCCAGTGACTCAGATTGTTATCTCCAGCCTTGAGCTTTCCGTTTATCTCAAGCCTCATAACTAAGGGATTACTAGAAAATTCCATTTTGCTGTCTAATGCCTATTTCAGTTAACATGTCCCAAATAGACCTTTTGATTCATCATCAAATTTTCCATTTATCCAAGGTTTCTTAAATCAGAAAATGGAACATGCTGTAATCCACCCTGCTGTCCAGACCCCAAACTTGGGAGTTGTCCTGGATTACTATCATTCTCTCTTTTCCCACATCCAATTCATTAGTAAATATCCTTATTACCATCTTCCAAAGTAATCTTTAAATTGCTCATTTCATACTACTGCTTTCCCAATCTCTGCAGTTTAAGTCACCATAATTTCTTAGTTGGACTAGTCCTTAGCCTCCTAACTCATGTCCTGTATTCACTCTTTCCATCAACCTCACCATCTGTATACAGCTGCAAAGTAATCCTTCTAAAAAATAAATAAAATCATATCGCTTTTCTGCTCTCAATCCTCCAAACAGTTTCTATAACACTTAGAATAAAACCCATTTATTTACTATAGCCCATATGATTGGAGGATTGACCTGTACTTACTTTGGCCTCATTTCTCACCATTTTTAGAAATCCCTCATTCAAGGTGCATTGGCCACAACAGTCTCCTTGCTATTCCTTGTACACCTCACACATGCTCCTGTCATGGGCCTTTGTGCTTACTATTACATAGACCCCAATATGATGTGGCTAGCTCTCTCGTATCATTCAGACTACAGGTCACATGTCACTTCTTTCAGGCAAAACTTCTGTGAGTGTTAGATCATAGGGGATGACCTCTATCCCATTATTTTCTTTTATTATTTTCATACCGGACACTTTATTATGTTTGCTTACTTAATTTCTTTTTTCTCACTAGAATATAGGCTCCATTAGGATAGAATATAGGCTCCATTGGTTACTTCATCATCATATCTCTAGCATCGAGAACAGCATCTTAAATGTGTAGGTAGGTGCTTGCTAAATGCATACTGAATACATGAATTGATGAATGAATGTACAAATGTAAAAGGAGGGATTTCAGGCTAAGGAAACCATATGAGTAATGGTATGGAAACAAGAATAAGTAGCTAGTTTGGGAGAAGACCATATTTGAGTGAAGGATACTTAGAGTGGAGTGGCAAGAGATGGTTCCAGAAAGGAAAATATAACCCAGGATGTGGAGAACCCTAAATGACACATGGAATTTATGAAATGAGAAGCCATCGAATATTTTATGTGAGTTGTTTATTCTATTGAAAAAAATTAAAAATCAAATTATTTTATACCTTAGTAGATGTAGTGGGTAAGGGAATAGGAAGAATCAAATATGATTCTCAAATATTAGGCCTGTATAATTGAAGGATTGTTAATGGCACCAATAAAGAGAAAGAAGATAGAATAGTGGGACATTTTTGTTTTGATACTGCTTATTGTAACTGGTAGATTTGAAGTTTGAAAGCATAATCATGTATCATAGATGTTAAATTTAATGTGCTTGTAAAACACACTTGTGGAGATGCTGAAGAATTAGCTGCACATGAAAACATGGAACTTGGGAGAGAAGTCAGGGCTAAGCTTTAGGGTTTGAAAATTCTGCCTTAAGGGAATACAATGATATCTTGGGAGTGGGTAAGATTATGAAATAGGACACTGCGAGGTAAGAAATGAGAGCTTATTGTTAAATTTTCGGAAATGTAACTTTAAAAGGTGGTATGGGGACTAAATATGTGGAGAAACCAAAGAGAATTCAGAGAAATAGGAGGAAATTTCCATGGGATGCAACATTATGAAAGTCAAAGAAATAAAGTGAAAAAAAGAGAAGTTAAGCATCAGTTTAAGTACTGTAGAGACTTTGAGGAGAGTGAAGAGACGAGCTCATGATTACTCCATTGGTGTGACTGTGGAAGTCTGGATGTACAGCTTGGCAGAACTTAGGAGAAAATAGAAGGATAGTATCTTTATAGGGTAGCATGGTTGTGTAAAGGAGAGAAAAAAACTGAAGGAAAAAATACCTAAGGAGAGAAAAAACTGATTCATACTTCAAGCATAAGAAGTTTTAGAGGAACAGATAGAAAAATCAAGAAAAGAGTGTTGGTTCATCCATGGACTAAAACCCTGCACAGCATATAAGATGGCTATGTTATCCCTAGAAAGAAGTACGGATGTATCCTCTTCTGACTCAGGAGAAAAAGGGAGAGAGAAAGAGAGAGAGAGAGATACAAATGGATGAGTAGAGGTGAGAAAGCATATGTTAGTTACACTCTAAGTTGGAAATAAAATAATCTTTCAAGGTTAGGTGCTGAGTGGTGTGGGAGAGGAGTTGGATAACACAGGTTAAAAGATGATGATGAACACAGTATTGATGCCTTTTCATCCTGACCTACCTCTTTTTGTTGTTGTTGTTTGTTTGTTTGTTTGCTTTCTTTTTCCCCGAGACAGAGTCTTGCTCTGTCACCCAGAGCTGGAGAGCAATGGCATGATCTCGACTCACTGCAACCTCCGCCTCTCAGGTTCAAGCAATTCTCCTGCCTCAGCCACTGGAGGAGCTGAGATTACAGGGACGTGCCACCACGCCCAGAGAATTTTTGTATTTTTAGTAGAGACAGGGTTTCGTCATGTTGGTCAGGCTGGTCTTGAACTCCTGACATCGTCATCCTCCCACCTCTGCCTCCCAAAGTGCTGGGATTACAAGCGTGAGCCACCGCATCCAGCCCTGACCTACCTCTTAATAAGTTACGTGGATATAGTTATATTTAGATTTTGTAAATGCACAAATAAAAATCGCATGTAAGTATAAAGAATATTGCTGTTGCAATTTGTAAAAATGTTTTTTCTTTGCCATATAAGAGAAATATAATATCAGTTTGGGTATTTCTTGGATAAAAATATTTTTCTGAATAAAAATGAACATTTATCTACTATGATGATATTAATGATGATACCAAGGAGTCTTCAATCCCAGGTACAGCTAGCTGTTAAATATCTGCTCTAAATAGTTAATGGTCTTCCTTTCTTGCAAAGGAGCATCACATTATTTTCTTAATTGTATATAAGTTAGATAGAGAGTTCTAGAATTATTTCTCATAAATGAGTTGAGTTGCAGGAAGTGCTTAGAATTTAGAACAGTAGCTGGAACGTAGTAGCTAGTCAGTGCATATGAACTATACTTCATTATCACCATCATCTTCATCATCATCATCATCTTCATTGTCATCATTGTTATTGTTAGAAAGGGGCATATGAATTTGGATTACTAAATTATGTAAAATATTGATGTATCCATGTTTATTAATGTTGTCATGGGCTTTTAACAACTTGAAACATAATGCAAAATCTTGTTATTAACTTCTTGATACTTAATGATAAAAAATTTTAAGTGTTCATATTTATGGTCAAGGCACTGATCAGTATTAATATATTTGATATCATGTGACTATCATATTTAGTCTCATGAGAATTTCACTGTAGTTCAGCATTAATTAAGCATACTATTAAATAATCAGTTTAGCGTCGTGAAGCTAATTAGTATTCATCAAAATAATGCCAATCATAATGGGTTCATTTGATATTAATATGAATGTTATATATATTCTAGAAAAATTTTATTATAGTTGTTACTAATGTATTATCATAATAAAGGATATAAAAGGCAGAAAGTACATGGTTAATCTATGTAATGAATTTTTATATAATAACTTTATCCTATTAGAAAAGAAAAATTTGTTTTCACTTTATATTTCAGACTTAGAATTTCTTTCATACATTAAAGCTGAGATTTGAAGGGTACTCAAATGTGAAGGAAAATAACATAATAAATGATGCTACAGTTATCTGTTTCTAAAAAGAGCCAAAAATCTATTCCAAAATGTTCACCTATATGAGTGTGACATTTGTGCTGTGATTTGCTTCAGGCATAAAGTGGGAATTATCGTTCTTTATTATATTATTAGTAAAGGATACCAGCATTTTAATATATACATACTGACTCTTGTAGTAAAATGTGAACCTTATTAGTAGGTTTCAAATCAGAATAGCTAATGTACCCATTTTAACGTGGTTTATTATAAACTTAAAATATAATAGGGCTGACATGTTTATTCCCTCCCTCAGGTATCTTACCATACTGAATTGAAATAAATGGACTACCTTTTTAATGCAATTTTATTGTTATTACTTATAATATTTTCTAAAGCCCACACAGATTTTTTTTGCTTGCTTAATTACTAAAAATAATCCTAAAAACAATGCTGGACTAAATATGCATATGAGATGTTAAAAGTTATTATGTGGGGTTAGCAATGGAGAAGTGTGATCTTTTCTCAGTGTGGAGTAGTTTATGTTAGAGATAAAGAGTAGGACACTTGCTGACGTACCATGAAAATATTTAAGTTCTTTTGTTTCTTGTTTTTTTCTTTTTTTTTTTTTTTGCCAGAATCAAAGCCTATTGCCAGGGTTAGCAATAGAACTGGCATACTTAAATAAATAAACAAATATCCTAAAACAAATAAACCCTGAGTGTTAAACATAGTTAATTTATTTTCACAATCTGATGTACATTTGGCTATCCCAGAATAAGGACTTATGCCTGGAAATAATATTGTCTTATTTTTAATTTACCTTTATCATGATGTATATCAATTTTATGACTTCAAAAACTTGACACATTTATCTAAGGGGAACAGAGTTATCATATTTCATTGCTTAGATATATCCTGAATAAATTAGTCCGTAATCATTTTTACCAACTGATTCCTTTGTTACTCTTTGGACAACCAAGCACAGACCTAAATTTTATGAGTGGTTGCAAATCTTTGGCCATTTTCTTCAAGATCAAGGATACAAAAGTGCTGAATCAAATTTGCAAAATAATAAACTGATACAGATCTTCATTCCTTGAGGGGAATGGAGTTATAATATAATTCATTTAGATTTAAAACTAGTGTGCCTTTATATAGTCAGAGGAGATTTTTAGTAAAAAAAAAAAAAAAAAATTATCCACTAACTAAATCAGCTTTACCTCATAATTGCAAATGATAAATGATATGACAAATGCAAAGCCTGGGCCCCTGGATCACAAATTTAAGGACAGAGGGCATAATTTTCACACGAAATTTGATTTTATAGTCCTCTTATGCTATAGGAAGCACACGTTCTTTCCCACCATAAAATACCTACGGTTTTCTGATAAACATAGACCCACAACCTAGGACCTAAAAACAGTAGTAGACTAGAAAGATAGAACATCATCAAAATATTTCCGAAATAATGCTCGATTCTATTAGCTGTGCCTCCTAAATTCTAGGCTATATAAGGCCCTTATTCTCATGTACTAAACAATAATATACAAACAAGGATAAAGTTATACCAAGTTCTCACACGTTTTGTCCACAGAGTGAAAATTAAAATAAAAATTTAACCAGAGTGATTAGCCAAAAACAGTGTGTGTCTTAACAGCTGAAACTTTTACTTCTCTCCTTTCTCAATCACAATTCCATATTAAGCTGGCTTTTTGTAAAATGAATACGTTGGTAGATTAATTATTATCATTTTAAAACTGTTCAGTGGTATCTAGAGCTTTAATTTTAAACTTAAAGCCTTATTTCCTTTACATTGATATAGAACAATCAATAATTCAACCTAGTTTCCCTTAGTCCTAAATATGTTTTCTGAAGAGTTATGTACAGTGAAGTTATTTTACAGTTTACCATAGTAAACAAGAATTTTGCAAACATGATTAACATATTCTTGCCTCTTGCCTTTTTCTCTTTCGAATTGCTCTGTCTGCTTACCTGCATGTGGTCCTTCAGCTATTGTTCGCTTTTGTTTCTGTGACAGTCAATGCAAAAAAAAAAAAGCCTGGAGACAGAGATAAGGAAAGGAAGGGTCCATTTTAAGAGGCAATTTTTCAATTATCTTCATGTAAACTTCTCTAGTTTACCATCAGTTACTTTCCTAAATGCAGTATTGCGAAGTGTCTACTATAGTTCTTTCAAAATATATCATGGAAGCAAAGATATAAATTTTGGGATTTTTCTTCTAGTGTTATGATTTAGATTGTTCCCAGAGCAATAAAACACACTGTATGTGAGACTTATAATACAACACAGAGAACAAAGTTTAAACTCTGGAGATGCTAAACTACAGGTCACAGAGCAGTACAAAAGGGAGTAGAACATCAGAATATGTTTTCAAAACTGGAATATGAAAGGCTATCATTAATTTGCAAACACCGAGTACTTAACAATATGCAATGTGCTTTAGTAAGGTCAGTGGGCCACACAGAATTCAGAAAGATGTGGTTCCTGTGCTTGAGGAGTTTATAATCCACAGGCTGGAGTTCATGCCAGAAGCTCTCTCAGGCTGGTATTGCAGCCTATTGGACTGGAGTCTTAGGTGAAACCCTGTTCCCTTGGCTCCAGTAAGCACTGGCCTAGTGAGGGCTTTCCATGGTGGTCCTGACCCCACAATTGTGTTGGGCATTGCCCTAGTGGGGGCTCTCTTTGGGAAAAGTTTCTGTCTGGGCTCCAAGGCTGTCTGATACACACTTTGAAATCTATGTGGAGGCAGCTGTACTTCCACAGCTCTTGTATTCTGTGAGCCTGAAGTATTAGCACAATGTGTATGATGTGAAGGCTCACTGCTTGCACCCTCCAGAGTGCCAGTCTGAGTTACCCCTGGGCCTGCCTAAGCCACAGGTGGTGTATCCAAGGAGCACTGTGCTGGAATGCAGGGAGCAGAGACCTGACATGACCCTGAATAATGAGCCCTGAAATCCCACAAGTGTCCTGGCTCCTCCCTTTAGATTGTTTTCCCCTCATGGCCCTACTACTCTGAGTTTATGATGTGCAAGACAGCCTCATAGATGTCTGAAATGTGTTCCTGGTCACTCTCCCAGTGTCTTTTTATTTTATTTTATTTTTAATTGTCTCTAATTATAATTCTAGTTCTCTTGCAATCCACCGCCACATGTGCAGTTACTTCCTCAACTATAGTCCTGAACCCCTCAAATACATCCATGAGAGTTGGAATTAACATCTTCCAAACTTCAGTACAACTTGATATTTTGATCTCCTCCCATGAATCATAACTTTTCTTAATGGTGTCTACTAATAGAATGATGAGTCATCTCCAGAAGGTCTTCAGCTTACTTTGCCCAAATCCATCAGAGGAATCTCTGTCATAGAAATAGCCGTACAAAATACATGTCTTAAGTAGTAATATTTGAAAGTCAAAATTATTTCTTGATCCATGGGCTGCAGAATGGATGTTGTGTTAGTAGGCATGAAAACCATATTAATATCCCTTTACATCCCCCTCAGAGCTCTTGGATGACCAGGTGCATTGTCAATAAATAGTAATATTTTGAATGTGATCTTTTATTCTGAGCAGTAGGTCTCAACAGTAGGCTTAAAATATCCACTAAACCATACTGTGAACAGATGTGCTGTTATCCAAGTTTTGTTTTTCCACTTAGAGAGTACAGGTAGAGTAGATTGAGCATAATTCTTAAGAATTCTACAATTTTCTGAAGGGTAAATGAGCATTGGTCTTAACTTAAAGTCACCAGCTGCATTTGCCCCTTGCAAGAAAGTAAGCCTGCCCTTTGAAGTTTTGAAACTAGTCATTGACTTCACCTCTCTAGCTAGGAAAGCCCTAGATGGCATCTTCTTCCAAAAGAAGACTGTTTTGTGTCCATTGAAAGTCTGCCATTTAATTTAGCTTCTAAACTTCTTCAATTATCTTAGCTAGATCTTTTGGATAACTTGCTGTAACTTCTGTTATAAAGACAGCTTCTTTGCCCAAACTTCATGAACTGATTTCTGCTAGCTTCAAACATTTCTTTAGCATCTTCCTCACCTCTCTCAGCCTGCACAGAATTGAAGAGTTAGAGTCTTGGTCTGGATTATGCTTTGGCTTAAATTAATCTGGCTGATTTGATTCTCTATCCAAACGAATAAAGCTTTCTTCATTTCAGCAATAAAGCTGTTTCACTGTCTTGTCATTCATGTGTTCAGTGGAGTAACACTTTTAATTTCTTTCAATATCATTTCCTTTACATTAATAATTTGGCTAACTGGTACAAGAGGCCTAACTTTAGCCTATTTCTGCTTTCAACTTGCCTTCAGCCTATCTCTGTTTTCAACATGCCTTCCTCACTAAGCTTAATCATTCCTAGCTTTTGATTTGTAGTGAAAGAAGTATGTGCCTCTTTTTTTTTGAAATGGAGTTTTGCTCTCTTGCTGCCCAGGCTGGAGTGCAATGGCACAATCTCAGCTCAATGCAACCTCCACCTCCCAGGTTCAAGAGATTCTCCTGCCTCAGCCTCCCAAGTAGCTGGGATTACAGGCATGCACAATCACGCTCAGCTAATTTTTTTTTTTTTTTTTGTATTTTTAGTAGAGTCAGGGTTTCACTATGTTGGTCAAGCTTGTCTCAAACTCCTGACCTCAGGTGATCTACCTGCCTTGGCCTCCCAAAGTGCTGAGATTACAGGCATAAGCTACCGAACCTGGCTGATATGAGCCTCTCTCTTACACTTGAACACTTAGAGGTCATTGTGGTGCTATTAATCGACCTAATTTCAATATTTTTTGTATCTCAGAGAATAGGGAGGTCCAAATAGAGAGAGAGAGAGAGAGAGAGAGATGGAAAAATGGCTACTTGGTAAAGCAGTAAGAACATATACATTTATTAATTGTGTCCCCTTATATCGGTACAGTTTGTGGCACCCCAAAACAATTATAATAGTAACATCAAATATCATACATCACTATAACAGATTTAATGATAATGAAAAAGTTTCAAATATTGTGAGAATCACAGAAATGTGACTCAGAGACAAAGAGTGAGCACATACTGCTGAAGAAATGGTGCCCATAGACTTGCTCAATGCTGGGTTGCCAGAAACATTTAATTTGTAAAATACTCAGTAGTATCTGTAAAGCACAGTAAAGCCAAGCACAATAAAATGAAGTATGCTTGTGTCTTGTTCCTCCTTTCCACTTGAAACCTTATCAGAATACTCTTTACTGTTCATATTTGCATGAGCATTCTGGTCATGAACATTTAAGTAATATCTAAGTGGCTAGAGGCTTTCTTTACAGTTACTCTCTTCTTCCAAGTTCTCACCAGAATCACCCTTAATGCTTCATTAATGGCAATACAAGCTTTATCTAGCATTTACCTCAAAACTTTTCCAACCTTTACCTATTAGCCAGTTCCAAAGAAGACTCCACATTTTTAGTTATTTTCTATAGCAACCACCTAACTCCTCTGGTACTAATTTCTGTTGTAGTGAGTGATATGGTTTGGATTTGGATCCCTACCCAAATCTCATGTTGAATTGTAATCCCCAATGTTAGAGGAGGGGCCTGGTGAGAGGTCATTGGATCACGAGGGAGGATTTCCCCCTTGCTGTACTGATGACAGTGAGTGAGTTCTCACAAGATCTGGTTGTTTAAAAGTGTGTAGCATCTCCCCCTGCTCTCTCTTCCCCCTGCTCCAGCCATGTAGGATGTGCCTGCTTCCCCTTCACCTTCTGTCATGACTGTAAGTTTCCTGAGGCCTCCCCAGCCATGCCTCCACTACAGCCTGCAGAACTGTAAGTCAGTTAAACTTCTTTCATTTATACATTAACCAGTCTCAGATAGTTCTTTAGAGCAATGTGAGAATGGACTAATACAGTCATGGTTCTCCAGAGATATAGAATAAATAGGTAATAGATAGATGAGATTAGGGGAATTGGCTGACACAATTTTGGAAGCTAAGAAGTGCCACTTTAGGCTGTCTGTAACCTGGAGATCCAGGGAAGGTCATAGTGAGGTTCATTCCAAGTCCAAAAGCCTCAGAACCAATGAAGTTAATGCTGTAACTCTCAGTCAGAAGCTGAAGGGTTGAGGGCCTGGAGCTTCCTCTGGTGCAAGTTCCAGAGTCCAAAAGCCAGAGGACCTGGAGGTCTGGTGTTCAAGGGCAGGAGAAGAAGAGTGCCCTAGCTCCAGAAGAGAGAGTAAGAATTTGCCCTCTCTCTGTCATTTTGTTTCATCTGGGACCCCAGCCAATTGGATTATCCCCACCTACATTGAAGGCAGATATTCCCCATTTAGTCCACTGACTCACATGTCAATGTCCTCCAGAAATATCCTCAGAGATGTTTTACCAGCTACCTAGGTAGTCATTAATCCAGTTGTGTTGACATCTAAAATTATCCATCACAGAGCATAAAAGTGCAATTTGGAATTTTAAAAAAACAGTCAGTACAGAGCTCCCTAAAAAGAATGTCACTAATAAGGTCTCATATGAGCAAAAATGGGAAGGACATAAAGGACTCAGTAAATGTGTTTATCTGAGGGCAAAGAGTTTCAGAGAGTGAGGCTTGCCAGTTTAAGTGCCCTGAGGTCGAAGCTTTCCTGAAAATCTTCCTAGAATAGCAAGGAATCCATTGAAGTTGGAGTAGACTGAGTGAGGAGAAGATTGAAAAGGTCAGGGAACTAAAATATCAGGGAACTAATGATAGGGATCATGAGGATGGGGTGGGGATGCCTATGGTTTAGGGAGGTACACCTTAACTTTCAATACTTTCACAGACCATTGAAGTCCCATTGTTTTCTAGCAGATGTTACTTAAATAATGCACATTTTTTGCACATTATTTGCTAAGGCTTTACTAAGGACTTGGCATCTTACTCTGAGGGAAATGTGAAGCCAATGGAAGGATTTGGATTGCAGGAGAGAGATAATCTAATTTATGTTGAAGAGGTTTTATATATGTACGTGTGTGTACATATTTGTCATATGTCCCAAACTAGTAAAATCACTGAGAAATGCATCTCTGTTTGATTTAATTTTTTGCATTGTCTTCATCACCTAGTCCTCTGCCTTTTATAGCATTGTGACTGAATAGTTACCAATTGCTTATTAATTGGTTTTGAAACTTAAAAATAGGATTTATATATTCTATAAGAAATGTATCTTGACATATAAAACTTGACTGTGCTCAAAAAGTAAGAATTTTAGTTTTAAGTAACATAGCTACCTATTTACTTTCACAGAGGCAATGACTTTCAATACTTTCACAGACCTTTAAAGTGTCATTGTTTTATAGAAGGTGTTACTTAAATAATGTGCATTTTTGGAGTTTAAAAACAATGATGTATAATCTGAACTGCTGTGCAGACAAAGTCAGTCAGGCTGCTGGGTGCATAAATGTCCCAATAGCAATTTACTTCCCTTCCATGTGATGATAACGGAGCTTAATATTCTCCAACTAATGCAGAAAAATAAAATGATTCTTGTTCCTATGTAGTGATTAGACCCCCATAAAGCCTGTCATCATGTGTCTGAAGAAGAACTAGCTGGTGATATTCTTCCTTACCTCAAGTGTACTCATTTCACTGATGTTCACTCAGTAACATGTATTCACTGAAATACAAACTTATCCTATTACATCATGTAAATTATTTAATATTATGACAGAACATATTAGTGATCAATGCACATGACTTCTTTCCAATTCTAGCTCTGCTTTATGCTTTGACCTAATGAGAGAGAGATACCATGATAAGGAAGACTAGATGTGACCTAGGAAAGTCAAACCATGTGGTCACTTCCTGAATACATCTAAATGCTTTTGGTCTAAAAATGGTAATCTAGAGTTCACAAATTCAGAATTCACCAGAAAATTAAACTTGCCCCTATAAACTAGCTCCACATTCACTTTCACTTGTTTCTCTCTCTATTTTGCATCCTTCCTAGATTGAATTTCTATTTATTTTGAACTTTAGGCCTTCAATGCAGCCCAGTAAATTGGGAAGGACTTTGGAAATCAGGGCTTCCTGCATTCTATATTCAGCCCTGAGATTGAGGAGTTAAAATATTTCTGAAAAGGTTTTTGACCCCTTTGAACCTCAGATTGGTTGCCTGTAAAATGAAGATGAAGAAACAGTTGTCAGAAACATAAAATAATACAGCTGTATGTAAATTATATACATATGTACATATGTAATATTAAAAGTACATACATGAATATATGATATAAATTATACATATATATGTTCTTGTTGAGTGTCAGTTCCATACTTTACCTTCATATCTATTATTTTAAAAATCTCTCCCATATAATAGGTATTTGTTAAATGATAGTCCCATATATTGTCTTTAAATCATACAAATACATAACCTTGAAATTATAGTTACCATATGATATATGTTGGGAATCTAGTGTGCTGCTTACAAATTTCTGAAGATTTTGACAGATCAAATAGGTAAAAAGTACTAGGGTAGGTAGCATTTGTAAATTAACATGGTGTTTTAGGACGTGGCCAATATTTTCAAAATATTGTTTGATACTATGTTTTCCTTTTTTCAACTTTTAGGTTCAGTGGTACATGTGCAGGTTTGTTACATAGATAAATTGTGTGCCATGGGGGCTTGGTGTACAGATTATTTCACCATACATTTAATAAGCATAGTGTCCAAGAGGTAGTTTTTCAATCCTCCTCCTCCTTCTTCCTCCCTCAAGTAGGCCCCAGTATCTTTTGTTCCCTTCTTTGTGTCCATACGTACTCAATGTTTAGCTCCCACCAAGAAGTGAGACCACGTAGTATTTGGTTTTCTGTTCCTATGTTAGTTCACTTAGGACAATGGCCTCCAGCTCCATCCGTGTTGCTGCAAAGGACAAGATCTCACTTTTTTTTTTTTTTTTTTTTTTTTTAACTCTGTACTATTCCGTGGTATACACGTACTATATTTTCTTTATCCAGTCTACCAACATTTAGGTTGATTCCATGATTTTGCTATTGTGAATAGTGCTGTGATGAGCATATGTGTGCATGTGTCCTTATGATAGAATGATTTATACTCCACTGGGTATATACCCAATAGTGATAAAGTGATGTTTTTTATTTTTAAATTTACCCTTTTCCTCCATATGATTTCTGGGAGAAAGAAGATATTACAAAATTAGCTGCTTGGTCATAGAAGTCTTGACTATAAACTGCTTGTTTATGAAGTCTGATTTTGAAATTTCTCTAGTTAGAAGAGCAGATATCACTGGGTATATACCCAGTAATGGGATTGCTGGATCGAATGGTAATTCTTTTAGTTCTTTGAGAAACTGTCAAACTGCTTTCCACAATGGCTGAACCGATTTACATTCTCACCATCAGTGTATAAGTATTCTTTCTTTCTCTGCCTATGTTTACCTTTTACTTGGCATTTTTGTCAAGTCTTGGAGAAAGGAGTTAATTTTTATTTTAATATATATTGCTGCAATGTAGGCCATATTTATATTTTCATATTTAAAATTAGAGGTTAGATTTCCACTTTCAAGGTTAAATGAGAACTATGGGAAGCTTTCAGGGAAGCACACTCTGTGCAGTTTATAAATCAAGGTGTCTATAGTTCGTCCATATTAGACCATGACAAGAGACACCACTGTATGTAGAATGGAAAATTTACATAAATAATTTTAATCCTGTAAGACTAAAGTCTGCAGGAAAAGTGGCAAGTCATTTCATGGGATCAAAGTTTAGACTCTGGATTTAGAAAAATTGGTCTTGAATTCCAGGTTTTCTGCTTATCTTCTGTGTTTCAGGTTAAGCAAATTACTTAACCTTCTGGGACCTTAGTTAACTCATGTGAAAATGAGATAATGACTGCAATGAGCCCTCAGGTTTGCTGTACTGAGTTATTATGTTCACGGTATATGACACTGAGACTGATCCTTGCAATCCACAGCAAATGAGAACTCCTCTTCTAACTAAAAAAGTTTATAAATCAGATTTTATATCTAAGCAGTTTATAGCCAAGAGTTTTGTGAACAAATAGCTAATTTTGTAATACCTTCTTTCTTCCAGAAATCATACCGAGGAGAAATGAGTAAAGCTATTAAAAAAAAAAAAAAAAAAGCACAACTTAGAACTATATTTTCATTAAAACTAGGAGACAGAGGCCAGGCGCGGTAGCTCACATCTATAATCCTAGCACATAGGCGTTCAAGACCAGCCTGGCTAACATGGTGAAACCTCGTCTCTACTAAAAATACAAAAATTAGCTGGGCGTAGTGGTGCATGCCTGTAATCCCAGCTACCCAGGAGCTGAGGCAGGAGAATCACTGGAACTCGGGAGGTGGAGGCTGCAGTGAGCAGAGATCATGCCGTTGCACTCCGGCCTGGGCGACAGGTCAGACTCCATCTCAACAAACAAACAAACAAACAAAACTAGGAGACTGAGAAAATCAGCAGACTCCCAGTTGCATACACGTTTCATCAAAGGTGAAGCCACACAGGAAGCACAGTGTTGTGAGGGTGACTATGGGGAAGAACAGGGTGGCCAGAGGAGTTCTAGCACTGGTGGGTCTCGTACATCTCCAGTCAATAGTTGCCTTCCAAATGAGAACATCCTACCTGAGAGGGAACCACTGTGAGTATAACCGAAATAGAACATCTCAAGATTGCTGGAGAAGGAATAAAGAAGCAAGGCTCACAAAGTGCTCAGGAGCCCATAGGTGGCAGATAGCAAAATGTGCCAGTAGAAAACAGTTTCTAAGAATGCATGATTGTGTAAGAAAGGGCTGTGAAGGCAACTCAGAGATTCAGACTGGCAGAGAAACTTCACCTGAACTGGGCTGAGCTCTAAGAGCCAGAGCAGGGCTGTCAACAGAAAGGACACTATCTTAAGATATTCACTACAGTGACAAAGGAGGGAGCTGGGGGCTGCGAAGCTTAGAATTCTACACTAGCATACTCTGTACCCTCCATCCCATCCTCCCATTAGGAGTCTCGGAAAATCCATCCTATTTAAATACAAGCAACGGGAAATGAGAAAGTTCTGCCTACACACAGGGATACTATAGGACAAACGATGAAAAAGAGCAGCATATATTCCTGTAAAATACAACTAAAACCTATCTAGAAATGGCTTCCTCAAAGTAGATGAAAGTTGTAACTTAACATTATAAAAATAATTAAAACAACAAACAGAAAACTAGCAGAATCAAATCCTTGAAAGAGAAATTATAGTTATACAGGAATACTGCAAAGCTCCAATCTAAGAACTCAAGAAAAGGTGACCAGAAAACAGGAAGTGATGGCCTGAAAATAGGAGGATATACAATGTGAATCAACCTAACTCACTGAATAAATAGAAAAACAAAATTCAAAAATGAAGACTAAATTGCAAGGGACACATTGAAGGATAGTCGACACAGAAAACACAAGAAGAGTTAAGAAATAAATGAAAAGCACAGTCTTGGAAACAGAAGCAAAAAAAGAGATTAAACCATTTAAACTAGGACTTCTTGTAGAAAGGGTTATTACACATCTGAGGATGGGATTGTAGAATGTGAGCCTAGAACATCTGGTCATACTGGGAAAATAGGACATTATTACATAATACTAGAAGCACACAGCAATGTGCCCAGGTAACATATTTCCTTCTTCAGGCTCCCTTGCAAGAAGAGGTGGCGTTTGGTCACGGTTCTTGTCAATAAGATATGAATTCTGCTTTACTGGGAAAGTTTTTGCTTTTCTGATACAATTGTCAACACTTTTTTCTTCAGTTTCCCTTCTTTCTGTTTATCTAATGGACATGAGACTAGTATCTAAACAGCCATCTCATACTTGTGATGCAAGTTGTATGGGCTTAGAAGCCAACAAGCTAGGGGAGAGGACAGAAAAACAATCCAAAGGATTGAGTTTTCTGTGTTTGTTTTTCAGTTTATTGAATGTTTTACTGACAGGCAATATTGAAGTACTGTCAGATTTAAAGGATACGACCTGAATTAAACAGCTCAGGAAGTCACTGGCACTTACTAATTGCATCATTAATGTTAATTCCTCTGTATACCTCTTCTCATCTTTAAATTTATAGCTGAACATTAACAGCTACTTTTCTTCTTATGTTTCACTCTTTGTAAATGAGGTGTGTTTTTTTGTTGTTGTTTTGTTTTTGTTTTTAATAAAATGGTCCGTCACACATAGGGCCTCCTAGAAGGAGTTGAGAACAGAGGCAGTATGGCACAGTAA
This sequence comes from Theropithecus gelada, assembly GCF_003255815.1. NCBI lineage: Eukaryota > Metazoa > Chordata > Mammalia > Primates > Cercopithecidae > Theropithecus > Theropithecus gelada. The sequence continues at coordinate 56,792,311 of NC_037689.1, forward strand.
ATGGAGCACAGAATCCTGCATTAAAAAACCCTGTGTTTGAATTCAAATTTAACAGGAAAGACTGCGTATTCTTGGAAGAATTTATTTAACTTAACCCCTGTTAGCATCAATATCCTCAAGATGATTCACATAACACCCTTCATGGTATGGTCTGGCAATGTGTGATGCTCAATTATTGACAACAGTCATGAACAGTTTGGTGTTCTCTTGTAGTCTTGAAAAATATTACCTCAATAACACAGGTATTACCACAGGTTATATATTATATATTATATATTACCAAAGGTTATATATTACCACAATAACCTTTCCTTTGGAGGAAAGGTACTTAAACTCTTTGTGCCCCAGTTCCTTATTTGTTAAAGGGAAAGGCTAATGATAGGATGTTGCAGGCTGTATGATGGATTAAGTAATACAATACATATAAACATAAAACAAATGTGTAATGAATGCTAACTCTTACACACTCAATATAGTATCAATATTATTTCTCCAAAGAACTGACCTAGCCTGGATTCTGATTTCTTTCAGGTTTTTGTTTTGTTTTGTTTTAGAACAAACGGAATCTATTCTCTAAAGAAAACAGACTATACACCTTCAGAGCAGGCCCCTACCTTCCTGACATATGTGTGTGCCAATTAGAGTACAGCATCCCAGCCTTGCATCAACTTCACTACTGGGAATTTGGAGGCCTTCCAATGCACTCTTGTGCTGTGGCTAGTACAGATCATATACTGCTCCATACAGAGAGATGCAATGAGATCACCATCTCCCTTTCTGCTCACTGATAACCATCACTCACCAGATAGAGTGATTTTCTGCTTTCCAGGATATTCTAAAGGTCTTGATGCTCAAAACACAGCAATGTTAGGGCCATGCTTTGAAGAGAAGCAACTTGTGCTGATATTCAAGATGTACACACATGCAAAGGTTCTGGGAAACTTAGAAAATCATAAGGAAAATGCCCAGCATCTGGGTTTTTTGGACCAGCAGGATGATTTAGTATTCCAAGTTTTTATGACTAACATCAGCATTAATATTTTAGCACATTTTGTATATATGCTTGTTCTCTCTCTCTCTATCTCTTTTTCTTTCTCTCTCTCCAGCTGAGGTTATAAGAGGTACACAAAGTCTTAAACAAAATAGGTTTCCAAGAGCTGAAAGCTTTTGGATTTAAAGCCATGTTTTTAAGCTGGATTTTTTTTTGTTCATTAGCACTCTAGTGCCTGAGGACTTACTGGGTTGGTAATGGCAAGTTCAAGAAAGAGGAAGCAGTAAAATATGCATTGATTGTACTGACACATTTTCTTCCCTCGTTTCCTTTTGAATGAGTTCAGAGATTTTCACTGTGAACATCACTCTATCCTTCTATAGTCCCTGGAGCCTGATCCCCAATTTTGGCTAATTCCTGGGAATGTAAGTGTGGATCACATAGGACCACAATTCTGTTTTCACCTCATAAGGAAGCAATGAGTTTTCAAGCCCAAGTTAAGCTCAGTCCTGATTTTTTTTTTTTTGAAAAGCCAGTAGAATCTGAAGTGACTGAAGGATCTAGAGCTTCTTTCAGATGAAACCCAGTACCAACTTCCCCCTTAAATTGCTTAACTTCTAGGAAGATGTACACATGTTTATTTTTGTTCGAGGGGGTATGCCAAGGTCCTTCATATACTTGGATAATTTCCAGACCAAAAAAAAAAAAAAAAATTCCTCTTCAACCTAACTGGTAGGAACAGTGGTTCAGGAAAGATTTAATCATCCAGTGAGACACAATTAATAGATGTTTCAATGGAGTTTGCAATCTTAGCACCTATTCAAAAAGTTTAATCTTAATGATGGGGAGGTGAGAGATGCTTTGGAAAGTAGTCTAGAAAGCAAGATGATTTTTATTTCAAGATTTGGATATGGCTGAGCCTGAGGGGGGTGAAAAGCCACTTTTTAATTTGAGTAGCACTAGCTTTGGGGGAATGTATATTGTCCAAGGGTAGTCAATTCTGTCACAGATGCTGCAACAGTTTGGTAAAACAATTTGGAAGCCTTAATAAGCACAGTCCCCAAACAGCAAAGCTTCAGCCAAAGCCCTTACATCAAGAAAAAAGGCAATAGATGATGCTTTAAAATAATTTATCATTTTGTAAGAAAGTAAGAAAATAAGGGATAATTTTATTACATAACAGTAATGGACACTCTATTTTTTCTTATGCATTCTATGAGGTCTCCCCCAACTGAGCTGTTTGCTGTTTCCCCAAGAGGGCACACATTTCCATTCTGATTCATGGGGAGCAGAGACTGTCTTATTCATCTGTGCTGGATATTCTCCATTTGTCCCTCAAGATCTATTCTCCTTCCTTCTCCACCATGTGCTGCTGGGGGCTAACCTCAATTAACTACATCAATTGGGCTCTATCACTCTGGTAAAGTGAGACACCAACAGGCAACTAAGGTATTTATTCTCCTAGCCTCTTCCCTCCTAGGTCAAGATTTGGCAATGGCTACTTTCCTCTCCCAAGGACTTTTGCTCCTATTGAATGACCCTCGCCTGTAACTATAGGCCTTCTTGGGAATCCAGTGGCTGACTCCTCTGGAATCTGAACGACTAGCAGCTATATATGCTCTCTTTTTACTACCACTACATTCCTTTACCGTCCCTTACTGTTTTTCCTTAGCTCTGCCCATATATTATGTTTTTAAAAATATCTCTTCAATTAAAACTCTCTGGGTGGCCGCTTCTTCCTGCCAGGAAACTGATACCATTTGCTTCCTGGCACAGTACCTAGTCCATTATCAGTGCTTAAAAAATGCTTTCAGCTATTATTATATATATATAAAATCAGATTTTTTTTTTTTTTTCAGTTTCAAGCAAGGGGCATTTTCATGTTATGGTAGTTTCAGTACTGGATAATTTCTAGTCTTTGATTGCCTTTATAAACTGTAGTTTAAGGACTGTGATTCTGAAGACTTAAGGACTGACATATGGGTGCATTTCAAAAGTTCAAAGCTTAAAACAGAAAAATCATAAAAATCTCATTTGAACTAACTCGAATAAGCATTAACTTTTTTTTTTTTCACTGTAGCGGAATTTATCAAAATAAGGATCTATAGTCAGTTGGTTGAGATATGAAATTCTTTGCATCTTTATTTTATCAGTTTTGGGGACATATTCACTGTTATAAGATATGACTTTGAGCTTCTAAGACCCACATCTATATGAGCCAAAAAAGAGAGTCAGCATTAATATGTCGAATTCTATGATGTTATTAAGGACTGTTATGAAAGACGTCTTATTCTCAGATGGAGGTTTCACCAACTAGGAAAATTACCTGACTTTACCACTATATTTAGGGAGGAAAACTAGTGTATCAAGAATTACTGCTATGTCATTAGATACTTGACTCTCAAAATGTTCTCCAGAGATAACTGGTATAGTACCATCGGAAGAGCTGTTTAAAAGCAGGTTTTCAGACTCTCATCAGGACCTATTGAATGCAAACACCTGGGGATATGACCTTGGTAGATTGAATATTAATTTTATTAACTGCCCCAGGTTATAACACTGCATATCAAATTTGAGAACCGTTACAATAATAAGTCACACTGAAAGACCCTTTCTATGGGAGAAATAGATTTTAAAAATTGATCTATTTAAAAATAAAAGAAAGGCTAATGTACAAAATAAAGCTAAATAAACAAATTTGGAATGACAATTTTGATACAGCTTGCCATGAAATTAGAACAAATTGTCAAATTTAAAGTTGGCTATTATTTAAATTAGGGGATGCCTAGAATTCTGTAACAAATATAATTATTATGAGGACATTTGAAGAAATTTAAGGAATGACCCTTGCCTCTCCACGAATTCATTGTAACATAGCACTTTCTACCTCCTGTTAGTTATTTTTCCATGTGCCTAATCTTTGCTGATAGTTTGTGATTTCTTTGAAAGCAGGGATCATGCCTCTTATGTTTTATATTATCTATAGTTCCTAGTTTCTAGCACAGTATCTGACTTATAGTAGGATTGTAATAGATACTAATTGAAAGAATGAATGAGTGAAGAACATCATATTTTGAGAACAGTATTAAGTGTGTATGTCTGTGTGTGTATAAGACGTTTAAGGAGGAAAAGTTTCAATAACAAAATGCTAAACACCACAGCATAGCGTTCTCAGGGAGAATGCTTCATGGTAGCTAGAATAGTCATATAGTCATTAAACTATCTAAGTAATTTAAAAAGTTAACCTTAAGCTGTATCTTAAAGTTTGTAAGATATTTGACTAAGGGAAGAAGTTCCAACAGGGAACGACATGCAAATGGCTGAAGATGATGGTTCCAGATGTGTCAAATGTCACAATAAAATTACGGAGAACAATAATGATGGCTAATAAAAAGCTTAATACTTGACAGGATGTAGGATTGAAGAGGAGAAAGAGAGTTGAGCAAGTGAAGGTTGTTTGAGTTTGGAGAGTTCAAAGAGCCTAGGAAGTCCCGGCTTGATCCTGTAAGTAACTAGCAACCCCTGAAAGCATGGGGTGAAGAGGGAAGAGTTGAGATGTAGTTGTCTTTCTTTTTGATGTCAGTGCCATAGGGGATGGAGGGCAGAGAGGACATAACGAGTTTTAAATTATGTAGGCCTCATGGTCTCTTTCAGATGAGTCCAAATGAATAGGAAAGAAGTAATGTTTCTTTGTGTTTCCCTTCTCATCATGAGCCCAGGGCATAAGCAAGGCTGTGGAAAAGCTTGATGTCTAGAAAAATGTAGGTAAGTAGAGGCAATGGAAACTGGCCCTCAGTCTCTACTTCTTTGGATACTTTTACCTTGTAAGTTCCCACAATCCACAACTCTCTATGGGCATAGACTTCGTCAGAGAATGATTTGAAAACCAAAACCAAAATCAAAACTCTTATTATTTGGAGAGAAGTGTGGGGAGATAATCTTTGGCCTAAATAAATATCTCAATTTTATTTTTATCAGATGAATGAAATGTGTTAAGGTAGTTGCACAGAGTAAAGTGACAGTGTTAAAATCGTGACATTTTTCCCTCCGTAAGTCCAGTTTCATGAGTCATGGGAGACTCACTAAATGGCAAACACATCTCTTTGCTGGAGGAAAGAAAGAGTGTCACATATTCTGAACAGGAGAACAAGTTATAGAGCAAAATATGCCACAGTGAGGGTGGGTGACATTGTGAACCTAGAAAGTAAGTTATCCAAATGGGTTTGCCACCCTAGCGAGATGTGACTGCGTTTCTTTCTATCATGCTTACTCTCAGATTTTCACTCATGTTTCCAGTGCACTTGGCAAGCTGAAGTCCTAAGTCAGACCTAAGATGGTCTATTACTAAACTGCTTTCAGGATAGATAGCATAACCCACCTGCGTACTACACTGTTTGCATATACATCTGACTGATGGGAGCCAATCAAAACACAGGGCATCTGTGCTTTTGCTGTAGTGCAAGAGAAAAATATCACTGTTTCCTACGGGAAGAGATTAAAGATTAACGTGTCACCAAGTCAAGCTCTGAGTAAAGTGAACTCCAGGGAAAGAGCTTTCTGGGGCTGTGCAGACACTACTTTGTAAGTATCTCTGAGGTCACAGAGATCGTCTAATTCCAATTCCAATGATGTCTAGTGACAGAAGTTTCTCGGCACTCAGGCAATTTAGGGAACAATCAGGCAGACAATATGGGGGTGCTCATGACGAGACGCCTGCAGCTGAGGTAACACCCAGCTGTGATTGTATTTCCCTCTGTTTGGATAAGACAATTCGTTCCTATTGCATTCACTGAAATAGGCTGCCAAAGAAATGGCCAGTTTGAAAGAACACACACTAAAATAAAGAAATAAGCATTCCAGAACTCATATTGAGAACAGTGCAACAGCAAGAACATATTTCCAAATAGCCAGAATAAACAGCAGTAAGTCGAGAAGAGATTTGATCTTGCTAGGTTGTGGCGTCATCTCACATGAACACACAGAACTGTAGGAACAAGGATGGGGACGAAATTTCCATTGCAAAATTATAAATTTCTGAGTAATGTCATACACCATATACTCCCCAAGGCAGCCACCAATCTTCCGGCAGCTTCCATTATTTCTGATTCCCCCACCCCCTTTTAAGTTTCTACTTGCACAAGATAAAAATAAGCCAGATTGGTTTAATTTTTAAATCTTAATATTATTACATATAATATATATTCCCCTCAGGAAATGGGTTTGGTTGATAAATGAAGAGCTTTGCTCATTTTATCTCTTAATATGGATGTGATTACAGAAAATGCAGGATGATCTTATTGTCATATTTTTGACAATGATATTAATGATTATTATACAGCTGATTTTTACAACAGCATTTCCTTTTTTTTTTTTTTTTTTAACATGCCATTTCTGGCACATCAGAGGTTATGGTAAGGTGGATGCTGTGTGGAATTTAGGCAGATAAAGGAATGAAAACTTCAGGTTTTGAAATGATGTTTTAACTCAAGAATTTCATCTACTTATAAAGAGTAACCAATGGCGTTAATGTAGGAGAGCCCTATAACAAAACCTGGCTGCGTATATCTTATCTTTACTATCAGGAAAATGATGGAGGAGCCTGAACTTAAGACACCCATCTTTCCTTCTTTGTGTCATTCCCTTAAAATACTCCCATTATTCATGCTTCAGCCATGAGACATAACTTTTAAGTGTTCCACATATGGCAATAATGTCACGCTTTACCACCATGGAAAGCCTTCTTCCTTGATTTTTCATAAGAAAAAAAATCTGGTAGAGAAAATACAAAACGTGAAAAATATATAGAAATATTGACAGCCTTTCTGCTGCCACTCATTTTTTTCACACATCCTCAGCTAACCCCATATTTCAATTTATCTCTCAGAAAGTTAGCACGTTTTTATGTAAACTGATAGATAGAAAATAAGCTTAGCATTTTACCGAGCTGAATTTGAAAATCTAGAATTTATATTTATGAATTGATATAATCTACCCACAAAGGAGCTGGTTAACAGGTTCATCAAAAACAAAGTAATAACATGAAAAGGGAACTGTAGTGTGATTTATTTCTTACTCTTTTGAAGTATGACTAAAATATGACTCACAGCCTCCTACCCTACATTCTGTAGAGCTGTTAACTCTTGGAGTTAAAATTCAATAAGAATCTGAGGGAGAAGGGAAGCGGGTAGCAATGTGACAGGTACAGGGTCATTTATTCTCTTATGGCATCATTTATTCTTTACAGGACAGTTACAGATCACAGCTGTTTCATTTGCACCCTTGTTATTAAGGTGATGGGGGCAGACAGTAGGCCTTCAGAAGGAAAGCTTCTATCAAAGGGATCTCAAAGAAGTTTCAGTTTATTTGATTCTAACCTAGATTCATTCTTTTCTATGAATAACACCTAAACAATTTTGCTCAATGACATTTTAAAAACAATAAAACCATGTTTTAAAAGCAACACTGATGTGCATTTGGTCACTGAATATAGCAGCTTCCTACTTCAAAAAAAAAAAAAAAAAAAAAAAACAAACAAACAAAAAAAAAGATTCCTCTTATTATTTTCTTTATTTAATGCTTGAGTTGGTGCTTTCAGTCTCCGTCTAGTACTCCAGTGAGGCTGCACTAGGGCTGAAGGCTCTGGTTTGTAATCCAAGACTTCATGCTTCAGCTGCTGAGGTTACCAAAAGGAGCATATAGGGATCAAAGAAATGTATTCATGCTTATTAGATAGGAAGGAACAGCTGATTCCCAGAGCCATAGCTGGGCTACCTCAAGCTGGAGCAATTCATCTAAAAAAAGACATGGTTTGTCAACCAGGATAAGGGTAATTATAAAGATAAAAGGGATGCTCATGAGCAAGCAGGGAGGGTATCTACAAAGAACTGGGGGAAACCCAAAAGATAGATGGGAAACAGAAGGGGCTATATAGCTCCACGATGAACAAGTGAGCTATTCCCCATTGTGTTGGGGGGAAATAATGCTGGAGTGAAAAATTCCCCACAACAAAATACAGTGCTGAAAAGAGGATTTCAGTCATTTATTCTTCTCCTGCATTTCTTCTTTTTTTTTTTTTAATTTAAAAATGATCATGAAGGTGTAGTTTATTTCTGTCTTTTTTTCCTGCCCTATTTTGGGGGGTGGGTGAGGGACTATTGGCTTTATTTTCTCCAGTAAGAAAGCAAAAACTACTGAATAGGAATCTGAAAAGCATTTGCCCAGACATCTTGGAATACTTTACCCACACATATATCTTTTTACATTTTATTCACTCTTAAAATTGACAGGCAGTAGAAATCATACTTGTGCATTCCCAATAATTTGATAAATGTATATGGTTGAGTAACAATGGCAAGAAACCAAATCCAAGAGTTCTATCAAGCCCACAATTTCCTTTACGCTGTCCATTTAAATTCAATCACTATCCAGTCACCAGCAAATTCTGATTTAAAAAAAAATTAAAAATGTTTCTATACATTTATGTTTACCAAAATGTCATAAAAATAAAATTACATAGTATGTACATGTTTTTTCAGTCTGGCATCTTTCATTTAGCACAATACATTTGAGATTCATCATATTGTTGTATATATAAAAGGTTCTTTCTTTTTATAGCTGAATAGTATTCCTTTGTATGGCTGTATCAGTTTATCCATTCATTAGTTGAAGGAATTTGAGCTATTTCTAATTGTTGGTGATTATGAAGCAAACCATTATAAACATGAACATGTAGGTTTGTATGTGAACATAAATTTCATAAATTTGTATTTATCTTGGATAAGTACCTGGGAGTGAGATTGCTGTATTATATGGTAAGTGTATGGGTACTTTAATAAGAAACTAACAAACTATTATCCCATGTGAATGTATCTTTTTAAAAATTCCTATCAGTAATGTCTGAGATTTACAGTTGCTCTGCATCTGCTCCAGAACTTGTTATTATATTTGTTGCTCTTCTTAAACATTTTTAATGGGATTATTTGCCATCTATATATTTTCCTTGTTGAGTGTTTTATTAATTTTTTAAGTTTTATTATTACTGAGTTTGAGAGTTCTTTGTATATTCTAGATATGAGTACTTTGTGAAATATGTTTTTTTGCAAATGTTTTCCTCTAGTCTGTGGCTTAAAATTTTATTCTTTTATTTATTTTTTATCTTTTTGAGACAGAGTTTAGTTCTTGTTGCCCAGGCTGGAATGCAATGGCATGATCTTGGCTCACTGCAACCTCCGCCTCCCGGGTTCAAGCAATTCTCCTGCCTCAGTCTCCCAAGGAGCTGGGATTACAGGCGCTCGCCACCACATCTGGTTAATTTTTTTTTTTTTTTTGTATGTTTAGTAGAGACGGGGTTTCACCATCTTGGCCAAGCTAGTCTGGAACTCCTGGCCTCAGGTGATACAACCATCTCCACTTCCCAAAGTGCTGGGATTACAGGCATGAGCCAATAGGCCTGGCCAAAAATTTTATTCTTTTAACAGTGTCTTTCAGAAGCAGAGATTCTTACTTTCAATGAGATAGACTTTACTAATATTTTTCTTTATGGATTTTGCTTAGTGTTATATCTAAGAAATCTACCTAGCCCAAGGTAGCAAAAATTTTCTACTTTGTTTTTCCCTAGAAGTTTTATAGTTTTAAGGTTTATGTTTAGTCCTATGATCCTTTTTGTGTTCACTTGTGCAAGGTATACATTGAGGCTCATTTATTCATTTGCTTTTGCATATGGATATCCAAAACATATAAAAGTCTAGCAATGCATTATTTACAGTATATAATACTTGCTAATGATAATAAATGACTATGTTACTAGTTAACATATTTACTGCACTGTATATTATATCATTATTTTACAATATACTCCTTCTACTTATAAAAATAGGTTAACTATAAAATAGCCTCAGGCAGGTCCTTTAGGAGCTATTTCAGAAGAAGACATTATTATCACAGGAGATAACAGCTCCATGTGTGTTATTGTCCCTGAAGACCTTTCAGTGAGACAAGATGTGGAGGTGAAAGACAGTGACATTGATGAACTTGACCCTGTGTACACCTAAGCTGATGTGTGTGTTTTTGTCTTACTTTTTAGTAATACAGTTTAAAAAGTGAAAAAAAAATTAAATAGAAGAAAACTTATAAAATACAGAGAAAGAAAATATTTTTGTACAACAGCTGTAAAATATTTTTGTATTTTAAGCTAATTGTTATTGTAAAAAGTCAAATAGTTAAAAATAAAACTTTATGAAGTAAAAAATTACAGTAAACTAGTGTCATTATCAAAGAAAAAATATTTCCTATAAATTTCGTGTAGCCTAAGTGTACAATTATTTATAAAGTCTACATACAGTAGGGCACAGTAATGTCTTAGGCCTTCATATTCACTCACTACTCACTCACTGACTCACCCAGAGCAACATTCGGTCCTGCAACCTCCATTCATAGTAAACGTACTACACATGCCTACTGTTTTTTATCTTTATATCATATTTTTACCGCACCTTTCCATGTTTAGATACACAAATCCTTGCCACTGTGTTGCAGTTGTCTGCAATATTCAGTACAGTAACATCCTGGACAGGTTTGTAGCCTACGAACAATAAGCTATATCATATAGCCTAGGTCCGTAGTAGGCCAAACCATCTAGGTTTGTGTAAGTACAATCTATGACATCTGCACAACAAAAAAGTCTAATAAAACATTTCTCAGAGCATACCTCTGCGTTAATGATGCACGACTATACTATTTTATAATGTACTTTTACATACTAATCAACGTATTTTGATTATTTTCCATGTCTTTGCAATTATTATACCATACATGTTGAGCATCCCTAGTCTGAAAATCCAAAATCTGAAATGCCTCAAAATCTGAAACATTTTGAGTGCTGACATGACTCTACAAGTGGAAAATTCCATATCTGATATATGAGTGGTCACAGTCAAAATGCAGTAAAATCTTTGTTTCATGCATAAAATTATTTTAATATATTGTCTAAAATTACCTTCAAGCTATGTGTATAAGATGTATATGAAACATAAAGGAATTTCATGTTTAGACTTGGGTTCCATCCCGGTTATCTCATTATGTATGTACAAATATTCAAAAATTCGGAGTTACCCAAAATCCAAAATACTTCTAGTCCCAAGCATGTTGATAAGGGATACTCAACCTATAATTTCAATACGATTTAATCATTTGGATAAGCTATCATTTTAAAACGAATCCCTCATAGTTTGTCATTTGTTTTTTTCAATTATAAATAAAGTTGCATTGAATGCATTTATAGGTATGTCTTTGTACAGAAAAATTATCTTGTTAGGATAGCAATCTATAAGCATGTTTACTGGTCAAATTATGTAAACATGTACATATTTAACCAAAGAGTTCTTCAGAAAAAGTGCACTAATTTATATTTGTAACAGCTATATGTGTAAAGGATTGCAGCAGCTTCCCATACTGAACAAAATTATTATGCTATCCTTTAAGCATATTTGTGAATTTGATAGTTTAAAAATGGTATCTTGTGTTTCCTGTGGATTACAATGTCACCACATCTATTCACTGAAATGACACTATTCTTAACATAGTATAAAAACAGCATTCTAGGAAACATCTTTAAAATATGTCTTTAAGCATTTCACTACATGTATTACAGTGTGGTCACCACATCGAAATATGTTATTTTATTATTTTAATTTGTATTTTATTGACATACCAGCCTCCACTCCACACACACACTTCTATTTTCTATTCTATAAAATGCATTGAATCTCTGTCACAGTGTAAGTTACTTGAAAGCAAAATTCATTTATATGAAGCAAGAAAATGGTAACCTCCTTTGAAAATTTCATTTTGCATTCTTAACCAGCCAATCTCCCTCAGGTGAAATTTAAGCAAAAACTTGGTGAGCAGTTGTGTCCCTGGTCTAATGCTAGGTTCTCCTACCATTCCCATTATCCTGTGTAGTGTATCAGTAAAAACAAGTAGAGTGGTATAAAGTTAAACCAGTATTTTTATAGTAATTGTGTGCCCTTACTGTTGTGTTTGTTTACCATGGCTTTTCCTGGATATTTTAACAAATGGCAATGACATTCTGGTTTTACTATTAAAAATATGCTAAGGAATTTTTGTATAATGGAGTTAGTTATTCATCTTCTTCATACTTATGGTAATCTTGGAGTGTACTGCTTCTGGAAAATACCAAGGCATACTTTAAGCCTCAGCTAAAATATTACCTACTTAACCCTTATCTATGATCTGATATATTTTTCCTTTTCTATGATCCTATAGGGCTTTGTTCACCCCAGTAATACAGCACTTGAAATTGATGGTTCATATATCTGTTAAGATGTCGAGTTCCTCAACGTAAGGCCTATGTCGTAATCACATATATGATTTCACTACCTAACATAATGAATTAACTATGAATTCACTATGTGCTTGTTGTCTAATTCTAATGAACCCTGTTTGTTAGAGCCACTTATAAATCAATTATTTCAGTAAGTTGAACTTTATAGGTTTTAAGACCCCTTTCAATCGAAGTTTCTAATATTACTTGATACAAATTTAGAGTATTAATCACATTAATATTTCTGCAGCAAAAGCATGTGCATTCTTGCTATACAGTATAAATAAAAACTAAAGATAGATAACAGATAGGGAGACTGAATTTTCTTCACATATGCAAAAGAATATTATAAATTTGCTAAGGATACATTGGAAAAAATATCCTATTATTTAGGTATTTACATGGGCTTTCCTATATCTCTTTTTATATTCTGATAAGTAAGGGTTGAAATGAGGCAGCAAAACCACATCCTTGCAATAGAGGTAAAGTTAGTTAGGTTTATCTGAACCAAATATCACTATTTTCTGATTTAGGATCATCAACTTACTTTTCCCACCTAAAAATTGTTTGACAGTAGTCATTTCGTGTATTTTTGAAGTTAATATTCACAGTAGGAATTCGTCTTTGCAGAGCTGCTTTTTTCAGCCAGCAGACTGACCACAATGCAAGTGAAGACATTTCATGGTATGTATCAACTGGGTCATTGGTCCGCTTCCATAACTACTAATTAATCAGTAATCAGCAAATTGCAACTATAGGCATTTGGTTCAACATTTTTATTTCACTGTGTCAAATTTTTCTAAAAGGAATTATGAATTTAAAATTCTTCAGTGGAAAAACTGTTATTTTCTTTGCATCTAATATGTGTATATTAATTTTAAAAGACAAAATATTGTCAGATTTATGAAATTACCATATAACCCAACTTTCTGCAGAGCAGACAGATGATAGACAATGACAAGCCAGAAGGTGACTCTATGATGACCCTTTCAAAGTGGTAGCTATAATTGAATTTTCACTGATGAACACTTCCAACAGTCTATTGCTATTGCTGAGGAAACACCTTCATTAATCTCCTTTCTCTCCAACCTTCTGAATCTAGTAACTTGCCTTTCCTGTAAATATATATATAAATTGTGTTTAGGTGGTCTAGACTGATCCCAGGAAAGGGCAGAGTAAACGTTCATGAGAATGTAAATTGTGGTTGTTTATTAAGAAATAAAATTCTGTTGAAAAATTTTATGAAAAGAATGTGGATGTTGTCTAGATAGGGTGAACATATAACTCATTGTCCAAACTCAGACAATTTTGCAAGTAAAAGGGGGTATGATTAATTACAATGAGATAACAGGTGTAAATTGAAAGTGTTCCATGCAAAATGAAACATCTGTCACCATTTTTAGGGCACGTGATAAAATAGAAAACAGAGGCTATTGAGTAGAGATCCTAAGAGGCAGAAACAAAACAGTCAAGAAAAAAGATAAAAAAATACATTTTCAACTTTCTGTAAGCTAATTAACCTTATCTAGAAGTTCATAACGTGGTATACAGAATCCCTTAGATAAAAAATTTGCTTTCAACAAGTTATTTTATTACTTTATTGAGAAGAGGTGAAAAAGATTCTTATTGTGTGTATTCATGATATCCCTGCCTTATTCTTTATTCCACTCATTCATTTGATCATTTCAGAAATATTTATTGAAGTACTTAACTATGTGCCAGGACTGAGTAAGGTGCTGGCAATGGCAAGTTGATTAATTCAAATACAGATTCTGCCTTAGTAGAGATTATTCTCTTTAAGGGATCAAATAAGGGTTCAAAACTAATAATCAGTCAAATAATTTTTGGTAAAGTTTAAAACTAAGGGAGCATATAGTAATGGCACCTACTAAGACTACAGTATCTCGAGCATGGCTTCTCCGACAAAATAACATTTAATCTGAGACCTGAAGGATGAGTAAAATTTTAGCTATATAATATCGTGGAGGGGGCAGAGTATACAGGCAAGAGAATGAATATGTGCTAAGACCCCAAAGAGAGACAACATGGCAATTCAAATAACTGCAAAAAATTCAGTATAACTAGAGCTTGATTTTTTGCAGAATAGTGAAAGATCAAGCTGGTAAGCAAAGCCAGACCATAAAAAGCCAGGCAAGCCATGTTCAATAAATTTGACTTAATCCTAAAGGACTGAGAAGACACTGAAGAATTTTAAGCAATGAAGTGACATCAGATAATTATCTTACAAAAAGGAGTGCTGTTTCAGTTTGACACCTGAATGGTGGGGTACAAACAGGAGAATAATTAGGTGATTTTTGAAGTAATCTTAGAAGTAATTGTAGTAGGGATGCAAAATTTGATTCAGGAGTATTCAGATAATACCACTGAATTGTACACTTACAAATAGTTATAATTGCAAAGTTTATGTTACATATATTTTACAAAAATAAAAAGAAATAGTTAGGAAATGAGATCTACAGGACTTGTTGAGATTTTAGTTGTGGGAACAGTAGGGCTTATTGAGAAGGACACACAAATCTGGGGTAGTGAGTGGCTGATGGGGCTACACTTTGAAATACAGAAAATCAGAGAAGAGGCAAAGTTCAAGATTTGAAAACAGTTGAAGACAGCTCTCGTTTGTTGTATGACACTTCTTACTTTAATTGAATTATTTCAGTTTAGTTCATAATTGAGGAACTACTTGAATAATTCTCTAAAAACATTTAAAAAGTCAAAGTTGTATTCTTCACTTCAACTCAGCTTTCATCATGTTGATCAGAGTAATAGTCTGCAAATTTTTTGCCATTACAAAGACTGTCAATAAGATCAAATTTGTTCACGAATAATGACCTTGAATGTAAGGTAAGAAATGAAGGTGAGTGAGACTTTCAAAATAATTCAATTTTCATGGTAGTATAGAGAATGCAACCTCAATAAATTATAAAATATGCCAACATTGGAAATTAGATTATTGTGGCAAGCTGATAATACTCATACATTTCCCCATCCATGTAATATTTTTAAAACTAACAGAAAATGGCAGATATCCACGGAATGTTGGTAAACAAGAACTGGTAGGATAAGTGGCTCATAAATTTAGAAAAATTTCTAGAAGTTTGGAAAAAAGGAAGAAATTGATTAATAAAAGAGGAAACTTCAAATATGAACTGAAAAAAAAAATTCCAGAAAAATAAAAACAAATACTGAAACCAAAATCAAATTAGAAATAAAATAATGGAGAAGATTCTTCAAGACAGTTATCAGAGTAATTAATTAAAGAAACACACTCTGAACAGACGAAGTGTAAAACCTTCTTGTTCCATCATATACAGCAGTTCAGTTCATATTCTGAACCTTGCTTCTCATTATAAATACTCAGACAGTTTTTAAAAATACTGATACTCAGGCCTTTCTCCTGGAAATTCTGAGTTAGGCGTTTTGAATTGAAGTATGTGTATTGAAATTTCCTTAAAGTTTCCTTGTTGGTTCTTATGTGCAGTCAATGTTCATACCACTGCACTAAAAAGAAAAAATTACTTTTCTTTTTTTTTTTTTTGCTTTTAATGTTTTACATGCTCACATGTTTTTGTTTCTCATCTCTTTATTACAGTTATTTTGTCATTAACCATACAATGCGCATGTGTGTGTGTGTGTGTGTGTGTGTGTGTATGCACCTGTGTATGGATATGTATGTATCCCCTAACATTGTTGCCCAGAGGTGCAATGGTGGCAAGTAAATACTTCTTTTTTCAAAACACAAACATCTCACTGAAACTGGACTTTTTGGAGGGCTACAGAATGATTGGAACATGTAAAGCATAAGACTCTTATGATTAAGAGTCTTGCCCAGGCTACCAAAAATGGATTTAGTTCCTAAAATGACTAGCCAGTTCATCAACAGAATTTGGAAAAACTCCTAGAAGAAATAAACAGGTAATGACTCACCACTTGTGCCTATCTATCCGCTAAATCTTTCTGTTTAGTACTGTCTGATTAAACATTTGCACATTATTAAGCCCTCAATTTCAGGTACTTACTCAGGTAAAAGTGAAGGTGTTGATTCTGAGACAAAACTTGACATTTATTTCCTGTAAGTGAAAATGAAAGTGAAAATAAAGCAAAGTCTAATTTTAAATGGGACCAATAATAAGAAAGCAGTTGTTTTTTCTCTGAGAATTTTTTTCTTCAACTTTTATTTTAAGTTTGGGAGATGCACGCGTAGGATGTGCAGGTTTGTTACATACGGAAACGTGTGCCATGGTTGTTTGCTGCACAGATCATCCCATCACCTAGGTATTAAGCCCAGCATCCACAAGCTATTCTTCCTTATGCTGTCCTTCCCCCAACCCCTGACAGGCCCCAGTGTGTGTTGTTTCCCTTCACCCGCGTGTTCATGTGTTCTCATCATCCAGAATCAACCCAAATGCCCGTCAATTATAGACTGGATAAAGAAAATGTGGTACATATACACCATAGAATACTATGCAGCCATAAAAAAGAACACAATGATGTCCTTTGCAGGGACATGGATGGAGTTGGAAGCCATTATCCTCAATAAACTAACGCAGGAACAGAAAACCAAATAAATCACTTTTCTAGAGAAGACTCTTATTCATGTAGAATTAGAGAAGAGTAGAACAAGAGGCAACTTAGAATCCCCCCCAAATAAACATACAGAGGAGGAATAAATAGATAGACAGGACTTTTCGGGAGGTAAATTCACTTAATACCTTATACATCAGAGGAAAATGCTCCTCATTTTAGCGAATGAAGGTCTACATGATGTCCCCTCTTAGAACCTTTGCCTGATTGTTGCTACTTCTTGCTTTTACACACCAGGCCTGCAGTTATCCCTACAGGAGGGGAAGCAGACATATGCAGCTGCAAAGAAAATCCACATTGGTTGTTTCTTATCAGCAACATAACCTTCTTTTCCTCTGATGTATTTTTTTAAAAACTTTGGTGCTCATGTTGTACATTAGATCTCTAAACTTGTTTATCCTACATATGTGCTACTTTATCCTTTGATCTACATCTTCCTGTTTCCTCCCACCAATCCCGGCCCATAGTAACCACTGTTTCATTTTTTATCTCCATGTATGTAAGCTCATTTAAAAAATATTCCACATATAAGTGAGATCATACAATATAGTTTTGCTGGATCTGGCTTATTTCCCTTAGCATAATTTCCTCCAGGTCCACCCATGTTGTTGAAAATGGTAGAATCTCCTTTTGTAATTAAAGCTGAATAGTATTCCATTGTATATATATGTGTGTGTGTGTGATTCATATATGTGTGTGTGTGAGAGAGATAATGTTCCATTATATTATAATATTCCATTGTATATATATATATATATATATATTCTATATAAACAATGGAATATTATAATGAAATATGATTATATATATTTACACTACACTTTATCCATTTGTCCATCAGTTAACATTTAGGTAGTATTCATATCTTGGTTATTGTGAATAATGCTGCAATGAACATGGCAGTGCACACATCTTTATGAGGTGGTGATTTCATCTCTTTTGGGTATATACACAGAAGAGAGATTGCTGGTTTTATGGTAGGTCTATTTTTAATATCTTCAGAACCATCCATAATGTTTTGCATTGTCCTTAATTTATAAAAAATAATTAAAAATCATGACTCACTTGGCAAGGAGGAAAATTGACAGCACTGAAAAGAAATATCTTGAAAAAAAGGGGAAAAAGGAAAACTTTCCCTCTGAAACAGTAAATTGAGAATGAGAATGGAAATTCTAAGTGCCTAATTAGTACTCTAAGAGAGATTCTAAGATATTAAATTGATACAGGAACAAGCTGCAATAAAAATGAACAAAAATTAAGAAGGCTCCCATAAAATAATTATGTGCATGTATATGATGATAAGAATGAAGATCTGATCAATAGGATGAACACAGCTGAAAATTTGTTAGGAATATGGTGGTAAAAAGAAAACCCTCATTACATAACTAAAATGGAAGAAGTATGTTTTAGTCCATTTTCTGTTGCTTATAACAAAACACCCAAAACTGGGTAATTTATAAAGAAAATGAATTTATTTATTACAGTTTTGGAGGTTGAGAAGTCCAGAGTTGAGGGGCCACATCTGATGACAGCTGTCTCGCTGGTGGGTGTGCACATGTACCCAAGAACTTACAGTATAATAAAAAAATTGCTAACAACAAAAAGTCCAGGACCAGATGGATTCACAGACTAATTCTATCAGACATTCAAAGAAGAATTGGTACCAATACTACTGAAACTATTCCACAAGATAGAGAAAGAAGAAATCCTCCCTAAATCATTCTATGAAGCCAGTATTACCCTAATACCAAACCCAGGAAAAGACATAATAAAAAAAGAAAACTACAGAACAATATTCCTGATGAACACAGGTACAAATATCCTCAAAGAATACTGGCTAATAGAATCCAACAGCACATCAAAAAGATAATCCACCATAATCAAGTGTGTTTCATACCAGGGATGCAGTGATGGTTTAACATACACAAGTCAATAAATGTGATACACCACATAAACAGAATTAAAAACAATCACATGATCACCTCAATAGATATAGAAAAAAAATTTGACAAAATTCAGCATCCCTTTATGATTAAAACCTTCAGCAAAATCAGCATAGAAAGAACATACCTTAAGGCAATGAGCCATCTATGACAAACCCACAGCCAAAATGGGGAAAAGATGAAAGCATTCCCCCTGAGAACTGAAAAAGAAAAGGATGCCCACTTTCAGCACTTCTATTCAACATAGTACTGGAAGTCCTAGTCAGAGTAATCGGAAAAGAGAAGGAAATAAAGGGCATCAAAATTGGTAAAGAGGAAGTCAAGTTGTTGCTGTTCACCAGTGCTATGATTGTAGATCAAAAACCTCATCCAAAAAGCTGCTGGATCTGATAAATAAATTCAATAGAGTTTCAGGATACAAAATCAATGTACGCAAATCAGTAGCACTTCTATACACCAACAGTAACCAAACTGAGAATCAAATAAAAAACCCAACCCCTTTTACCACAGCTGCAAAATAAATAAATACTTAGGTCTACAGCTACCGAAGGAGGTGAAAGATCTCTACAAGGAAAACTACAAAACACTGCTGAAAAAAATCATAGATGACACAAACAAATGGAAACACATCCCATGCTCATGGATGGGTAGAATCCATATTGTGAAAATGACCACACTGCCAAAAGCAATCTATAAATTTGATGCAATTCCCACCAAAATATCATCATTGTTCTTCACAGAACTAGAAGAAAACATTCCTAACATTCATATGTTACCAAAAAAGAGCCTGCATAGTCAAAGCAAGACTAAGCAAGAAGAACAAATCTGAAGGCATCACATTACCTGACTTCAAACTACATTACAAGGCTATAGTTACCAAAACAGCATGGTACTTGTACAAAAACAGGGATATAGACCAATGGAATATTAAAGAGAACCCAGAAATAAAGCCAAGTAGTTAACAGCCAAGTGATCTTCGACAAAGCAAAGAAAAACATGAAGTGGGGAAAGGACTCTCTATTCAACAAATGGTGCTGGGATAATTGGCAAGCCACATGTAGAAGAATGAAACTAGATCCTTACCTCTCACCTTGTACAAAAATCAACTCAGGATGGATGAAAGACTTAAATCTAACACCTGAAACCATAAATTCTGGAAGGTAACAGTGGAAAAAGTGTTCTAGACGTTGGCTTAGGCAAAGAATTCATGACCAATAACCCCAAAACAAATGCAACAAAAATAAAAATAAATAGATGAGACTTCATGAAACTTAAAAGCTTCTGCACAGCAAAAGAAATAATTAGCAGAGTAAACAGATAACCCACAAAGTGGGAGAAAATATTCTCAAATAATCATCGCAAATATGCAACTGACAAAGGACTAATAGTCAGAATTTATAAGGAAATCAATAAATCAGCAAGAAAAAAAATCTCAGCAAAAAGTGGGCTAAAGACATGAATAGACAATTCTCAAAAGAAGATACACAAATCGCCAACAAACATATGAAAAAAGACTCAGCATCATTAATTATCAGGAAAATGCAAATCAAAACCACAATGTGATACAACCTTACTCCTGTAAGAATGGCCATAACTAAAAACTCAAAAAATAATAGTTGTTAGGGTGGATGTGGTGAAAGGGGAACACTTTTACACTGCTGGTGGGAATGTAAACTAGTACAACCACTATGGAAGACAGTATGGAGATTCCTTAATGAACTAAAGGTAGAACTACCATTTGATCCAGCAGTCCCACTACTGGGTATCTCTTAGGCATTAAGAGATATTAATAGATATTGCTATGTCATAGAACTGTTAATCTTACATAGTAACCTTTTTGTTGTTGTTGTTTGAAACAGAGTCTCGCTCTGTCACCCAGGCTGGAGTGCAGTGGTGCGATCTCAGCTCACCTCAACCTCCACCTCCCAGCTTCAAGCGATTATCCTGGTTCAGCCTCCTGAGTAGCTGGGACTACAGGCACATGCCACCATGCCCAGCTACTTTTCGTAATTTTAGTAGAGACGGGCTTTCACCATATTGGCCAGACTGGTCTCAACTCCTGACCCTGTAATCTGCCCGCCTCGGCCTCCCAAAGTGTTGGGATTACAGGCGTGAGCCACTGTGCCTGGCCCAGTAACATTAATTACTGATATATAGTAATTATAGTATAACTAATAGTATAAATTATAGTGACATAGTAATCTGTTACGTAATTCTCTATATTTTTTCATAATTTATAATGAAAATGTGTTAATTTAGATGAAATGGAGTACAATGGAATAATATAAGTAATTACTAGAAGAAGAAAATAGGATACAAGAATTTCAACACAGAGCTTAAAAGGGAATAAATTAATATTGATAAATATAAAAGAATCACAAGATGTTTACTATTGCTTACAGAAAGAAAATGGATAGCGCAATATGGATTTCACACAAGAGAGAATTCATGATAAATGCAGTAAGTGGACATATTGGCTTATTTCATATTGTCAAAATTTTGGTCCAAGAAAACACAGTAGTCCTGAATATTTTTGTCCTTAATAATTTTTCTTTAACATAACTTTAGGTAAAATATGAATAATTATTATAAGAAAAAATTAATCAACTTGCCATCTTAGTAGGATATTCATTAAAATTGATGGACCAAGTAGACCAAAAATAAATAATGATACAGAAGACGTAAATAATATAAGTCAAAAGGTGAGTACACAGAATAAACACTTTTCAAACATGCTTGGAAAAATTACGTGCAATAACTCAAAACAATATTTAAAAATTATTTTAAAAAGAG
The DNA here is from genome assembly GCF_003255815.1 of Theropithecus gelada. NCBI lineage: Eukaryota > Metazoa > Chordata > Mammalia > Primates > Cercopithecidae > Theropithecus > Theropithecus gelada. The sequence continues at coordinate 56,813,981 of NC_037689.1, forward strand.
AAGAAAGGAAAAACCTCTATAAGTTACATTCACCCAATCTAATGCAATGAAAGTGAAAAATGCAACGAGATAGATTTGAATTCCAAACTACTCTTTATGAAGGCTAATAATAACAAAACATTGATAATATAAATAAAGATTCTTAAGTCTATAATAGAAATTAATACAGAAATGAGTAAAAGCGTACTTCATTTCAAAATTTTGGAATAAGGTCAAATAGAAAATCATGAAAAAAATTTACAGCCTCAAGCACATACGTTTTTATGTATAACTTGTAACATGTTAAAATATTTTTCAAATACATAAAAATATATAAATTAGAATAAAAAGGAGAAAAGTAAGATAGTAGAAATATAAATAAGTGAATTCTTAAAAATGGATGAAGAAATCAAATGTTGCTTCTTTGAAAAGATCAATAAAATAGCTTTATTATGTTTATTTTGCGATCAGGAATGAACAGAGAAAAATGTGTCTGATAAAGACATAAAAAGAGTGAGCACAAGGACAGAAAACCAAACACCGCATGTTCTCACTCATAGGTGGGAATTGAACAATGAGAACATCTGGACACAGGAAGGGGAACATCACACACTGGGTCCTATTGTGGAGAGGAGGGAGGGGGGAGGGATAGCATTAGGAGATATACCTAATGTAAATGACGAGTTAATGGGTGCAGCACACCAACATGGCACATGTATACATATGCAACAAACCTGCACGTTGTGCACATGTACCCTAGAACATAAAGTATAATAAAAAAGAAAAAAGAAAAAGAAAAAGCAAAAAATAAAAAGTTTATGTATCTTAAGTTCCCACTTGCCCATAGAGTAGTTTCCAGATTTAGAAAATAAAAATATAGGATCCCTAGTTCAGTTTGAATTCTGACTAAATAATGAATAACTTTTTTAGTATAAATATGTCCCATGCAATATTAAAAATTACATTTTTAATATTACATTAAAAATTTATTTACATTACTTACATTAAAAATTTGTTTGTTATTTATCTGAAACACAAATTTAACTGGGTATCCTGAATTTTACTTGCTAACCCTAAAATGCAAGGAATTAACATGAAAATGAGCCCCCAGTTGTTTTTTCTAAGTTTCATGTGTTAAGAAACAGTCCAGCATGGTCCTTCCCTGTTATCATTTTTGCTGCCCTACTGCTGTCATCCTTGCTAATGGTTCTCATGAAAAAAGCCAAGCTAAAGCTGTCTGTATAACTTGTTAGAGATTCATAAACAACAATAAAATAAGACTACAAGCTTGAAAAAAAAAGAGTGAGCACATGTATAGAATGATAAATGACTCAGCCAAATGTACGGAAGATACTATAAATTTTTTGAAAAAATATTTACTTTTTTCATATCAAGGCATGTGAAAATTTAGGGAAAAATATTTTATTCTGAGATACTATAAATCACTCAAATATAGGTCAAAATTATAGAAAACCTGAATATATAAGAAACCAGGCTTAAACACTGTAAGACTTAAAGACGGCAAGACCTGAATCCATAAAATTCCTTGAAGAAAACACACACACAACAATGTCTTGACATTGGTCTGGGCAATTCTTTTTTGGATATAGCACCAAAAGCACAGACAACAAAAGGTAAAATAAACAAGTGAGACTACATCAAACTATAAAGTGTAATTCAAAGTAAATAACAAAACGAAATTCAAGTTATGGAATAGGAGAAAATATCTGCAAACTGTATATCTGCTAAGGGGTTAATATTCAAAATCTGTAATAAACTCATACAACTCAATAGCAAAAATCAAATAACACATAACCCAGTTAAAAATGTGCAAACGTCTAACATATATTAAAATATTTTAGAGTTTTGAATATATTTTAGATATTTAATGTTTTTAATGCAATGGACCTGAATAGACCTTTTTCCAAAGAAGACATTCAACACGTGGGCAATAGGTATGTGAAAAAGCAGGTGATGTTTGGTTTTCTGTTCTTGCGATAGTTTGCTGAGAATGATGGTTTCCAGCTGCATCCATGTCCCTACAAAAGACACAAACTCATCCTTTTTTATGGCTGCATAGTATTCCATGGTGTATATGTGCCACATTTTCTTAATCTAGTCTGTCACTGATGGACATTTGGGATGATTCCAAGTCTTTGCTATTGTGAATAGTGCCGCAATAAACATACGTGTGCACGTGTCTTTATAGCAGCATGATTTCACTCATAGGTGGGAACTGAACAATGAGATCACTTGGACTCGGGAAGGGGAACATCATACACCGGGGCCTATCGTGGGGAGGGGGGAGGGGGGAGGGATTGCATTGGGAGTTATACCTGATGTAAATGACGAGTTGATGGGTGCTGACGAGTTGATGGGTGCAGCACAGCAACATGGCACAAGTATACATATGTAACCAACCTGCACGTTATGCACATGTACCCTAGAACTTAAAGTATAATAATAATAAAAAAAAAGAAAAGGCAGGTGATGTCACTATTTATCAGAGAAATGCAAATCAATATGACAATGAAATACCTCACACCTTTTAGAATGGCTATTATCAAAAAGACAGGAGATAGCAAGTGTTGGTCAGGGTGTGGAGAAAAGGGAACTCCTCGTACACTGTTGGTGAGAATGTAAATTGGTACAGACATTAAGGAAAACAGTATAGAGGGTTATAAAAAAGATTTTAGAAGAACTACCACACAACCCAGCAATTCCAATTCTGAATATACATCTAAAGGATATGAATTCAGTATTTTAAAGAGATATTTGCATCTCTGTGTTCATTGGAACATTATTCACAATAACTAATACATGAAAAATTCCTAGTGCTATTGATAGATGAATGGGTAAAGAAAATGTGACACACACACACTGATACATACACAATGGAAGGAAAACAAAGAAGAAAACCCTGCCATTTGTGACAGTGTGAATGAACATGGAGGACATTATGTTATGTGAAATAAGCAAGATGCAGAAAGACAAATACTATATGATATCATTTATGTGGAATCTAAAAGAGTAACCCTCATAGAAGCAGAAATTGTAATGGTGGTTGCCATGGGTTGGGAGATGGGGGAAATGGGAAGATGTTGGTCAAAGGATCCATACAAACTTTCAGTTTTAAGATGAATAAGTTCTGGGGATATAATGTACAACATGGTAACTATAGTTAATAACAAAGAATTGAATTAACTTGAATTAAATTTCAAGTTAATAAAACTGGAAATTTCCTTACAGAGTAGATTTTATGTATCCTCAGCACATCTTATGTACCCTCAGCACACACACACACACACACACACACACACACACACAGAAAATGATAATCATGTGAAGTGATGGATGTAGTAATCATAATCATTGTGGTAATCATTTCAAAATATATGTGTATATCAAATCATTATGTTGTATGCCTTGAATATACAACATTTTTATTATCTATTTTACCTCAATAAAGCTGGGGAAAAGAAGAAGCAACTAGGCAATAAATAAAAGCTGATAAAATATCTACCCTAGGCCAGGCGCGGTGGCTCAGGCCTGTAATCCCAGCACTTTGGGAGGGCAAGACGGGCGGATCACCTGAGGTCAGGAGTTCCAGACCAGCCTGACCAACATGGAGAAACCCCGTCTCTACTAAAAATACAAAATTAGCAAGGCATGCTGGCGCATGCCTGTAATCCCAGCTACTCGGGAGGCTGACGCAGGAGAATCACTTGAACCCAGGAGGCGGAGGTTGCGGTGAGCCGAGATGCACCATTGCACTCCAGCCTGGGCAATAAGAGAGAAACTCTATCTCAAAAAAAAAAAAAAAAAAAAAAAAAAAATCTCCACCCTTAATAGGCATCAAACCCAGACAGTGTTTATAGGTAAGTCTTACTAATTCTTTAATGAAGGTGATGTATAAATTATTTCCAGAGCATAGAAAAAGAGACTGACATTTTTCACATTCATTCTTTGACTGAAAAAACAAATTGATAAAGACAGAGTACACACACAAAACACACATAGATACAAATACACTCAAACCTATACACGAGTTAAACAATATGAATAAAGACAAATATTCCAAATAAAATACTAACACACTGAATCCTCTCTCTATTAAGATAAAAATTATTATTAGAATACAGATTGGCTAAATATTGAGAAATCCATCAACGTACATTATTACATTTTGGAAGTAAAAGAGGGGAAAATGAATTCTGAAAAAACATTGAACAATTTCCTATTTCTAGATTTCAAAAAAGTTAGGATAAATTGAGAATAAAGGAAGTTTTATTAATTTGATCAATTAACTCTACCAGAAAACTACATTAAATAATACAATCATGTTTTTCAACATTAACAAATGCTTCACAACAAAAATTAGGAAGAAAAGAAAGTTCCTAGTACTAAATATTACAATCCACGAAAATAAAATAAAATAAGGAAAATAAAGAAGCATACATGTTAGAACGGAAGAGAAAAAACTATCACATTTTTCAGATTATATGATTTTGTATTTAAAATAATTTTAAAAAGCAGTTACAACTCTTATGAAAATGTATTAGATACCTGTAATACAAGCTAAATCTACAAATCATCTTTTTGTACATACCAGTCACAATAATTATATTAAAATGTAACTTTGGATTAAGTAATAACTATGATATATAGTAAGAATAAATTGACCAAATGCTGTGAAAGATCTTTATAGTTATATGGAGAAAACCTTAACGTTGAGTGTAAAGGAAGACTATAAAAACAAAAACAGTAACTAAAGCTCTGTCTGGGAGACCTGTTGAAAGTGGGCTTATCCCACTATTAGAAGCATCGCAAAACTCAAGCTCCATGGTTTAAATGTCTGCAAAAATGATGATTCTTAATCAAAAGGTATAGAAATGAAGCAAAAATGAGAAGACTCAATACTATATAATTTGTCAAATCTCCTTATATCAGTTTAAACCAACTCCAGTTTTAGTAAAACAATATTTCATACAACATGGTAGGTTTTTAAAAATATCTTGAAGAAAGATTATATGATGTTAACCCCATAATAATTTTTAAATGAAAAAGAATGAAGATTTTTCATATGATGTATAAAACAATATCAAAAAGAACTATCATTAAAACAGTATAATTGTACTAAATGTACAAAATAAACCAATGAAACACAGTAAAAAATTCAGATACAAACATTTTATATATATATGTGTGTGTGTGTGTGTGTGTGTATATATAGACGTTTTAATACATGGTTAAAGTGCTATTTTCTATTAGTGGGCAAAGAAAGAGGTATTCAATGGTATTGTGACAAGTTGGCCATCCACTTGTAAAACAAATGCTAATTATCTACCTCACTTTATATACAAGAGTATATTTAGGTAGATTTTAGGCTTAAATAAATTTTTATTATGATTAGATGAAAATACAGGAGAATGTTTTCACTATCTGTAGATTCAATTTAAGTGATACTCTAAATCTCAAAGACGTAAAGAAAACAAAAAAAATAAATTTGACAATATAAAAAGGAACTATTTTTGTCTGATGAAAACAAACACCAAGTTAATAATTACTTTTAAAGTGGAAGAAAATAATTGCAACACATTTGACAAAGGATAGTCATAATACATTGAGAAATTATTTAGTTACACTAGGCAAAACAAAGCAATTAAATTTAATTCCAGAGGAAAGACAGTAGACAACTAGTTGAAAGATATGATCATTCATGATGAAAACCATTAACAAACTGAGCATAGAAGGAACATATCTCAAAATAATAAAGGCCAAATATGATCAACTCAGGGCTAACATAATACTAAATGAGAAAAAGTTTAAAGTGTTTCCTCTAAGAACTAGAACAAGATAAAGATTCCTACTTTCACCACTCCTATTCAATATAGTACTGGTAGTCATAGCCAGAGCAATCAAGGAAGAGCAAGAAATAAAAGGCTTCCAAACTGAGAAGGAGGAAGTCAAATGTCCCTGTTTGCAGATGACATAATCTTATATCTAGAAAAACCAATAGCCTCCAGCAGAAACTCTTAGATTTGATAAATGAATTTAGTAAAGTTGCAGACTACAAAATCAATGTACAAAAATCAGTAGTGTTTTATACACAAATAATGATCTAGCTGAGAATGAAATCAAGAAGGCAGTTTCATTTGCATTAGCAGAAATAAAATAAAATAAAATAAAATAAAATAAAATAAAATAAAATACCTAGGAATAAATTTAACAAAGGAGATGAAAGATCTCTATGAGGAAAACTACAAAACACAGATGAAATAAATTGTATATGATGCAAATTTAAAACATCCCATGATCATGGATCAGAAGAATAAATATCATTAGAATGACCATACCACCCAAAGCAATCTACAGATTCAATGCAATCCCTATCAAAATATCAAAGTCATTTTTTCAGAGAAATAGAAAAAACAACCTGAAAATTATGAAACCAAAAAAGAGCCCAAATAGCCAAAGCAATCCTAAGCAAAAGGAACAAAGCTGGAGGCAGCACATTACTTGACTTCAAAGTATATTACAAGACTGTAGTAACCAAAGCAGCATGGTAGTGGTATAAAAGTAGACACACAGATCAATGGAACAGAATAAAAAACCCAGAAATAAAGCCATATATTTATAGCTAACTGGTCTTTAACAAAGCTGACAAGAAATACATTGAGAAAAGGACTTTTTTCCTCAAGAAATTGTGCTGGGAAAGTTGGATTACCATATGCAGAAGAATGAAACTGGATCCCTATCTTTCACCATATAGAAAAAGCTGCTCAAGATGGTTTAAAGATTTAAATGTAAGACTCAAAACTATAAAAATCCTGTAAGAAGACTCTTCTGGACATTGGTCTAGGTAAATAATTTATGACTGAGACCTCAAAAACACAAGCAACATAAACAAAAATAGACAAATGGGTCTTAATTAAGCTAAAAAGCTTCTCCATAGCAAAAATTAAAAGCAACAGAGAGAACAGACAACCTGCAGAGGGGAAAAATATGTGCAAACCAAACCATTTACCCAACAAAGGACAATATCCAGAATATAAAAGGAACTCTAACATCTCAACAACAACAACAACAACCCCATTAAAAAGTGAGCAAAGGACATGAATAGACATTTTTCAAAAGAAGACATACAAATGGCCAACAGATATATGAAAAAATGCTCAATATTACTAATCATCAGAGAAATGCAAATTAAAACCACAGCGTCTTACCTCAGTCAGAATAGGTATTATTAAAAAGGCAGAAAATAGCAGATGTTGGCAAGGATTCGGAGAAAAGGGAACACTTTTGCAATGTCGGTGGGAATGGAAGTTAGTTAAACCTCTATGGAAACAGTGTGGAGATTTCTCAAATAATTAAAGTAGAACCACTATTCTATCCAGCAACCCCACTACTGAATATCATATCCAAAGGAACAGAAATCAATTTAACTATTAATAATAAAAAAACCCTGCCTTTGTGTGTTTATCACAGCACTATTCATAATAGAAAAGATCAATCTAAGTGTCCATCAATGGATGATTGGGTAAGTAAAAGGTGGTGTATATATACAATGGAAGACTATTCAGCCATAAAAAGAATGAAATCATGTCTTTTGTAGCAACATGAATGGAACTGGAGGTCATTATCTTAAGTGAAAAAAGGCAGACACAGAAGTCAAATATCATATTCTTGTAAGTGAGTGCTAAAAAAATGTGTACATGTGGACATAGTGGATGAGATCATAGACAATGGAGATTAGGAAGGGTGAGGAGATGAGAGGAAGGTTGATGATGAGAAATTACTTCATAGTTACAATGTACATTATTTGGTTGATGGAGACTTGAAGCCCTGATATGAGCTCTATACAACCTATCCAAGTAATAAAAGTTACTTACACCTCATGAATATATGTGAAAATAATATTTTCAGTAAGAGATTAACAGATGTTCTCAAAGGGCCAATACTTCTCTGAAAAGATGTTCAGGAATAGAGAGGTAGGACCAGAAATGAAGATTCATATTTGCCTGTCACATATTAATGAGTTTTTAAAGGTTGACAGTGTGGTCAAGGGAACAAGGACATACTGACTCTCATAGACTGTTGATTTGAGTAAATGTTGGTATAGTTTCTGTTGGGACATTGGCAAAATTTCCCGAAGTTTTATTTTTATATTTTACGTATTTATTCTTTTGAGATGGAGAGTCACTGTCACCCAGGCCGGAGTGCAGTGCAGCAATCTAGACTCACCACAACCTCCACCTCCTGGGTTCAAGCAATTCTCATGCCTCAGCCTCCTGAGCAGCTGGGATTACAGGCGAGCACCACCATGTCTGACTAATTTTTGTATTTTTAGCAGAGACTAGGTTTCCCCATGTTGGCCAGGGTGGTCTCGAACTCCTGACCTCAGGTGATCCACCCACCTCAACCTCCCAAAGTGCTGGGATTACAGGCATGAGCCACCGCGCCCTGCCAGCATTTCTTGAAGTTTTAAATGTGTGTACATTGATCCAGTAATTCCAGTTCTGAATAAATACCTTAAAAATCACTAGCAGTGTGCTTGGTGATGTGTAGGTTTTTAAAATAATGTTCAACACAAGATGGTTTGCTACAGAAAACATTTTGACTGAAATGCTAAGATTTGTTACTATGAAGAGTAAATGGTGATTTTATGTTTTTACTCCATCTTCCTCTGTTCTTTTTGAACTTTTTAAAAGCCTTGCAAAACCGTTTGACATTTCAAAATACATCTGAAAATCTTTTATTGTCTTGAGAATTTGTTCAAGCTGGGTAAGTGAATTCAGTGGATTCTTATTGGTTTTATTGCCTTTCTGTAATTTGTTGCTGGGACTAGGGAAATAAGAGTAGTTGAAAATATTATCGAGAGTGCCAGATATTGACATTTATTAAAAAGATATTTAAATGATGCTATTTATGGAAGAATCTTGCAGTTTGGGGAAATGCTTTCTGTGCCAGTAAGAACTTCTTGCTTTGTCAAGTTTAAAATCATATACTTCTGTGGATGTCAGAGGCTGTACACTAGCAGTCTTGCCATGGTATAACACACAGAGAATGACTTTTAGGATAGAAATGAGAAAAGAGCTGAAAATCTGAAGTGGTATCTTTGACAAGTGAATATATCCAATTTATGCACTGTGCTCTGGAGCTAAAGGAAAAGTAATGGAAATGTCTTTCATATTCAGATTGGTTTTTCAACCAGGCTTATAAAATTACTACCATCATATCAGTGTTGAGAGAAAGAATAATTTCATAAATAGAAAGTAGGTTTAAGAACTTATTTTGCAGGACCTGCACAGTGGCTCACACCTGTAATACTAGTACTTTAGGAGGCCAAGGTGGGTGGATCACTTGAGCTCGGGAGTTCAAGACCAGCCTGGGCAACATGATGAAACCCTATTCCTACAAAAAATACAAAAATTAGCCAGGCATGGTGGTGCACACCTGTAGTTCCAGCTACTCGGGAGGCTGAGGCGGGAAGATTGCTTGAATCCCAGAGGTCGAGGCTGCAGTGAGCTGAGATCACACTCCTGCACTCCAGCCTGGGTGACAAAGTAAGATCTTGTTTAAAAAAAAAAAAAAAAAAAAAGAAAAAGAAAAAGAAAAAAAGAATTTACCTTGTTTTTTGACCTAATTATGTTCTCTTCTGACTTGTGTATTATCACTTTAAATTATATGTGTTCACAACATTGAAAGGTATTTTAATTTTGTCACAGTAAATAAATGAATCAGGTGATATGCTTTTTAAAAAGAAGTCTAAACAACTCCACTACTCACACTTACAAGTATAAAATGACTAAAGGGTAAGGACCTCATCAAGAGAAGGCTGAAATGCCAGTGCAGATTAGACCAGAATAAATACATATATAAAAGACCACATATATATGTGTATATACATATATACACACATAACGTATATATATTTATGTTTATACACACACCACATTTTAATCTATTCATCTGTTGATGGATAGAAGTTGATTCAATATAAGGGCTACTGTGAATACTGCTGCAATAAATATGGAAGTGCAGTTATCTCTTCAATATATTGATTTTATTTCCTTGGGATATATACCCAGTAGTGGGATTGTTGGATAATATGATAGTTCTGTTTCTAACATTTTAAGGAGCCTTTATAGTGTTAGCCATGGAGGTTGTACTAATTTACATTACCACTAATAGTGTATAAGTGTTCCCCTTCTCTCCACATCCCCAGCATCTACTTTTTTTTTTTTTTTTTTTTTTTTTTTTAGTTTTTGATAGTAGCCATTCTGATTAGGGTGAGATCATATCTCATTATAGTTTTGAATTGCATTTCCCTCACGATTAGTGATGTTAGCATTTTTTCATATACTTGTTGGCCATTTACATGTCTTCTTTTGAGAAATATCTACTCAGACCTTTCTTTTTGCTATTGAGTTTGAGTTTCTTATATATTCTGGATATTATCCCCTTGCCAGATGTGTGGTTTTTAAATGTTTTTCTCCCACTCCGTGGGTTGTCTCTTCACTCTGTTGATTGTTTACTTTGCTGTGCAGAAGGCTTTAACTTCGACGTAGTTCCATTTGTCTGTTCTTGCTTTTGGTGCTTGTGCTTTTTTTGGTCGTATCCAAAAAAATTCCTTGCCCGGACCAATATCATGAAGCATTTCTTCTCCATGTTTTTTTTTCGTACAGTAAGTCCTCACTTAACATCATTGATAGGTTCTTGGAAACTGCGACTTTAAGTGAAATGACATTTAATGAAACCAATTTTACCATATGCTAATTTATATAAGCAAGAGTTAAATTCCTATGGCATATTTTTGTTTCTATAACCATCATCAAACTTCTAAATAATCACCAAAATACTTATAATATTAAATATCAAAATAAATGTGAGCTATACGTAACACTTAAGAAAAGTTAATGAAAACGAGTAAGATAATTATTTTACCAAGTATTCCAGTTCAGAGTTGCAGATAGCCCAGAGCCTATCCTGTCAATTCAGGGTGCAAGACGAGAACCAACCCTGGACAGAACGCCTTTCCATTGTTGTGTGCTCTCATGCACACACCCACACTAACTCATCCTGGCACAATTTAGATACACTAGTTAAACAAATGTGCACTATTTGGGATGTACGAGGAAACTGAAGTATCTGGGAAAAAACTCACAGACTGGCCCCAGCGAGGAATGGATTTTTTTTTTTCTCTCATCTATGTTATGAGTAAACAATGTTGAAAGAAATGACATTATTAAAGGACCTGCTGTAGCTTCATTGTTTTGGGTCTTAAATGTAAGTCTCCGATCCATTTGGAGTTGATTTTCTTTTTTTTTTTCTTTTTTTTTTTTTTTGAGACGGAGTCTTGCTCTGTCGCCCAGGCTGGAGTGCAGTGTGCGATCTCGGCTCACTGCAAGCTCCGCCTCCCAGGTTCACGTCATTCTCCTGCCTCAGCCTCCCAAGTAGCTGGGACTACAGGCACCCGCCACCACGCCTGGCTAATTTTTTGTATTTTTAGTAGAGACGGGTTTCACCACATTAGCCAGGATGGTCTCGATCTCCTGACGTCGTGATCCGCCCGCCTTGGCCTCCCAAAGTACTGGGATTACAGGCGTGAGCCACCGCGCCGAGCCTTGAGTTGATTTTTGTAAGTGGTGAAAGATAAGGATCTAATTTCATTCTTCCGCACATGGATATCCAATTTTCCCAGCATCATGATTTGACTAAACTATCCTCTTCCCAATGTGAGTTTTTGGCACCTTTGTTGAAAATCAATTGGTTGTAAAGGTGTTAATTTATTTCTCAGTTTTCTATTCTTTGCCATTGGTCTATGTGTTTTCTGTTTCTTCATGAAAATCTTGGTAGGCTTTATGTGACTATGAATTTGTCAACTTCTTGTAGCTTTTCCAGTTTTTTGGCATATAGTTATTCTTAAGGATAATTATTTGATAATAGTACTTTTAACGATTCTTTGGATTTCTGTGGTATCAGTTGTGATATCTCCTTTTCATCTCTGATTTTACTTATTTGAGCAGTCTCTTATTCTTAGCTTAGCTATAGGTTTGTTGGTTTTGTTTGCTTTTTCAAAAACCAAGTCTTCATTTAGTTGATCTTTTGTATTAAACTTTTAGTCTCTATTTTGTTTATTTCTGCTCTGATATATACTATTGCTTACTACTAATTTGAGGTTTGGTTTGTTCTAGTTTTTTTTATTTACATGAGGTGCAATGATAGGTTGTTTATTTGAGATCTTTCTATTTTTATTATGTAGGTGTTTACTGCCATAAACTTCCCTCTTAGAACAGCTTTTGCTGTATCTCATACATTTTAGTATGTTGTGTTTCCAGTTTTCGTTTTTCGTTGACACATTGGTAGTTCAGGGTCATGTGGTTTAATTTCCATGTTTTTGCATATTTTTCAAAGTTCCTCCTCTTATAGATTTCTAGTTTTATTTCATTGTCTTTAGAAAGCATAATTGGTATGATTTTATTTTTTGAAATTCTTAGGACTTATTATTTGATTCAACATATTATCTATCCTGGAGAATGTTCCATGTGCTGTTGAGAAGAATGTGTATTCTGTGGCCGTTGGATGGAATGTTCTGTAAATATCTGTTAGGTTTATTTGGTCTACAGTGTAATTGACTCTGATGTTTCCTTGTTGATTTTCTGTAGGATGATCTCTCTTACTGCTGAAAGAGCAATATAGAATTTTGCTATTAAGATATTGCAATCTATTCTTCCTTTAGTTCTATTAATATTGGCATATTGGTGTAGAAATACTTATTGTTCCAATGTTGGGTGCACATATAATTGGTAGACCCTTTTGATATGTTGATAACTATATCACTATATAATAACTTTCTTTGTCTATTTTTATAGCTTGAAAAGTCTATTTTATCTGATACTAGTATGACCATTCCTGCTCTTTTTTGGTTTCCATGAAATGTTTTTGTTTGTTTGTTTGTTCTTGTTTTCGTTTGTTTTTTGGAGATGGAGTCTTGCTCTGTCCGCTAGCTGGAGTGCTGTGGCATAATCTCGGCTCAAAGTGACCTCCGCCACCCGGGTTCAAGCGATTCTCCCGCCCTAGCTTCCTGAGTAACTGGAATTACAGGCACCTGCCATCACACCCTGCTAAATTTTGCATTTTTAGTAGAGACAGGGTTTTACCATGTTGGCCAGACTGGTCTTGAACTCCTGACCTCAGGTGATCTGCCCACCTCGGCCTCCCAAAGTGCTGGGATTACAGGCATGAGCCACCACGCCTGGCCACTATGGCTTTTAATAGGAGAATTTAATCCATTTATATTCAAGGTAACATAGGTAAGGGCTTACTACTATCATTTTGTTACTTGATTTTTAGTTGTCTTTTTGATACTTTCTTTCTTCCTCTCTTAAAGCATTCCTTTGTAGTGAAATGACTTTTTCCAGTAGTGTGTTTAGATGCCTTACATTTTATTTCAAGTGTATCTACTATAGATTTTTGCTGTGTGGTTACTGTGAGGCTTACAAAATTATCGTTTTGTTATAATAAGTTACTGTAAACTGATAACAATTTAACTTTGATCACAAAGAAAGGAAACAAAAAAATGCACATTTAACTCAATTTTTTCTCACCATATTTTGAATTATTAATTTTTGTTTTATAGTGTTTTAATGTTGCTTATCTCTTAACAAATTGTCCTAGTTATTACTTGTAATAGTTTTATCTTTTAGTCTCTTTACTGAAAATATAAGTGCTTTACAAATCACAATTATGACATTAACAATAATTTTAGCATCCTTTTCATTCAGTTTGAAGAACCCCTTTTAGCATTTCTCTCCTTCACTTCTGAAGGAGAGTTGTAGTGGGGACAGTATCCTTGGTTGGCAGTTATTTTTTTTTTCTTCAGCACTCTAATTACATCATGCCACACCCTCCTGGTCTGTAAGGTTTCTCTATTGAGAAGTCTGCTTTCAGGCATATTGGATCTCCTACATGAGTCATTTACTTATTTTCTCTCAGTGCATTCAGGATCCTTTCTTTGTATTCGACCCTTGAAAATTTGATTTTAGTATGTCTTGGAGTATTCTTATTTATGTTGAAACTGATTGGTGGCCTTTAACCTCCTTGTATCTGAATATTTATCCAGGTTTGAGAAAATTTCTATTACTGTTTATTTACAAACTTATATTTTTGGGTCAGAGGTACATGTTCAGGTTTGTTTTATATGTAAATTACATGTCATGGGGGTTTGGTGTACAGATTATTTCGTTACCCACCTAATAAGCATAGAACCCAATAGGTAGTTTTCCAGTCCTCACCATAATCCCATTCTCCACCCTCAAGTGGTCCATGGTGTCTGTTTTTCCCTTCTTTGTGTCTATATATACTCAACATTTAGCTCCCACATATAAGTGAGAACATGTGGTATTTGGTTTTCTCTTCCTGTGTTAGTTTGCTTAGGATAATGACCTTCAGCTGCATCCATATTGTAACAAATGACATGATATCATTCTATCATATGGTTGTGTAGTATTTCATGATATATATATATATATCACATTTTCTTTATCCAGTCTATTGTTGATGGGCATCTAGGTTGACTCCATATCTTTGCTATTCTGAGTAGTGCTGCAATGAATATATGCATGCATGTGTCCTTATGGTAGAATGATTTCTATTCCTTTGGGTGTGTATGCAATAATGGGAAAGCTGAGTCAAATAGTAATTCCTTTTTAAGTTCTTTGAGAAATTGCCAAACGATTTTCCTCAATGTCTGAACTAATTTACATTCCTACCAGCAGTGTATAAGTGTTCTATTTCCTTCACAACCTCACCAGCATCTGTTACTTTTTGACATTTTAGTAAGAGTCATTCTGTGGCTGTGATTTAAAAGTCAAAAAAATAACATGGTGCTAAGGTTGCATAAAAAAAGGAACACTTACACACTGTTGTTGGAAGTGTAAATTGGTTCAATCATAGTGGAAAGCCGTATGACAATTCCTCATAGAGTTAAAAGCAGAAATACCATTTGTCCCAGCAACTCCATTGCTGGATATATACCCAGAGGAATATACATCATTCTACCATGAAGAAACATACATACAAATATTCATCGCAGCTGTATTCACAATAGCAAAGACATGGAATCTACCTAAATGCCCTTCAATGACAAACTAGATAAAGAAAATGTAGTACATATACACCATGGAATACAATGCAGCTATAAAAAAGAATGAGATCATTTATTTTGTGGGAACATAGATGGAGGTGGAGGCTATTATCCTTAGCAAACTAAGGCAGGAACAGAAAAGCAAATATCACATTTTCTCAGTTACAAGTGTGAGCTAAATGATGAGAACTTATGAACACAAAGAAGGAAATAAGAGACACTGGGGTCCACTTTAGGGTTGAGAAGAGAGAGAAGCAGAAAAAATAACAACTGAGTAGAGGGATTAATACCTGAGTGGTGAAATAATCTGTACAACAAACTGCTGTGAAATTAGTCTACCTATCTAACAAACCTTGTCCTGTACCCCTGAGCCTAAAATAAAGGTTTAAAAAATAGACAGTCTCACTGCTGTGGGATGGTGTCACATTGAGGTTTTCATTTGCATTCCTATTTTGTGTGCATGTTCAACTGCATTTTCAAAAACTAGTTTATATGTGTGTGGGTTTTTTTTTTTTTTTTTTTTTTTTTTTTGAGACAGAGTTTCACTCTTGTTGCCCAGGCTGGAGTGCAATGGCACAATCTCGGCTCACCGCAACCTCTGCCTCCCAGGTTCAAGCAATTCTCCTGCCTCAGCCTCCCAAGTCGCTGGGAATACAGGCCTGCACCACCACACCTGGCTAATTTTGTATTTTTAGTAGAGACGGGATTTCTCCATGTTGGTCAGGCTGGTCTTGAACTCCCAACCTCAGGTTTTCTGTTCCTGTGTTAGTTTGCTGGGGATGACGGTTCCCAGCTTCATTCATGTCCCTGCAAAGGACATGAACTCATTCTTTTTTGTGGCTGCATAGTATTCCATGGTGTATATGTGCCACATTTTCTTTATCCAGTCTATCATTGATGGGCATTTGGGTTGGTTTCAAGTCTTTGCTATTGTAAATTGTGCTGCAATAAACATACATGTGCATGTATCTTTATAGTAAAATGATTTACATTCCTTTGTATATATACAAAGTATATATTGGGATTGCCAATAATATGTATTGGCAATCATATTAATGGGATTGCCGAGTCATGAATAAACCACCAAAAGCAATTTCAACAAAAGCCAAAATTGACAAATGGGATCTAATTAAACGAAAGAGCTTCTGCACAGCAAAAGAAACTATCATCAGAGTGAACAGTTAACCTACAGAATGGGAGAAAATGTTTGCAATCTATCCATCTGACAAAGGTCTAATATCCAGAATCTACAAGAAACATAAACAAATTTACAAGAAACAAACAAACAACCCCATCAAAAAGTGGGTGAAGTATATGAACAGACACTTCTCAAAAGAAGACATTTATGCAGCCAACAAACATGAAAAAAACTCATCATCACTGGTCATTAGAGAAATGCAAACCAAAACCACAAAAAGATACTATCTCACACCAGTCAGAATGGCCATTATTAAAAAATCTGGAAACAACAGATGCTGGAGAGGATGTGGAGAAATAGGAATGCTTTTACACTGTTGGTGGGAGTGTAAATTAGTTTAACCATTGTAGAAGACAGTGTGCCAATTCCATGAGGATATAGAACCAGAAATACCATTTGACCTAGCAATCCCATTACTGGGTATACACCCAAAGGATTATAAATCATCCTACTATAAAGACATATGCACATGTATGTTTACTGCAGTACTATTCACAATAGCAAAGACTTGGAACCAACCCAAATACCCATCAATCTTAGACTGGATAAAGAAAATATGGCACATATACACCATAGAATACTATGCAGCCACAAAAAAGAATGAGTTCATGTCCTTTGCAGGGACGTGGATAAAGCTGAAAACCATCATTCTCAGCAAATTAACACAAGATCAGAAAACCAAACATCACATGTTGTCACTCATAGGTGGGAGCTGAACAATGAGAACACATGGACACAGGTAGGGGAACACTACACACCGGGGTCTGTTCAGTGGTTGTGGGGCAAGGGAAGGGAGGGCATTAGGACCAATACCTAACGCATGCAGAGTGTAAAACCTAGATGATGTGTTGATAGGTCTAGTAAACCACCATGGCACATATATACCTATGTAGCGAACCTTCACGTTTAGCACATGTATCCCAGAACTTAAAGTAAAAAAAAAAAAAAAAAAAAATCCATAGGGAAACTTTTCTTTCTCTAACAAGCATGAGTTCAGGAAAGGCCCTTCAATTTACTTGTTTCTATTTTTTAAAGGAATAGGAATGTATTCTCTCATAATTCTGGTGGCTGGATGTACAAAATCAAGGTGTCAGCAGGGCCCTGCTTAGTACAGCCAATTTGAAAAATAGTAGAGAAGTTCGCCAAAAAAATTAAAATAAAAGTCCCATATGATATCCTTTTCTCTATATAAAGCTAATCTGTGAATTAACACTTTATGTCTAGGATTTTCCTGTTCCTAGGGTTAGAGGGGCATCCATGCTATTCATTATTTTCTGCTACCTGTAACAGTCTACCTTATATTTTCTACTAGTGGAAGCGAGGTTGTTTCAATGCTGCCTAAAACTTTTCATAAATGATATAAAGGAAAATACTGTTTTTTGACTTTATGGCACCTTGTGGAAGAATAGCCTAAATCATTTAAAAAATTATACTTTTCTATGAATAGTGTTCTAAATGGATGTCAAAGGCATTGACGCCTTAATTTTCTCTTTTATTTTTTTTTCCATAATGTCTACTTTTTAAACCTTGGTTTAATGCCTATGAATGTAATGTTTTTCACTTGTCATTTCCCGATTGTTGCATTTCTTTATTCTCAGTCCAGTGGAAATGTTAACACAAGGTTTTATTCCAATAATAACCACATAAACCTGTTTGAAAAGTAATGTGACTTCTACTCTAATTGTTTTGTCACCATAGTTTACAGTCCCAAGGGAGTTTTGAGGTTTGTTCTTCACTTATAAAGTAAATTGATTTTATGAATATATGTAAATGTATGTATCTCTAAAAACATATACCTACATATATAAATATTTACCATTTTCTAAATGTTAAAATGGAAATCTCACAATCATGATAAAATTGTGCTAATAGACTATTATTTATATTACAATGACAGCATTATCTCGGCCTGTGCTTACTACTTTCCTAAGGATGCTTTTGATTTCATTGTTGCAAATCCAGGCTCTGACTTCTCACAAACAAAAATCATGTGGAAAGATTTCTATATTCATTGACTTTTAAAATATGTTGCTACGTTTTTTAAGAAAACACTATTTACCCAAAGTAAATTCAGTGAGATTGTGTGCACAACAATAAACATTGAGACAAGAAATCTTTACTTGGTTCATTAGATCTTTGCCAGTATAACTTATGAGCTAATTATGGGCACTATTCAATTGTTTTAACAACCGTTCCACAACCTGTTTTATATGGATGTTTATGGGCATAAAATATACCCCCAAGAGATGTACAGCTCATAGATTTAAAATTTTAGTAATGATTCATGGCAGTTTGACTATTTGAGTGACCTTAGGAAGGTGAATTGGAAGCAGGTAGATATTTAAATATCAAGCCAGTCTCCATTCTTAGTTAAAAGGAAAAAAAAAAGTTATGTAGTACATTTTGAGTGTCAATGGCAAATACTTTTTCACATGAACTACATCTGTTGAGAGAAAGCATTAGTGATGGAATACTAATAAATCAGTGATTCTTCAGAATGTATTTTATTCTTTACTGCATTTATAGAAGAATAATGTCCACATTAAGGGAACTGATAATTTCAGAGTATTTGGTAATTGTCAGGCCTTATGTAGCATGCTGGTTTCAGTTCTGCGTGCTATATTTTAAGAGGCTCTTTGAAAGACTGGAATATGTTCAAAGGAAGCTGAGTGGGAGGTTGAAATGGTGATACAAGAGGAATTAGTGAAAATTTTGAAAATGTTTAGCTTGAAGATCAGAACACATAGTAAGCACATAAGAGTTATCTTTAAAAACTGAAATTGCCTCCAGTCATTCAGTACACAGTTATTCAGGAAATATCCCACAACAGGCATTGAGTATGGGGCCCTGAATTGAACAATGAATATGGAGGAGATGCTCTTTATAAAATAACACACAGAATAATTATAATTCATGGTATATTTGTGAAAATTCAACCAAAAATGTAGCCCTGAAAAGTGACAGTGAATTATATGAGGAACGAAGTACTAAAACATATTTTAGGTTGATTCAAATTTCAGAACTAGGGACAATGGGTTCAAGGAACAAGACATATTTTTTAAAACAGTACAATGAAGATGTTTCTGATAATTATATTATTTTTACAGAGATTTCACACAAAGCCAAGCCCTGTATTAACTCATTATCACAATAATCCTTTTAGTTGGTACTATTATTGGGTTTTTTTTGTTTTCTTCTAAAAAAGAAAAAAAAAACAAATAAAAAAAATGGGATACATGTGCAGAACCTGCAGGTTTGTTACACAGGTATACGTGTGCCATGGTGGTTTGCTGCACCTAATGACCCATCCTCTAAGTTCCCTCCCCTCACCTCCCACCCTCCAAAAGGCCCTAGTGTGTGTTGTTCCCCTCTCTGTGTCCATGTGTTCTCATTGTTCAACTCCCACTTACGAGTGACAACTTGCGGAATTTGGTTTTCTGTTCCTGTGTTAATCTGCTGAGGATGATGGCTTCCAGCTTCGTCCACATCCCTGCAAAGGACATGATCTTATTCCTTTTCATGGCTGCATAGTATTCCATGGCATATATGTACCACATTTTGTTTATCCAGTCTATCATGATGGGCATTTGGGTTGGTCCCATGTCTTTGCTATTGTAAATAGTGTTGCAATAAACATATGTGTGCATGTGTCTTTATGACAGAGTGATTTACATTCCTTTGGGTATATACCTAGTAATGGGATTGCTGGGCCAAATGGTATTTCTGGTTCTAGATCCTTGAGGAATCGCCACATTGTCTTCCATAATGGTTGAATTAATTTACATTCCCACCAACAGTATAAAAGTGTTCCTATTTCTCCACAGTCTCACCAGCATCTATTGTTTCCTGACTTTTTAATAATGGCCATTTTGACTGGCATGAGATGGTATCTCACTGTGGTTTTGATTTGCATTTCTCTGATGATTAGTGATGTTGAGCTTTTTTTCATATGTTTGTTGGCCGAATAAATCTCTTCTTTTGAGAAACGTCTGTTCATATCCTTTGTCTACTTTTTGATGGGATTGTTTGTTTTTATCTTGTAAATTCGTTTAAGTTCCTTTTAGATTCTGGATATTAGACCTTTGTCAGATGGGTAGTTTGCAAACATTTTCTCCCATTCTGTAGGTTGCCTGTTCACTCTGATGATAATTTCTTTTGCTGTGCAGAGTTCTTTAGTTTAATTAGATTCAATTTGTTTTGGCTTTTGTTGCAATTGCTTTTGGCATTTTTGTCATGAAGTCTTTGTCCGTGATAGGTCCTGAATGGTATTGCCTAGGTTTTCTTCTAGGGTTTTTATGGGTTTGGGTTTTACATTTGAGTCTTTAATTCATCTTGAGTTAATTTTTGCATAAGGTATAAGGAAGGGGCTCAGTTTCACGATTTTCTGCATATGGTTAGGCAGTTTTCCCAGCAACATTTACTGAATAGGAGATCCTTTCCCCATTGCTTACTTTTGGCAGGTTTGTCAAAGATCAGGAGGCTGTAGATGTGTGGTATTTTTCTGAGATATCTGTTCTGCTCCATTGGTCTATATGTCTGTTTCAATACCCATACCATGCTGTTCTGCTCACTATAGCCTTGTAGTATAATTTGAAGTCAGGTAGCGTGATGCCTCCAGCTTTGTTCTTTTTGCTTAGGATTGTCTTGGCTATACAGGGTCCCTGAATAGACCAATAACAAGTTCTGAAATTGAGGCAGTAATTAATAGCCTACCAACTAGAAAAAAGCCCAGGACCAGATGGATTCACAGCTGAATTCTACCAGAAATAAAACGCCCAAAGCTCCTTAAGTTGATAAACAACTTCAGCAAAGTCTCAGAATACAAAATCAATGTGCAAAAATCACAAGAATTCCTTTACACCAACAATAGACAAGCAGAGAGCCAAATCATGAATCAACTCCCTTTCACAATCGCTACAAAGAGAATAAAATACCTAGGAATACAGCTAATAAGGAATGTGAAGGACCTCTTCAAGCAGAACTACAAACCACTGCTCATGGAAATATGAGAGGATGCAAACAAATGGAAAAACATTCCATCCTCATGGATAGGAAGAATCAATATTGTGAAAATGGCCATACTGCCTAAAGTAATTTATAGATTCAATGCTATTCCCATCAAACTACAAGTAACATTCTTCACAGAATTTAAAAAAACTATTTTAAATATCATATGGCTTTATTATCATTTTTACGGATGAGGAGCATGAGTCTCAGAGATTTTAAGCAACTTGCCCAAGGTCACATAGCTAGCAAGTAAGAGAATACAGCTTTAATCTAGACTATATAGCTCAAAAAACCATGCTTTTCAACCTCTGAACAATGTTGTCTCTTCAGTTAGATTGTCAGTCCCCATCACAGGAAATTTTATTGCACAATCTCCATGGCTATTTGTCAAAGGTGGCACTGCCCAGGTTGAGAAGGTATTCTAAATGGCCTTTGAGAATTTTCTGTCTCATTATTATGAGTCTATGACAATACTGAGATAAGCTTGTGAGAAATCAGTAATCATTAGTTCACAAGCTAAGAGCAATACACTGGACACTTATCTTAAGCCAGATCAAGAACCCCTATCTTTTGGTTATAGTCAGGATAGATATTTGTTTACCTCTACTGCCCGGCAATTGGTGTTTTATTTTCTAGAGAGCACAGCCCTTTCTTTGCTAAATGAAAATATTACCCATCTTAATATTCTACTCCCTTGGAATCTATTCCTTATGCCATTCAACAATATTGCACTCCTCGTTGTTTGCCGGTGTGCAGTTTTCCTTGGTCTCCCATGCTTTAACTGAGGTTTACAACAGCAGCTGTTCAGCTATATTTCTAACATTCGCCTCCTGAAAAAGAATATGTTTGAACCTCATTGCAACAAAACTTTTTCTTGTATACTGATGGATTAACATTCTTCTAAAGGCAAACCATTGAAAGCTTTTAGTTTTAAAAGAGTGCTGCATTTTACCTCTTTTTTGAGGTTTACAAAATATTCCACATTACAGGTAACAGTGGTCGATCTATGTCTCTTCTCAGAAAAGATACTGGATCACTACATGGAAGTTCACTGGTTTGAACTGAAGCTCAGTGTGATTTTGGTGCCATGCTCAACTCTTCCTTCATACTCACTCCCAGCTGAAGATTTTGCTTCCCATTTTAGTAAATGAGGAAGAAGATAATTTCCACAAACTCTCACTACCAGTGTCTTCATCTGCCATGCTTTCTTTCTGGTCACTATGAACTGACTGTTCTTTTTTTTTTTTTTTTTTTTTTTTTGAGACGGAGTCTTGCTCTGTGCCCCAGGCTGGAGTGCAGTGGCGCGATCTCGGCTCACTGCAAGCTCCGCCCCCCCGGAGTAGCTGGGACTACAGGCGCCCGCCACCTCGCCCGGCTAATTTTCTTGTATTTTTAGTAGAGACGGGGTTTCACCGTGTTAGCCAGGATGGTCTCGATCTCCTGACCTCGTGATCCGCCCGTCTCGGCCTCCCAAAGTGCTGCGATTACAGGCTTGAGCCACCGCGCCCGGCCGAACTGACTGTTCTAATGACGAAGCTGAACATTTCCACTTGTGTTGCGATCTCTTTCTACCTACTAAAGGACTTTGATGCAGTAATATGTCTCCTTTTCTGAATAGTCAATTTAATTATTAAGATTTAAAAGTATTAGGGAGAAGCAGGTATGATAGAAGGCAAAATTGAGAGTTCTTTTTTGGAGTGTCGTGCGAAATACCTGCCTAATGTAATATCCAAGTGGAGCTATCAAATTGGTGGATTTATAAATTAGTCTGGTGTGCCAAGCAGGTCTCAAGCACAGGCAGGTAATTTTGGAATTAAAAAGTATCTGAATGGTATTTAAAGCCATGAGAAGTCACTGGGTAGACAAAAAAATAAATAAATAAAAGAAAACCCAGAAGGTCACTGATTGAGTCTTGCAGACCTCATTAAAAAGCCAGCAAAATAGTGTGAGTGGGAATGTTCCACAGGACAGGAAGAAGTGCAATGTAGTGAAGAACAGATGAAGACAGTGTTTCAAGAAGGGAGTGGTCAACCATGCTGATTCCTGCTAAGAAATACATTGGAACAAAAAAAAAATGAATGTTGGATTTCGCAACAAATAAGTCATTTTCCTTAGACAATTGAGTTACTGGTGAGTAACAGAGGCAGAAAGTCCAAAATTTTTTCTAAAAATATTTTCTGTGAGGAGGAAAAGAGAAATTGGCTTGTACATGGTGTGGGATGTCTATTTTCAAAGGTATGTCAAGAAATGAGTGTGTTCAGAAAAATGCTATAGAATCCCCAAACCAGTTAAGTTCTATGATGCTAAGATGGTAAACAGAGAGGACATCGTTAAAGTGCTGAAAGGGCTAAAATATAGTGAAGAAAGATAAATATTACATCTAGATTAAGGTTAATTAATAAGTTAATAATCATAAAAATTGGCAAAAATTTTTTACAACTATGGACAGAGAAGACCTCTCAGTAGTGTTCTCTGGGATAAGTAGAGACACATTGGTTTTCTACAAAAACAGTCAGTACTATTGATACCTCTAAAATCTGTCTTTAGTGCACCTATTACTAAGAAATATTATGTTACTTAACTTTGGGAAAGCATATATACCTTTTTAGATCAGACATTTGTTTCCAAAATTTCAAAAAAAAAACTGCATTGAGAGTTTATTATGAAAAATCCATAGAGTGGATTCTTCCATCACGATTTTCCTTAATAGAATTCCAGATACTGATAATTTAGTAAAACTCTCACTGGTTCATGTATAACGCTACAAAGTTTGCTATGATCAACTCATACTACGTGTTCTTTTTTCACTATAATTTGCAAGTATTCGCTAACAAAAAATAAGAATTTTTTCTGTTTTGGAGCCACAAATTAAAGTCGTATCAAAATTCACAGGAAAAATTAAGATTCGGTAGATTTCAAGGTTAGATGATACATCTTAACTTTATTCCAGTTTAGCTAATTATAAACTTTGATTCGGTAATCAGGAATGTACACTGTTTCCATTGTTAACATTGCTGAAAACCCACAATGACTATAATTATTATTGTGCAAAGGGCAGTTCTTTGTACATAATAGATGAGCAACAACGATCTGTCATTTCATTTGAAAAGAAATGTTTGGAACTCATTACAAGACATTTTATGTTCACTTACTAGAAAACTCTGTCATATTTTGTAAGTTAGGCCTCTGTAACTAAATAGTGAGTCATTCAGGCTAATCTAAATCCTGTATTAGGAAGCATTTGTCCTAGATTATATAAGAGGTAGAGCGAAACCTATTTCCTACTAGAACTTGGAGATGCGGCTAGGTTAAATAAAGATAAAAGTTGATTAGTGAGGTAGTTATAGAATGTAATTAAAAGATTCTCCATTATACTAATCCTGATCCTCCTCTTATCATCATCTATTACTTATTTGGCATATAGTCAACCTACCTGGAAAATTAGGACAGTTTGAGAGCCACACCCTTCCTTCTCATCTCCCATCCTCACTTTCAGAGCATTGATGAGGGTAATTCACCCTTTATCATACATAGATTACACCTGAATTTTTAGCAATATCAATCTTTGAGCATCTGCTGGGTCTTTGTCAGCATTTAAGATGAATACCTAGGAAATGAATACCTATTGAAATATTTGCCCATTTTTAATCAGATTATTAGATATTTTCCTATCGAGTTCTTTGATCTCCTTATATATTCTGGTTGTTAATCCCTTGTAAAATAGATAGTTTGCAGATATTTTATCCCATCCTGTGGATGTCTTCTAAACACATTAATCTGGGGAGACAGCTATCCATCTTTGTGAGTTCTACGTATTTATACTTCCTTTTAACAGTGATGTGAAAGCAAGTTATTTTATTTGCAAATAATTTCTTATATATACATGGGAAGTTATATTATTACAAAATTACCTTAAGTTTTGTTCAAATTTCCCCCCTGGAAAGGATAAAACAGGTTGATATAATTTACTTCTTAAATTTTTTTATTTGTGTTTCTTGTGGGTACATACATATTCATGGAGTACATGGAGATATTTTGGTCCAGGCATGTAATGCATAGTAATTACATCATGGAAAATTGTGTATCTATCCCCTCAAGCATTTATCCTTTGTGTTACAAACAATCAAATTATACCCTTTTAGTTAGATTAAATAGTTTTAAATGTACCCTTAAATTATTATTGACAATAGTCCCCTAGTTGTTCTATCAAATACTAGGACTTATTCATTCTTTGTATTTTTTAATACTCATTAACTATCCCCAACTTCCCCTTCACCTTTACTACCATTCCTATCCTCTGGTAATGATCCTTCTATTCTCTATGTCCATGAGTTCAATTGTTTTGATTTTTAGGTTCCACAAATAAGTGAGAACATGAAATATTTGTCTTTCCGTGCCTGGCTTGTTTCATGTAACATAAAGACCCCCAGCTCCATCCATGTTGTTGCAAATGACAGAATCCCATTCTTCTTATGACTGAATAGTACTCCAATGTGTATAATTTTCTCTGTCCATTCATCTATGACATTTTCTTTATCCATTCTTCTACTGATGGACACTTAGGTTGCTTTCAAATCATAGCTATTGTGAACACTGCTGCAACAAACATGGAATGTAGATATATAGTTAATATATTGATTTCCTTTATTTTAGGTATACACTCAGCAGTGGGATTGCAGGACTGTATGGTAGCTCGATTTTTAGTTTTTTTTTGAGGAAGCTCCAAACTGTTCTTCATAGTGCTTGTACTAATTTACATTCCTAACAACAGTGTATGAGGGTACCCTTTTCTCCACATCCCCACCAGAACTTATTATTGTCTGACTTTCGGATAAAAATCATTTTAACTGGGGTGAGATAATATCTCACTCTAGTTTTGATTTGCATTTCTTTGATGATCAGTGATGCTGAGCACCTTTTTATATGCCTGTTTGCCATTTCTACGTCTTCTTTTAGGAAGTGTTCATTGAAATATTTGCCCATTTTTAAATTAGAATATTAGATTTTTTTTCCTACAGAGTTTTTTGAGTTCCTTATATATTCTGGTTATTAATCCCTTGTAAAATGGGTAGTTTGGGTAAATTTGAAAGGCAGTTTAGGACACAAGGACTGTAATCCCTAGGCAACTTCTAGTGCTAGGCTTGGCTTAGAGCCAGTGAATAGGGTGCCACGTGACCTAGGGAGACATCACTGGCACGACTAAGGGAGTATTTGTACCATCGCTCTCCAAACCCCATGCTGTGCAGATCACAGCAAGAAAAGTGACTCCTTCCTTCTATTTGGGGAGAGGAGAGCAATGAGCAAAGATGACTTTGTCTTGCATCCTGGTTACCAGCTAAGCCACAGTAGGAGAGGGCACCAGGAAGAGTCATAAGGCACGCATTCCAGGCCCTATCTCCCAGATGACATTTCTAGACACATCCTGGGTCAAAAGGGGACAGGGCACGTCTTACATGGTGGAAATCAAGAGAGGGGGAGAGTGTGCAAGAATGCAGGAAAACCTACTATTTAAAAAACCATCATATCTCCAGAGAATTCACTCACTATCACAAGAACAGCATAGAGGAAACAGCCTGCAGAATCCATTCACTTCCCTCCCTTGACAGGTGGGGATTACAATTCAAGATGAGACTTGGGTGGGAACACAAAGACAAACCATATCATCACTTAAATGTCACTTGGAATAGGCTTAGATTACAGATAAATTGCAAAGATAGTCAGAGAGAGCTCTCAAATACCCCATACCCAGTTTCTTCTATTGTTAACATCTTACATCTGTCACAACTAAGAATTCAACATTGGTACATTACTATTATGTAAACTCCACATGTTATTTGTATTTCATTACTTTTCCTCCTAATGTCCTTTGCCTGTTCCAGGATCTTATCTAGGATAACAAATTATATTTTGTCATGTCGCTTTAGCCTCCTCTGATTTGGGACATTTTCTCAGACTTTCTTTGTTTTGTATGATCTCGACAGTTTTGAAAAATGCTCTTTAGGTATGTCATAGAATGTCTCTCAATTTGGGTTTGTCTGATATTTTTCTCATGGATAGATAGGGGTTGTGGGTTTGAGGGAGAAAAACCACAGAGGTAAAGTACCATTTTCACTGCATCATATCAAGAGAAGATACTACTGATGTGACTTGTTGATGTACACCTTAATCAATCAGGTGAATATAATGTTTGTCAGGTTTTTCCACTGTAAAGTTAATTTTTTTCTCCCTTCTTATACTGCTCTTTTGGGAGGAAGTCACTATATATGGCTCAAACTTAGAGGGCAGGGAGTTATGCTCCACCTCTTTAAGAGTGGAATATCTACATACATTATTTGGAAGTCTTCTGCACAGGAGATTTGTGTATTTCGCTATTTGCCTATCTAGTCAATTATTTATTTATGTCAGTATGTTCTTTTGGATATTTATTTAATACTTTGGGTATAGTCCAGTATCAGTTCTTTTCCTTTTTTTTTTTTACTCCAGTTTTTCCAGCTTTAGTCATGATGGACTCTTTCGCTTAGCTCCTGTGTCTCTTTGGCATGCCTCATAATTTTGATTTACAAGTACTTCCTTACTTTCTGGCATGACAAAATGCTCCAGTCTCATATTGTATGTTCTCTGCCTCTGTCTACAATCAGCAATTTATTTTTTTAAAAAAACCCTCAAGGTCTGGGTTCTGGTTAAATTCGTTGCTACTTGGTTGTAATTTACTTGTAGGCCCTGTCAGTGAACAGAGCTAAGAATATACGTATGTATACTAGCCTATGTCTATACACATAACTAAAAGTAATTCTCTATCTATGCATCTGTATCTATATCAAGCCTAACCATGAGTCAATACTGATTTCTCCGTATCTACTCCAGCACAACGTGGTCCATTCTGGCTTTCCCCCTTTGCTCATCTGTAACCTTCCACTCCAACATTGAGAAACTTAGCTTCTACTATCTACTACTATGTAAACTATCTATTTACCTGACAAAACAAGTAAAACCTCCATTTACTTGTTTGTTCAATCCCAGTAAACACGTACAGCAGCTTCAGAATTGTTAATCTGTATCTCCATGAGACTTTACCAACAGAATACGGTCTTTATGTACCTTTCTTTTTGTCCAGAGTAACTCAGGTGAGTACTGTTATTCTCTTCACTTTCAATGAGATTATGGCATACATTTGTAATAGAGTTAGATGTTTTGTTTTGTTTGGTTTTTGAGAGAGAGTCTTGCTCTCTCATCCAGGCTGGAGTACGGTGGCATAATCTCGGCTCACTGCAACCTCCGCCTCCCGGTTCAAGAGATTCTCCTGCCTCAGCCTCCCGAGTAGCTGGAATTACAGGTGCTGCCACCATGCCTGGCTAATATTTTCTGTTTTTAGTAGAGACAGCATTTCTCCATGTTGGCCAGCCTGGTCTCAAACTCCTGACCTCAGGTGATCTTCCCACCTCGGCCTCCCAAAGTGCTGGGATTACAGAGTTAGATGGTTTCATTGCAGTTTGAATTCCATTCTGATATCCCTCAGTCTCCTGGTTGGTTTTTTAAAAATTGTGCATATTGAAGTTCATTGTGTTACATATTTAAGCAAATACATAGCATAATGTCCTTTTATACAGTATGATACAGATTAGTTCCACCATCCTAAAACATCCCCTGTGTTTCCATTACTCAAACAGTACCACTTATGTAAGCCCTTGCAATCCACTGGATCAGTTTTTGTTCTTATAGTTTTGCATTTTTTCAGTATGTCATATAAATGAAATCTTGTAGTATATGGCCTTGTTAATTTGGTTTCTTTTACTTTTAAGTAAAAAGAAGTGCATTTAAGAATCATTGATATTGCTGTGTGTAGATTAATAGCCTATTTATTATCTGTATCTCGGAAGAGTATAGAGATACCACAGTTTGTTTACCCATTCACCTATTGTTTCCTTTGATTTCTTGGTGATAATGAATAAAGCTGCTATAAACTTTCTTGTACAGGTTTTTGTGTGAACAAAAATTTTGAAGTTAGTGGGGTAAATACCTGGGGATATGATTGTTGAATTGAATAGTAAGTGTAAATTTAATGTTATAGGATACCACAAAACCGTCTTCCAAAGTGACTACATTTCCACCATTTATATTTGCTAAAGCAAAGAATGAGTTTCTCAAGTCTATTCCATTGATCTATGTATTCATGCTTTCACCAATGCTATGCTTTTATGATTATCGTATCTTTGTAGTACATTTTCAAATTAGGCAGTGCAAGCCTTCTAACTTTATTCTTCTTCTTCAGTATCATGTTGGCTATTTTGGGTTTTTTTGCCTTTCCATATAAAGGTTAGAGTCAGTTTGCCAATATCAAAATGAATGGTTTGCTGGAATATTGACTGGGATTTTGTTGAATGAATAGATGAAGTTGGAATATTTGAAATATTAACAATTTTGAGTTTTGCTATCCATGAGCATGGACATTCCATTTACTTAAATCTTTGATTTTTAAAAAAATCAGTATTTTGTATTGTTCACATATATATGCTATACGGATTCTGCTGATTTTATATCTATGGATTGCTGAATTGTATAGTAAGTATATTATAAACTTTAAAAGTATGCTATACTACAATTTGCTTCAAAAAACTGCTAAAGTATAGTATACTATACTTTAGCAAACTTTTTAAAGTATGCTAAAATCTTAATATATACATATATCATTTATAATAACATAGAAAAATAAAGTATATATGTTTTTAATTTTAAATTTTATTTATTCATTGTTGGTATAAGAGGAAGTTATTGTTTTGCACATTCCTTTGTAACCTGTGCCCTTGATTGATAAGTTTATATATTAGCTCCAAGAGGTATTTTGTTAGCTTGACCACCCCAACTCCTGCCATAGGTTCTTTGGGGTTTCTCTATAGACATTTATGTTATCAGTAAATAATAATAGCTTTGTTTAATCCTTTCCAATTTGTGTAACTTTTAGTTATTTATCTTAACTTATTACACTAACTAGTACTTCCAGTGCAATGTTTCCTAGGAGTGGTAAGAGAGGATAAGGGAGGAAGCATTTTGTCTCTCACCATTAAGTATGACATTAGCTGTAATTTTCTTTCTTGTTGTTTGTTTTTTAACAGGGGTCTCACTCTGTCTCCCAGGCTGGAGTGCAGTGGTGTTATTACAGCTCCTTGAAGCCTCGAACTTCTGGGATCAAGCAATCCTCCTGGCTCTGCTTCCCAAATAGGTGGGACTATAGGCGGATGCCACCACATCCAGCTAATTAAAAAAAAAAAATTCTGTAGGGACAAGATCTCGCTTTGTTGCTCAAGCTGATGTTGAACTCCAAGACTCAAGTGATCCACCTCAGCCTCCCAAAGTGCTGGGGTTACAGGCATGGACCATCATACCTGGTAGCTGAAAGCTTTTCATACTTATCCTTTATTAGGTTAAGATAGTTCCCTTCTACTATTAGGTTTTTGAGAATTTTTATCATGAGCGAGTATTGCATGTTATTGATCAATTTCTGCACCTATTGATATGATTATGTTATTTTTCTTCTTAGGCCTGTTAACATGGCAAAATAAATTGATTAACTTATAAAGGTTAAACCAATTTTGCATTCTTGAATAGACCCCATGGGGCATGGTGTATAATTATTTTTATACATTGTTGGATTTAATTTGCTAATATTTTTTGAAAATTTTTATGGCTATGTTCATGAGCAATAATTGTCTGTTGTTGTTTTTTTTCCCGTATCACCTTTTTTTTTTTTTGGTTTTAGTTCTTTCCTCTATATTTTCTGGAAAAAAAAACTGTTTAGGATTAGAATTATTTATTTCTTAAATGCATGGATGATTTCTGTCTTAGTCCATTTTGTACTACCATAACAAAATACCTGGGACTAAGTAATTTATAAAAAATAAAAAATTATTTTCTCACAGTTCTGGAGGCTGGGAAGTCCAAGATCAAGTCACCTGCAGGTTTATTTGTCTGCTGAGTATTTGGTCTCTGATTGCAGGATGGTGCCTTAAATGCTGCGTACTCTGGATGGGGTAATGTTGTGTCCTCACATGGCAGAAGGTGAAAGGGCAACAGGGACAAACTCTCTCTATCAAGCCCTTTGTAAGGGCAGCTAATCCCATTCTGAAGGGTTTCACTCTCATGACTTAATCACCTTTTGAAGATCACATCTTTTAATACTGCTGCATTGGTCATTACATTTCTACATGAATTTTAGAAGGGGGACAAGCGCTAAAATCACATTAAGTTCACCAGTTAAATAGTCTAAGCCTGGTACTCCTTTTTGGAACATTTTGTTACTAATTCAATTTGTTTGATAGGTATAGGTTTGTTCAGGTTATCTGTTTCTCTGTGAGTAAATTTTGGTGGTATGTGTCTTTCAAGGAATTCGTCTGTTTTATCTAAGTTGCTGAATTTATGAGCATAGGATTGTTTATGGTATCCTTTTATTATCCTTAATGTTCTAGGAACTGTAGTGATGACCCTCCTCTTTTATTTCTGATAGTGACACTTCATATCTTTGCTCTCTCTCTTTTATTGGTTGGCTTTGATTGCTAGAGTTTTATCGATTGTATTCATCCTTTGTCTGGCTGCTTCATATATTTTCTCTTTGTATTTAGTTTTCTGCAGTTTGAATATGATATGGCTAGGGGTGTGTGTGTGTGCAGGCATTTGTGTGTGTATTTATCTTGCTTGGTGTTCTCTGAGCTGCTTTGATCTATGGTTTGGTGTTTGTAACTATTTTTAGAAAATTTTAAGCTATTATTTCTTCAAATATATCTTTTGACACATTCGCTCTTTCTTCTTCTAGTATTCCAATTTTTTATATGTTATATGGTCTCATATTGTCCCACAATTCTTGGATGCCTCTTTTTGCATTTATTTCTATTTGCATTTTAGTTTGGGAAATTTATATAAACCTGTCTTCAAGGTCACTGATTTCTTCCCCAGCCTTGTCAAGTCTACTCAACGAATTCCTAAAAGGAGTTTTTGTTTTCTGTGTTTTTGCTTGTTTGCTTTGGTTCTAGAATATTTCTTTGATATTTTCCAATGGTTACCATCTTTGTTCTGATACTACCCACTTGATTTTGCATTCTGCCCTCCTTTTCCATTAGAACCTTAACATATTAACCATAGTTATTTTAAATTCTGTCTGATAATTTCGACATTGTGTCATATCTGAGTTTGTATCTGCCAATTACTTTCTCTGTTTACACTGTATTCTTTTTGCCTTTTGAAATGCCGTTACATTTTTTCCTGGAAGCCAGACATGTCGCACAGGGTGGTAAATATTGAGTTAAACAGACCTTTAGTGTGTGGATTTATTGTAATGTGGCCAAGAGTTGGATTGTATTTGGTATTTGTTGTGGCTATGGGCACAAGAGGTTCAAATTCCTCCATTGACTGTTTTTGTTTGTTTGTTTTTTGTCTTCCCTTTTGGCTTCAGGGTTTCCCTTTGTACTGTTTCTTAGAGAAAGTCTGTCTCTTGCTCCTCTCCCAACTGGACTTCACTGTTTCTGTTCCTGGAGGCTTATTATTATGGTAGTGATGTCACGTGGGGGAGGAAAAGCTTTCTATAATCCTCTGATTAGATCCTAGTCTCTGGAGTGCATTGTGAACCTGTGCCTAGGAGATGTGGCCCTCACGAGTGTTTCCATTCTTTCTCTAGTGGTAGAGCTTTTTCTACTTTCATACTTCTAATCCTTCACCCACTGCAGTGATCCTCTAGTAACTCTGGTCTGTGTCCTTAAGTTCTTCTCCCCTGTACATTTATTTTTTTACATTTTTCTTTAAGTGGCAAATGGAGGCTGTGGCAGAGAAATTTTCCCTTCATCAAGCTTGAATGGGATTTCTTTGGTGCCAGCGGGAGACATCAGACCTCAGAGACTAGGCCTTTTGTTTCCTAAGGGAGAAAGGATTTGACAATGGCTACTCTTCCCCTCTCGATGCTAGGGTCTTGTGTGTATGGAAGGTGTTGGAACTGAGGGGCTTTCTTAGGATTCTTAATCCTCTGAATCAAGCCTCCAATAATCCATCAGAATTTCTAATTTAATGTTTCTTATGGCTTATATGGCATCTTCCCAGTGACTTCTGTTCGAGGTAAGTAAGTGCCTGATTTTTGTCCTTGGAGAGGCCTGTTTCTCTACATTTGGGATACTGGTTTGCCCTGCAATCTCAGTTATCTGAGGTGTCCAAAAAAGGTGTTAATACTCAGCTCGTTCAGCTTTTTCTTGATGTAAGGCTAGTAATGATGGAATTCAAGGTCTTTATATCTCTGAGCTGAAACTGAAGTCCCTGCAATGCAGTTTTAATAAATTATGGCATCTTATTTTTAAATTATGAGTCAGTGGCAACTTGTCTCTTCATTCTGATTCTACTCTCCTCTAAGGTTCAAATATTCATTATCCTCAATTACAGTATATAACATCCATCAAACATTTACCCAAGTCATTGTACTAGTTATTTATTATTGTTTAGGTTGAGAATTAAAATGGGTTTAGAGATTACTTCCCCATTTCCTTTCATGTTAGAGACTAGGATATTGATATTGATTGTATGACCCGCTAAAGTTCATTCAGAATTTATGATATAACTGAGGATTCTGGCTCATTTCTGGGTCTACAAAATGTAGGAATTAGCAATAAACACATGACCTGACATTTCTATTTATCCCCAATAGCTGTAATTTGTTTTGTTTTGTTTTGTTTTGTTTTTTGAGACAGAGTCTTGCTCTGTCACCCAGGCTGAAGTGCAGAGGCACGATCTTGGCTCACTGCAAGCTCCGCCTCCTGAGTTCATGCCATTCTCCTGCCTCAGCCCTCAGCCTCCTGAGTAGCTGGGACTACAGGTGCCCACCACCGCGCCCGGCTAATTTTTTTGTATTTTTAGTAGAGACAGGGTTTCACCATGGTCTCGATCTCCTGACCTCGAGATCCGCCCGTCTCGGCCTCCCAAAGTGCTGAGATTACAGGTGTGAGCCAACGCGCCCAGCTAGCAGCTGTAATTTTAATCAAATTTATGTTTAACTCCTTTATCAGCTTTTTATTGAACATAGTATTTGTTTTAATAATGATATCTCACATTCAGATGAAAACACTTTATATCTTGTATTTTAGACACCTATTATAACCTAAATCATTATTATTTTCAATTAGTTTCTATTCTTATTTCAATGAATTTTGAATTCCTGCTGTAGTTCAAAAAGGTACATGATTTGTCCAAGCACATGAGGCTTAAATGGAGGAAAAAAATAAGGACAAAAATGCAGCTCTTATTGTTTTAAACCTCAAATAGACTACTCTCCACTTGAGAAGCCAGCTGCTTTCAGCATGATGATGACCACTTCATGTAACTGCCTACGCTATTTTTAGTACAAAAGAATGCACACCTGCTTTGCAGCTTTATAAAGCATGCTTCTCAGGGTAGCCTTCTTCACAAAGGGAGTGCTCAAAAATGTTACCCATCAATCAAGAATTCCCTTCATTTGCAGCTACTTTGTTAAAGGCTACCACTGCTAAAGGCAAAGCAATAGAAATGAACAGGAACATATTTTGTAATACTGAAAGTTATTGAACCATCTTTGAGTAGCAGGTGAATATTTATTTGAATCATACATGTGTATTACACTTTTTGTTACACAGTTTGTATATAATTACACGTCTTTTTTGCTCTCCTTATGTACCATTTGCTCTTCTACTGTAAGTTTTCTATCTCTATTGTGAATTATGGTTAATCGTGAACAAAGGCAATGACTTTCCTTGTCTGGAAACACTTTAAGGAAAGATATTATGTTGTATACTTCATTGTATCCATAGAGTTTAACGAACTGGCTCAGTCAGCATAGATACTTACTAGTGCTATGACTTTGAGAAAATGTGCTGGTTTGTATTATGTCTAGCAGATTCTGCGGATGGGTTTTAATCCTCAAAAAGATTATTCCAGCAGTCCGAGACTTTTCAACCTTAAATGTTACATTTATTTTCTGCTCAGGTAAATCCTGGTGAGTAGGGGGGGAATGTATGAAAAATTAAACATTCCACTTTCTTACATACCTATTGCAAAGAGTTAAGGGAGTTAAGATAAACTTACCAGAGCACATATTCAAAGAACTCTGATTAGGTTTTCTTTATTCTACATCAGCTATTTCCCCCTCCAACTCAAACTATCCCTTTCTTAATCCGCTGTCATCTGATACAATACTGCAAATAAGTAATATTATTAGTCTAATTTCCCCGTTTGCTCTTCAAATTATGTATGTGACCACTTTAGCTGCACACTCCCCCTACTGGCCTGGCATGGAATGGCATATTGTAGAACTGAGGTTTTCATAGCAATTCAGAGGGTAAGAACACCCAGAAGTCACAGTGTCATCTGCAGAACACCGTGGAATATTCCCCTGCTAAATTCTATTATAGGAATTAAAATAATTTCGCTTGCTTCTAATACTTTTGCATACACATGTAAAAAGAGTTGCTATACATAATTTTTAAAGAAATTATGTTCCCAAAGTTTTGCCATTAACATGTAATTATTACTTGTTTATTCAGGGTTTTTTGGCCACTTTTGTAACATGTTGCACATTTTGACCAAACTATATAATAATCGTCTAAGTCTACTCATTTTGGGGATCTTTATGTAAGAATACTTGCAACTGGCCGGGTGCTGTGGCTCACGCACGCCTGTAATCCCACCATTTTGGGAGGCTGGGGCAGGTGGAGAGCTTGAACCCAGTTTGAGACCAGCTTGGACAACGTGGCTAAACCTTGTCGCTACCAAAAAATACAACAACAAAAAAAGTTAGCCGGACATGGTGGTGCACGCCTGTGGTCCAAGCTATTTTGGAGGCTGACGCAGGAGGGCGGGAGGATTGCTTGAGCCCAGGAGGTCAAGGCTGCTGTGAGCTGAGATCAGACCACTGCACTCCAGGCCATGCAAATAGAGCAAGACTCTGTCTAAAAAATAAAAAATACTTGCAACAGCTCTTTAACTCAATATTTATGTATTTAGCACTGGAGAGTAATTTTTTATACACACACATAAATAATAAACAAACAACTTTACATGAATGTAAGTGATATATTCTTGTAAGGATTTTTAAAGCAGCCTTTTTGTTTTTATTATTCTCTTTGTTTCCCCTTTTCTCCTCTTACCTTTCTTATCCTCATTATAGAAAGTAACCCATGTTAATAATAACTTTGAATATTTGATTTCAATGGATTACTATGGGTTGGAGTATGTCCGCTAAAACGTATGTTGAAGTAATAACTCCTGGAACCTGTGAATTTGACTTTATCCGGAAATAGGATCTTTGTTAATGTAATCAAATTAAGATACAGTCAAGCTGGATTAGTGTCGGGCCTAATACAATAACTGGTGCCCTTATAAGAAGTTGGAAATTCGAACACAGACACATGGGCCATGTGGAAATGGAGGTAGAAAATGGAATGATGCATCTATTGAACATAATGGCAAAACTCGCCATTACTTTTGCACCAATCTACTACAAGCCAAGGAAAAGGATTGCCAGCAACTACCAGAATCAAGAGAGAGGCACAAAAGAATTTTCCCCTAGAGCCTTGTAAGAGAGCACCACCTTGCCAAAACCATGGTTTAAGACTTTTCACCATCATAAACTGTGGAGAGAATACATTTCTGTTTTTTTTTAGCCAAGTGTGTGGGTACTTTGTTAGAGCAATGCTAGGGAACTAATGCACAGCTATTTTAAGAGTAGGGTCCCAAAGGAGGTACTCTTGCCTTATTTCCTGATTTGTAATGGTGATTATTTCAGTGACTATTATTTAGTATATATTTGTTGTTAGTTTTTAATAAGAAGCCTACTGTAAGTAGTTACCTTTTATTCTTGTTTTACATGGTACTTTTATTAATAAGGCTCTGGTTTTTATCAACTGCTTTTTTGGCACTTATTGATATGACTATGAGGCTTTCCTACTCTCTTTTTTGATAGAGTTGATAATGTTGATTTTTAAATAATAATCAATCCATCCTTGCATTCCCAGAATAAATGCTACTTAAACATAATGTGCTATTCTTCTGACTCTAGTTTCTGAGATTTTATTTTGAATGCTTCATCTCTATCACTAAGTGAAATTGGGCTATATTTTTACCTGTCATTGTCATGGTTGATATTAAAGTGTTGGTAGCTTCATAAAATACACTGGGAGTTTTTCATCTTTTTCTATTCACCTGAAATACTTATGATTGCTTTGAAATTAACTATTTTTCACCTTAAAATAATATCACCTGTAAACACCTCTGGTTCTTGTGACCTTTAAAAATGTTAATTTGGAAAAATTTAATCTTTTATTAAGGCATAAAGTATTATATAATGTACCTCTTCATACCCACCACCCAGCTTTAACTCAAGTAGGAGTTTTAGTTCACAGGGAACTTCAAACACCAATGATGGTTTTTGAGAGTTTTTAACATAAATGTTATGATAGCAATGAGTTTCAATTGCTTTTCAAAAGCTAGACATTTTGCTCAAAGATAAAGTTGAATTAATCTGTAACTTTCTTAAGTAAGTTCATCAAACATTAATCAATAGTAGTACAATGCCACACCTTCCCTTTGGAGGGTGGGGACAAAAGTCTTGAATTGGACTCAAATCCTGGCTTCCTAGATTGCCAATCTTTGAGTCTCAGTTTCCTCGTATGTAAAGCTGAGATAACAATAGTGATTACTTAATCCAGTCTGTCACCGATGGACATTTGGGTTGATTCCAAGTCTTTGCTATTGTGAATAGTGCCGCTGACGAGTTAATGGGTGCAGCACACCAGCATGGCACAAGTATACATATGTAACAAACCTGCACGTTATGCACATGTACCCTAGAACTTAAAGTATAAAAAAAAAAAGAAGTGGAACGTAAATGAGACATAGACTAGCAGAGTTTCATTAACTTTCCAACTATTAGTTCATATGTATAAGAAGTTTATGTGCCAGGAAAGGTACAAAGAGCCTTGCCTATTTTTTTTTTTTTTCGTTTCCTGTCACCAGATTCCTGTGAAGTCGGAATTAGTAACCACATGATACAAATAAAGAAACTGTTACACAAGAGGATAAGCCACTGGCTATACTATACCTTCTTATCTGTTCACAAGCAGAAAATGGCAGAGCTTCAATTTGAATCCAGGTCTGTCCATGCTTATACTCTAAATTGTTATGTCAGGTTGCCTTTCTTTTAAGAAGATTGTCATTCATACAACAGTTGCTAAATTTTGTTGCAATAAATAAAATAAAAGCAGGTTATTTTATTTTAAAAAATTGCTTCTTCAAAAGCTCTGTCAGAAAAAAGTAGAGACTACATAAAGGTAAAATCACAGGTTAAATTATCCTTTAGGGAGTGGTGGATTTAAAAAAAAAATTAAAATTAAACCTTGCATTCTCAGACCTCCAAGTAAGTCAAATACACTTGAAATAGTTATGCTGTATGGTAAAGTAGAAAATACAATAAATAATACATTTCTGAGTTGGAAAAAAAATAAATAATAGCGATTACTTCCTAGGATGGCTGTGAAAAATAAATTAGATATTACATATGAGACATTTATGGTAGATACTGTGCGGCACCATCCAGATACTTCAGGACTGAGGGACTCATTCTTACAGCTGCTGAGAGTTGGCTGGTGGTAGCTCACAACTGAGTCCCTTCATGGGATCGCCCTCAGCTGAAGGGAACTGCTTTGAACAAGGTTATGCCCCGTCTTAAGGACAGTACAAGGCCAAAAATTGTGATTCGGTCTAGTCTTCTTGGCTCAGTTTAGGATAACTCTGAAGGGCCATCCAACTTCCAAGCTCCTCATGGCATTGGATGAAGCCTCTGTTGCAGCTACTGTACCCAACTTCTCTTGCTGTCTAGTCCCGTTTCCCTTCCTCTCTCTCAGGAGTTGGTAACAAGAGAATGACTGATAAGACTACTGCATTCCATGTAACCCAAGAGTATGTTTCCAAGACTGCATAGCCTAAGAAAATGTTTAGAATACCATCTGGTAAATATTCAGTAAATGCTAACTGTTATTACAAACTACTATCATTATTATTATCATAGATCTCAGTGCTATTTTTTTCCAGCTAACCTCACAAAGTCAGCCCCATGGTGCAGGGTTGGGGTTCACTTACTTTTTTTCCACTGGAATCACATTTGTTTCAGGCTGGTGCTTATATTCTGACTCTGCAAAGATTGATGGTATAAGAAGCTTTACAGCTCCTAGCATAGAGGATTTTTCCGCCTAAGAAAAATGGCATCTACTATGCAACATCATTGAATACCACCAAGACGCAGTAGAAGTGAGTATTTGTGTTTTGTAATCTAAAGCTCAGTATGTTGTAGGCTACTTTGGTGTAAACTGACAGACAAAACATGTTAAAGCCAAAAGTTAAAGGAAAAAAAGAAAATGAACTTAAAATGTGAGAAAATATTCATTAACATTTTCTATAATTCTGGATTTTTGTCAGGAACCTTCTTAATCCAGCTTGTAGGAACCTACATTGAAATCTGTGTGTGTGTCCGAGGTGTAATGTAGATCTATGTGGGTAAGTGCAGACTACTTGAAATATATAAGCAGATATATTTCATTCAACATATGTACATCAAGGAAGGGAAACAATCAATTATGTGGTTGTTGTGGTTAATTGAAGATGAGTGTTGGCGCCTAAATTTGGTATGGGGGGATGGAGTATTTTTATTTGCTTGATATTTTTTCCCTAAGAAAATAGATTTAACATCCATCCCAAACATTCTGAATAGTAATTCACAGAAGTATCAGAAAAACCTGATAGACTAACAAATTGACATCTATGTGATTTTTTATTTTACTATTCTTATTCTATTTAATTTTTGAATTTAATCTCATCAAATTAAGGCATATCATTCACTTATTCTTTGGTCAGTGATCAGTGTATTTTGTCTACAATTATTTGTACTGAAAGAAAATTTACAATACACATGAGAACATTTTATTACATCCTTCTGAAAGATCATTATTAAAGTTTGGATTTCCATTTCTCACACTGGTGCTGGAATTAAATGGGTTAGTCATGTCACCAATCAATTAATTCTTTTAATATTCCTTTCAAGAATCTCTGGAATCCTGGGCAATGCTGAAGGACAAGGGAGACTGATACGGCAACAGGTTATATACTGACCCCAAAAAACACCACATTTTCTTTTCGTATTGAGCATTTCAAGGGGGAAAAAAAAAAGTCAGTGCTTAATTATATAAACTAAATGTGTAGAGACGATGAGCCCAATGGAGAACAAGATCTCTAATCTCTACAAAAAAATTGGATGATATGAGAAATGAAGTGCCAAGGTTAAACATACTGCTGAAATAGTACAAGTTTATTATCTTTTTGCAGCCAATTTCATAAAATTACTCAGATTCTTTAAAAAACACTAAAGGTCTAGTAATACTGCAGTACAGAAATGTTGTTCTTAGGCTTCACAGGCAATGAAAATTCCAATATAAGACAGGTTGATAAGCATCATGTCTGACTTTTGAGGCAAATTTAAATTTCTAAGAGGAAAAAAGTTGAATAAATTATTCCAAAACATTAGACTTATTTCCAAGGCAGCTGTTTTATTTCACGAATTGTGTAGTTGGGCTCCGAAGACACAACAGAGCTATCTCCATTGATAGATTGGCTTGAAATTTGGTTGGCTACAATTTGAAATTTGATTGGCAACAGTCATGTTCCAAATTGGGCACCTTCAAATAAAGAGAAAGCAGTCCAGAGGAAGGAATTAAAATAAAGTTGGCAATAAAATACAGTGGTATTAGAGACTACTAGACTGGTAAGTAGGATTAATCTCAAGGCTGGAGAATTATTTAAAAATATACTATGACATGTGCCAAACTAGAAATTGGAGAATCAACAGTGGTGCCCTCTACGACTCTGATTTTGAAACCAGAACTATAAAACTATTGAACTGCTACATCAAGATACAGCACGATTCACATTTTTCTCAAAAGCAGTCCAAAATTGGACTTCAATTTTTCCTCCAGATACATATCTTCCAGCAGGACCATGATCCTTTTCTTTCTTTTCTTTTTTCTTTTCTTTTCTTTCTTTCTCTTTCTTCTTTCCTTTTATTCTTCTGCTCTTTCTCTCATTCTTTCTTCTTTTTCATTTAGTTTTATTCAACAGGATTTGAAATGGCCATAAGAATAATTCTGTTCCATGTTGTTTGCTTTTTTTTAAAATCTGGATGGCCTCTAGTCAGAGTGGTAAATGGCATATTATAATTTGAAGTCAGCAAATATTCAGTAATCACTTGTTATAAATTAGGAGAAAGTGAAAGTCTGATATTTATAAGGTAGCTAGTTCATGTGTAACCTATCCCAGGAAATTCCACATAGATCATATCAATTACTCCTCACAACGACCCTAGAAGATCTGTATATGAGTCCTCATTTTGACAGTTAAGAAAAACGAAGTTCAGAGAGTCACAACCTAAGAAGCAGGAACCACTTTTAGTGTGGCATAATATAAGCACCCAACCCCAATCCTACTCAGAAAATTTGTATACTTGTTGGGGAGAAGAGATACAAACATATGAAAATTTTAAAATATGGCAGAGTAGACACTTTATTGACAGAGAGTGTTTAGCATATTTTCTGACATATAGTCATTCTATCACATTTGGAAGAAACAGGATTTGACAAAGAACTGTCCTAGTATTCAGGAAAGATATAATGGACAGATTAGGATTTAAATTCTACAAAGGGTCCTTGAAAACTTAGTGGAACATATAGAAACAGAAAGGATGTGAAAGGCATCGGCAATGGTAGAACTCCATTTGCAGGTGTGCAAAGATCCATCCATAAGTGGATCATCAAAGGTGGGTTAGGAAGAAAACAGTCTATTAGTATGATTGTAAAAGTTTAGTGGGAGAAAAATTAGCATTAAGATTAAAGTTAGGCTGGATGCCGTGGCTCACGCCTGTAATCCCAACACTTTGGGAGGCCGAGGCGGGTGGATTGCCTGAGGACAGGAGTTCGAGACAAGTCTGGCCAATATGGTGAAATCCCATCTCTACTAAAAATAGAAAAAAAAAGTACCAAAAAATTAGCCAGGCATGGTGGCACACACCTGTAATCCCAGCTACTCGGGAGGCAGAGGCAGGGGAATTGCTTGAACCAGGGAGGTGGAGATTGCGCCACTGCACTCCAGCCTAGGAGACAGAGTGAGACTCTGCCTCAAAAAAAAAAAAAAAAAAAAAAAAAAAAATTAAAGTTAGTCCATATATGCTATATTTCAGCTTATGTTATCAATTTAATTAGCATGTAAAATATTTATTAACGAATTAACAAAGGTCTTCTATTAATCTGACATGGTAAAACAGAAGGGAAGGAACAACCATAGACATGAGAAAGGAGACACTGTGGGTGATGCAAATTAAAATTTTATAAACAAGGTATTTTTTCTGTGGATTTAATGTTAGGAGATTTTTGAAACTGGTTATTATACATCTATCTTACCTCCTATATTAGTTTCATTTTGTTATTGTTACCAATTTCCATAAACTTGGTATCTTCCAACAACACAAATGTATAATAATACATTTTTGGAGCCCAGAATTTCAAAGTTGTTCTCAGGAAACCAAACTCAAGGTATTCACTGGGCTGTGTTTCTTTCTGGGGACTCCAGGGGGATTTCATTTCCTTGAATTTTCTAGCTTCTAGAGGCTACCTGCATTCCTTGGCTTATGACCCCCTTCTGGAATCTCATCACTCTGACCTCTGCTTCCCTCATCACATCTTCTTTTCTGACTCTGATTCTCTTTCCTCCTTCTTTCACTTGTAAGGACCCCTGCGATTACATGGAGTCCATCTAGATAGTTTAGTATAAATCTTCTTAGCTCAAGATATTTAATTCAATTACCTCTGCAAAGTCCCTTTTGTCATGTAAAGAAACATATTTATAGGTTTCTGAGATTAGGACGTGGATGTCTTTAGGTGGTGGTTATTTTGTCTATAACACCGATACATGACAAAAACACCACTTTAGATCCATCCATCCATCCATTATAAATGGGGAAATGCAGCATAAATGTAGATGTATATTGACTATCCATATCTCTTTGTCACTTTGAGCATCCGTTAAACCCTCTGAGCTTCAACACCATCATTTAGAAAACGGAAATATTTACTCACTTCTAAGTTCTGTCGTGGACATTAATAAGATAGTATAGATGAAAATATCTGGAGCAACACATGTTACAAAATATTAACTAAAATAGCAACAACAACAATGATGGCATTCTGTGGTGAGTGCCAAAATATTTAATAAGCAGTAGTTATACTGAAGTGTATAATATAGGCCAAGTGGCAAACTGAAACATTTTTATTAATTCAAAGAGAACTACTTTGCAATAGTAAAAGCATTACTAAGAATAATGAGTCTATTTATTCAAGTATCTTATCAGTTCTGACTCCACTTCACTGATGAACATTCTCAACTTCCTTTTCAGTATTTTCAATACAGAGAGTGAGTTTAGTGTGCCCAAATATTTCCAGAGTTAAATCATCAGTAATTTCAGGCTAATCCTGGAATTTGTATACTCAATGCCAGTCTTTGAAGGATGGTTTTGGGTAAGTACAGTTTGCTTTTAGTTCAGGCAGATCCTCTTAAAATTACACCATATCAATGTGGAAGATGTTTGGGAACTTAGATGTATCCTGAGGTTTATATTCAAAGACAGACACAGATCCTTGCAACATAATTCATACTTATAAATCCTTGAATATCTTAAAAAATGCTAACATAATTCCCACCAAATACTTCTAAGATTCTTCAGAATGTGTTATTTATTTGAGCTCAAGGCAAATCTGTAATGAGAAATAAATGGAGTCTACAGATGTTATCTGTTCCATCCACGTGCCCAATTTGCATCTGCATATCTGCATACCTGCACTCTGTGAATAAATAAGCACTGCTCTCCATTATTCTTGAGTATTCTTTTAAACTTAAAGCTTCAAGTTTATTATGTCCAGTCATCTTGGCATGTCAGCAAGGAAGTAAAATCTTGTGTCACTGGGAGTTCAATAAATTGGATCTTTCAGAAACTTTGAGTTCCCCAAAGACCTTTTTAAAGAAAGTACCATAGGATTCAGAATGTGAATAGGAAAAAAGATTATTGAGATTTAGGAGAACAGCAAAACCTAATCGAAGAAGAATAAGAATCACAACAAAATGATACAGAAGCTGACAGACAAAATAGCCAGTATATAAAAAAGAATTTAACTGATCTGGTACAGCTGAAAAACACACTATAAGAATTTCACAATACAATCACAAGTATTAACAGCAGAATAGAGCAAGGTGAAGAAAGAATCTTGGAACTTGAAGACTGGCTCTCTGAAATAAGACAGACAAAAATAAAGAAAAGGAACGAAAAGGAATGGACAAAACTTCCAAGAAATATGGGATTATGTATAGAGGCCAAATCTATGAATTGGTGGCATCCCTGAAAGAAAGAGAGAGAAAGAAAACAACTTGGAAAACACATTTCAGGATATCATCCAT
Organism: Theropithecus gelada; assembly: GCF_003255815.1. Lineage (NCBI taxonomy): Eukaryota > Metazoa > Chordata > Mammalia > Primates > Cercopithecidae > Theropithecus > Theropithecus gelada. Next base: position 56,858,854 of record NC_037689.1, read on the forward strand.
GAAAACTTCCTTAACCTCACTAGAGAGGCCAGCAACCAAATTCAGGAAATACAGAGAACCTCCACCAGATTCAACATAAAAGGATCATCCTCAAGACACATAATCATCAGATTTTCCAAAGACCAAATGAAAGGATGTTACAGGCAGCTAGAGAGAAAGGGTGGGTCACTTACAAAGGGAACTTCATCAGGCCCAAATTGGAACTCTCAGCAGAAACCCTATAAGCCAGAGGAGATTGAAAGCCTATGTTCAACATTCTTAAAGAAAAAAATATTCAAGCAAGAATTTTGTATCCAGCTAAACTAAGTTTCTTCAGTGAAGAAGACATAAGATTATTTTCAGAGAAGCAAATGACGAGGGAGTTCAATACCACCAGATCTGCCTTACAAGAGATCTTGAAAGGAGAACTAAATATGTAAAGGAAATGCCATTACCAGGATGTATTAGTCCATTTTTCACACAGCTACAAAGAACTTTAATTAACTCACAGTTCTGCATGGCTGGGGAGGCTTCAGGAAACATAAAATTGGGGTAGAAGGCAAGGGGAAGCCAGCACTTTCTTGACAAGGTGGCAGGAGGAGAGAGAAGAGGGTAGGGAAAACTGGCATTTATAAAACCATCAGATCTTGTGAGAACTTACTCACCATCATGAGAACAGCATGGGGGAAACTACCCCCATGATCCAATCACTTCCCTCCCTTGAAATGTGGGGATTACAGGTCCCTCCCTGGACATGTGGGGATTAAAATTTCATATGATATTTGGGTGGGGACACAGAGCCAAACCATATCACAGGCACTACAACGACACACTTAAATACAAAGACCAGTGACACTATAAAGCAACCACACAAACAAGCTGGCATAATAATCAGCTAAAAACACAATGTCAGGATCAAATCCACACATGTCAATACTAATGTTGAATGTAAACAGTCTAAATGCTCAAATTAAAAGGCACAGAGTGGCAAGCTGAATAATAAAAGCTGGTACGCTGTCTTCAAGCATGCATTCACATGCAATGACGCATAGGCTCAAAACAAAGGGATGGTGAAAAATCTACCAAACAAATGGAAATCAGAAAAAAACATGTATTGAAATCCTGATTTCAGAGCAAACAAATTTCAAACAACAACAACAACAAGCCAAAGAAGGGCATGACATAATGGTAAAGGGTTCAATTCAACGGTAAAACCTGACCACCCTAAATATATATGCCGCCAACACAGGAGCACCCAGATTCATAAAGCAAGTTCTTGAAGACCTGCAAAGAGACCTGGACTCCCACACTATAATAGTGAATGAATTCAACACTCCACTGACACTATTAGACTAATCATCGAGGCAGAAAATAAACAAAGATATTCAGGACCTGAACTCAATATTGACCAAAAGGATATGATAGACCTTTTTAGAACTCTCCACCTCAGAACAATACAATATATACTCTTCTCAACACCACATAACAAATACTCTAAAATCTACCATAGAAACAGGCATAAGACAATCTTCAGCAAATGCAAAAGAACCAAAATCATACCAAACACACTCTTGGACCATAGCACCATAGAAATAGAAAGCAAGACAAAAAAAAAAAAAAAATACTCAAAACCATTCAATTACAACCTGCTCTTGAATAACTTTTGGGTAAATAATGAAATTAAGTAAGATAGCAAGATATTATTTGAAACTAATGAGAACAGAGATACAGCATAGCAGAATCTCTTGGTCAAAGCTAAGACAGTGTTCAGAAGGAAATGTATAGCACTAAACACTCACATCAAAAAGATAGAAAATCAAATTAAAAACCTAATATCAGAACTAAAAGAAGTAGAGAAGCAAGAACAAACCAACCCCAAAGCTAGCAGAAGACAAGAAATAATCAAAATTAGAGTTGAACTGAAAGAAATAGAGACACACATACACATTTAAAAGATCAATAAATCCCAGAATTGTTTTCTTCGAAAAAAATTAATAAGATAAGTCATTAGCTAGACTAATAAAAGAAGATCCAAATAAACACTATCAGAAATGAGAAATGGAATTTTGCCACTGAATCCACAGAAACACAAACAATGATCAGAGATTCCTATGAACATCTTTCTGTACACAAACTAGAAAACCTAGAAGAGCTGGATTAATTCCTGGACAGATACACACTCCCAAGACTGAACCAGGAAGAAATTGAATCCCTGAACAGACCAATAATGATCTCTGAAATTTAATCAATAATAAATAGTCTATGAACTAAAAAAAGCAGAGGACCAGATGAATTCACAGCCGATTCCTGCCAGGTGTACAAAGAGCTGGTACCATTCCTATAGACACTATTCCACAATCTTGAGTATGAGAAACTCCTCCCTAACTCATTCTAAAAGGCCAGCATCATCCTGATACCAAAACCTGGCAGAGACACACACACACAGAAGAAAACTTCAGGCCAATATCCTTGATGAACACTGATGCAAAAATCCTCAACAAAATACTTACAATCCAAATCCAGTAGCACATCAAAAAACTCATTCAGCATGATCAAGCAGGCTTTATTCCTAGGATGCAAGGTTGGTTCAGCATAAGCAAATCAATAAATGTGATTCATCACATAAATAGAACTAAAGACAAAAACCACATGATTATCTCAATAGATGTAGAAATGACTTTCAATGAAATTCAACACCCCTTTATGTTAAAAAAAAACCTCAATAAACTAGGTATTGAAGGAACATACTTCAAAATAATAAGAGCCATCTATGACAAACCCGTAGCCAATATCATGCTGACTGGGCAAAAGCTGGAAGCATTCCCCTTGAAAACTGGCACAAGACAAGGATGCCCTTTCTCACCATACCTATTCAACATAACATTGGAAGTCCTGGCTAGAGCAATAACACAAGAGAAAGAATTAAAAGGCATCCAAATAGGAAGAGAAGAAGTCAAACTTTCCCAGCTTAAAGACCACGTGATTCTATATCTAGAAAACCCCATAGTCTCATCCCAAAAGCTCCTTCCAGCTGAAAAAGAACTTCAGCAAAGTTTCAGGATATAAAATCAATGTATAGAAATCACTAGCATTCTTATACACCCACAACAGCCAAGCCAAGAGCCAAAGTAGGAAAACAATTCCAATCACAATTGCCACAAAAACAATAGTTACCTAGGAATACAGCTAATGAGCTAGAAGAAATATCTCTACAATAAGAAATACAAAACACTGGTCAAAGAAATCAGAGATGACACAAACAAATGGAAAAACATTCTATGCTCTTGGATAGGAAGAATCGATATCATTAAAATGGTCATACTGCCTAAAGCAATTTATAGATTCAATGCAATTCCTACCAAACTACCAAATGACATTCTTCACAGAACTAAACAAACCTACTTTAAAATTTATCGGGAACCAAAAAGAGCCCAAATAGCCAAGGCAGTCCTAAGCAAAAAGACCAAACTGGAGGCATCACACTATCTGACTTCAAACTATACTACAAGGCTACAGCAACCAAAACAGTGTGGCACTAGTACAAAAGCAGGCACATAGACCAATGGAATAGAATAGAGAGCTCAGAACTAATGTGACACATCTACACCCATCTGATCTTTGACAAAGCTGACAAAAACAAGCAATGTGGAAAGGACACTTTGTTCAATAAATTGTGCTGGGATAACTGGCTAGTCATATGCCCAAGATTGAAACTGGATCCCTTCCTTACACCATGTACAAAAATAAACTCAAGATGAATTAAAGACTTAAATGTAAAAACCTGGAAGACAACGTAGGCAATACCATTCTGGACATAGGAAATGGCAAAAATTTCATGATGAAAATGTTAAAAGCAATTACAGTCAAAGCAGAAATCGACAAATGGGATCTAATTAAACTTAAAAGCTTCTGCACACCAAAAGAAACTATCAACTGAGTGAATAAATAACCTACAGAATGGTAGAAAATATTTGCAAACTGTTTATCCAAGGAAGGTTAATATCCATAATTTATAAGGAACTTTAACACATTTACAAGAAAAAAACCAAACAACTTCATTAAAAAGTGGGCAAAGAACATGAACAGACATTTTTCAAAAGAAGACTTACATGTAGCCAAACACAATGTGAAAAAAAAGATCCATATCACTGATCATTAGAGAAATGCAAATCAAAACTACAATGAGATATCTTCTCACATGAGTCTGAAAGGCTACTATTAAAAAACAAAAAATAAATAAAATAACAGATGCTGGTGAGGTTGTGGAGAAAGGGAAACACTTATGCACTGTTGGCAGGAGTGTACATTTGTTCACCCCTATGGAAAGCACTTTGGCAATTTCTCAAAGAAATTGGAAGAGAACTACCATTCAACCCAGTAATCCCATTATCAGGTATATAACCAAAAGAATATATATTTGTTCTACCGTAAAGACACATGCATGCATATGTTCGTTGTAGCACTACTCACAATAGCAAAGACATTGAATCAACCTAAATGCCCATAATTGGTAGACTGAATAAAGAAAATATGGTTCATATAATCCATGGAATACTACACAGCCATAAAAAAGAATGAACTCATGTCCTTTTCAGCAACATGGATGAAGCTGGATCTCATTATCCTACGTCAAATAACGTAGAAACAGAACACCAAATACCTCAAGTTCTCACTTATGAGAGGGAACCAAACATTGAATATACATGAGCACAAAGAAGGGAACAACAGACACCAGGGCCTACTTGAGGGTAGAGTGTCGGAGGAGGGGGAGGATTGAAAACTACCTATCAGATACAGTATGCTTATTGCCTGGGTGATGAAATTATCTGTACACCAAAGCTTGTGACATGCAATTTACCTATATAACAAACCTGTACTTGTACCTCTGAACCTAAAATAGAAGTTAACAAAATAAAGCACCTCAGGAAAGTTTTTTAACCTTGACTCTTGACCACATTAAAATAAGTAAAGTATCTATACTCTGTCTCAAAATAACCAATAACTGGAAAATAAAGGACACCTCCAACATCACACTTTCAGTATCCCAACCTAAAAATTTTGCCACATAAAGTTCTGTGGCAAATGGCTTTGTGAGGGGACAGCTGGGTACACTGACCCTTTCCTTTGACATGAAACTTTAAATGTCTATTTAAAATGGTTACTTTCAATATAGGCACTAAATCTGTAGCCACTTGAATATGTTTCTTTTACATTTCATCTAAGTATCTACAATTTCTTAAGAGCTGTGATTATGTTCTGCTAATTTTATGCAATATAGTTGGTAAAGTAATGTTTCCCTAATACCCCAGATGGGTTGTATGTAGACTCAGGGCATACGCTTGAGGGTACACTCCAAAAACACATAGTTTTATCAAGTCAGGCTGTATATAGGGATAGGTGAATGTACCATTTGACTGTAAATAAGTAAGAACAATTGAGCTGAAGATACAATATGGAAGAAAGTTGCCTATGTAACTTTATGTCTTATTTGCCAAATCTTCTTCTAAGAACTTCACATACTCAGTTACATACTTTCTTCTTAACAATACATGTTAATATATACTAGATGGAGGTAAGTGCCATAGAGTACAATCAGGCAGGGAAGTGGGAGAAAGAGTGTGGAAAGAGATGTCATTCAATTTTTAAAAATGTGGTTAAGGAAAAAAAGATCACTGTTGAACAGAGTCCTAAAGTAGGTTATTGAGTAAGCCACAAGGATACATATCTGAGGCAAGAGCATTAAATATAGAGGAAAGCCTGTGTAAAGGCCGCCGGGAGGGAGTGTGTCTGATGTGTGCTACAAGAACTACAAAGGACTGATTTGGCAGGAGGACTAGTAGGAAAGTAGTGCAAAGATTAAAGGGAGAGTGGAGGGTAAAGTATGTGTGTATAAGGCTTTGTATGTTACAGGAAGGGCTGTGTCTTTTGCCCTTATGAAGAAGGCATGCCCTGTTTGCCCCTGCAGATGATCTGTTCACCTTTCCCCTTTCTTCTCTCTTTGGACTTTGGGAGGCAGAATCTGTGAACTGTACCACTCTGGATACCTTGCCCTGGGGCTTCCATTCAGGTCTGGCCAATTGGAAGGATGTAACGGAAGAATGGAGAGATAAGAACCTCTATCCTGGTCACGTGTAGCCACAGTTCCCTTCAGGCAACCTTCTCCCATGGCTCTCACTGTGTCTTGGCAAAATTGTTCCTTGCCTTTATCTATTCAGACCTGGGCGAGGAAAGGCTTCCCGTTATTCCTAGTTTCTGCTTGTTTTATGTTCTTATTGTTTTCTCTAATCCCATAATCTCCAAATAAAGCCCCTCCGTTAGATGCTTTCCAGTTAAATTTTTTGAATGTGCAATCTCTTCTACTCCCATAAAACTCATAAAGAATCAAACAGAAAGGCATTGCAGGGTTTGGAGCAGAGGAGTAACATGATCTGATTTATGTTTTAAAAGAGTCATGTTGGCTGTTATTTTGAAAATTGACTCTAAGGACACAAGTGCACATGCAGGGAGACTAACAACAATGACAAATGCTAGTTAGGTATAAAATAAACTAACAGTGATACAAAATATTACCAGAACATTCATATTGTACAGCTGTATTAAAGATCTCATTATTCTGACATTTGCCAACCCTGAGTATTATAACTGATTGTCTTTTGTTTATTCATTGTTATTTTCAGCTGCCAGCTTGAGAGATGAAGTTTTAAATAACTCTCCTCAAATATGGATACTTTTCACATTTGTAAGTCTCAGTCTTGGTAATCTAAAATTTGCTCCTGAGCTCTCACTTTTTAAATGTGATTAAATGCAAAACAATGCATAGAATCTTATAAATATTACAGCAACTATGCACGATCAAAGAACAGTGATGCTATTCTTGAGACCGTAAAATAAACATATTAAAAATAAATGAGTAAACATGAGAGAGGAAATGTGGTGACATGTAAAATAAATACGAAAATGGCTCAAACTGTAGTGAAAAGTCAGAATTCTCCGGCCACCATCCAACCATGTCCCCGCAAATCTACACAGTCACCTCAGGTCTTCATAATCTACCACTGTGTTGTATGTGCTGTTAATACGCAGAGGGAATTTCTTACAGTGTAGATAAGGACATGAAAATTTCAAAGGAGAAGGCAGTCAGTTCTAACTGTCTTCTCATGGGGCATATGATTTCACTGAGATAATAACTATATCCCAAAGAATGAAAGCCACTTGTTTTCTAATTCTTCTAAAAATGCAGGCCTTAACTAAACTATCAACCCCAAAATTGCTTATTGTACTTATAAAGCAATTTGTATACAAAGTATTTTATGATTCTTAAAATTACTTAAACGACTTTCCATTTGCTATGAGAGGAATGTCAGTTGGTTGAACACATCCTCCTTGTCAGATGTGAAACCTAAACTCAGCTGTGACTCAGGGAAACCCTGGTTGCCCTTATGAACTCTTGTTCTTTTAGCTCAGTTTCACAGGGTGAATTCACAGGTGGGAACGGACTTGGGTGTAGTTGAAAGCCACTTGAACCAGATGGTTACAAATAGGCCAAGCATCCTGTGCCTGTATAGCTTTTTGTTTGGGTACGGGATAGGAGGCTTTCTGACTCAGCACAAATAAAACTCTTTTTAATGAAAGGGAGGTCAAACACTTGGCCATGCCACCTGGTGTCATTTAAAGAACCAGCTTGAGCCGATCATATTCGAGTAAAATAGATACTTTTCATGTAAAATCAGCAGAAAGGAAGGAGAGAGAGAAGAAAAAAATACCCATGTCATAAAAGAGACAGTTAAAATGACTTCAGTGGAGGTTATAGCGTTGTCCACCTGTGGTTGTAAACATCAAAAGAGTGACTGCTTCTCTTTACATTTTTTTTTGTAGCAAGCTCAGATAGGACAGGGTCAGATAGACCCTTAGTAAATGCATTAAAACATTTAAGAGTGAGGAGGAAAATGAGTTTTCTGGGGGTGTGCAAATTTTTTAAGTCCTGGTGACAGCCGCTGTCCTGGACCCAAGTTGGAGTATTAGCTGGTAGGGAAAATGCAACACTAAGTAATTGGGATTTTCTTTTTATAACTTTCACAGTATCAAAAGATCATCATTTGTTTCCAAAAGCTATACATATCCCCAAGTAACTAGTTGAAATAATCTAACTTCTCCATGTGTCTTCTTAAGTAAGCTTCAAATATCAAGTAGATTGCTTTCTTCTAGGGCAGAAGAAAGTATGTGTTGCGACTAATTATGAATAAGTAAAACTAGAATTATATTAATTTAAACATTTTCTGGAATGAAAGTTTGAGAATATGGAGAAGAATCCAGGAAGCTAGATTCACTAGATGTTTGGGGACAGAATAAATGGGGTCAACTCAGTGAATATAGATGAACACAAAAGGATAACACTCAGTGATAACATGAAAGCTGGATTGAAATCTGAATTCTATTATGTTTGACTAAGGACAGGGCAGTTTCTAGTAAGAGTTGGGGGAAAGCTTTGTCTTTAGTGTGTCGACAGAAATGTCAGCTTCCTTCTTCAACCCTTCGGTGACTCAGTGCATAATATTCTCCCCCACAACAATGGGTATCTCAGGTATATCGATTTACTGTGTGAATTTAATTCCATGTGTGACATTTCTCATAGGTTCTTTCTATTTGGGGTTTTGGGCCAATCCTAGAAAATGAAAGGCTTTATCTTTGGTAAAATTAAATAAATAAATAAATAAATAGATTTGGCCGGGCGCGGTGGTTCCTGCCTGTAATCCCTGCACTTTGGGAGGCCGAGGCAGGTGGATCACCTGAGGTCAGGAGTTCAAGACCAGCTGACCAACATGGAGAAACCCCATCTCTACCTAAAACATAAAATTACCCGAGCGTGGTGGCGCATACCTGTAATCCCAGTTATTCGGGAGGCTGAGGCAGGAGAATCACTTGAACCTGGGAGGCGGAGGTTGCGGTGAGCTGGAGATCGTGCCATTGCACTCCAGCCTGGGCAACAAGAGTGAAACTCTGTCTCAAAAAAAATAAAATAAAATAAAATAAAAAATAGATCTATAGGATCCATTGAAGAAAGTTTGTTTTAAAGCTCAAAGCAACTTTGCTGAATTGGAAGGGATTAGAAGAGACAGAAAATGGCCTGAGCTTTTTGAGATTGGTGAGGAGGCAGAACCTGCCATGTATCTCAAATTCTACATCCTTATTTCTCTCCTATTTATTCTCTCATTCTATTTTTCTTAGCAGTAGACCATATTTAGTACAGAAAGCAGATCTCACATTCATCTAATATTTTGTTCTGTGGGAAATTGAGGAGGTGAAGGATTATTTTCATGCATAGAGAAAACTAAATTGAAACAGAGAAAATGAAGAAACCAAAGTTTAAAACAGAGAAGAATTAAAGAATGAAGACTTCCAGAACCTTATCAAGTACTTGCAAATTCAGAGACTTAGTTGTTGTGCAATAGTTGCCTTCACCTGTCAGAGTAAGCGATGAAATGTGTAAAATATCATTTGTGTCTTTTATCAAGAAGCAGGACTACTGTCATCTTCATGTTTCTCATAACTGCTATTTCTGGTAATTCTAAAGCTATTAAATGCTATGAAATGTAAACTAGCTCTAACGTACTCAAGGAGCAGCCAATTTACACAACAGCTGGGGAAAAAAATCAAAGCCATTCCATTGGACCAGCTGAATTGTGAGAGAGATATTTCATACCCTCCAGCTGACATGGCACGTAGATCAAACTGGCAGCTGTATTTTAGGGAAAATATGTCACAACAGACAGATGTAAGAAAAGGACAAATTCACAAAAAGGATCTTTTGCAAATGAATCACTCCAGTAGGAAGACTGCAGAATGAGTAAGTAAAGAGTTAGGCATCTTCCCCTCAATATTTAGAAAGCCCCTCATACTCACTGCAACCACTACAAGATGAAGTAAATTTTTAGATTTCTGTCTTACAGAAACAGAAATTATGAGCCAGAATTTCCTAAGTATATTCACCATTGGTCTCTTTGTGCTGTTCTTAGCTATAAAATTGTCAATAATGAAACCCACCTAAAAGCCAAAAAAGATAAAAGACAATAGAAACAGGAGCCCAGGTATATAGTTTTGGCACATAACCAGTCAGGGCATACTACAACCTCATATTTAGAACTGTGCTAAATATAAACCTGTTGTCAAAATGACCTTGGCATATTTACCAAGTGATGTGTTATATTGAGCTTATCACGTGGCAAACATTGTTATATGTGAACCAGGTGCCATGATTGGTTCCATTTGGACTGATGAGGAAATGGTGACAGAGTGCTTAAGTAGCTTTCCCAAGGTCAAACAGTAAGCTGCAAAGCTGGGACTTGAACCCAGATCATTGAGATTCTAAAGATGGGATACTTTGCCTCATTTTACTCTTCCTGGTGGTCACCTGGTTTTACCTGAACCATCCTGTGATGAAGAGATTGCTGCAGTTCCCAGTCCCTGAGGCAGAGTGTTCAAGTCTTGAGCAACTCAGAATGTCATCCTGTCTCCTCCACTCATTTCTGATGGCAAAAGTCTTGGAGTCATATATATATATGGAGTCTCTCTCTTCATATATATATATAGATAGATATACAGATATCTATATCTGTATATCTATATATGTGTATATATATGTGTGTGTGTGTGTGTGTATATATATATATATGGAGAGAGAGCCATATATATTCAAATAATCCTTTCTTTGGATGACAGTTATTTCCATGTTTGGAGGTGGCTATCAACATGATTTCATTCTTAATTTTCACTTTTCTTTACTGAAACCTCCAATTGTTTCTTATATGGCATGTACTGAGTCCCTTTGGCTTTTTTTTTTTTTTTTTTTTTTTTTGAGACGGAGTTTTGCTCTTGTTGCTAAGGCTGGAGTGCAATGGCGTGACCTCGGTTCACTGCAAGCAACCACCATCCCCCCGGGTTCAGGCAATTCTCCTGCCTCAGCCTCCCGAGTAGCTGGGATTACAGGTGCACCAACACATCTGACTGATTTTTATATATTTAGTAGAGATGGGGTTTCGCCACGTTGGCCAGGCTGGTCTCGAGCTCCTGACCTCAGGTGATCCACCCACCTCAGCCTCCCAAAGTGCTAGGATTACAGGCGTGAGCCACCGTGCCCGGCCTGACTTTCTAGTTATCGAGAATGTTACATATTCTCTGCGTGTCAGTCTCTTCAACTCTAAAAGGAGACTATAATATCTCCTATCACTTAGCTTTGTGGAGAAAATGTAATACTGAATTACTACATGTAAAATTCGTGCTACCTGACACATAGAGAGTGCTCAATAAATATTTGTTTTTAATAATATTATTGCTGTTATTATTACCTGTAGGGCTATTGTGATTAAAATGTGATCACATTGGTAAAATCTGTATCAGAAAGTGTGGTGCAATTTAATTACTTACTATATGTAAATTTCCTTACCTTTGGGATCACAAAGCATCTAATGTGTGGGTAGACTTCACAACTCCTTTCAGCCCTGTAGGAGTTTATTTTCTTGGTTTTCACATTTTATAGTTCGTAGCTACAATAGACTAGTTAGCTTTCTTAGCTCTGTATTAGCAATAGTTTTTGTTATATATATTTCTTTCTTAGACAAATATGACCTCTGACTTTAGAATGAATATGTCTAATTCTATTGTACATCAACTGCAGAAAAAAATCAACAACTGGCTGCAATGTCTTGATAAATGTGTCTTTCCATGGGGCCAGGCTTCCTGATTCTGGAATGCCTGAAGAATGTTCTTGAAGACAGTGGTGGACATTCTCCACACCCACCAGTGGGCCAGCAGCAGGGCCTTGGGAATGAATGTCTGTCACAGTACAGATGCTCTGGTTTTTCATTAGGCTCCACAGCTGTAGCATTTCATGGGGTGTTTTCTCAGGAAAATCATAATAGTGTGAACTTCCACACTGAAGAGCAGACACATTTCCCTGAGAATTTTTATGATGTAATTTTCTGGGATACTTTTTCTTTTGCTTTTTCTCTATTAGTTTGGCTAACCAAATGATAACTGAAACTATGTGTATATATATGTATATATATACACAGACATACATATATAAATGCATTTTTTAACATATATAGCACTCTGAGAGCGCACACACACACACACACACGTACAGATACAATTTGTGGGAAAAAGCAACAACAATAATGAAAACACAGGGCATCTGCTTTGTCTACTCAATAACTCCCATGACACATTTGCGTGGTAGGAAGATAAGAAATCCAAGTGTTGAGCCAGTGATGTGTTAGTACCAGGTGTAAGAAGGCCTTACATCATGGGGAACCGCTAAGCATGTAATTGCATTATAAATGGTCTTCATACAAATGGGTCATGGAAAATATTAGCATTTTTGTATGCTAGGAGAGGGGAGAATTATATCATTCTTCACATTCTGAGAATAAAAATAATCTTCTCTCTTTTACTCCTTTCTGTACCAAAATGAAACATTTACTTTAATCACCATTTCATAATCGTAAAGCTACTTATAAAGAATAAAAAAAAGTGTTTTAAAATATCGATTACATTGAGAGCATTTTACCAATGTTAATTAATATTAACTTTAAGTTCCCAAAATATATATGAGTAAAACCCTTCAATATCTTAACATAATCCATTATTTTTCACAATTATGTAAAAATTATTCAATCCTGGAATTCAATCTAATCCTCCAAAGTACGAGTACTTTCAACTATCACCATCAATGTTTTTGGACCACATCTATTTTTCCCATTCTGTAAAACCTAGTTATATGATTGCAAAAGAATGGATTAAATAAAACTGATAAATAGAATTTGACCCTTGTAGATAGGCTGTCTCATTCCTTGGATTTTTGGGATGTTAGCATTCAGTTTTACCTCTAATATAAAGTGCTTTAAATTTACTGTTTTTCACACACTGAACATAACATGGGAACAGTTCTTTGAAATTTATTTCATGGCCTTTTTTTCTCCTTTTCCTATTAAGAATTCATAACTCATTTAGTGGTACATTTTAGATTTCTGCTGCCTTGGTCATCAACGCACCAATTCCCCCTCCAACAATCACAGATGATCTCAGAGACCTTAGTTGAAAACAAAGTGGTTTCATGGTGCTACATTCTTTTTTTTTTTTTTTGAGAAGGAGTCTCACCCTGTCGCCCAGGCTGGAGTGCAATGGCATGATCTTGACTCACCACAACCTCCTCCTCCCGGGTTCAAGCGACTCTCCTGCCTAGCCTCCCAAGTAGCTGGGATGACAGGCACGCACCACCATGTCTGGCTAATTTTTTGTATCTTTAGTAGAGATGGGGTTTCACCATGTTGGCCGGGCTGATCTCAAACTCCTAACCTCATAATCCTCCTGCCTTGGCCTCCCAAAGTGCTGAGATTATGGGTGTGAGCCACCATGCCCAGCCTGGATGATGCTATATTCTAAGGGTACCCAGGACTGTTTTAAAAAATATGGTAAGATACACAGACATGGAATTGACTGTTTTGAAGATCTCTAGAAACAAGAGGCATAGCATACCATTCAGGGACACATGTGGAAGCACCAGGGTCAGTTAGGAGGCAGAGAGAGAGAGCAAGAGGAAAATGTGAACAAGAGCTTCTATTGGGTTTCTTCAGGAAGGAATGGATGGGACAGCATAAACAGAGTTAGGATTTAATAATTTGAATAATTTCAGCAGACACTGGGGCACAGAGGCCGTCCACAGTTGTCTGGCACTTGGCCCTGGGGTGTTCAGGGCAGGTGGATAGTGGCGTGGCATGTAATAGACTGTAAAGGAGGTGGTTGGGACTATGGACTTTGGATTGATTGGTTTGTGTATGAAAGGTATGCTCCTAGCATAGTTGTTTGCTATGTCTAGATATCTTCTCACCCTGGTGTTGTGGGAAGTCAGGGACCCTGAACGGAGGGACCGGCTGAAGCCATGGCAGAAGAACATAATTGTGAAGATTTCATGGACATTTATTAGTTCCCCAAATTAATACTTTTATAATTTCTTACCCCTGTCTTTACTGCAATCTCTGAACATAAATTGTGAAGATTTCATGGACACTTATCCCTTCCCCAATCAATACCCTTGTGATTTCCTATGCCTGTCTTTACTTTAATATCTTAATCCTGTCATCTTCGTAAACTGAGGAGGATGTATGTCACCTCAGGACCCTGTGATGATTGCGTTAACTGCACAAATTGTAGCACATGTGTGTTTGAACAATATGGAATCTGGGCACCTTGAAAAAAGAACAGGATAACAGCAATCTTCAGGGAACAAGGAAGATAACTTTAAACTCTTACTACCAGTGAGTCGGGTGGAACAGAGCCATATTTCTCTTCTTTCAAAAGCAAATAGGAGAAATATTGCTAAATTCTTTTTCTCAGCAAGGAGTATCCCTGAGAAAGAGGATGCATCCCTGAGGGGAGGCCTCTAAAATGGCCACTTTGGGAACAGTTGTCTTTTACTGTCGAAGACAAAGGGATGAAATAAGCCCCGCTGTCCCGTAGCACTCCCAGGCTTATTAGGATGAGGAAATTCCCGCCTAATAAATTTTGGTCAGACCAGTTGTCCGCTCTCAAACCCTGTCTCCTGATAAGATGTTATCAATGACAATGCATGCCCGAAACTTCATTAGCAATTTTGATTTTGCCCCCTCCTGTGGTTGTGTGATCTCGCCCTGCTTCCATTTGCTTTGTGATATTTTATTACCTTGTGAAGCATGTGATCTCTGTGACTCACACCCAATTCATACACTCCCTTCCCTTTTGAAAATCTCTAATAAAAACTTGCTTGTTTTACGGCTCAGGGAGCATCACGGAACCTGCCAACATGTGATGTCTCCCCCGGACACCCAGCTTTAAAATTTCCCTTTTGTACTCTTTCCCTTTATTCCTCAGACCAGCTGACACTTAGGGAAATAGAAAAGAACCCACATTGAATATTGGGTGGGGTTCACCTGATACCCTGGGTGGGGGGAGATCCCTCTGGATCAACAAGGCCTTGTGATGTGAAAGCATAAGCATATAGAAAATAAAAGTCATTGCGAATACATCTCATGCCTATGGTGAGAGAAATACTGCAACGGTATGACTGGTTTGTGAGCTCCTCAAGGGAGAAATTGCCTTACCTGTCATTACATGTCCAGCCAGAGCACAGAACCTGCCCCATGGGAAGTGATTACAAAGATTTGATGTGTTCTGGGGCCTAGAATTTACTGCTGGTAAGTTTGACTTGTCTCTTGAAATGTATTAAATATACTTAGGAGGAAAACAAAAGACCAAATTATAACCCTTCTTTGTTTATCTAATAATAACACTAATCTGTAACAGTTTTACTTTCCTTTTTTTTTTTTTTTTTTTGAGATGCAATTTCGCTCTTGTTGCCCAGGTTGGAGTGCAATGGCACAATCTCGGCTCACCACAACCTCCACCTCCCAGGTTCAAGCGATTCTCTTGCCTCAGCCTCCCAAGTAGCTGGGATTACAGGCATGTGCCACCATGCCTGGCTAATTTTTGTATTTTTAGTAGAGATGGTGTTTCTCCATGTTGGTCGGGCTGGTCTAGAACTCCCAACCTCAGGTGATTCACCCATCTTGGCCTCCCAAAGTGCTGGGATTACAAGTGTGAGCCACTGCGCCCAGCCAACACTTTTTCTTTAGCGTACCTCAGATTCACTAATTCCTTACATATACTTCCAAATAATTGACAGGTGTGAATTTCAAATGGCATGTAGTACTCTGTGTCTGAGCTCTTTGATGAGCCCTATCTACCTCCCCTATCCTGCCTCACCTAATAAATCCATGAGCTTTTCCTTTCTAACATCTGTATGTATCTGTTTGTTTGTGCTCACTGCCATGGTGCTTAGAAAATCAAACATATCTGTTAGTACAATGGCAACCAAATATTGAAAAACTGGGGGTTATATAGCCTACAGAGTGTATCAGAGTGAATAACTAAAACCAAGCTAAATTACTACTGCCAAAATGAGTAGAAGCAACAGACTTCTCTTTAAGGATGAGCAAATTCCGTTTGTTCTCATTATTTAAACATATTTTGCGAGTAGTAAATTCAAAATATTTTATTAAGCATTTTTCTTAAGTTTATGGAAATTGTATTATCCTTAAAAGAAACTGAATACATGCAATTTGAGTTTATTTCATATTACTTTATCAAGTTATGCATTTATAAATGCTGGCTCACATTTTGTAAAGCCCTTAGCAATTTTTTTTTAGTAATATGTTTTATATTTTTTAAAAAGGAAAACTATTTTAGTAGAAGTGAATGCCAATATTAGGACTTAATAATTATTAAATATACCTCCTTTGTGTGTTAAGTTTCAAGCAACCCTTGTTTTTTTTCAAGAAGGAAACTAAAGTTTTAGATTTTCTTTAGTAGGGTTTTTTTGGTTTTGTTTTCTGATTACAGTGTCTTAAGTTCAGCTAGGTGGCATAAAAATATATATTCTATATCAAATTTATTAACAAAGTAACTATTGAAATGAGTGCTGCCCTCCCCCATTTGTAATCTCCATTAGCTTGAGGAAGATTTGTGAATCTACATTTTAGAATTGGTAAAATCTATGTGGCATGGTCAAAAACCTTGAAACGAAATCAGTAGACCAGTCCGTATAGCCCTTCTCTGTCCTAACGTACTGTGTGTTCTGTAACTGATCATTGAATCTCTGAATGGAAGTGGTCTGGATTCAGTTATTTCTAAATCTCCTTCTTTTTTTTTTTTTTTTTTTAAAAAGATTATATGTAGAAACATTAATGTAGGTATAAGATGAGATGAGGGCATACATGGACTGAGGATTTAAATTGACATCTGCTGCTGAGGTTAGAATTTCTCGGATGTCAATTTAAATTGACACCTACTGAGGTTAGAATCCATTGATAGGAATGCTCACCCCATGAGTCAATATCACCTTAGGGTTAAATGATCCATCAGATTATTCCTTAACTCAGAGCATTATTATTAATTGCTGCACAAACACCTGGGAAACATGGTTACTGTATAAACATATACTAAGTGGGGAATGAAGCTAGTATTTTGAATAATAGATTTAACACATGAACAACTTTAGGCAGTTGCAAAAATGGTTTTGAAAATGAACTCTATATACATGGTAATGCATCGGGAAGAAAATATTCCATCAATTTGAATTTGAAAATGGTGAAGTAAAAGTAGAATGAAAGCAGTTAACATTACTCTTTTGTATTAAACCTTTCAGAGTCATCAAAGGCTTTAAATGTTGCTTAACCTTTCAATACATGAACCCTGCTACTTACCTAATTTCTTGCCACTCTTTCCCTGTGCTTCCTCTGTCCCCACCAATATGCTAAGCACATCATCATGGGGGTCTTCTCTGAATCTTGGATCAGTTTATGTCTTGTGGTATTCTGTATTTCATAATAGTTATCATAATTTCAGAGAAATGTTTAATGTCAATCTTCTTTGCTAAAATAAAGCTCAAATACTCATGATTGTTGCTTGGCTTTTCGAAGGGATATGGTCCCATGACTTAGCACAGCATCTGCTACATGATTGCTCAAGTTATATGCTGAAATAAATACATTAATGGTTGTTTTTCAATTTTATCTAGGTGCGCAGAGCATGGAAACAGTACTTGATGATTTGTGACTTAAAGCTTAAGAAGGAAAAAACTTAAATCCCTATCAACTCCTTAGTCCCCTGAAATGGGAGATTGTAAACCTAGAGAAAAACAGGATTGGTGTATATGTGTGTGTGTGTGTGTGTGTGTGTGTGTGTTGCAGGATGGGGAGGGAGGAGAAATGCGTAGAGAACACCCAAGATTCCTATGATATTGACAAATAACTGACACAGAGAAAGTATAATCATATGCTATTTTTGAAGGCATGTAAACTAAACTTGGTGAGTTATACAAATACATAAGGTCAATTTACTAATAAATGAAGAAAACATAATCTCCTCATTTAATTTATGTTTTATTTGCTATTTACCTTATATATTCTGTCTCCTGAAATACTGATGTGCTTCAGGTACAAGCACCATTTCTAACGTGATATCAAATAAAGAATTTTTTTCTTCAACTTTGTGCAAGATGGTTTTATCTCTGGAATATTTCTTCTACCAGAATCCTGATTGGTCACACTTACTTAATGGCAGCTGCTGTCTGCAAGAAATGTCAAGGAGAATAGGGAGCATGATAGTGTGAGAAGGAGAGAAAGAATTGACTGTTTCCAATTTATTCAAACCCCTAGCAAGAGTTCCCAGTACAGACTGAATTGAAGATATGGTCAAAGCCAGTTGTCTGTGGATGTTCACTGCACATTATCCTCTTCACGCTTAATCATTATGAGTCACCTATTTGTATTGCTCAAGCTCAGTACTCAGACTCAGAGTGTGTCTGCTTGGTGCCAAATCACTCTGCACAAAGAGAAAAATCCATTTCATCATACCAGCTTCTTTTTCTATCTCAGTGATTCCCCAGAGCTTCTCCAGAACCAGGTATATCAGAAACACAGTAGATAATTATTAAAAACATAGAATTTGAACTTTGCTGCAAACTTTGTGAATCAGAATAACCATGTATGTGGTCTAGGAAAATGCATTTTATTAACCTCCCTAGGCAATTCTGGTAAGCAATGGGGCAAAGAACTCTTATAAACATAAAACTAAATTAGCAATATGATTTTCAAATAATTTTAGACCATTTATTGTTTTTAAGTCATGCCCAAAAATTAGAAATCCAATTTTCTAGAAGTTTATAAGCTCAGAGATTGTCATCCTAGACAAGCAATGAAGTTAAAAGGAAAGAAAACAGGACCAGGTTTTGGAGAACCCGGGTTCAAGTCAGGTTTTGCTTTGTTACTAACTTTTGGCCAGAATTGACTATGGAAGTATTAACATTTGCATTATCACCCACACATATGGTGATTTCATACAGTTCAACCTAATGACTTAACTCTCTGAGCATTGTTTTCTGTACTTTAAATGAGATAAGAATATTATCCGAAGGCTATTTTTAGAATTAAGTGAGCTTTTACAGTTGATTCCACTCTAAAGTTACCATGTGAGCTGATCTATCATCTCCATTGGAGACTACACTACTACTAAAGGCTGATCTTTGTGTTTTGGCATTGTGCACCACTGAAATATGGTCGGCAGTAATTTTCATTGTACATACACATAAAATCTACTCCACAATTTGGGAAACTGAATGATGACTGTAAGTCCATGCCATCCTATGAGACTTCTCCAAAAGACTCGTGAAAAACGATAGGTTCTTGTCTGCTTCTGCTAGAACAGTTTCTTGGATTTGTTCCCTTTCCATGCATCCTCATGCTGTTCCTTCAACCCTGGTTCCCTCCATTTTCTTGATTCATCAGGACATAGAGCAGCTGCTTTATTATGTTGCTCTCCCTCATTGTCTGATGCGTCCAGGAAAGAAGTGCTCAATTCCAAAAAACCTTTCCAATATTAGCATGCTGGCCCTACTCCAGGACCTTAGGATGGAGATTCCAACCAGCTACTTAAACTATCAAAATTAATACCCAGAAAACCTTAGTAAATGATTCTGGTGAGATGATTTGTGGGTGGGTATTATGAATGGGAATTGGTGATCTGGGGGAGCCAAAATTAGTTCACCAAGAACAAACCAAAGTAAGTACTTATCTATTGGATTTTCTTTTCATGGGTAACTTTGACTTGTAATTGAAGACATTTAATAATGCCTCTCATATGTCCTTTTGAAAAAGTTGGGAAAATATGTGTTTGTGATTGAATAATTAGGTGGAATCATAGCCACCTGAAAACTGTGCTGAGTTTTGTTCAGAGAGATCCTATGTGGTGTCTTCACAGTGATGTGCTGGAGCTCTACTAGCTCTTGAGAGTTTATTGTGTACACCTCTTCCCAATGCCTCCTTTAGTAGTATCACATTGGTAGCTTGAAATTGATCATGGTGAGATTACGCACATCAAGACAACTGGCCATCTACAAATCTGGGCTTGTCATCTAGCAAATCAATGGTTAAACATTTTTCTGTACACCATTGGGTCCATGTTTTTTCCCTCAATTTTGAATTCAGTTACTAAAAACATACTGTATTTATTACTCAATATCATAGAGTTGGAGCAGAAAATGATGCCACATGCTCTATGGTGAGGAAATTACTAGTCCAATATGAGAGACAGACATACAACCTGAAAAGCCCTAGATATTCTACTTCCTTTATTTCTTCTTTGCTCTCATTTATCACCTGTTTCTCTACTCATATATTATGGTCTCAGCCACATTGGTCTTTTTGCTACTCCTTAAAAATCACAGGCACATTCCTGCCTCAAGCTTTTGCATTTGCTAGTCCTTCTACCAGGAATGCCCTTCTTCCAGGTCTTTGCATCCCTGGCTCTGCCTCAGTTCAAGCGCCATACCTTCAGAAAAACTTTCCCCCACTTACCTCCAGTCTAAAGTAACCAACTCACTCTGATCCTCACTCTATTATCACAAAGCCCAGATTTTTTAATTTAAATAAACTTTTAATTTTAGAATTGCTTTAGATTTACAGTAAAGTTGCAAAGACATTTCAAAGAGCTCCTATATATCATATCAAGTTACCTCTATTTTAACATCTTACATTACTATATTTCATATGATAGAAAACCAAACATTAGTATATTACTATTAACTAAACTCCACATTGTATTTGGATTTCACTAGTTTATACCTAATTTTAAAAAATAAAGATCACAATCAGGATACCACATTATGTTTAATCACCATGTTTTTTTAGCCTCCTCTGGACTCTGATAGTTTCTTATATATTTCTTATTTTCAATGATCTTGCCAATTTTAAGAATGACTGGTGAAGTAATTTGTCAAATGTCCCTCAATTTAGGTTTGTCTGAAATTTTTCTCATGGTTAAACTGAGGTTATGGAGTTTTGGGAGGAAGACTAGAGATGGGAAGTGCCATACTTATTACATCGTATCAAGGGTACATGCTATCCACATGATAGCATCACTGATGAAGCTAACCTGGGTCACTGGGATGGAGCTAGTGTTTGTTAGGTTTTTCACTGTAAAGTTACTCCCCTGCCTCCCGTGATAGTTCCCTCTGGAAGAAAGTCATTAAGTGCAGTCTACACTCAAAGGGTGGAGTGTTAAGCTCCAATTCCACGAGATGTGAGTATATAAATTGTTTTTCTGTATCACAGATTTCTCCCCTCTCCCTCATGTATTTACTTTTTTGGTGATTTATTTATTTTCATATGGACTCATATATATATGTATAATATTTTGTATTATGATCCATTACAATGTTTTTGTTGCTGTTACTGTTTTTGTTGCTCAATTTGCTCTAGCTTTGCCCACTGGGAACATTTTCAGGTTGGCTCCTGTGTATCTTTGACATGACTTCATCGTTTTTGTTGTAACACTGCAATACTTTCTGGTACTATTAGATGTTCCAGGCTCATCTTGTATATTCTCTGCCCCAGCCATTTCTCCAAGAAGCCCTGATTCCTTTGATTGGAGGATGGTATTACAAATTAAGACCTGAGTGCTTGATTATTGCTACAGAGGTATACTTGCTTATAAGCCCTCTCAGTGAACAGAGCTAAGAAAGATACGTATGCTTAATAAGCCATGCATACACACCTATCTAAAATTACTTCTGTATGTATCCAACTGTGTTAGACTAAGATAAAAATGAGTTTACACTGGTCTCCAATTCTAATTCAGTATCAAAGGGTTTATTTACCCCTCGTTTATCTGTACCATTCTACTCAACAGTTAGAAACCTGATTCACAGCTGCCATCCATTTATTTTTTTGTTCAATCCAAGTATATCTGTGTGCCAACTTCAGAATCAGTAACCTATATTCTAATGGGAAATGACTTTATCAAAACTAGGTTACAGTGTTTATATTCATTTCCTCTTGTCTTTAGTCTTACAGTTTCAAGTCCAAAGATTATTTTCCACAGACACAACCCAATCATAATGCTTATCATCTGAAATATCACACTTATTTGTATATTGTTTCTATTTCCAAACAGAAAAAGTAATCCAGAAGACCAGAAAAACCTGATATGTCTTTCTTGCTAAATATTTTAACCCCAGCATCCAAGACAATGTCAGTACATCAATACAATGCCAGTTAAATATTAAATAAAATATTAAACAGTTAATATTTGTTGTATGAAGGGATGAATGGACTCAGACAACATATTTTTAATCACTTGATTCTATTCACTTGGTCAGACGTAATTAGGTACTAGGTTATGAACACATTCCTTCAAATCATGGATGAAAACGTTGATAAATAAAATGTTGATGAAATAATTTGAACTGAAAAATAAGATTGTCAACAGATACTCATAACAAATGATGTGTTTCTTCTTTTTCTGTAGGAAAGTAATCAAATGAAGGTAATGCTAACATTTAAATGGCTGGAACCAAGGGGCAAAACCCTGGGGCCTTGGTCACTCAATCCTTTATGAATTGCCTTCTATTCAAATAAGTTATGGAAGGAAACTTTGCTCTCCAAGTAGGTTTGTCCTGATGCCACCCAACTCTCCTCAGAGAAGATGATTATCCCTCTCTTCCAGATGAATTCATATTACAGTTTCACCAAAATATGTTAAACCTATACCCCTAAATTGCTACTTCTAAGACCTACGACTCTGAACTAATATTGAATACTTAATAGCTACATTTTAGACAATTACTAGAAAAAATCATCTCATGCTCTCTATCATTCAGTATTTTTGCCAGCGCAATTGATTTAAAAAGTATTTCAGAAGAGCTGTTTGAATGAGATGTGCTGCATATTCTTTTCCAGACATTAAAAAATGAATTCTTAGATTGTCATAACAGAAGATCTGGTACTTAGATCATATTATATTGCCTCCTTCTCTGATATTCATACATACAGAAATGCTTTTACTGTCAGCCTTATTGAAGAATAGTCTGAGAAACAATCTTGATAAACTGTGTGGTGTCATGGCAAGAATAAACAAATCTAAGAAATTAAATAGAGTCTAAAATGGTTTGTTTGATGAAGGGACATTTCAAATTTGGTGATGGGGGTAGGGGCAAAAATAAAGGGATATTTTCTCATCTTTTAATTTATATGCTTTCCTGTTGTTTTCTTATTTTTAGTAAAATGTATTACTTATTTAATTTAAACTGTGAGAAAGTAAGAGAATGACAGGAAAAATAACTATTCCGGATCTTGCCTATGTAGTAATTTAAAAGATGTTGTTCATTTACAACACATCATAACCTCTTCTTTTGACCCTGCCCAGAATGAAAAGTAATTCTATTTCACTTTTTATTTTAGGAATAAGTATACTCCTAAGCAACTGTTTTGTTGAATTTTATGAACCCTGTGAATTATGTAATTGTCAATATGTCTCATTGTATTTTGGATATTAAAAAAATTAGAGCCAGGCCAGGCACGGTGGCTCACACCTGTAATCCCAGTATTTGAGGAGGCTGAGGCAGGAGGATCACTTGAGGTCAGGAGTTCAAGACCAGCTGGCCAACATGGTGAAACCCCATGTCTACTAAAAATACAAAAAATTAGCCAGGCACGTTATGGTGGGCACCTGTAATCCCACCTACTTGGGAGGCTGAGACAGGAGAATCACTGGAACCTGGGAAGCAGAGGCTCTAGTGAGCTGGGATCATGCCACTGCACTCCAGGCTTGGCGACAGAGCAAGACTGACTCCATCAAAAAAAAAAAAAAAAAAAAGAAGAAGAAGAAGAAGAAAGAAAAATTGGAATGAGAGCCAAATTTGTCACATTTTCAATTTATGCTCTCTTTCCAAAAAGATATATATTTTTAAGCTTCCTCAAATCTTTTCTGAAACAACATGAGGTATAAATATATAATGAAATAAACAGAAATGATTAAGTTATTAGTTCCATTAGATTATTGTACTCAGATATCCCCTACCTCTAGTGCAAGAGTGCCAAAGTACCTGGAATTCTCATGGCAGATGGTCAAGTCACACTTTCCCTTGGACAGGGCTGGACACAAATGGAATAATTATAACTCTTTAGCTCCCCATTTTGTAGGTTATATACAAATCATTTCATATTAAGGAGATATCATACAAAGCATGTCACTATTACTCGCCATCATATATTGCCTTATGTGAATTGCATTTCAGCATCTCTGATGGAGATTTAAGAATTGCTTTAATCCCTGGAGAATAGCATGTTAACCTCAGCAGGAATGTCCACACAAGCCACCTCTCAGGACCACTAGTTTTGGAAATGTCCCACTGTTTCAGTTGTTTATTACTGCATAAAACTCTTCCAATACTTGACAAAGTAAAACACCAGTCATTTATTATTATTATTACTATCATCTCTTCATGGTTTTGCGTGCTGACTGTACTCAGTGGGGCAGTTCTTGCTTCAAGTATTTCATGCAGTTTGACAGTGACAGGGACTAAAGTCATCTGTGAGAATTTCTGCTCATACATGGTTGGCAGGTAATTCCAGCTGTAAACTGAGATCTCAACAAAGGGTATTGACTGGAACACCTACAAGGGGTCCTTCTCATGTGGCGTTGGTTCCAAGGGTGAATATCCTGAGAGAGAGCGAGCCAGGGGGAAACTCTATGCCCCTTCAAACCTAGTCTCAGAGGTGATGCAGCATCATTCTAGCCACATTTTATTACTTAGAAGCTAGTAACCAAGGCCAGCCTATGTTCAAAATGAGGGGAATTTGACTTCAGCTATTAAAGAAGGTTTCAAAGAATTTGTGGGCGTGCTTTCAAAACATTTCATATATCTTGCTCTTTGATGTTGATTATTGTTTGTTTCAGATGGCTACCTTTCCCTCTCTGTGTCCCCACCCTTCAGTGGCATGCACTCCACTAAGCCTGTGACTATCACCACCATTAACATCACCACCAAGCATTCACCACAATGACCTGGAACTCTATATCTTTCTGTCACTGTATTCCATCCCCAAAGCTATGCAGCATTGCCAAATTCTGTCTATTTCTTTATGCTTAAGGGGACAAGGTGCTGTGCTGAGATTAATTAATGTTAGCTTTCACTCTTTGTTGCTAATAATAATCTAAAATTTTAATGCTCCTCTGAATATAACAGGTGCATTGATTATGGCTTCTGGACAATCGTAGTCGTCCTAATACCCTTAGTTTACTTAACAAAGTAAAATATATTCCTCATGTTTTTTTGCCTTTATGTATCAGTCAACAGCAGTATCTCATAAACTATTTTAGATTTAGATTCCATTCAGCTGGTGATCTATCTGGTTGAGTTGGGTCAAATCAAAAGAGCAATTTATTCATGAAACAGTTGTAAACTTTTTTTTAAGTTGTTTTTACCACAGGCACATGAGATCACTGGAGAGAATCAAAGGATTGGCTTTTATAAGTCTTGCCTCTAAGGACCAAGGTTCTTACAAATTATCGCCTAAAATAGCATTTCCTGTCCTTTGGAATGTGAAGCCTTGAAAACATTCCATAATAAAATCTTGTCCTCAGTCAAGGCAAAACTCAAAATATTTCTACAGTTAGAGAAGCAATGAGAATTATTAAGATGATAATATTTACAGTGTTTTATAGTGATATCTATGATAGAATATACTGAAGATTTTGGAGGTTGTTTGTATGCATGTGCATGTAAATTTGTTTAATGGAAATGAAGCACATTTTGCTAAATCAGTACTACCTTGTGGCATGTATGTATAAAATCAGTCATTTCTAAATGAATATAACTTGACCACTGAACTGGTATCAAATCATTATCCTTTGCTACGCCAAAATTTAATATTTTATTAGACATGAGTGACTTTTAACCTTTGAACTACCAATTTTAAAATCCGTTGACATCCTAGGTATGGTATATAATATATTTAGTTAAATTAGTATGTACAATTTGAAAAACAACTCAACTTCTTTTCCTCAGTGTAGCTATGTGAGATTTCCAACAGAGGACAAATTTCTCTACTGTGTTTAAACTTTGAATGTATTTACAGAGGGTTAAAAATATCAGCACTTGCCGGGCGCGGTGGCTCAAGTCTGTAATCCCAGAACTTTGGGAGGCCAAGGTGGGTGGATCACGAGGTCAGGAGATCGAGACCATCCTAGCTAATATGACGAAACCCTGTCTCTATTAAAAATACAAAAAATGGTGGCGGGTGCCTGTAGTCCCAGCTACTCAGGAGGCTGAGGCAGGAGAACGGCATGAACCCGGGAGGCGGAGCTGGCAATGAGCTGAGACCAGGCCACTGCACTCCAGCCTAAGTGACAGAGTGAGACCCTGTCTCAAAAATAAATAAATAAATAATAAAATAAATTTTATATATATATATATATATATCAGCACTTTACAGTCACCTGCTGGTGAAAATTGCCTTTAAAATAATTCATGAAGTAGGAAAAGCAGAATTTAAGTATCATAGAAAGCAATCCAGTTTTGGTTAAGATTTAGTATTTGTACAACACTAGGGGATATTTAGTGTGTAAATAAATTTAATAATATATTTTGTGTTATGTTAGCATTTTTTTACAGACCTTAACTCATTTTAAATAGACATTAAAATATTCACTTCCCTCTTCTGATTAGGGAGATGCTCCCATTTTATGCCTAGCATTACCCTCATAGTTCTAGAATAGTTAGAACAGTTCTAGAGCACGTGAATCATATTGTAGATTGAAAAAAATAGGATCATTTACTGAGAGGGCTACAGACTACAAATTTTTAATAAATAAATATTTCACCATTTGTTGTGTTTATTGACCTTGAAAGAGAAAGTAAATTGTGTGAAATGTATAACTTTCATATGGTGCTGTCTCTCTGTGTTAGTAATCAAATGTCCCTCTAGCAAAAGAAAAACAATTAGAGAACCTCTACCGCCACCCCAAATGCTCAGATCCAAAACAATATGTCAAGACACACAATGTCATAAACCCTAGTGCCCTTTCCGGTTGCTGTTTTGCTGTCATGAATTGACACCATTAACACAACTTCAATTATACTATCAATCAGTTCTCCCTGAACTAACAGATTAGCTTGTTTCTTTCTTACTTTCTCTTTAAACTACAATTTAGTTTTTCCTAGGCATCCATCTACCTAACAAGTAATTATAATTGGTTACAGAAGACCTAGGTAATAGTTAATAATATTTTAAATTAGATTGTGCCACAAGGTGGCAGACTTGCAGGTCCAGAATTGTCTTTAATAAGTGTTTTCCATACGAATTCAGTTTATAAATATTCCTTATCCCACCCACATAGGACTTTACACTCTTAAGCTTACTTCCCAATGGCATGATGCAAATAGCGCATAGGGAGGGTATAGAGAAATACTGCCTGTTTCTGTCTAGAAAATGACTAGAAGAAAGAAGGAAAGGAGGGAGAGAGAGAACGAAAGAAGCAGTCACCAATTTCCCCACTAGTGGCTGCAGAGTATAGGAAGGAGCTACCTCTGATAAATAAGGATAACATTAACGTCTGAGAAGGAGGCTCTTTGAGAGATCTAGAAAAGGTTTACTTCTTGGGCTGCCCCTCTCCTACCAACCCTCCTACCAACCTTGAATGAGATTCTAGGAACTTGGCACTATGATGGGATCTGACAGATGGAAGCCCTGAAGTTTCCTTTCCTGAAGCAACCCCAATTCGTATACGGCACAGGTATTCAGTCAGGATCTGGCTGACCTGTCAAAAGGAACCCTGTAGCTGTCAAGCCAATAGATATGATGGGGGATCAATTGCAATCAGCAACCTGGAGCCAGTGGAGACTGAGGTGAGGACCAATCATACAAACCAACCCAAAAGGGACCAGATCACTAACTGACCCAATAACAGGCTTCAGCCATGACTACTAGCAAGGTTAACTGTGTCCATGCTTACAAAGAACATTGTGAGAGACCAGAAAAATAGAGGGCATCACTTTGGAGGACTTTGGTCCCTTTTCATGTCAAGGTGATCTTTAATATCCCTCTCTCAAAATAACACGAGACCACCTTGAGGTGAGAAGCAGGGGCAAGTGGAGGCTTGCTGAGAGTCCAAATATTTTATCCTGATAATCTGCATCTCTGAAAGATGCTTCTCAATATTATTGGACTAAGTTTAAACAAGATTGAGTATTTAGTGATAATTTTTCTCCATTGACCAAGTTGGTGATTGAGGTGGTCTCCAGATGACAAAATAAATGAATTTTCATTTAATTTGAATTACATTACCTTGCAAGAGAGGAAAGACAGTGTTCTTTCAGCTCCCCTCTTAGAGTCGGAAATATTCTCCTTTTTTTCTCTATCATATCATTGGAGAAAGGGAGGGAACACTGCAGCACTCTTGTGTTTTGAAAATATTCTGTGAATCTGAATTGATGTGCAAATGATTATTCACACTGAGAAAAAAAGAACTTTCTTTAAGCTCCATCTTTATAAAAAAATTAGTCTTTAATTAGAGTACTAGAGCTTACTGAAATTAAGAAGCTGTGTTTTGCACAATAAATAGTAGGGGCTCAGTACAAATTGTCATCACCATTTTGAAGTCTGTCTTCTTTTATGTTCCTTGTCTTCTGTATCTTACATGCTAAACCTGTTCTCCACCATTGTTGTGAGGGCCATCTCTCTGTTCCTTCCATCTATCAATCCAACAGCTCCTTTTTACTTGTGCCTTCCAAGCTTTGGTCCCATGAGTAGGTGTGTTAATGATGAAAATGCCAAGTTTTGCACTTTATCTTGATGCCTTTCAATAGGGGACTGCCAGAAATACGTATAGTCAACAAAGTTGAGTTTACTGTAGCAACAAGAAAGACTAAACCATGAAGAACAGTGAGACACTTCAAACAGGAGTTCAGGAAGTGAATGTTCCGAAGTGTATGTTGCAAAAAGCAAGAACACTTTTTTTTCTGGGCGGCAGAAGAAACTAAGCAGGGCTAGAATCACCACTGGGGAATAAGTAATACAGGAGATAGAAAGAAATTATTTAGGCAGATAGTAGGGCAAAGGTTCTTGGCAGAATTTCTTTTCTAGCAAAAAGCAACCCCGAAAATCATTTCTTTTGTAACAATGAGCAGCCTGAAAAATCAAGCTGCAAATACAGATAAGAAAACTGGAAAATTGCATGGGGGAGTGCTGGCAGCTGCGCCAATAGAAAAAGGTTACCTGGGGGCCAGGCATGTCCAACATGGAGGCTCCATCTTCCCTTTTTTTGTTACCACGTGTACAGTAATAAAGAAATGGGCAACATGGAGCAGCTCAGGCAGATAACCTGCCTGCATAAAAAAAATTAGCAGGGGGCAGTCATTTGCACTTCCTATGCAAATGGCACAACTGGTCCAACCAGTTTTTCATGCCCTATGTAGACCAGACAGCACCTCCCCACCAGCTCATCTATAAAACCCTCTGCATTTCACCACAGATCTGGTAACCCATTTTTCCAGGACCTCTCTCTGCGGCAGAGAGCTATTCTCTTTCTTTTGCCTATTAAACTTCCATTCTCAACCTCATTCTTTGTGAATCTGCATCCTTGTTCTCCGTGGAAATGAGACAACAAACCTCAGGTGTTACTCTATACAACCAGGTCGTTTCAGAAGCAGAAGTCGATTAAGTTAGCAGAGAGAGAAGAATATTTGGTCCTTTTTGTGGTTGCACAGAGGTTTTGTTTATGTTGTGCTGTTTAAATTTTTGTTGCAGTGGTATCATAGAGTATCATTGTTTTTGTCTTGTTTTATCACAGTCACAGAGAATTCTCAGCCAATGTTGATGTTTTATGAAATTATGTTCAGCATGAATTTACTGTAGCCTATCTTGCAGCAATAAGGCCAACTATCAGCTATCAAGTCTTAGGGCTCTTGGTTTCTTTTCTTTTCTTTTCTTTTTTCCTTTCCTTTTCTTTTCTTCTCCTTCTTTTTGTTTTGTTTTGTTTTGTTTGTTTTGATCTTTGAGATGGAGTCTAGCTCTGTCACCCAGGCTGGAGTGCAGTGGTGTGATCTCCGCCCACTGCAACCTTCACCTCCGGGATTCAAGCTATTCTTCTGCCTCAGCCTCCCAAGTAGCTGGAACTACAGGCATGCACCACCATGACTGGCTAATCTTTGTATGTTTAGTAGAGACGGGGTTTAACCATGTTGGCCAGGCTGGTCTCGAACTCCTGACCTCAGGTGATCCACCTGCCTCGGCCTCCCAAAGTGCTGGGATTACAGACGTGAGTCACGGTGCCAAGCCAGGGCTCTTATTTTCTTTCTCACATAGAAACTTCCACACTCTGAACTACCACATCTGCCATACCAGTTGTCAAGCTTTTGCTGTCAAGAGTTGATCTGAAGAAAATTCTAATTATTTGCCTTGAAAATCCATTACAAATTAATGTTTTCTAACCCCACGTGCTCTTTCACTGCTCTTCAATAATAATAATAGTAATAATAATAATAATAATAAAACCTCTTGTTGAATTTCTACTATGATCACTGAAGCCACTTCAGACTTTTTACACACTCCTCAGTGATATAATTTCATAAGCATCTTACTCTTGATAGATGACTACATCTACAAACTAGTTGAAAGACTGAGTACATATAATTAGAAAATTGTCTATCTAAACACCTTCGTTCTTCATTGTCTCTATACGATTCTGTAATTTTAAGGCCAATCCTTCATCCCAGGGCAAGACTTCCAATTTACTTTCGAAGCTTCTAGCTCCCCAGATTCCATGTTATCTAACTGCCTTTGATGATGTCCAATCAATTCTTTCCTCTCTGACTAACATCTTCCATCTTTTTGATTTTTATATAATAAATGATAGTTTCCTCTTGTCCACCTACATTCTTTTCCCAAACTAAAAATAAGCTAACCTATTTATCCTGGAGCTCTTATTTATTAACACACTTATTTGCCCTTATTTTGCCTTTACTTATTTTCTTTTTATCTTAAAAATGAAAAGTGTCAGAAAATTACAGAGAAAAATATAACACCAAGAATTAACAAGTTTTTATTTTTTAATGTTTTTATTTTTAAAAATCTTTACTACTGTAAAGATGTGTTGCCTTACAGACTGCAAGAATTACCTTGGCTAAAGGTCAGCATGTCATATATAAAAGCAATCAAGTTCTTTTCTGGAATTTCTGTTTCACTCTTAAAATTACTTTGATCTCCAAGTCATCATATCCTGAAACTCTGTTGTTCTGACTTTTCTTTTCTCCACCCCCAACAGTAGTTCATCAAGTCCTAACGATTTTCCCTTCTCATAATCTTTCACAATGGTTGTTCTATGGGCAATGCCATCCCCAAGGCCTAAGCCTTATTAATTAATACAGAAGTCATTCAAATATTTTCTTAATGTTATCTAGAGTCTCCTATTTCCTATTATTACTATTACTATTATTATTATTATTATTTGAGATGGAGTCTCACTCTGTTGCCCAGGCTGGAGTGCATTGGCATGAGCTCAGCTCACTGCAGACTCCATCTTCTGGGTTCAAACAATTATCCTGCCTAGGCCTCCTGAGTAGCTGGGATTACAGAGGTGCACCACCATGCCCAGCTAATTTTTGTAGTTTTAGTAGAGACAGGGTTTCACCACGTTGGCCAGGCTGGTCACAAACTCCTGACCTCAAGTGATCTGCCTGCCTTGGCCTCCCAAAGTGCTGGGATTACAGACGTGAGCCACTGCAGCTGGCCTCCAATTAATTTTTTATACTTTCAGATTTGTCTTTCTGAAATACCACAGTAACGTTTTCCCTTATTTGTTAAAAAAAAAGTCAAATACACAAAAAATGTGTGTCCATATTATTTCAGCTGATTGTCAAAATTCTCCAAAAAAGAATTGTCCATGCTACATTGGTAGAAGAGCCCTGTGATCCTGCCAGACTCAACTATTCACCATTCCCTAATAATGCATTTTTCTGTTTCTATATTGTTTACCCTGTATACAATTCAATCTTCTTCATTTCTCTCTTGATATCTACCCATCCTTAAGGTAATTTGGCCTTCTTTACCTTGTTGGCTTTACTGATTTCCCTAGTTCTTGTTAATATATGACTTAGTTTGAGTCATTTTTATAAGTCCTGTTATATGACACATAGAGACGATTCCTTTTATTAATATTTATTTCTCATATAATTATTTTTGAAGAGGTGAATTTTCATGGTAAAATTAGCTTAAAATGTTCATCTCTGGGATGATATATTCAACATGCTGAAAGAAAAAGTAAATTGCAGTCAAGAATACTATACCCAGAAAAGCTATACTTCAGAAATTATGGAGAAAAAAAGTATTTTCCAAATGTGCAAAAGCTGAGATAATTCGTCACTAGTATACTGGCCTTACAAGAAATGCTCAAGGGAGTCCTATTCTGGAAGCAAAATGACAATAATCACTATCATGAAAACAAGTAAAAGTATAAAACTCATGCTAGAGTATATACACAAAGGAGAAAGATAAAAGAATCAAACTTTAGCACTACAGAAAACCAACAAACCTCAATTATAAACATTAAGAGAGGAAGAAAGGAACAGAGGATGTACAAAACAACCAGAAATCAATTAACAAAATGACAGGAGTAAGCCCTCACCTATCAGTAATAACCTGGAATATAAATGATTTAAATTCCTCACTTAAAAGAGACAGACATGCTGAATGAATTAAAGAAAACATGACCCAACTACATGCTGCCTACAAGGAACTCACTTAATACGTATAAACTGACAATGAAGGGATGGAAAAAGATATTCCACATGAAACGAAACCAAAAATGAGCAGGAGTAGCTATATTTATATCAGATAAACAGACTTTAAGTCAAAAATTAGAAATATATAGAAAAGTCTGAAGGGCACTCTGGACATATGGTCAAATACTTCTGAGGCGTAACCAAGAAAACACGTCCAAACAACTTCATCCATCTACGTTAGATAGCCAGGTTGTCTTTTCTTTTAGTTTAGATGTAAATTGTTCCATTTCACCTGTGATGTTAATCTAGGTACAATATGAAGTTAGTTGCCAGATTTTTGCATCTATAATATAATCTTTAAACCTTTTCTTGATTTTGTATCTGTTGTATAAGAGGTCTTTGCCTAAAGGCTTTAGACATAGCAACCCATTAGACTGAAAATGTATCAAAGAATTTCCTTCCAATCCTGTAGAATTTCTTTTACTGTGGGCTTCTACCTTGATTGACAACAATTTCTTTGGGTAGCATCACGGCATTAAATATATTAGCTCTCAGTGCACATATTTATTCTTTTATTTTTTAGTAATTTAACATTTCTAGAAATAGCCACACTTTAGTCACTTGAATTGATTTAGCTTCTAGTTAAGGAACTGGATTCTATAAGAGACTGGACTAGTTATAATAGATGAAGTAATACATATTAAATAGTATACTCATTAATGTATGTTAATAGAAGCAATACTATGAATGTATAGTATTGTTTATTCCAACCATATGAACGCAAACTGCTTCTGATCCTTCTTATGGAATGACATAGAAAATAATGCATTATTAGATCAATAGTTGCAAACCATGTATCAAAGATTGCATTATTGTGCTCTAGTAAACAAACCCAATTCAATACAGTAGCTGCAATAAGAGCTGTTACATAGTTAATTTTGCAGTAGTCTATGGTTATCTGTGATAACCCATCTACTCTGCGATTGGCCAGATTGATTAATTAAATAGAATGCCCCCCAAAATAATAAAGCTACTGATGAAGACAGAAGCCCGATTAAAAGTTTATGAATTAACAACTCTCTAATTTTTAAATAAGCATGCCATTTGTCTGTTTAGCTTATATACAGCTTGCATTAATTATATGCCACTAATAAAATTATTTGAATTTCCAAAAACATCTCTGTTCTCATCAATTTCCCAATTCACACTCATAATTCCTTGGCTCAAAATTTAATCTTCCGTATTTTCATCTAAATTTGCCATTGATACTACATTCACTCAAGTGATCCAATATTTTGGATATTTTGTTTCCATAAGTAAAAAATTATGTATGGGGCATTAGTTCTTCCTTATAGGATTAAAATAAACCATTATGTGAGCCATTTAGAATTTCATCAAAAACATTTTTTATATTGGGAAATAATATAACCACAAATCTCAGCTAAGTGGTAACCTTCCTTGATGTTGAAATTCCATTGTTTCAACATACAGTCCCAAGAATATGAATTCCCATACAGCACTGAATCCTTATCACAAGGAATTGTTGCTGATTCTGCTGGCTGTAGCCCAGCTCCTTTAGTAATTTTTCTCCACTGAACCAAAATGAATAATAAAGTATGTTCTCTGTGCTCCTTAGCTCCCACATATCTCCACCCACCCATCTTCTGTTCCATATCCAAAAAATAAACCTACATATACTTTTAAATATATTATGGTGGATCTAATTTAGAATTCTATACCAGGATGTTAACATATTTATTATTTCTCATAAACATGCTCCAATGCCAAAATTGGCCATTTCTCCTAAAACTGATAAAAAAAGGTACTTTTCTTTTGTACATTAATTTCGTATCACTCTTAAATATTGTTTATTATTTGAGATAAAATTATTCAAATGTAGTAGGTTTGTATTATAAGTTACAAAGTTATTAAAATACTAAGATATTTTTAAAAATGGTGTACTCCCTCCAACAAGTGAGAATAAAAAAATAGAAAGCTATTTACCATGAGTCAGGAAATTTGAGTCACTTATGTGTGCAAAAATAGATAATCTTCAGTAGTTCAAAGATTTGAGCCACCTGTCAAGGACAGCATTGAGTGACAAGTATTAGGAGCACTTGGTCTTCACAGAATAACATGAAGTGTTAGGAAAGAAATTAACACCATTTCTCTACAAAGTGTTTAGGAGTAGCTGAGAATTTACAAGGCTATAAACTATGAAAAATATCCTGGGGTAACCCTAGCAGGGACAGAATGCTTCCAGTTCATGGGATAATAGCATTCAAATCTGAACAAGTTTCAAAAGAATTACAGATTCCTAAGTCAGCATTGCTCATTTTTCATCTAAAGTGTGCCCTTCCCTATTATTTACTTTTATTATATACTCTTCCTGTCTTAACAAAAAATTTAGCCCTGTTGTATTGAGTCATGAGAGAATAAAACTCGTGGCAAAAATCTAAAGTACATTGTCAGTGATAAAGTTAAGCAAATCTCTGACTTCCATGGACAATTTAGTACTAAAATCAACCCAATTAGTCATATTTTATTTTATACTCCTAGTTGTTTGGTAGAGAACAGATTAAGAACATGTGTGTTTGTGGGAATAAGCTCATCTTCACATTATGAATGATGTAGACCTCATCTCCCTGGAATCCAACACAACTGTGTTTGTTCGCCTAGTAAAGATGCACAGTCAGGGTAAGCATGGTTTCTTGTGGATGTCTTTATTTTCCAATAGCATACCATGCCAATGAAATTCAATTTCTAGTCTTGGAGATGGGCAGGAATTCACTCTCCATTGCACTGATTCATTTACAGTTTCTCTATAACTGCCTAAGATAGTAAAAGGCAGTATGATACTAATATGTTTTTAAAACTCAGGATTATATCTGTAATTTTCTAATTTAACATTATAGATTGTTAAAGAAAAAATATTCGTGACACTTGTTAAAGATAGTAAGGCAGAGTTTATTCAAAGCCCAACAAGGACAATTGGAGGTATATAATAACCAATGAACAGGGTGGTGGATCAGTGGATGAAAAATTTCTAAGATAAAATATCAAGAATAAGGGGTTTCTGGCTAAACTAACTTGATAAGATCATTGCTGAAGACAGACCAGAGTTATAAGATGTTAAGAAGTGTGGTCAGATACCAAGGGTGGGGGATTTTCCCTAAACATTCTTAGTGGAATTCTTGCTCAAACTGGATTCTGTAAGGACAGGGAGGGAAGCCCAAGGTCCAGGATAATCAAGCAGGAGATTCAGAGGAGCTTGGCTAAAGTTTTGGTCAAAGGAGAGAGTTTTTTGCTAAGATGCTCTCAGTCCTTATGTTAGATAGAGAATATTAACACAGTAGAACTAGACTTTGGATTTTGAAGGCAACTTTATTATTTCTGCAACAGAGAATAATCCAAAGAATTAACACCTCCATGGGAGTTAGGGACCTGATACTCTGTCTTTGAGAATTATAATAGCCCAACGCTCAACCAATACTACTGGGTAAAGAAATATCTGACTGGAACAACATTAATCAGCCACTGTTATTATAACCCAGGATCAACATATTTGCATAGATTGGGAATGTGTTTACTGTCTTGGTTTCAAGGACTTGCCTTACACATGTATCCCAAAAGGGTCTCTTGCAGAGTTGTCTGCAAATCAGCATAGTTTAAATTCTCAAAAATGCCAAAAAGTAGCAATTCTTTTCATCATTTATTAAGATAATCAATAAAAGTGAGCATTTTGTAACAAGAATGGGCCATTAGGAGAAATGCAAACAGGAAAATGGAAAAAATAACCTATAACTAGCAAATGAAAAAAATAGAAGTTCAAAGTTTTAGCTACTTTAATGGAGATGGTCATCATTTATTTTGCCCTCTCAAACATTTTGTATGTCATTATGTAAAAGAAAGTTAAAGCCATCATATAAGAGAATACCAATCCATTCTTCCCACTTACGGTCAGACACTCAGGTTCTGAATTTCTTACACGGAAATGCTCTAAAGGATTCTTCAGGTTTAAGAGGTTCAGAAACTGGTAGGGAAAGTGAAAATAATTTAGACTAAATGATTTTTTTATTGCCCCTGTGGGAGGGAAACAAAAATGACTCAACTGTTTTAATAAGGCTTAAGGTTCATTTAAAGAATCTTCATGATTCATCTGCTTTATTTTTTCTGTCATGAAACCACTCAACACTGTTCCCAAAAGAAGAGGCAGAAATGATAATAAGAAGGATACCAGCATATAAAGATAATGACTGGTAAAATTAGTTTAAAAAGTTAAACAAGGCGTAGCATTCAGACAGTAAATGTTAGTCTTAATGGGTGGTGTGTGTGTGTGCGCGCGTGTGTGTGTGCGGAAATTATTCTCATTTTATGGTTATCACATATCCACATATGATGCTTAGCTGAAGTCAAATTCATTTCTCAACTTTCAAGATAATAAGTTGCCTCAGAAATAACCTGCAACTTCTTATAAACATAACCATTGTAAAGTATTTTCAAAGTGGAGAAGTGAAAGTATTATTTTTTCTCTAGTTCAGTGAGTAGGCTAAAAGTATATATATTTTTCATTTGTTTTATTTTTCTTTTTTTGTCATGTCGTTAAACTGGAAATGCTGATTCATTGGCCTCTGATGATTGGTGCTTGCAAAGTGCCTTACTTAACAGTTTGTCTCAACACATTTATTTACAAGCAGGTCACATGGCATGTAGGTGAAATGCTCTGACTTTCACTGTTGCTTGAGAAAGGCTTTGACAGAACACAGTCAGTTCCTCCCTTGGCAACAGAGTCTGTCAATGAAAACTCCTGCTCATGGTCCCTTTTTGTTTACCCAGTATTATTCCTGCTCC
This sequence comes from Theropithecus gelada, assembly GCF_003255815.1. Classification (NCBI taxonomy): domain Eukaryota; kingdom Metazoa; phylum Chordata; class Mammalia; order Primates; family Cercopithecidae; genus Theropithecus; species Theropithecus gelada. The sequence continues at coordinate 56,896,331 of NC_037689.1, forward strand.
TTTGAAAAATATTGCTGAAAATGACTGATCCCCATTATCCCTCTGTAATATCTATATTGATTAAACAAACAAAGAAAAAATGGTGAGTAGGCTTTGGCAAAGAAAACACTGGAAATTATTCCACCTCCAGCAAACCTGCAAGATAATTATATATATTTTTGTCTAGGCTGGAGTTTTTTATAATATATTTTTCCAACTTCTGCAGTATATTTTTATCAGTTTGGACACTCGTCAATAAAATTTCCTAATCCTATCAAAATACCAATGACATTCTTCACAGAAATAGAAAAAAAAAATCCTAAAATTCATATGGAACCACAATAGACCCAGAATAGTCAAATAAGTATTGAGCAAAAAGAACAAAGCTAGAGGCATCAATCACATTACCTGACTTCAAATTATACTGTATAGTAACCAAGACAGCATGATACTGGCATAAAAAAAAAACAACACATAGACCAATGGAAGAGAATAGAGAGCCCAAAAATAAATCTACTTATTTATAGTCAATTCTTTTTTGACAAAGTCACCAAGAACATACATTGGGGAAAGAACAGTTTCTTTAATCAATGGTGCTGGAGAAACTAATTATCCATATGCAGAAGAATAAAAGGAGACCCTTACCTCTCATCATATATATAGATCTAATCAAATTGGATTAAAATACCTGAAACTATGAAATTACTAGAAGAAAACATTGGAGAAATGTTTCCAGACATTGACCTAGGCAAAGATTTCTTTAGTAAGTACTCAAAAGCACAATAACCAGAGCAAAAACTTAAAGGTGGGATTATATCAAGCTAAAAAACTTCTGTACAGCAAAGGAAGCAATCAACTAAGTGAAAGACAACCTACAGAAAGATAGAAAATATTTGTGTACTATGCATCTGACAAGGGGTTTGTATTTAGAATATATGAGGAACTCAAACAGCTCAGTAGCAAAACTTCCCAAATAATCCAATGAAAAACGGGTAAAAGATATGAATAGACATTTCTCAAAAGATGACATACAAATGGCCAACAGGTTTTTAAAAAAATGCTCAATGTTGCTAATCATCCGTGAAATGCAAAACAAAACCACTAAGAGATATCATCTCACTGCAGTTAAAATGGCCGTCATTAAAAAGACAGGAAGTAACAAATGCTGGTGATGATGTGGAGAAAGGGGAATGCTCGTACACTGTAGGTGAGAATGTAAATTAGTACAATCACTATGGGAAACAGTTTGTAAATGACTCAAAAATTTAAAAATAGAAATACCATATGATCCAGAAATTCCACTGCTGAGAATATATCCAATAAAGAAGGAAATCAGCATATTGAAGATACACCTGCACTCCCATGTTTTATTGTGGCACGATTCACATTAGCCAAGATACAGAATTAACCTATGTGTCCATTAATGAATGAATAATAAAGAAAATGTGGTACATTGAAATATTATTCTACCATAAAAGAGAATGAAATCTTATTATTTTCAGCAATGTGGGTGGAACTGAAGGACATTATGTTAAGTGAAATAAGCAAGGCACAGAAAGACAAATATTGAATGTTTTCACTCATGCGTGGGAGCTAAACAAATTGATTTCGTGGTGGTAGTGAATAAAATGGTGGTTACCAGAGGCTGGGAAGGGTAGTGGGGGGAGGGGATAAAGAGGGGTTGTTGATGGGTACAAGTATACAGTTAGAGGGAATATGTAGTGTTTGGCATCACAAAGGTGTGACTGTAGTTAACAATAATTCTATGTATATATCAAAATAACTGGAAGAGTATACTTGAAATAATCCCAACACAAACAAATCATAAGTGTTTGAGGTCTGGTATCCCAATTACCAGATCTGATCATTATACATTGTACCCTTTTATGAAAATATCACATGTATCCCATTGAGATATACAACTGCTATGTATCTATAAAAATTAAAAACTAAAAAAGAGAAAATTTCCAGAATGTATCATAGCAGCAGTGGATGTAGGAAAAAGTAAAAAGGAAAAGAATTGCTATGTTGTACCCAGGCTAGGCCTATGTGTTCTCAATTATCAGAACATCTCCTACCTACTCAAATGTTTTTAATATCCATTAAAAATAGTTGAAGGTCTCCTATTGCTCCTGAGCATAGCAGTGCTATCATTTGCCAGTGTTTATCCAATGAACATGAGCCAGAAATGCCAAATTATTTTTATTTTGTCTGTATTATTTCTCTCATTATTCTCCCTTGCTTTACTGACTTATTCTTATCCCCTGCTACTGTGTTTCACATCTTCAAGCAGGCTCCCACTGAAATCCTCCTGTCCCTTCTCCACCATTACTTCCCAATTTTGTCATTCCTTATATTCATCCCAGATTCTTGTTCCTTGTCTCCTTTCCTGGACAACACTGGAGTGAGTAATTGAATTCTAATTATTCTGTTTTAAATTTTCCAGTTCAGAGAATTCACAATTCGAATCCAGCCCCTGGGACAGGGAAGGTGGCTGAAGTCTTGTTATGCCAAGTATGGCTTGAGGACCAGCAGCATTCGCATCATATGGTAGACTGGTAGAAATATACAAGCTCAAGTTTTACTACAGACATACTGAATTAGAATCCATTTACCTGCATTTTAAAAAGATTCCCTATGTAATTGTTTCTGCACATTTTAAAGCATGAGAAACACTGGACTAGACTTAAAGAGTGTAATTGGATTGGTCCTCAAATTTATTTTTAACAGCACATCTTTCTCAGGAAAATAAACAGAGTACATTTACCTCAAAATATGAATGTAGCTGGATGTCACATTGGGAGTTTCCACTGAGGAATGAGGATACAGCACACACAACATTCCAAAGTGTGTCTGCTGTACTAAATCCAAATTTTCAAAGAAAATAAAAGACTGCTAATTTTCTCAAATCCTGAAATCCTTTAAGGGTATTAAAGAGTAGACTTTGGAAAGCAAATTTGTGAGATTTCTCTGGAGGAAGCTGTTGTCATGATGTGATCTCACCCGGTTCCCCCATCAATCCCAAGGCAGAGAGTTGGAGATGGCATGATCCCACCTCAATCCTGAAGAGAAGGATTTGAAGGAAGCCAAGACGCTCATCTGTGCTTCTTGGGATTTTCAGAGTTTAGTGGACTGGACTATCACTACCGAGAAGCAAACCATAAAGTCAGGTCAGATGTGATGGTGAGCTCTTTGGTGACAAAGCAAAGGAAAAGTGAGTGTACAGAAATCAGCCTGCCCTCCAAGAGTTTGACAGGAGGAAATAATGAATGTTTCCCTTAGTCCACAAGTAAAATAGAGCTGGAGACAACTTGACTCTGGCCCAAGAAACCCAATAGGGAGGGTACAGAGACTGCTAAATGTAAATTCCAGAAGTCAGTTAGAAACATCCATTGATTACTTAAAGATGAGTCTATGAAACTCACTGCAGAAAGGGAGAAGGCCTATGTATCAAGCACAGCAAAGTTGATTAGACGTACTGTAGTAAGAGAGACCTCATGTAAGGGAGTCTTAGGAAAGGGGAAGTCAGGGGAGAATATTTACAGAATTTTCGAATCTGGATTTGGTGATTTTAAGGCTGATCTTGTGAATAAGGGAACTGTTTAACATTGGGCACAGTTGATGACATAAAAGCTTTGGATTACTTTAGTGGATTCAGTCTTACATTCCCAGAGAAACGATTTCCTGGAGCAAGTAGGTAAATTATGTATTTTTTATTCTCAGTAAGTGGCCTTTTATGACAAAATTTCCTAGGGTTGAGGGGAGATGTGAATGGCAAATTATTGCTAATGGATATGGACTTATTTTAAGAGTGATGAAGATGTTCTGAAATTAGATTGTGTTGATGGTTGCATAACTATGTAGATATACAATAAACATTGAATTATACAATATAACAGAATGAATTTTTTTTTGCAATTTTCAAATTTAATTTTATTTGGAAACAACCTCAAATATACAGAAGAGGTGCAAGTAGAGTACAATGAGAAAGTTTTTTTTTTTTTTCCTGTATGGTATGAGATATACATATCAACAAACCTATTATTAAATACATATATATGTAATAAGTTAGATTATGAGCATGTGTGTGTCTCTACATGTTTACGTGGTAGCAACTACTGACAGTCACTGGTCAACTCTGAGACGACCAGGACATTGTAGACCTATCTATTTGTTTTTAAAAAAGCATAATAGCTCTAATGTCAACTATGATTTATATTGTGCTGTGTCAGCAGTTAACCTCTGTGGAGGAACAAAAGATTTGCATCAAAGACATAAATACTTTGGAAAATCGAAGCCTTGCATTTATTTTTTAATTTTTAATTTTTGTGGGTACATAAGTATATGTATTTGTGGGGAACATTAGATGTTTTGATATAGGGAATCAATGCATAATAATCACATCGTGGGAAATGGAGTATGTATCCCCTCAAGTGTGTAACCTTTGTGTTACAAATAATCCAATTATACTCTTTTACTTACTTTAAAGTGTATAACTAAATTACTTTGACTACAGTCACCTCGTTGTTCTATCAAATACTAGGTACTAATAATAACATCACAGAAAACAGGGTATCCATAACTTCAAGCAGGTATCCTTTCTGTTACAGACAATCAAATTACACTCCTTTAGTTGTTTAAAAATGTACCATTATTATTGATTATAGTCACCTGTTGTGCTATCAAATAATAGGTCATATTCATTCCTTCTATTTATTTTGAACACATTAACCATACCCACCTGCCTGGCAACCCCTCACTACTCTTCCCAGCATCTGGTAATCATTCTTCTACTCTCTGTGTCCATGAGTTCAACTGTTTTTATTTTTAGATCCCACAGATAAGTGAGAACATGTGATGTTTCTCTTTCCGTGCTTGATTTATTTCACTTAACATAATGATCTTCAGTTCTAACCATGTTGCTGCAAATTACAGGATCTCATTGTTTTTTTATGGCTGAATAGTAGTTCATTGTGTATATGTACCACATTTTCTTTATCCATTCATCTGCTGTCAGACACTTAGGTTGCATCCAAATCTTGACTATTGCAAACAGTGCTACAACAAACATGAGAATGCAGATATCTCTTAAGTATACTGATTTCCTTTCTTTTGGGTATATACCCAGCAGTCGGATTGCTTGATCATATGGTAGTTCAATTTTCAGTTTTTTGAGGAACCTCCAATTTGTTTTCCATAGTGGTTGTACTAATTTACATTTCCACCAAGAGTATGGAAAGGATCCCTTTTCCCCATAAGCTGACCAGCATTTGTTATTGACTGTCTTTTGAATATAAGCAATTTTAACCGTGGTGAGATGATATTTTATTGTAGTTGTGATTTGCATTTCTTTGATGATCAATGATCGTGAGCACCTTTTCATATGCCTTTTTGTCATTTCTATGTCTTTTATTCAGAAATCTCTATTCAAAATTTTGCCCATTTTTTATCAGATTATTAGATTTTTTCTCTATATGGTTGTTTGAGTTCCTTATGTATTCTGGTTATTAATCCATGATCAGGTGGATAGCTTGTCAATATTTTCTCCCATTCTGTGGGTTATCTACTCTCTTTGTTGATTGTTTCCTTTGCTGGTCAGAAGCTTTTTAACTTGATGTAATCCCATTTGTCCATTTTTGCGATGGTTGTCTGTGCTTGTTGGGTATAGCTCCAGAAATGTTTGCCTAGATCTATGTCCTGGAGATTTTCACCAAGGTTTTCTTGTAGTAGTTTCATAGTTTGAAGTCTTAGATTTAAGATTTTAACCCATTTTGGTTTTATTTTTGTATATGATGAGAGATAGTGGTGTAGTTTCATTCCTTTGCATATAGATAACCAGTTTTCCTAGCACCATTTATTGAAGAAACTCTATTTTCCAATATATGTTCTTAGCACCTCTGTCAAAAATTAGTTCCCTGTAAATTTATGCATTGCTTCTGGGTTCTTTATTCTATTTCATTGGTCTATGTGCCTGTTTTTATGCCAATACCATGCGTTTGGGTTACTATAAGAATGTAGTATAATTTAAAGTTAGGTAATGTGATTCCTCCAGTTTCATTCTTGTTGCTTAGGATAGCTTTGGGTATTCTGGGTCTCCTGTGGTTCCATATACATTTTAGAATTGTTTTTTCTACTTCTGTGAAGAACAGCACAGGTATTTTCATAGGGATTGCATGATCTCTGTAGATTGCTTTGGGTAGCATATATATATTAACAATATTGATTCTTGCAATCCATGAACAAGGAATGACATTCCATTTTTTGGTGTCCTCTTCAATTTCTTTCTTCAGTGTTTTATAGTTTTTATTATAGAGTTTCTTTCACTTCTTTGGTTAATTCCAACGTATGTAATTTTATTCGTGGCTATTGTAAATGAGATTACTTTTTTAAATTTCTTTTTCAAGTTGTTCATTGTTGGCATATACAAACGCTACTGAGTTTTCTATGTTGATTTTGTATACTGCAACTTTACTAAATTTATTTAACATTTCTAATAGTTTTTTGTGGCATCTTTAGATTTTTCCAAATATAAGATCATATCATTTGCAAAAAAGGATAATTTGATTTCTTCCTTTCCAATTTTGATGCCCTTTCTTTCTTTCTCTTGTCTGATTGCTCTATCTATGTTAAATAATAGTGATGACAGTGGGCTTCTTTTGCATGTTCTAGATGTCAGAGGAAAGGCTTTCAGTTTTCCCCATTCAGTATGATAGATGTGTTTCTGTCATACACTGCTTTTATTATGTTGTGGTATGTTGCCTCTAAACTCAGCATTTTCAGCTTTTTTAATCATGAAGGAATGTTGAACTTTATTAAATGCTTTTTCAGCATCAATTGAAATGATTGTATGATTTTTGTCCTTCATTCTGGTGATAGGATATATCATATTGTTTGATTTTCAAATGTTGAACCATCGTTACATCCCAGGGATAAATTTTACATGGTCATGATGAATGATCTTCTTATAATATTGTTGAATTCAGGTCGAGGATTTTTGTATCAATATTCATTAGAAATATTGTCCTGTAGTTTTATATTTTATGTGTCTTTGTCTGGTTTTGGTATCAAGGTAATACTGTCCTCGTTGAGTGAATTTGGAAGTATTTCTTCCCCTTCTAATTTTCAGGATAGTGTGAGAAGAATTCACATTAATTCTGCTTTAAAAGTTTGGTAGAGGGCCGGGGGCAGTGGCTCACGGTTGTAATCCCAGCAGTTTGGGAGGCCAAGGCAGACAGATCACAAGGTCAGGAGATGGAGACCATCCTGGCCAACATGGTGAAACCCTGTATCTACTAAAATTATGAAAATTAGCCTGGCATGGTGGTAGGTGCCTGTAATCCCAGCTACTCAGGAGGCTGAGGCAAGAGAATTGCTTGAAACTGGAAGGCAGAGGTTGAAATGAGCCGAGATCGCACCACTGCACTCCAGCCTGGGCGAAAGAGCGAAACTCCAATTCAAAGAAAAGAAAAGAAAAAAGAAAAAATGTTTGGTAGAATTCAGCAGTAAAGCCATTGGGTCTTGGGCTTTTCTATACTGACAGACTCTTTATTATGGCCTCAATGTTGTTAGTTGTTACTGGTCTGTTCTGGTTTTGGATTTCTCCCTGGTTCAATCTTGGTAGGTTGTATGTATCGAGAAATTGGTCAGTTAAAAAAAAATCCATGACCTTTGTGTTCACTGATCTTTTGTATTGTTTTCTTCAGTTCAAATTCATTTATTTCTGCTGTAATCTTTATTATTTCCTTTCCTGTATGAATTTTGGATTTGGTTTTCTCTTGCTTTTCCAGTTTTTAAAGATGCATCTTTAGATTGTTTATTTGATGTTTTTCTTCTTTTTTGATGTAGTCACTTATAGCTATAAACTTCCCTCTGACTAATGGCTTTGCTCTGTCACATCGGCTTTGGTATATTGTGTTTCCTTTATCATTTGTTTCAAGAAATTTTTCAATTTATCTTAATTTCTTCATTGACCCACAGACTGCTACCTGTTATCACTCTTTGGAAATAGCTATTCAACATAACTAATTATCAGGGAAATGCAAATCAAAACCACAATGTGATATCACCTCACTCCTACAAGAATGGCCATAATTTAAAAATTAAAAACTATAGATGTTGGTGGAGATGCAGTGAAAAGGGGAACAATTTTACACTATTGTTGGGAATGTAAACTAGCACAACCACTATGGAAAACAGCGTGGAGAGTCCTTAAAGAACTAAAAGTAGATCTACCATTTGATCCAGCAAACCCACTACTAGGTATCTACCCAGAGGAAAAGAAGTCATTATATGAAAAAGATATTTGCACACGTGTGTTTATACTAGCACAATTTGCAATTGCAAAAATATTAAACCAACCCAAATGCTCATGAATCAACAAGTGGATAAAGAAAATGTGGCATATATATACAATGGAATACTACTCAGTATTCCATTGAAATGAGAAATAATGGTAGTCATTATTTCTCATTTCAATGAGAAATAATGGTAGTCATAGCAACTTGGATGGAATTGGAGACTACTATTCTAAGTGAAGTAACTCAGGAAAGGAAAACCAAACATCATATGTTCTCACTCACATGTGAGAGCTAAGCGATGAGAATGCTAAAGTATAAGAATGATACATTGGACTTTGGGGATTTGGGGAAAAGGTTACACGGTGGCAAGGAATAAAAGACTACACATTAGGTACAGTGTACAGTGCTTGTGTGTTGGGTGCACCACAATCTCAGAAATCAACACTAAAGAACTCACTCATGTAACCAAACACCACCTTAAAAAAGTAAATAAATAAAAAAAGAAAAATTGATATATCCCCCCAAAAATCAATTGTACAATAAAGAAGAATTACCTTAAAATCCATGTTAAAAAAAAAAAAACCCACAACCAACCAACCAACCAATACAACAAACAAAACCTCCTGAATTTTAGTTCTGTAAAAGCTCAATATAAGTCAAGTATAATTTGGCAACTGAGAAACTCTTAGGCTGCTATAATAGTAATATGAAATACTAGATTAGTGTGAAATATCATATTAATATGGAATCTTAGATAAGCTTTGTTGAATCTATCCTGGCATTAGAATTAGTGATTCACTAGGATATTGTTGAGGGGAGTTTTATTTCTACTACCCAGAGTGTGTTTCTTTTCTCAATGTAAAAGAGTTTATAGTTCATGTGTTCCTGCCATAATTGAATCAAAAAGCATTCTTACACATAATTTGACTTCTCCAATAATATTTTTAAAATATCGGCTGAGTACAGTGGCTCACACCTGTAATCTCGGCACTTGGGGAGGCCGAGGCGGGCAGATCACCTGAGGTCAGGAGTTCAACGCCAGCCTGGCCAACATGGTGAAACCCCTTCTCTACTAGAAATACAAAAATTAGCCAGGTGTTGTGGTGCAGACCTGTAATCCCAGCTACTCGGGAGGCTGAGGCAAGAGAATCACTTGAACCCAGGAGGCAGAGGTTGCGGTGAGCCAAGATCACGCCATTGCACTCCAGGCTGGGTGACAGAGTGAGACTTGGTCTGAAAGAAAGAAAGAAAAAGAAAAAAAGAAAGAAAGAAAGAAAGAAAGAAAGAGAGAGAGAGAAAGGAAGGAAGGAAGGAAGGAAGGAAGAAAGGAAGGAAGGAAGGAAGAGAGGCAAGCATTTTCAGAAAATGCACAACATAGATCCTAGACTGTGACCCTCAAGTGTACTATTTTACTCATCTTGAATTCAATACTTTATTGATGCTTAAAGTATATTCTTAAGATATTCATCACCATATTTGCTGATGATTCAAAGAAAACTATTGTCTCTTGTTAGAAAATAATTTTCACTTACAGAAGGAAAACAACATTAAACCAAGGAAATCAATTGTACTTTAGAAACCATACGATGTTGGAAGAAAGAGTTGATAACATTATGAAAACCTGAAACATCCTATAATGGAAATGAACAAACAGACATGGCTGCCACTCTTTACTATGTAAATTTATGAGGAGTTGTTTCACGTCTATTTTTCATGGTAGATAGATGTGACTGTATTATTTTATTGTGTTGGTTTCCTAATTTCCTATGCACAGGGTAATGTTCACCAATGACTAGTGGATAATATATACAAAAATAGAAACAATATAAATTATCTATGAGAAGGATGTGGAATAGGAAAATCTAAGGACTGTAATTCTAAACTAGTGATAGTATTATTATTAAAAATAATAGCTTTATTTGTTTTGAGCAACTATTATTTCCAGACACAAAGCCAGGTCCTTTAAAATGCAACTTTGCTTCTGTATTTTGATAAACATGATCTCAAATGTCGCCTACACTATTACCCAAAAGCAAGTATTCTGTTTTGATGAGTATAAATTATCCTGGATGGTTTTCTAGAAAAAAGGAACACTTTTAACAATCTGTATCAAAGACGGATTACTCTAATGTGGACAAAATTAAGAAATAATGACCAACCATCCAGTGAAATATCTGAAAATTGAATTTGAAAATTAATTAAATGTTAATAAAAGCTTATTATAAAATGCAAAAAAAAAAAGATTAAAACTGGGTTAGAAGTATCTTGCTAAATCACAGGGCTTGGGGAAAATTCTCTACAGATACAAAATAAAGGGCAAAAAAAGAGTTTTTCCATTATTCTTGGTCTGGTGAGTTCACTGATGTCCACCAAGAGGCTGGAAATGGGAAAGTGACCTACAAGGATGCAAGGCAGCCTAGTGAGGTGCAAGGATCACTGAACTAGAAGTCAATAGTTCTTGGTCCTTGCTCACTGTTTCACTCTGAGGAAGTGATTTCTCTTCTTTGAGCCTTAGCTTTTTCATTCATAAAATAAAGGAATTGGAATAAATGATGGTTGAGGTCTTTTTATGTTCCAAAACACTATAATTACTAGATAACTAAATGCATTTTTATTGTCTTACATTCATATTTTATACATTTATTGTGAAATATTAATTTCTCTATTACAGCAGTTTGGCCTATCCCAAGGTGAGAGGAATTTAATCAGTATATGGAATAAATAAAATGCTTTTAGACTTGCTTTTCGTACAGTTTTGAAATTGGCATGCACTCCTAAAACACAGATGGGAAAGGTATCTCTCTCTCTCTCTCTCTCTCTCTCTCTCTCTCACACACACACACACACACACGCACACACACACAAAAGCACACACATACATCTCTACCTACATTATCCATATCATTTCTGATTATGTCCAGCAACCAGAAGGCAGCCTCAGCATATACAGCAGTCATGACCTCAGATATCTTCTATTTTGAGGCACCATGCTGCCCAGGAGTCAAGACAGTGAAACAAGTCAGCAAACATATATTAAATGCCTGCCTGAGTCTGACCTGCACCAGGAGATAGGACAGACAAATATGGCAAGAGTACTTTCTCTTTAGGAGCTTATATAGAAACTAAGTATTATATAAACCTGAGCCCAAGGCTCTTCTGTATCTGATTCCATTGTAACTCTCTTTAACCATCTGATTAAATCAAGGGTGTCAATATCTCTGAAAGCTATGTAGACCCTGTGCACAGGGAGAAACAATGTTTTTATCTCCATATGGCTCATGAGGAAACATTTAGTGTCATAAGCACCTTGCTGCTACATTGTGTCATATCTTTGGATTGAGATAACAGGGCCAGCAATATCTTATCACCTGGAGGTGAAAATAGAACAGCCTAGTTTTCATCAGAGGAAGTAGTGGCCCATGACTCAGAGTTCTAGATCAAAGGTCTGACACTGGTTGGGGCATGTTTAGACATATAATCTCCATTCAGTGCTACGTCTTAATTGACAAACATGGAAAAATGCTACTGCCTGACCTGGCTACAGTGTAGATAGAAGTAGCTATGAAAATTCATTACATTATTGGAAGTGAAGAGAGGGACACATTGATTCTGTATATTGAGTTTAAACTGAAAGATACAACTTTTTCTAGTTTCTCTAATACATGATTTTTAAAATAAGCCATTAAGAAAGTTGATGGAGCATTTGTGTAACATCAGATGTCAATTTAATCTTAAGTAAAGTGACTTTCTTCCATCTCATAGTACAAAATGACAATTGCGGTTAATGAATTGTGGATCCACTTTGGAAATAATAATCTTACTTACCTTCTAGCCACTAATTTAAATGTTTATCAAATAGTTATTATGTGCCCTGAATTTTAGTCAATAAGATTTACTTCACTTATTAAAATTCAAAAGAACCAATAAAGAATTATTTGAGAATTACTTCAGTAATATTTTAGGAAAAGTAATGGTTATTTTTGACATGATACATACTGCATAATTTTGTGTTTTTAGTTTATAATTGCATCTCGATAGGCACATAAAATAACTGACAGCAAAAATAAAACTTGTTAACACCGGGTCATCAGCAATTTTTGTGAAACAAGCATTGGAGAGCTACCAAACTAGTCAGAGGCCTAAGGTATTTTTGCACTGTCACTTCACATAGAAATAGCCATCCAAATTTTGTTTCTGTAACCTTGAGGAAATCTAAAAAACTTTAACATTCATCAAATGCTGACTTCACTGTTGCCTCATTAAAGCCTTGAGTGTCAAAATGTACAATGATCAAGATTGTGAGTGCCATTATTTGTCGTATTTTCAGAATTTTCTGATTTGCATGTAGTACCTGCACATATGCATGTAACATTAGAGAAATCCACTATCTCGCATGCTTCTATTGGATATTACTTACTATAATACAGTCTATTAAATAAGATATTATTCAACTCTTTTTATTTTAATATTATTAGCTCTATTGTTTCCTTTATAAGAAGGCATTTTTTTCTTTTCTTTTCTTTTTCTTTTTCTTTTTTTTTTTTTTGAGACAGAGTCTTGCTCTGTCTCCCAGGCTGGAGTGCAGTGGCGCAATCTCGGCTCACTGCAAGCTCCGCCTCCCGGGTTCATGCCATTCTCCTGCCTCAGCCTCCTGAGTAGCTGGGACTACAGGTGCCTGCCACCATGCCCAGCTAATTTTTTGTATTTTTAGTAGAGACAGGGTTTCACCGTGTTAGCCAGGATGGTAAGAAGGTATTTCTTTCAAAAGAACTTAATGACTTAATGGTCCTTAAATTACAAACCACACAGCTAGTAAACAATCCAAACCTCAGGAAACCATGGTGTGAAAAAATGAATTTACAGCAAATCATCCAAAGTCTGGAGCACTGAATCAATGTGCAGGGAGATCATAGCACTTGACCTCTTCCCAGTTTCCTTTCGTCATGTCCAGTGCTTGTTTATTCTCTGCTAAAGTGTGCTGAGCCATGTTGACAAATACTATCATGGGATGTTTCCGTTGTTTATCATGTGGCATAAAGTTTCTTTCAAAATAAAAGCAAGATCCTCTCTGTTGCAGTTCTGGAATGTTTCTCATCACTGGAAGTGTGGGATCTGCCTTACTCTTTATACCTAATCTCTGCTACTTTCTGGGTTGGTATAGGGAAAGTCTCCGGATTTGGTTTGTAGAATCTAAAAGTTTTTAAGACAAAGAGATCATTTGGTTCAATAATTCATATCCAGCTTAAATCTGTTACACAATGGGAGTGGAGGGAAGAAATATGAGGAAGAATACATTTTTTGTTGCTGCTGCTGCATGAGTCGGGATCTACAAGTATTGTTGTGTTGGGTGCTATGTGCATAAGACAGACACAGTTTCAAATCCCAGCTCTACAATTGACTATTTCTATGATGTCAGTTTCGCAGCCTCCTTAGGCTTCAGTTTACTCACAGACTAAATGTTGTAATTCCTGCCTCTCAGGGTTGTGTAGGGTTAACCGAGATCATGAGTGTACAGCACTTAACATTGTACATGGTACATAGTTACAGGCCGTGGTTATTGTTCAGTAAATATTATCTATGATGATGGTCATGATGAAAACCGGTGATAATTGTGTATTGGAGGATCACTGGAAATTTTCTTCATTCCTGATAGACTATGGCACGTTGCCGTTAGCAGGTTAAAAAAAAAAAAAAAAAAAAAAAGGATGTTGCCAAGTAAAAGTGCAAAGATCACTTTATGTGGTCAGCCTCCATCCAGTACATATTGTTGGGGTTCAGATTGTTTTTGCTGTGGTTATTAGAGAAGCTTCTGGAGGAAAAGACACTGTATTCCAGTTCAAATTGAGACCCAGTGTGCCTGTGCTTTGAGAGATTTTTTCTGATGACCCAGGAGATATGAGTCACGTTTGTTCTCATGACTAGGCTGGCCAAAAGTCATGTGTTGGAATCATGGCTAGACAAGAGGGTGAAAGCATGCAAGGTGTTCTCTGCTTTTAGATTTCTGGGGACAGTGAGAATGTTCTGCTCAGCAGTATAATGAAGGAGGTAGCAAACTGGATAATTCTTCAAAAAGACTGACCTGGAGCTCAGACTTCACAATGAAAACAGCTGTGACGGCTTTATTAGTACTCCTCACATTCCTGAGCCCTACTGTCATCAGTTTCCAGGAGACGTTCCCAACCTGCCTGTCTATTTAAATAAAATAAATATGTGCTTATAATCCACTAAACTCTAAACTAACACAGTGGGTCTAATATTTGTGCTAGTGTTACTGTATAATAACAGAGGTAAATCTGCAGGCAACAAAAGAAAAAAGAAGAGGACGATACTATCAGGGGAATAAGAACAAATGGGTGATACAGGAAAAGCTATGCCTCAGAGAAGAAACAATAACATTTCATGGGAACTGCATGGCAGGTAACACAGTGATTCCCTACTCTGATTCTCTTTAGTGGACGCATTTAACATTTAGACCTACAGATTTGAACCATAATTCATGTCCTGAAGACAGACTTGTTCTATTCATTTTCATTCTCAGATGCACCAGGAAGTAGCACAGCAGCCCCACACCAAGTTATATAATCACAACTCTGTTAACTGATGTTCAACATACGTACAAAGCAAAATAAGTGCTATGGCAAGTGATCAGTGGAAAAGTAGCCACAAGGTGGAACCAGAGGGAAGGTTAGAAGCAACAAGACTCCCCCTAAAGGCTACCAATTCAATAGGATCTATAGCTACTTACCAAGATAGCTGATTCGGGTTAACTCTGATTGGTTAAAAATACTTTTTGGATATGGAGATTCAACCAGCTGTAAATCTACCTAATTATTTTTAGCTCATGTCTACATTTTCTCCAAATGATTCTGTTAGGTACATTTCATGTGTCTTATTGCAATCAAGAAATAATGCCAACAACATTCACTTAGAATACTAATATACTGATACTCCATAAAAAGGACATAAAGTTATTTCAGTCTGACTTGTTTTCAGTGAACCCACAATATCTCCTTTGTAATCATATTTATTCCATACAAGATTTGGGCAATTTCAGAATCTTTTGCTATAAATTGTTTCCTGGGATTCTCCAACTTCTAGAAAATTATTATAATGTTTCTTTTTCATTCGAATTCTAGAGAGTATATTTGAAGCTCCTTTTGAATTTCTTCTGTAATATCAATTAAGTTGGGCAGTAAATATAGAATTAATTATTATAATAAATATTTAAAATAATCTCCTACCTTTTCTACTCTCATATAGTACAATTTATCCAACCTATTATTGTATTTCGTCTTAGTATATGGAAGTGTTTTGCTGGCCCTAGAAATTGTGAATGATCATCGCATTATGGACACTTTCATAATGAGCTTTGTGAACGAGCATTCCTACTGTGCCTTGTGTAGACTTACTGAACTACAAGTTCCTTTGGGTCTGTAATATTAGGAAGCTATTCTGAGACTGTGATGGTTGGAAGGTGAATAAGAGGGAAATGTGTAGTGTGGTTGCTGAAACTAGTATTCAAAGTATCATAAAATTGCCTAGAGTATTCAACCTGTTGTAATTCATGAATGCAACAGGAGCATATGGGAAGAGGCCACACTTATGGCCAGATAGGTGCAAGCATTGTGGCTCATTGAAAGCTTTTTGCTGAGAACAAAAGATGGAGCTCCACATCTAGGGGTAGAAACAAGACAGGAGTTGAGAAATTTAGCAAGAGTCAAGGCCTCATTCAGAGTTTCTTAGCCTGCAGAAATTGGATTGTTTTCAGTGTATTTGGCAGAAGATCTTTTAGTAGAATGGACATAAACAATAAACGTAAGGGATTAGGTGAAATGTCAGTGTATTGGGCATAAAGTGCCAAAAACATATAAAGGTACAGTATTTACACTATCAAGTGACTACTTTCTTTGTTCCATATCCCTATCCTGGGATACCTTCTCTCCAGGTCCCTGAACCCCTCCATTTGGACACAGCAGCATTCAGACATATTGGGCCATGCCAGGTGTACACTCATGTACTCATAGGCCTAGCACACATGCCTATCCACAAATACACATAACTCTTCCTAGACATTTAAAGATAAGCCAGCCATATATACCCATTAAAGAAATTATATGCACATAAATATATATACCCATAGTCATGTCACACAGGCATGTTAATATGAACACAGAAATTTACAATCAATCACCACATACATCTGCAAGATATATTTATCAATTTGGCTTAAGGCAGACTTTTGCTACCTGTGTGGGTAGATTTCTATGTTCTCTGAAGTTTGCTTAACTTTGGCTCAGATCTGAGCAACGTGCCTCCAAAAGAAAAGTGATTTGCTCTATCTACAGTTGGGCAAGCTCTTATGAAGCGTGATGATTTTAGATAAATGCTGCCATTTCCTACGTATAATTGATACACTTGTGAAAGAGTTTTGATTTGTATTCTGTTATCCATTTTGTTTTCTAGAAACACACTGTTTAAATAACTATATAATAAATTCGAGCAACATGAAAAAATATTTTCACCCCAGAAATAGATTATTTGTGTGATATTTTAAGAAAATGCATTCATTCTACTTGGAATAGTAATGTCACCAGGGAAAATATGGTGATGGGAGAGTTCCATTCTCATTTTTGACAGAGTAACTTATTTCAAAACTCTACCATTGAGCATAGCTATAAAAGCTAAGCAAAATATAAAAGAACAGCTATGTAAAAGCATCAGAAAGCAATAAAAGAAGTGAGAACTTGTGAGGCCAAGGTCCTGTGAGTAATAAAATACATTGAGATTGACCAAATATTTTCTGTTTCTCTCCCTTTAGAGTCAATTTTTTATGAATAAATAAACAAAACTTGCTGGAGTTTCTTCTTTGGGATTGAAGAACAACATTCATGAAGTTGACCTAGTTGACATATGCAACACTGTGTTCCATAATTACAATATATACTCTTTTCTAGTGTACTTGGAAAGTTATCAATATTAACCATATTATGGACCATGAAACAAGCTTTGACACAATTTAAAGGAGATGATGTTTATTGCAGAGAGTAGAACTAAATTAAAAATCAGTATCAAAAAGATAAACAGAAAAATTCCTTAATATTTGATATTAAACTGTACAGTTATAACTAAATTGTATCAAACAAGTAATTACAATGGATATTTTAAGTTGCTGTGAAATAAGTGGTAACATAGTTGGCATATAAAAATATGTGGCATGCAACTAAAGACATTAATAAATAAAAATTCATAGACTCAAGTATAAATATTAGAAAATAAGACTGAAAATTAACAATCTACCTATTTAGATGAGAAGGACAGGAAGTTAAACCCAAAGAATTGGAAGAAAAAATAATGATACATGCAAAAATCCGATAAATAAGAAACAATTATAAAATGAAACAAAACCAAAGTTGGTTCTTTTAAAAACAACATTAGGCCCAGCGCAGTGGCTCACGCCTGGAATCCCAGCACTTTGGGAGGCCGATGCGGGTGGACCACAAGGTCAAGAGATCAAGACCACCCTGGCCAACATGGTGAAACCCTGTCTCTACTAAAAATACAAAAATTAGCTGGGCGTAGTGGTGCACGCCTTCAGTCCCAGCTACTCGGGAGGCTGAAGAGGGAGAATCGCTTGAACCCGGGAGGTGGAGATTGCACTGAGCTGAAATTACGCCACTACACTCTAGCCTGGCAACAGAGTGAAACCCCATTAAAAAAAAAAAAAAAAAAAAAAAAAAAAATTAATCAAAGAGAGGAGGTATAAATAATAAGTATAAAGATTAAAAAGAAGACATTACTACAGATTTTATTGGTATTAAGTGATTACAGAAAGATATAAGCAATGTTATGACAGTAACTTTACAATTCAAATAAGGAAATTCTTAACATAATTTAACAAAAAGGAATAAGAATAAAGGGAAAGTCAATTTTTTCTATATCTAATAAATGTGTCTGTATTTCAAAACCTACTCTCAAAGCAAATTCTGAGTTCAATTGGCTTCACCAGTAATTTCTTTCCAAATACATAAGGAACAAATTAAATGCCACCAATATTATATAAACTCCTCCAGAAAGTAAGCAAGATTTCCAAAGTTCTACAAAGCCAACATAACCCAAAGTCAAAATCTGACAGTGGCACTACAAAATGATAATTACCTCCCAAACTCATTCATGAACATAGATGCTGAAAAACTAAACAATATGGATTTGATTTTTTAAATATATTGTTTAGTTTTTCTGCACCTATGTTTATAAATGTAGATGGTGGAACTCCCTGGTGACTTCACCTTCCAGATCATTACAGATAGCTTGCTGAAGAAGGCTCCAAACTTTTCTATAGAAATCCAAAATGTTCTGCAATTTTTTCATGCAACATACCTCTGTCATTTTGCCATGTCAGTATGTACAGATCCACCTTATGCATATTAATGTCTTTAATTTGGATTTGGATGTTATTTATCTCTTCTACTGATGGATATTTTGGCTGCCCTCAATCTTCCACTGTTAAAAACAATGTTATAATAAACATTCTTGTATATGTCATTTTGTAAATAGGAGAAAATAATCTTCAGATTAAATTACTTGAGGTAGAAATATACAGTAAACTAGAACTAATCTTCCTAAAAATTATTTTAGTATCTCCTCTGTAGGTTTTATTACTCCCACCTCCGATCTTTAAGGATTTTTTCTGACCATGGCTTTGTCAAACTGTCTATAAGACATTTTAACATCTTGTTAACCCTTCCCAATTGTATTTTTAATTATAACCTTCACACGAGTCAAGTTCACAAACTTGCCTGATCTCAAGCTGTGTCTTCACAGAGTTACTGATAAAAATATTTTAAGCATCAACCACAGAATTACTATCAAAGTCAATAAAACTGTTTTTCTAACTTGTATATTATGCTAAATACGGACATTAGTCTTGCTGGATATGGCTTAAAATGTGAATTTTTCTGTTCCAGATTATTGCTTAGGCTATTGAATATTAAATCATTAATTTTATTCATTTATTAAATAATTCTCTTAGTGCACATTTTTTTTTTTCATGAAGGCACTATTTCCAGCAAAGATCTAACCTACAATTCCAGGAATTTCAATCAGAAGAAGGAGGAAATAAAATCCAAAATACAAAAATTTAAATATTTACTTAATATTGGGAATTTTATGTTCAATGACAATGTAATCACCTTATTAAATAATCATCTTATTTAATATTGCATTTAGGTAAAACACTTTGATTATGATATCAAAGTTTTGTGGCCATATTTTTCTCTATCCTTACCCTTGGTAGGAGAGTCTTCCCATATGCCTGGCACAGCCTTTCTTGCAGAGTCCATTCCTCTAAATTGTCGCTAAATTCTAATTCAGTGTTTTCTACACACAAACATTAATTTATTTCTTATGGGTGACCTCTTTAAATAGTTTCTTCGAAAAAAAACTTTAGGGAAAATACAGGCAGATATGTCTCCCTTATCAAAAACAAGAGGACACTGACTCTTTTTTGCACATTTCATTGTACTTTATTTATTAAAATGTTAGTTGTGAAAACTGTCAGAACTCTAATATGCTGGTTCCAAAATTAGCAGAACAGTACCATGAAGCACTAAGGTTTTCAAAGAGCCAGGGAAATAATAACCCAAATAAAAAAGAACAGACCTTTATTTTGGTAATGTGTAAGTCCCTTGCCTATTACATGTGGGAAATATTTTTCACTTTACTTATCCTTTGTCTTTGTCTTTTTGTTTAGTTTTACTCCTGATAAGTTTTAAGTTCATAAGTAGTAAAATTAACCTCTTTTTATCATGAAATGCATAACATATATACAGAAAAATACAAGATATAGAAATGGACAACTTAACAATTTGTCCCAAACTGATCACCAATGTCTGTTAACAGCACCAGGCAGCTCTCTTGTACCCCATCCCAATCAACATTCCATCTCTCCCTCTCCTGTAATGGCCAACCTCAGCCTGATGTTGGTAATAATAGTTGTTTTTTTCCCCTCATTGTTTTGCTGCTTAAATGTACATTGCCAACATTAATTATACCTTTATACCTGCCTTAAACAATTTTATTTAAATAAATCAGACAGTATTTGTGTCTAATACATTTTGCTCAACATTATGAGACATCCATGTTGATTAATGGAGACCATTCACTTCCTATTTCATACTGTTCAATTGTGTTACTATACCATACTTGATTTAGCCATTAGGTCGTTTTCATTGATTTGTTCCTATATTAATAGTGTCATGAACATTCATACATATGTTTACTGTTGTACATGTACAATGTCTTGATTTTTTTGGCCTTTTATATTTCTATATAAATTTTAGAAACATATTTTCAGGTTTTATTAGAAAATGTATATACTTTTGGATCACATCATGTCAGTAGATCAATTTGAAGAGAGCTAACATCTTTAGAACGAGTCTTCTAATTCATTGATGGGGCATGTCCCCCTACTTATTTATGTCTTAAATTATCTCTGTAACATATTATAGTTTCCTCCACAGGATTCTTGCAAATATTTTGTTATATTTAGTCTTATTTTATATTTTTTGCAAAAATAATTATCGTACCGCAAATTTTAACAATTTTATTTCCTGGTTGTGTGTTACCTGTTCATAGAAATGTAATACTTCTTTTCGTTGTTGTTGTTCATTATTTTTTGAAACGGAGTCTCGCTCTGTCACCAGGCTACAGTGCAGTGACGCTATCTTGGCTCACTGCAACCTCCGCCTCCCGGGTTCAAGCAATTCTCCTGCCTTAGCCTCCTGAGTAGCTGGGATTACAGGCTCGTGCCACTATGCCCCGCTAATTTTTGTATTTTTAGTAGAGATGGGCTTTCACCATATTGGTCAGGCTAGTCTCAAACTCCTGACCTCATGATCCGCCTGTCTCGGCCTCCTAGTGCATGTGCCACCGTGCCTGGCCAGAAATGTAATTAATTCTTATATGGTATAAGCTATACTCTATAAATATTAATAAATAGTATATGAATATTAATTAATCTTGAGAAATTCACTTAAGTTTATATTATTAAATTTCATAATTTATCTATAGATTGCTCTTTATTTTGATATAAAGTTATATTATTGAAAAATAGTAATTTTTTCTATGAAATCCTTATAACATTTATTTTGTTTTGTTTTGTTGTACCGTCAAGGCCTTTGGTACAATGTTGAATGGAAGTGGTGACAGTGAATATCCTTGCCTTGTCTTTTCGTCACAGGGAAAGCTTTCAACACTTCACCATTAAGTATGACGTTTATGTAAGTTTTCAGTAGCTACTATTTTTCAGATTAAACAAAGATTCCTTTGCTTTATTTTTAATTGATAAAACTTTATAAAAATCTTGATCAATTCTTAAATTTATCAAATGCTTTTTCTGTATTTATCGAGATGATACTAAACATTTTTTCTTCTATGATTTCTGTTAACATAGAAATTCCATTGATGGGTTTTCAATATTAAACTAATATTAAACCAATATTGCATTTTTAAACGGTGCTCAGAAAGAACTTCCCAACTCCAAGATGACAGTTTTCAGAGGCAGACTATACATTTTTGCAGTATCTGCATTGTTTCTTCTTCTTCACTTCCTCCTTCTCCTCCTTTTCTACCACTGCTGTTTTTATAGTGTTTGATTCCTCTAGATTTGTTTGATGTAAAGAGTGAGGAAGGAAATAAGCTTGTTGTTCCAACCCATTTATTCATTAATGTATCTTTTCCCCATTATTTGACATGAAACTTTTATAATATGGTGAATTCCTATATACACATAGCTCTATCATTGGACTATGGTTTGTATAGTTCTTCATTGTAACATGTGGTTGCATTAATACATCTTCATATCAGTGCTCTTATCAAGGAAGTGAGGGAATACCTATTGAGTGGGCAATCATTACCTATGCATCTTTGGTAGGCAGTTTCTTACTATCACCCTTCTTCCTTTGAAACTGAAATAAATTATAGCCTGTAAGTAATAAGGAAACAGAAATTCAGTCTCATCACATAGGTATGTTTTCCTTTGATAGTTTATTAAGTTAATTTAGCTTAATTTCTTAAATAACATATAATTTGTCTGTTGTCAATTTTAGTGGATTCAAGAAAGGGAAAAAATCTCCAAATTAATGTAAAATGAAATAAAATGTAAAATGATATTAAAAATATTAGGAATGTTTTGTTTATCTTATGGAGATTTGAGATTTCATATAGGAAATTGATTTTTTCCTGAGTGATGATATCATAGGGAAATTTTCTTTTTAGGGGATGATTATTTTAATGCAACTCATTGTAGTTGTTGATTGAACACTGTTATCATTAACATGCCACTTAAGAATCCATTTGAAGTAAATTGATAGCGTTTATCTATCTTTTAACATGGGAAACTCATGTTACCAAAGCTAGTGTTAGCTAGTGTTATTACCTTTATATATATAAAGCTAATATATATATATATACTCTCTATAAACAGATATATATATATATATATAAACACACACAAGGATATGTATACACACATATATATACACAAGGATATATATATACCCTTGTATTCTCTATAACACATATCTGCTTATAGAGAGTATAAGGAATAATATAATTGAATTGTTGACAGGTGGTGCCTAGGCTGATAATGGTGGATGAATGATTTCACTCTATTTTACCTGAAAACAGAATAAAGAAAAATAAAAGTCTCTGTGAATTTTTATATAATATTATTTTGAAATTATATTATGTTATGCAATTTTAATTGACAAAAATCCTAAACTCAGACCATATTAGGTACTTCATTATTATGATTTTCAATTAATGGACAAAGATGAAAGGTTCAAAAATAGCACTAGTATCCCTTTTGGAGGTTTTGTCGTGTGTCTTCATTATGATTATTAACATTTATTTTAGGTTCAGGGGTACATGTGCAGGTTTGTCATATAGGTAAGTTGTGTGTCATAGGGGTTTGGTGTACAGATTATTTCATTACTCAGGTAATAAACATAGTACCCAATAGGTCATTTTTCAATATTTCCTCTCCTCCCACCTTCCACCCTCCACCCTCAAGTAGGCCCTAGTGCCTGTTGTTCCCTTCTTTGTATCCATGTGTCCTCAACCTTTAGCTTATAACTGAGAACATGTGGTATTTGGTTTCCTGTTCTTGCACTAGTTATATATATATATCATGTATTATATATATTATATATAAAATATATATAATATATATAAAATACATTTATATATAATACATAATACATGTGTATATATATATAATACAGTTATTTATATATATATATATAAAATACATTTAGGTTGATTCCATGTCTTTGTTATTGTAAATAGTGCTGCAATGAACATACACATGCATGTGTCTTTACGGTAGAACAGTTTATATTCTTTTGGGTATATACCCAAAAAGGAATTACTAGATCAAATGGTACTTCTGTTTTATGTTCTTTGAAAAATTGCCAACTGTTTCCAAAATGGTTGGGTTGATTTACCTTCCTGCCAGCATTATATTGGTGTTCTTTTTCTCCACAACCTCACCAGCATCTGTTATTTTTTGACTTTTTCCTAATAGCCATTCTGACTGATGTGAGATGGTATCTCATGGTGGTCATGATTTGCATCTCTGATGCAAATGATGATTAATGATGTTAAGCATTTTTTTCATATGCTTGTTGGCCAAATATATGTCTTCTTTAAAACAGTGTCTGTTCATGTACTTTGCCTACTTTTTGAAAGTTTTTATTATGTGCTGTTGAAAAAAAAAATTAACAACTTTTTTTTTTCAAAGAATGTAATCTAAGCATATACAGTTAATTCATTCAATATTTTTAACAATATTTAAGAAGTAGTAAATATTGAAAACACCAACAGAAACCAAAACATTCATAATATATTTAGGTTTCTTCCATGGAGATCACAATTTTATGTGAATTACATTCAATTGTTCATCTTAGGAATAAGTCATTTTCTGTTACCAGCTGAAAGGAATGATTATTCCCCAGGCACTTCCAATCTTTGTAGCTAGTCATAAAAGATCTCCATTACTTTGATGCTTCAAAATCAGCAAAGTCTTCCCACTTATGTTTAGGGATTGAGTAGTGCTTGCTAAAGTAAAAGAACAGACTCTTGTGCAGTCAGTGTTTCTGTCTCTCGTATGCCTTCCTTTAAAAACTTTAAAGTAATTTAAACTTGTAAGTATGTGACAAAAATTCAAAATCTAAACATTTTTTTTTTTTTTTTGAGACTGAGTCTCGCTCTGTCGCCCAGGCTGGAGTGCAGTGGCCGGATCTCAGCTCACTGCAAGCTCCGCCTCCCGGGTTTACGCCATTCTCCGGCCTCAGCCTCCCGAGTAGCTGGGACTACGTTTTTAAAATTAAAAATGAAGTCTTACTTCTTGATCCCAGGCTTTCTTTTAAAAAGTAACATTGTTGATACATTTTTTTTTAACAAATCCTACACTATGTATCTTTTATTAATTTTTGGTAAACTTTTTATTGAAATGTGAAATACATAAGGAAAGGTGCACAGATGTAGAGTGTATATCTCGATGGATTGTCACAATGTGAGTACACTTGTGCTACTTGTGCATAAATATCTCCCACTGCACTTATGCCTTTAAAGAGCCTAGAGAAAAATATTTTATAGTTCCTTACCAATGCTTCAAAACTTAACCCCCTCTAGCTGGCCACCCCAGAAATCTTGGTCTTTTGAACATAAGAATTAACTCCCCACATGGCAACCTTCTTCTATTTCTGCAATTTTTGCCAGACCATGTACCAACATATAGAGTTTAGAAGGCCAATAGATGGAAATTTTCTCTTCTCTCCTAACTTCAGAATCAATTGAGAGAGATGCACATACACATACAGACACACAGAGTATAAACTGTATTATTGGGTAAAAGCTCTATTGCAGCATAGCTTAGATTTGTTGCAACAACAGAAGTGGACAACTCCAGGAAAGATGAATAAGACAACAATGCTTGGATATATAATCATTGACTTTAATAATACACCACCCCTAAGTTGGATTAGACTCCATACATCGAAGCTATCTCATTTCAGGGATGGAACTTATCTGATAAACTTACTGCATAATGAGAAGCAGTTCAGAGTAACCTCTATGAGGCCAGGCATAAAAAGAGGCCAAAGAGGTGCCCGGTAATTTGAGCATGCTCAAGTATCCAGTTTGTGTATAAAGTAAGTCACCTCTTCCACATACTCCATACCTTGCCCCAGCCCCAGGACAGACATGGGGAGAGGATGCAGAGGAACTTGAAATGTTCTTCCCATGATTTTATCTTCCTGGAGACTAGAGTAGAAATTCCCTTTTTGTGTGTGGAAATAAGGAGTGGAGAAAAAGTTAAAATGAAATAATATGCTAGCAATTTAATTTCTTCTAATTCATAATTAAAATAGCTATCATGACCCCAAAAAGAAAAGAAAAGTCTCATTAAAACATCAAGAAGTAAGACTGGCAGCTGAACTAGTTTCAGAATATGGGAAGAATTTCATTTAGGTAAAATACAAGAAAACTTAAATGAGAACCCCAGTTCTTTGTGACTGCAACAAATGTTTGCCATGTAAGCAATGTTAGGGGCACTATAGCATTTTAATACAGGCAAGGTTCATTTTATTGCATTTTTATTTATTATGCTTTCCAGATATTGTGACTTTTACAAATTGAAGGTGTGTGGCAATCCTACCTATATTTAGCAATTACAGCGACATTACTATTTCAACAGTATGAGCTCACTTCGTGTCTCTGTCACATTTTTCTAATTCTCACAATATTTTAAACTTTTAATTATTATTATATCTGATATGGTGATCTGTGATCAGTGATATTTTATATGCTTATTGTAATTGTTTTGAGGTGCTATAAACTGTGCTTATATAAGACAGTAAACTGAATTGGTAAATATTGTGTGTTCTGACCACTTCACTGATTGGCTGTTCCCCCATCTGTCTCCCTCTCCTTGGGCATCTCTATTCAATGAGACACAACAGTACTGAAATTAGGACAATTAATAATCCTCCACTGGCTTCTAACTGTTCAAGCAAAAGGAACAATTACATGTACCTCACTTTAAATCAAAAACTAGAAATGATTAAGCCTAATGAGAAAGGCATGTCAAAAGCGAAAACAGACTGAAAGCCAGGCCTCGTGTGCCAAACAGTTAGCCAAGCTGTGGATGCAAAGGAAAAGTTGTTCAAGGAAATTAAAAATGCTACTCCAGTAAACACACAAATAATTTTTAAAAGTGAAACAAACTTAATGCTGATGTGGAGAAAGTTTGGGTGGTCAGGATAGATCAAACCAGTCACAATATTCCCTTAATCCAAAGCCTAGTCCAGAGAAAGGCCCTCCCTATCATCAATTCTGTGAAGGCTTAGAGAGGTGACATAGCTGTAGAAGAAAAGATTGAAGCCAGCAGAAGTTGGTTCACGAGGTTTATGGAAAGAAATTGCCTCTATAACAAAAAAAGTGCAAGGTGAAGCAGCAAGTGCTGATATAGAAGCTCCAGCAAGTTATACAGAAAACCAAGCTAAGATCTAAGCTAATGAAAGTGGCTACACTAAACAACAAAATGTTGATGTAGATGAAACAGCCGTCTATTGGAAAAAGATGCCATCTAGGGCTGTCATATTTAGAGAGGAGTCAATGCCTGACTTCAAAGCTTCAAAGGACAGACTGACTCTCTTGTTAGGGACTAATGAAGCTGGTAATTTTAAGTTGAAGCCAGTGCTCATTCACCATTCTGAAAAACCTAGGGTTCCTAAGATTTATGCTGAGGGAGGCAGCAAAATGGTCAACTAGATGCAGCCAGAAAGACCATCTGCTACCAAAGCACCAGGACATCAGGAAGACCAGCGCACTCCTAGCAGATCTTCAGAAGGAAGGCATTGAGAGTAGATGGAGGGGAGATGTGGATGCTGGACTGAAGGAGAAGGAAGCTGGTAACTCCGAATGGGGCTCCCCTACACCAGGACTCACTCCTAGTCCCCAGTGACTCCTGAGGAAGGGGTGTGTTGAACAGGAAAGGTGCAACCTGCTCTCGTCATGTGCCTAAGGAATCCTGGCAGAAGGAGACCTCACGACCACAAAGGACACTTGAGGCGGCAGGGATTGCTGCTTAGAAAAGTGGTAGGGACAGAACTTTAGCCAGTGCAGAGCCCAGAGGGTGTGGTGCAAAGCATCTGTAGTGGACGACCTCCAAGGACACTCATTTCCTGAACTTGACTTGCTCTTATAGGACACTTTAGTCCTAGGGGAATTGTCAGACCTGAACTCTGTAAGGAGGTCTTGCCCATGAGACGGACCAGTCTGACCTGAGCACCCTTCAGTCAGCTTGCCTCTGCCAAGGCCCCAGCCTGGCTGTACCAGATTGCAGTGCATCCTCGGCTCCCCCTGGGGACCTGCATCGTAGCTCCTGCACTGGCAGATGACACCTGACAGAGAGCTCCAGCTGAGAGGCCCCTGCTGACACACACCAGCCCATCTATGCCTTCCCCGAACTGCAGCCTCCCCTGTGCCACTTTGCTTGCACAAACTCACCCACTGCCACCCCCCACATTGCTTTGCTGTTTCATGTGTGCATGGGTAGACCTTGCCTCCCCTTCCCTGCCACGACAAGTGTGCACGTGCACCCTATTTCACTGCTGCCGGCATAAGTGCACCACCCCACCCCACCCCCTACAGCACAGCCACTGCTATCAGAGGATTGGCAGGAACAGAGTCCATCAGGCTCATCCCAACCAGCATCCCGTTCCTGTATTGACACTGCCACTGGTGCAAAATTAACTACAGAAAACAGTGAACCTGTCCCCACCCTGACTGGCAGTGGACACCACTGCCCAAATGAAAATGTACAGAGGGCACACATAGTGCCCAGCAGTGCTCCACCCTTGTGCTAACACCACCACAGGTACAAACAAATACACAGTTGCCAGCAGAGCCCACAGCACAACCCAAGCTATGCTGCTGATACAGGAGCTAGAAAGAAATTATTCAGGCAGATAGTGAGGGTAAGAGAGTCTTTGGCAAGGTTTCCTTTTAATAAAAAGAAGCCCCCAAATCATTTCTTTTCTAACAAAAAGCAGCCTGAAGTATCAAGCTTCAAGTATAGATAAGCAAGCCAAAAGCTTGCAGAGGTAAATGCTGGCCACTGTGCCAATAGAAAAAAAAAAAAAAAAAATACCTGGAAGCCAGGTATATTCAACACGGAGGTTCCCTCTTCCCTTTTCTTTGTCAACCATCTGTGCAGTAAAGAGGCAGGCAGCATGACACCAGCCATGTAGAGAAACCATTTGCATAATAAAATATTAGGGTGGGGCGGCCAGCTTCTTTGCACACTATGTAAATGGTACACCTGGTCCAACCAATCTTTCAAGTCCTATGTAAATCAGATACCGCCTCTTCAAGCTCATCTATGAAATCCCATGCATTTCACCACAGAACTGGAAGCCCCACTCAAGAGTCCCTCTCTCTCTGCAGGAGAGAGCTGTTCTCTTTTCTCTTTTCTTTCGCCTGTTAAACCTCCGCTCCTAAGCTCACTTGTTGTGTGTCCACGTCCTCAGTGTCCTTGGTGTGAGATGACAAACCTCAGGTATTTACCCCAGACAGCAATGCTGCCTCACTGCCACCACTGCTGCTGTGACCACCAGCATAGAGGCAGGCACCCCAAAACCCACTAGCACCATGCTGCCTCACCACACTGCTGCTGCTGCTGCTGGCACATATGAATGAGCATGAATCTCACTGCCACTGCCCGACAAAGTGCTTTGACTGGCACCACCCAATGAAGCACTCAGCGCCTTCATTGCAGCAGGCCCCTAACATCAAGAAGCCAGAGAACAAAGCTGGGACTCAGTAACATTTCCTCAGAGTTAGAGCACACAATCCAGAAACCTGAGCTGAGTCTCGCCACCTAAAATCTTACAGAAACAAAACCAGTCGACTGAACCCACCTTATCCCACAATCCAATCCCCAAGGTCATCAAATAGCCTAAAACAAATAAAAAACACCCAAAGAACAGTAACTTTAAAGACTTGAGAGAACATCAGCCCACAAAAATTAGAAGAAACCAGTGCAAGAACTCTGACAACTCAAAAATCTAGATGGTCTTATTTCCACCAATCAACCACACTACTTGTCCAGCAAGCATTCTTAAATGAGTTGAAATGGCTGAAATGACAGAAACAGAATTCCGAATATGGATAGAAATAATCAAGATTCAGGAGAATGCTGAAATCCAATCAAAGGAAGCTGGGAATCACAATAGAACAATACAGGAGCATACAGACAAAATAGCTAGTACAGAAAAAATGTAACTGACTGATAGAGCTTAAAAACACACTATAAAAATTGCGTAATGGAATTGCAAGTATTAACAGCAGAATAGACCAAGCTGGGGAATCTCAGAGCTTGAAGACAGGCTTATTGAAACAAGATAGACAACAATAAAGAAAAAAAAATGAAAAGGAACAAACAAAACCTAAGAGAAATACAGGATTACGTAAAAAGACCAAATGTAGGACACAATTTCCTCTCTGAAAGAGATGGAGAGAATGGAAGCAATTTGGAAATCATATTTCAGGATATCATCCATGAGAACATCCTCAACCTAGCTAAAGAGACCAACATTCAAATACAGGAAACGCACAGAACCCCACAAGATACTTCAGAAGAAGGCCATACCCAAGACAAATAATAATCAGATTCTCCAAGGTTGAAATGAAAAAAAAAAAAATGTTGGCTGGAGGCAGTGGCTCATGCCTGTAATCCCAGCACTTTGGGAGGCTGAGGCAGGTGGATCGCAAGGTCAGGAGATCGAGACCAGCCTGGCCAACCTAGTGAAACCCTGTCTCTACTAAAACTACAAAAATTACCCAGGAATGGTGGCACACGCCTGTAGTCCCAGCTACTTGGGAGGCCGAGGCAGGAGAATCACTGGAACCCGGGAGACGGAGGTTGTGGTGAGCTGAGATTGCACCACTGCACTCCAGCCTGGGCAACAGAGTGAGACTCTGTCTCAAAAAAAAAAAAAAAAAAAAGGGAAAAAATGTTAAAAGCAGCTAGAGAGAAAGAACAGGTCACCTACAAAGGGAACCTCATCATATCAATGGCAGAACTCTTAGGAGAAACCCTTCATGTTAGGGGGCCTATATTAAACATATCAAAAGAAAAAAATTCCAACCAAGAATTTCCTATCTGGCCAAACTAAGCTTCACAAGCAAAGCAAAATAAGAGCCTTTTCAGAGAAACAAATGCTGAAGAAATTTGTTTCCATGAGACTTGCCAAACAAGAGCTCCTGAAATAAGCAGTGAATATAAAAAGGAAAGACTGTTACTGCATTAGTCCATTCCCACACTGCTAATAAAGACATACCCGAGGCTAGGCAATTTATAAAAGAAAGAAGTTTCACTGACTCACAGTTCAGCATGGCTGGGGAGGCGTCAGGAAACTTACAATCATTGCAGAAGGGGAAGCAAACACGTCCTTTTCCACAGGATGGCAGGAAGGAGAAGTGCAGAGTGAAAGGGGGCAAAGACCCTTATAAAACCATCAGATCTCATGAGAACTCACTCACTATCACAAGAACAGGATGGGGGAATATTCCCATGATCTAATCACCTCCCATCAGGTCCCTTCCCCAACACGTGGGGATTACAATTCAGATTACATTTAAAAATGAGATTTGGAGTGGGGAACGCAGAGTCAGACCATATCAGTTAGCATCCACTAGAAAAACACATACACAGACAAATGACACTATAAAGTGACCGCACAAACAAGACTGCATAATAACTGGCTAACATCCTGATGACAGAATCAAATCCACACATAACAATACTAACCTTGAATGCAAATGGGTTGAATGCATTCAATTAAATTAAATCCAATTAAAAAGCCCAGAGTTACAAGCTGGATAAAGAAGAAAGACCCCGTGGAACGCGGTCTTCAAGAGACTCATCTCTCACAGACTCAAAATAAAGGGATGGAAAAAATCTACCAAACAGATGGAAAACACAACAAAGCAGAGGTTGCAGCCCTAATTTTAGAAAAAAAAAAAAATAGATTTAAACTGACAAAGATGATAAAAGAGAAAGAAGGACATGAAATGAAGAGAAAGAAGGACATGAATTGAAAGGTTTGATTCAACAAGAAGTCCTAACTACCTTAAATATATATGCAACCAACACAGGAATACCCAGATTCATAAAGCAAGTTCTTAGAGACCTACAAAGAGATTTAGTCTACCACACAATAATAGTTGGAGATTTCAACACTCTACTGACGGCATTAGACAGAACACTGAGGCAGAAAATTAACCAAGGTATTCAGGACCTGAACTCAACCCTGGAACAAGTGGACATGATAGACATCTACAGAACTCTCCATTCCAATCCAATATACTACACATTCTTTTTATTGGCACATGGCACATGGTCTAAAATCAACCACATGATCTGACATAAAACAATCCTGATCAAATGCAAAAGAACCACAATCATACCAACCGCTCTTTCATGCCACAGCACAATTATAATAGAAATCAAGACTGAGAAAGTGCTTAAAACCATACACTTAAATATAAATTAATAAACCTGCTACCAAATGACTTTGGAGTAAATAATGAAAATAAAGCAGACATTAATAAGTTTTTTGAAACTAATGAGAACAAAATACAACATACCCGAATCTCTGGGACACAGTTAAGGCAGTGTTAAGAGGAAATTTATAGTATTAAATGCCCACATGAAAAAGTTAGAAAGATATCCATTTATCAACCTAACATCACACCTAAAAGAAGTAGACAAGAAAGAGCAAGTCAAACTCAAAGCTAGCAATAGACAAGAAATAACCAAAATCAGCTGACCTGAAAGAGATCGAGACATGAAAAGCTATTTATGGCATCAACACATCCAGGGGGCTTTTTTTTTTTTGGAAAATTAATAAGATAGATTTCTAGGTAGACAAATATAGAGAAAAAAGGAGAGGACCCAAAAAACACAATTAAAAATGAGAACGGAGATGTTACCATTGGTCCCACAGAAATACAAAAAAAAAAAAAAAAAAAATAGAGACTACTGTGAACACTTCTATGCACTCACGCTCAAAAAACTAGAAGATATCTGGATGAATTCCTGGACACATACACCCTCCCAAGACTGAACCAAAAAGAAATTGAATTCTTACACGAACCAATAATGAGTTGTGAAATTGAATCAGTAATAAATAGCCCAATAACCAAAAAAAGCCCAGGACCAGAGTGATTCACAGTTAAAGTCTACTAGATGTACTAAAAAGAGTTGGTACCATTTCCATACAAACTATTCTGAAAAACTGAAGAGGGACTCCTCCCCAGCTCATTCTATGAGGCCAGCATCATCCTGATACCAAAACCTGGACACAACAACAAAAGAAAACTTTAGGCCAATATCCTTGATGAACACTGATGCAAAAATCCTGAACCAAATGCTAGCAAACCGAATTCAGCAGCACGTCAAAAAGCTCATTCACCATGATAAAGTTGGATTTATTACCGGGATGCAAGATTGGTTTAAGATACAAAAATCAACAAATGTGATTCATAAGCAGAACTAATGACAAAAACCTCATGATTATCTCAATAGATGCAGAAAAGACTTTCAATAAAATTCAATACCCCTTTATGTTAAAAACTCTTTTTTTTTTTTTTTTGAGACGGAGTCTCGCTCTGTCGCCCGGGCTGGAGTGCAGTGGCCGGATCTCAGCTCACTGCAAGCTCCGCCTCCCGGGTTTAGGCCATTCTCCTGCCTCAGCCTCCCAAGTAACTGGGACTACAGGCGCCCGCCATCTCGCCCGGCTAGTTTTTTGTATTTTTTAGTAGAGACGGGGTTTCACCGTGTTCGCCAGGATGGTCTCGATCTTCTGACCTCGTGATCCACCCGTCTCGGCCTCCCAAAGTGCTGGGATTACAGGCTTGAGCCACCGCGCCCGGCCAAAAACTCTTAATAAACTAGGTATTGAAGCAACATACCTCAAAATAATAAGAGCAATCTATAACAAACCCACAGCCAACATCATGCTGAATAGTCAAAAGCTGGATGCATTTTCCTTGAAAATTGACACAAGGCAAGGATCCCCTCTCTCACCACTCCAATTCAACATAATATTGGAAATTCTGGCCAGAGCATTAAGACTCAAGTACTTACTTCGATATCCTAGAGAAATGAATCATTAATCCAATCAAAATGCGGGAAATCTCCATACTTATTTATTCATACTTCTGAGAAGACAATATCATGTCTTCTGGCTCGGCTCAGAGTTATCTGGTTTCTCAGGTTCTCCACACAGAAGGTAAACTTAGCGAGAGCTAATAAAAGCAAAACAATTACAAAGTTGATTGGATCAAAGTGAACGTGATTGGTTTCTGTAAAAGGCTGGCAGGTGCTGCGTGTGAATAGGAGAGGCAGCAAAGTATCAAGTAATGTGAGTCTGCTGGAGCACAAAAATGGTGTCCTGAGTTAAAGTGAAGTAAAGTTTGTAGAGCAGTCAGACACACAAAAATGTCAAAACCGGGACTACTTAGGCTCCATTAAACCAATGCACTTCATCACATTGATTTTCATTGTTTCTTCTCATTCCCTTGTTTACTTATTCATTATATGCTGCTCTACTCAGAGCATTTTGACTTGCTTGAGCATTTCTTTATTAGCTTGTTGGTGTTGGTTTTGCTTGTCAGCTACACTATTCATTTCTGGAGTAACACTTCATACTAAGGCAGTTGGTGCTTGTTGATTGAACAGGCCAGTTGTAATTTCTCTGCACTCTCTAGTGATGTCAGTTTTCTTCAACCTAAGAAGGACTATTTGCACAAGTAAGTTGTTTTCACTCCTAGTTGTTTTTAAATGCCAGTCAGGTACTCACCAAACTTTGTATCTTCTTTACTCTTCTATCATGACATCATTATCCTGTAGGCCCACCAGTTATGCACATATTATCTAGGTGAATTATTTTGTCCACTGGCTCTACTATCTGAGTTTTACATTCTGATATAGTACTTGCTGAAATTTAATTTTCTTCAAATTTGGTAACTTTGGATAATACCATTACTACTGTGGTTTTTGAACTCTTTGAAAGTCTTTGGGGCCTATAAAAGGCACAGGGCTTTAGAAAAGTATTTCTCACATATTGGTGTGTATAATTTAAAGACCATGTGAAATGTAGATTACTGGCTCCACTTTGAAAAAAATTATGATTTACTATATACGGGGTGAGAAGGGTCACAAGTATGCATTTTAAAGAAGCTACAGCTTTCTCTCTTGTATGATTAATAGTGATTTGTTGATAATTCCTCAGGATGCAATACATAGTTTAAAATGGAAGCCTTCTATTTTATAATAATTTTAGATTTATGCAACAGTTGCAAACATTGTACAGAGCATTTTCATGCACATTTCACTCAGCTTCCCCTAAAATTAATATCTGACATTTTACATGCATTTAAACTAAAAAATTAACATTGACGTATTACTATGAACTAAACTTCAGACTATATTCAGATTTATAGATTTTTACACTCATGTCATTTTTCAGTACCAGGATCCAACCCAGCCTACCACATTGAATTTAGTTGTCATGTCTCTTTAATCTAAAGTCTATGACTGGTTCTCAGCCTTTACTTGTTTCCCATGCCCTTTATGGTTTTGAGGAATACTCGAGAATTTTGTAAAATGTCCCTGGACTTGGGTTTGTTAGATGTTTTCTCCTCATTAGACTAGGATTCTGGAATTTAGGGAAGAATATTACACAGGTGAAGTGTCTTTCTCATCACATCCTATCAGAGGAGTGCATGATACCAATGTGACTTCTCACTGCTGATATTAGCATTGATCACTTGGTTAAGGAGAAGACGGCCAGGCTTCTCCACTAAAAGGTCACTATTTTTCCCTTTCCATGTTCTATTTTTTAGAATCCAATCCCTTTCCATATTCTGTTTTTTAGAATACACTCTGGGGAGGGCATTTAAATTTCACCTCCTAGAGGGAGGAGTATCTATGTACATTTTTTGAAATTCTTTGTAAGAAAGATTTTTACCTTTCTTCTCATTTATTTATATGTACAACTATATCAGTATGGACTCATGGATATTTTATTTTATACTGTGTTATAATTTTTAAATTTTAATTCATTTTGTTGCTTAAATTGTTTTAACTTTGGCCATTGAGTGCTCTTTCAGTTTGGCTCCTGATCTGCTTTCATTCTTTTGTTTTCTGAGTGCTTCTGTATTTTCTGTCATTACATAATACTCCAGATTCATCTTGTGTTTTCACTGCCCCAGGCCTAGAATTACTCATTTCTCCAAGGATATCTCTGTTTTTTGTTTTGTTTTGTTTTGTTTTGCTTTTGTTATTTTGGAGAATGGTATTCAGAAACCAAGATCTGGACACTGGAGGTACTTGTTGCTACTTGGGTGTCATTTTTTTCTAGTTTCTCAGCAGACAGAGCTATAAAATATATGCATGTATACTAACCAATATGTACACAAGTCTATAATTATTTCTTTAGTTATTAATCTCTGTACATGTTAAACCATTCTATATTATAAACTTTTTTGTGTTCTTTGTTTTCTTATTGTTAAGTTTTAAAATTTAGTTATGTATTCTGGATATGTGTCTTTTGTATAATATTCTACTTTGAAAAGTGAAAAAAATAAAGTGGCTGTAAGGTACAAAAACTGTTTTAACGAACAGTCACATGAAAATTTTTGAAGATGTCCAGTTGATCTTTAGGAGCTTCAATGTGTGTGTTTTCTGTGGGATTATTTAGAAAATAGAAGTTTTATTCAAACCTTCACCCGTTTTAGATAAGTGAGTACTCATATGAGCTTGCTAGTTAGAGTATTGTTACAGAGAATTGAAGCATTGGCTCTTGAATTTAACATACAGTCCATGGAATTTTTCTAAGTAAGAAAGTTAAAAATAAATCCATATCAAATTTGGTCTTACCAACTTCACATTATGAAATCTACTAAATATCTTGAGACTTTAACATAGATTCTTATAATCGATAAATGAAAATATTTGTGATATATACATGTATGATGTTTGTTTCTCCTTTATTTAGACACTGAATGTAGCATATTTTTATTCAAATTGTAGTAATACTATATAAAATAACAATATTTTACTGGATGCTTTTTCTGTTCCAGACACTATACAAAATCATGTTATATAGATTATCTTGATTTACACATAAGCCATTTATTTGCTTTAATGGGAAACCTAAGAGAAATATCTATTGTGTCTGTTTTGCAGAGGAGGAGTCACAGGCAAGAGAGGCATTAATCATGCCTCATTTACAAGGAGGAACTAGGGTATACCTGCTAGTAATGGTAGAAAACATTGTTCAGCTGCACCTGATGAGGGAAGTAAGAAATCTTCTTTTCAAAAATGAGTAAGAATGTACAGAAAAAATTATTATGTGATGAGAAAATAATATGCATAAGGAATAATGCAGGCTGAATTTGTCTATAATTAAAATTTTTTATAAAAGTGCTTTTTCATAGGTATTGTTTTAAGCACTATAAGAGAGATAAAAATTTAACTGATATTATTCAAAGGAAAATAAAAAATTACGACTGGACTTGAGGGTATAAAGATACTCAGATTGGAAAGGAAGACGGGAAACTGTCGCGTGTGTGTGTGTGTTTGATGGAGTCTCGCTCTATCGCCAGGCTGGAGCGCGGTGGCGCCATCTCAGCTCACTGCAACCTTCGCTTGCTGGGTTCAAGCGATTCTACTGCCTCAGCCTCCCTAGCAGCTGGGACTACAGACACGTGCCACCAGGCCCAGCTAATTTTTGTATTTTTAGTAAAAACCGGGTTTCACCATGTTGGTCAGGCTGGTCTGGAGTTCCTCACCTTGAGATCCGCCTGCCTTGGCCTCCCAAAGTGCTGGAATGACAGGCATGAGCCACCACGCCTGGCCTGAAACTATCTTTATTCACAGATGACATCATCATATATATATAGAAAATTCAGTGAAATCTACAAAATGCTACTGAACATAATAAGTGAGTTTACCAAGGTTGTATGATACAAGATGGATATACAAAACTCAATATTTATATATGCTGACAACAAAAAAATTGGAAATTGCAATTAAAAAACAATACTACATATATTTGTATGAAAAACAATAGGAAAAATCTGTAGAGAAAAAGATTCGAAAGACACATACACTAAAAATGAAAAATCACATAAAGAAATGGAAAGATGTACCTTCCTCAGTGGTCAGAACATTTCCTATTGGTAATATGCCAAGTATCCTCAATTTGATCTATAGATTCAACAGAATCCTAATCAAAATCCAAACAGGACTTTTTTTGAAGACATAGACAAACCGATTTTAAAATTTCTATAGAAACTCAGCGGACCTAGAAGAACCAACTTTGTAAAAGAACAGTGTTAAATAATTAGTACAGCCTAATTTCTAGATTTATTATAAAGCTAAAGTAACGAACAGAGTGTGAAATTTGTGTGAGAGAAAAATCAATGGAAGAGAAAAGAGTGCCCAGATATTGACCTTCAAAAAATATAGACAACTGATATTCTACCCTTTTCCAAATGTAATTCAGTGGAGAAAAGATTGTCTTTACAAAAATAGTTCTGAAATTATTAGATATAGGTAAGCAATAGGTACATTTTTAAAATAAAAACTTGGATCTATATCTTGTGCTGTTTACAAAAATTATAACACTTAAATGACAAAAAAATCTTTGTGACCTTTGGATAGACCAAGTTTTGCATAGATACATCAAAAGAAGCACAATCCCTAAAAGAACAAATTGATACATTGGACTTCATCAAATTAAAAAACTTCTCTTTGACACAGACAATGAAAGAGCAAAACCAAGGGTGAAGTGAAAAAAATTGCAAATCATATATCTGATAACCTATTTACATCTAGAACACAGCAAGTATTCTCAAAACTAAATATGATATCCAGCAACACAATTTAAAAATGGGAAAAAAATCCACAGAAACTTCAACCAAGGAGAGATAAGGATGGCAAATAAGCATATATAGAGATGTTCAATACCAGTAGTCATTAGGAAACGCAAATGAAACCCAGAATGAGATTCCACTACACACCTGTTAGAATCCGGGCTGCGTAGGTGGCGTCAGCGCTGCCCCGCCTCCAGGAAGGAACCTGGGCTGCGAGTGGCTGGCGGTCTCCTAGAGACTAGAGCGGCAGGGATCAGGAGCCGCGGAAACTGGAGAGGTGGCACCCCAGCGAGGGCCACCATGGGGGACCAGAGGCGGCTGGACCGGCCGAGGCCCCCGGGCATGGACTCCAAGTCCTCGTCCTGTGACAAACAGCCTTCCAAGTGCTTCGCGAAGCGCAAGCACAGGCGCCTGAGGTTCCCGCCTATGGACCCTCGGAACCGGGTATTTGTGACGGAGGGCGTGGACGACTTCCGCTATGGCTGTCGGTCTCCCGAAGGTACGCTCGTTTGTCGCCGTGACGAGTTTTTACTCCCCAAAATATCTCTCAGAAGTCCCCAAGCTGACCCCAAGGGCAAGAAAAAAAAGCTGCGCAAGAAAGCGGCCCTAATTTCCGAGCTCTCACCAGCCCAGCCAACAACGAAGGCGTTCGTAGAGGGAGTGGAAGCCCAGCTGACGGCCAAGCCTCCCTTGGCCGTGAACTCCAGTCTGGGAGAAGATATGCCTCCAGATCTACTACGTGTGCTGAAACCGCTGGATCCTGAGAGGAAGCTGGAGGACACATGCGCTTGTAAGGGCCAGGAGAAGACAACCGAGGTACCCACCGAGCCTGGTAAATACCCCTGTGGGGAATTCTGCCCGCGGCCTCCCGAGACTCCGGTGTCCCATCTCCGCCTGGAGCTACCCAAGACCCCGGTGTCCAGTCTCCGCCCAGAGCCTCCCAAGACTCGGGTGTCCAGTCTCCGCCCAGAGCCTCCCAAGACTGGAGCGTCCCATCTCCGCCCAGAACCTCCCAAGACTCGGGTGTCCAGTCTCCGCCCAGAGCCTCCCAAGACTGGAGCGTCCCATCTCCGCCCAGAACCTCCCAAGACTCGGGTGTCCAGTCTCCGCCCGGAGCCTCCCAAGACTGGAGCGTCCCATCTCCGCCCGGAGCCTCCTAAGACTCGCGTACCTCCTCTCCGCCCGGAGCCTCCCGAGAATGGAGCGTCTCATCTCCACCCAGAGCCTCCCAAGACTCCGGTGTCAGGTCTCTGCCCGGAGCCTCCCAAGACTGGAGCGTCTCATCTCCGCCCAGAGCCTCCCAAGACTCCGGTGTCCAGTCTCCGCCCAGAGCCTCCTAAGACTGGAGTGTCCCATCTCTGCCCGGAGCCTCCTGAGACTGCAGTGTCTCATCTCTGCCCGCTGCCTCCCGAGACTCCGGTGTCCAGTCTCCGCCCGGAGCCTCCTGAGACTGGAGGGTCCCATCTCCGCCCAGAGCCTCCCAAGACTCAGGTGTCTAGTCTCCGCCCAGAGCCTCCCGAGACTGGAGCGTCTAATCTCTGCCCGGAGCCTCCCAACACTCCCCGGGTGTCCAGTCTCCTACGACAGTTGCTGAAACTGGACTCTGACAGGAAGTTGGAAGATGCACAGGCTCGTTGTGAGGGCCGAGAGACGACAACCGAGGAACTCACCAAGCCTAGTAAATACTTTTTTTGGGAATCCTGCCCGCGGCCTTTCGAGAGTCGTATGCCCCATCTCCGCCTAGTGCTTCCCAAGACTCGTCGAATGTCCAGTCTCTGCCTAGAGCCTCGCAAGACTCGTCGAGCATCCAGTCTCTGCCCGGAGCCTACCAAGACCGGAGTGTCCCATCTAAAAGAACTGTTTCAGGAAGATACACCAAGCACAATGGAGTGCATTTCTGACTCTCTTGAACGTAGATTCACATCGAGAAAACTCCGTGACTTCAAGTGGGCAGGAGACCTGGGAATTGATGCAGAATCCATCAGCAGTCTGTTTGACTTTACCCCTGAGTGCCGAGCAACCTGTCAAGACGAAAACATCGAGAAGGCAAACGAGCGTTCCTCAGAGCTGAAGTACAGCATGGAGCTAGATGACATGGATGAGATCGACTTCTCTCAGATAAAAGAATGGGACAGGAGACTCCAGGCGGCACCAAATTCTTACAGTGTACAAGGTGTGAAGATGAGGTATGGGCCATGGTACTTCAAGCCTAAGTTGGGGAAAAAGGTAAGAAGTGATAAACCTTTGATTGACCCCAAACTCGTACTTAAAAAGCCTGATGAACCCGACATTCTTGACGGTCTTTATGGACCAATTGCCTTTAAGGATTTCATTCTAAGCAAGGGCTACAGAATGCCTGGCATCCTTGAAAGACTGTTTGCCAAGAAGGGATGGACTTATGACTCTGTTAAGACTCCTATGCAACGTGCAATGCAAGTTTACAAGTACAAAGAGGACGTCACAGATGCATCGAAAGAAGATTAGATGGTTTGCAATTTACTACTTAATTGGGTATTTCTTGCTCTCATTTTAAACATCAGTCGGAATTTATGATGACTGGCCCTGTGAATGTACAACTTTGGCAACATCTGTGAATTCAATACCTAATGTTTATAAATATTACTTGATGACCTGCTTTGGCTTCATTATTTCATATATTTTATCAATTATGTGATTAATATTCACATATACTTTTTTCATATTGTTAAAGCACTGTGAATATTACATCATCATTTCAATTATTTGTAAAAATACATACAACCAGAAACAAAAGCAGAATTAATATTAGAAAGAGAAATGGGGTCGGGTGCGTTGACTCACACTTGTAATCCGTCCCCACTTTGGGAGGCCCAGGTGGGTGGATCGCTTGAGCCCAGGAGTTCAAGAGCAGCCTGGGCAACATGGTGAAACCTGGTCTCTACAAAGTGCAAAAATTAGCCAGGCATGGTGGCGTGCACGTGTAGTCCCAGCTACCTGGGGGGCTGAGGTGGGAGGATTGCTTCATGCCACTGCACTGCAGTCTGGGTGACAGAGCAAGACCCTGTCTCAAAAAAAAAAAAAAAAAAATGTGCTGAGTAAAGTAATAATTATATAACTCTTCTTATATGAAAATTCTAATGAAATAATTATGACAATTATTTTGTTATAAAAATTGGAGTCTATAGCCAAAATAACGTTAACACTTTTTAACAGTAAAATTATTATCCTCCCCTTTAGGATTCCATCAAACCCTCAAAACAAGTTTGAAAACTATGTATCAAAATCATAGGTGAAACTTGAGCTATGCCATTTTATCATCTCTCTCAATTGAATGTATGTAACTATTCACCAGGTTCATAAACATTCACTACAAAAGACTATTACCAAATGCTATAAACAGGTGCAGAATAGGAGGCAGCTTCAACTGAGAAGTATCATGCCTTATGGCTCAGAGTTATCTGGTTTCTGAGGTTGTCCACGAAGCCTTGGGCTTCATGCAGGAGCATCCAATGTTCAGTTCCTTTCAGCAAGAGACAGACCTACTTTTCTACATTTGGTTATGTGATCTCGCACTTCACGGAGGATGTATCCTCATCTACACAATGGACACCATATCATCAAACTCAAATTCTGGTGAGACTTAAAGGATTACTTATTGGAGTGCCTAATGCCTCAAGCATCACAGAATTGATACTCAACATATATTTGTGGAAGAGGAGGAGGGAGTAGGAAAGGAAGAAAGGTACTAAAAATATCACAACAGAAAGACACTATTAAAAAAAAACTTTTTGATGATGTTTATCTGGTGATAGCTGTCACCTATATCACACACAATCTTAGTTGTTCCTTAAGATGAAACTGTGGTGCTTGCTTTGGCTGCACATATACTAAATTTAAGATGAAAAATTGTAATTGAAAAATAAGAGCCACTGGTTAGGGCTTCTATTGCTTATTGGCAATGACTACTTCCAGTGAAATAAACTTTCCTCAGAGAAATTACGTGGGTTTCTCCACGCTGTAATTACACACATTGGTATTACTTGTCACACAGATATAAACAGAAACAATATTTCATCTATTTAGATTTTTAACACCAGTTGGTCTTCTCAAAATATCCTGGCTTCAAATCCATAGGTTTTAGAAAGAGAGAGAATTCAAGAGAGCTTGATATATAATTGTGTCTAAAGCTATGAATGGTATATTCCATAAATACTGTAGTAATCGATTGTATTACAGCATCACATAGGTTTCATAAAAGCTTTGGATAATTTGTCTGTAGGAACATGTGATTTAACGAAGATGAAGGGAATTATTTTTCATTTCTGAGAGTCTGCATGAATGAGCAAGGCCTTTGGAGCTAGGCAAAAATGAGTTCATATCCCAGTGCTGCCATGTTCTTATCCTGTAGCTTTAGGCAGAGGCAGAACAGATGGAGGGAAAACATAGAGGCTGGGCTGGAGGGGGAGGAAGCTAGGAACCCTTCCTGGGGCTACTGTGCACTGGAATGTGTTCCTGGCCCCCAGTGACTCCTACAGAGGGGGTGAGTTTAACAGGCAAGGATGAACCCACTCTCACTGTGGGCCTTGGGAACCTCAGCAGGAGAAGACCCTAGACCACCATGGACACTTGAGTTGGCAGGGAAAGCTACTTAGAGAAGTGGTAGGGGCAGAACTCCAGCTGGGGACAGAGCGCAGAGGGTGTCCTGTGGGAGCAACTGTAGTGGAGCACTGTCAGAGATGTGCATCCCCCTAGGCTAGATTTGTTCTCATAGGAGACTTTAGCTCTAAGGGAACTTTCAAACCTGAACTCTGCAGGGCAGTCTTACCCATGAGACAGGACCGGTCCAACCTGAGCACCTCTGGCATCTTTCAGGGCCCCAGCCTGGCCACAGCTGCTTGCAATACAGCTGCCAGGTGCCCCCTGGGGCCCACATCACAGATGGTGCATCACGCCTGACTGGCAGAGTGTTCCAGCAGAGTGGCCTTTGCAGACACACAACAGGTCGTTCACAAACATGGCCACCTTCCACATCGCTATGCCAGTGTGTGTATGCCCAAGCAGATCTATCCTTCCCTTCTCCACCAGCACACTGGTACTGGTATACCTGCGCCCTGCCTTGCCACTGCTGCTGCCGTGAGTGCACCCCCTCACCATCCCCACCCTACCACACCACTTCAGAACATCGGCAGGCATAGAGCCCCCGAGCCCCACCCCTGCCAGCACCCTGCCCCTGAGCCTCGGTCACCAGAGCAAAACTAGACATAGAAAACAGTGGACTAGCCCGCAGCCTTGAGCAGACTGCTGCCAGCTTAAACATGCACAGAGGGCACACACAGTCCTGAACCCACAAATGCCCCACCTCCATGCTAAAACCACCACCTCCAGGGATATGCACACAGTCTCAGTGGGGGCTCCTCACCACCACCAAACCATACTGCCACCACTGCTGCTGCGAATACCCACATTGAGGCTAAGCACCCCAGCAACACATGATAACCCTGCTGTATCAAATGGATAAGTGTGCACCCTGCAATGCTGCTGCAGCAGCTACTGCTGGTACATGGGAACAAGGACAGATCCCACTGTCACTGCCCTGTGAAGTGATTTGGCTGGCATCATACACTAGAGTGTTGTGATCAGTGGTCTGGTAGCACCTCAGCCCCTC
Organism: Theropithecus gelada; assembly: GCF_003255815.1. Classification (NCBI taxonomy): domain Eukaryota; kingdom Metazoa; phylum Chordata; class Mammalia; order Primates; family Cercopithecidae; genus Theropithecus; species Theropithecus gelada. The sequence goes on from NC_037689.1 coordinate 56,940,260, forward strand.
CAGTACAACAGGTTTCTAACCTGGAGGAGCCAGAGATCAAAGCTGGGGCCCGATACCAGTCTACCAGAGTTACAGCATGCAATCCAGGCAGGAGTTCTGAGCTGAGCCTTGACCCCCGAAAATCTTCCAGTCATGTAGCCGGTTGACTGAATCCACCTTATATCACAATTAAAGGTCATCAAATAGTATGAAAGTAAAAAAATAGCCCATTCACAGCACAGAAACTTCAAAGATTTAAGAAACATTAGCCCACAAAGATGAGAAGGAACCTGCACAATAACTCTGACAATTCAAAAAGCCGGTGTTTTCTTTTCTCCAAATTACTACACTGGTACTCCAGCAAGGGTTTTAAATTGGACTGAGATTTCAGAAGTGACAGAAAAAGAATTCAGAATATGGATAAGAATGATCATTGAGATTCAGGAGAACATTGCAACCCAATTCAAGGATGAAATAATTAATATAAAATGACACATGAGCAGAGAGACAAAATAGCCAGTATAGAAAAGAATGAATCACACCTCACGGAGCCAAAAAACATTCTACAAAAATTTCATAATGCAATCACAAGTATTAAAAGCAGAATAAACCAAGCTGATAAAAGGATCTCAGAGCTTGAAGACTGGCTTTCCAAAATAATACAATCAGACAAGAATAAAGAAAAAAGAATAAAAAGGAACGGGCAAAACTTCAAAGAAATATGGAATTATGTAAAGAGACCAGATTTATTACTTATTGGTATCACTGAAAGAGATGGAGAGAATGGAAGCAACCAAAAAAGACAAAGAAGGGCATTACATAGTGGTAAAGGGTTCAATTTAACAAGAAGACCTTACTATCCTAAATATATATTCATGCAACACAGAAGAACTCAGATTTATAACATGGTATCTTAGAGAGCTTCAAAGACACTTAGAATCCCACAAAATAATAGTGGGAGACTTTAACACCCCACTGACACTATTAGACAGATCATCAAGGCAGAAAATTAACAAACACATGAAGGACCTGAACACAACACTGGACCAAATGCTCATCTGCACATGGCATGTACTCTAAAATCAACCACACAATCGGACATAAAACAATCTCAATAAATGCAAAAGAACTGAACTCATACCAACCACTCTCCCAGACAATGAGGCAATAAAAATAAAATTCAAGATTTTTTTTTCAATGTGCAAACCATGCAATCACATTGAAATTAAGCCTGTTGTGGAATAACTTTGGGTAAATAATGAAGTTAAGGTAGATATCAAGAAGTTATTTGAAATGAATGAGAGCAAAGATACAACATACTAGTATCAGGAGAAACCCCACCCCCGATATTCAATGTGGGTTCTTTTCTACTTCCCTAAGCACTGGCTGGTCTGAGAAAAAAAGGGAAAGAGTACAAAAGAGAAATTTTAAAGCTGGGTGTCAGGGGGAGACATCAGTCAGCAGGTTCCATGATGCTCCCTGAGCCATAAAACCAGTAAGTTTTTATTAGCGATTTTCAAAGGGGGAGGGAGTGTGCGAATAGGTTGTGGGTCACAGAGATCACATGCTTCACAAGGTAATAAAGTATCACAAAGCAAATGGAGGCAGCACGAGATCACAGGACCACAGGACAGGGCAAACTTAAAATTGCTAATGAAGTTTCAGGCATGCATTGTCATTGATAACATCTTATCAGGAGACAGGGTTTGAGAGCAGACAACCGGTCTGACCAAAATTTATTAGGTGGGAATTTCCTCGTCCTAATAAGCCTGGGAGTGCTACAGAAGAGCGGGGCTTATTTCATCCCTTTGCCTTTGACAGTAAAAGACAGCTACCCCCAAAGCAGCCATTTCAGAGGCCTACCCTCAGGGGTGCATTCTCTTTCTCAGAGATGTTCCTTGCTGAGAAAAAGAATTCAGCGATATTTTTCCTATTTGCTTTTGAAAGAAGAGAAATATGGCTCTGTTCCACCCAGCTCACTGGCAGTCAGAGTTTAAAGTTATCTCCCTTGTTCCCTGAACATTGATGTTCTCCTGTTTTTTTTCAAGGTGCTCAAATTTCATATTGTTCAAACACACATGCTCTACAAACAATTTGTGCAGTTAATGCAATCATCACAGGGTCCTGAGGCGACACACATCCTCCTCAGCTTATGAAGATGATGGGATTAAGAGATTAAAGTAAAGACAGGCATAGGAAATCACAAGGGTATTGATTGGGGAAGGGATAAGTGTCCATGAAATCTTCCTAATTTATGTTCAGAGATTGTGGTAAAGACAGGCATAAGAAATTATAAAAGTGTTAATTTGGGGAACTAATAAATGTCCATGAAATCTTCGCAATTTATGTTCTTCTGCCATGGCTTCAGCCGGTCCCTCCGTTTGGGGTCCCTGACTTCCCACAAAATACTAGAATTTCTGGAATACAGCTAAGGCAGTGTTAAGAGAGAAACTTATAGTACTAAATGCCAACATAAAAACTAAGAAAGATGTCAAGTTAATGACCTAACATCACAACTAAAAGAAATAGAGAACCAAGAGCAAATCAATGCAAAGCTATTGGAGACAAGAAATAGCCAAAATTGGAGTTGAACTGAAGGAGATTGAGACATGAAAAATGATTCAAAAGATCCATGAAGCCAGGATCTGGGTATTTGGAAAAAAATTAATTAATGATATAGATAGACTGCTAGCTAAACTAATAAAGAAAGAAAGAGAGAAGATCCAAATAAACAAAGTCAAAAATGGCAAAGAGGATGCTACCACTTACTCTACAGAAATACAAATAACCATCAGAGACAATTATGAACAGCTCTGTGCACACAAACTAGAAAATCTAAAATAAATGGATAAATTCCTGGACACATACATCCTCCCAAGACTGAACCAGGAAGAAATAGAATCCCTGAGCAGATCAATAATGACTTCTGTAATTGAGACCTAATAAATAGCCTACCAACAACAACAGCAACAAAAAAGCCCAGTACAAGATGGATTAACAGCTGAATTCTATCAGATTTACAAAGAAGAGCTGGTACCATTCCTACTGAAACTATTCCAAAAAACTGAAAAGGAGAGACTCCTCCCTAACTCATTGTTTGAGGCTAGCATCATCCTGATACCAAAACCTGGCAAAGTTATAACAACAATAACAACAACAACAAAAACTTCAGGAAAATATTCTTGATGAACATTAAAGCAAAAATCCTCAATGAAATACTTGCAAACCAAATCCAGCAGCACATCAAAAAGCTGATCCACCACAGTCAAGTAAGCTTCATCCCTGGGATGAAAGGTTGGTTCAACATAGGCAAATCAATAAATGTTGTTCATCACATGAAGAGAACTAAGTACAAAAACCACATGATTATTTCAATGGATGCAGAAAAGGCTTTTGATAAAATTCAACATAACTTCATGTTAAAATCTCTCAATAAACTAGGTATTGAGAGAATATATTGCAAAATAATATGAGCCATATGTGACAAACTCACTGTCAACATCATACTGAATGTGCAAAAGCTGAGAGCATTCCCCTTAAAAAACAGGCACAAGACAAGGATGCCTTCTCACTACCCCTATTCAATATAGTATTGGAAGTTTTGTCCAGGGCAATTAGGCAAGAGAAAGAAACATAGCGTATTCAAATAGGAAGAGAGGAAGTCAAACTATCCCTGTCTGGAGACATGATTCTATATCTAGATAACCCCATAGTCTCAACCCAAAAGTTCCTTCAGCTGGCAAACACCTTCAGCAAATTTTCAGGATTCGAAATCAATGTACAAAAATCACTAGCAATCCTATACACCCTTAATAGCCAAGCCAAGAGCTAAATGAGTAACACAATCTCATTCACAATCGCCACAAAAGGAAAAAAAACACCTAGAAATACAGCTAACCAAGGAGGTGAAAGATCTCCATAATGAGAGTTACAAAACTCCACTCAAAGAAATCAGAGATAACACAAACAAATGGGAAAACATTCCATGCTCATGGAAAGGAGGAATCAATATTGTTAAAATCGCCATACTACCAATATACAGATTTAATGCTATTCCTATCAAATCACCATACAAAGTAATATACAGAATCAATGCTATTCCTATCAAATTACCAATGACATTCTTCTCAGAAACAGATAAAGCTATTTTAAAATTCATATGGAACCAAAAAAAGAGCCTGAATTGCCAAGGCAATCCTAAGCCAAAGGAACAAAGTTGCAGGCATCACGTTACTCATGAAATTATACTACCGGGATACAGTAACTAAAACAGCATAGTAGTGGTACAAACACAGACACATATACCAGTGGAACATAATAAAGAGACCAGAAATAAGACCACGCACCTACAACCATCTGATCTTCAATAAAGCTGACAAAAAGAGGTAATGGGGAAAGGACTTCCTATTCAGTAAATGGTGCTAGGATAACTGACTAGCCATATACAGAAGATCGAAACTGGACCCCTTCCTTACACCATATGCAAAAATAAACTCAAAATGGGTGAAAGACCTAGGGAGTACCATGGTTTAAATGGTAAGACTTAAATGTAAAACACAAAACTATAAAATCCCTATATGACACTCCTAGGGATTACCAGGGTTTATGCCAGGGACATAAACCTTGGCAAAAATTTCATGAGGAAGACACCAGAAACAATTACACCAAAAACAGAAATTGACAAATGGTATCTAATTAAAATAAAATGCTTCTGCACAGCAAAAGAAACTATCAACAGAGTAAACAGACAACATACAGAATGGGAGGAAATATTTGCAAACTATGCATCTGACAAAAGTCTAATATCCAGCATCTTTAAGGAACAAACAAATTTACAAGAAGAAAATTAACAATCCCATTAAAAAGTGGGCAAAGGATTCAAATAGATACTTCTCAAAAGAAGCCATCCATGCAGTGAATAAGCATATGGGAAAAAGCTCAATATCACTGATCATTAGAAAAATGCAGATCAAAACCACAAGAAGACACCATTTTACACCAGCCACAATGACTATTATTAAACTGTCAAAAAATAATAGATGTTGGCAAGATAGAAGAGAAAACGGAATGCTTACACACTGTTAGTGGGAGTATAAATTATTTCAACCATTGTGGAAAGCAGTGTGGCAATTCTTCAAAGAGCTAAAAGAAAGAACTACTCTTTGACCCAGCAATCCCATTACTGGATATATAACCAAAGGAATATGAATCATTCTATCATAAAGATGTATGAATGTGGTATGTTCATTGCAGCACTATTCACAATAGCAGACATGGAATCAACGTAATGCCCATCAATGGCAGATTACATAAAGAAAATGTGGCACATATACACCATGGAATGCTACACAGCTACAAAAAGGAATGAGATCATGTCCTTTGCAGGGACACGGATGGTGCTTGAGACCATTGTTCTTAGCAAATAGATGCAGGAACAGAAAACCAAATATTGCATGTTCTCTTTTATTAGTGGGAGCTAAATGTTGAGAAAACATGGGCACAAAGAGGGGAACAATGGACACGGGGGTCTACTTGACAGAGAAGAGTGGGAAGAGGGAGAGGATAAGAAAAATAACCACTGGGTACTTGGTTTACTACCTGGGTGACAAAATAATCTGTATGTAAAATCCCTGTGACACGAGTTTACCTATATAACAAGCCTGCACACATCCTCCTGAACCTAAAATAAAAGTATAAAGAAGAACTACACTAATTACTCTGACTGTGCTCTGTAAAGAGAAAAACAAAGCCTGGATGACAGAACATCTGTTTACAGCATGGTTTACCAAATATCTTTTTTTCTTTTTTTTTTCTTTTTTTTTTTTTTTGTTTTTTTGAGACAGGGTCTCCCTCTGTCACCCAGGGTGGAGTGCTGTGGAGCAATTACAGCTCACTGCAGCCTCAACCTCCCAGGCTCAAACTATCCTTCCACCTCAGCCTCCTGAGTAGCTGCGACCACAGGCAGGTACCACCATGATGCCCATTTAATTTTGTTGTATTTTTGGTAGAGACATGGTCTCATCTTGTTGCCCAGGCTTGTCTGGAACTCCTGAGCTCAAGCGATCCACCCACCTCAGCCTCCCAAAGGCTGGGATTACCTACATGCATGAGCCACCGTGCCCGGAGGGTTTACTGAACATCTTAAGCTGACTGTTGAGACTTACTTCCAAGAAAAAACGATTCCTTTAAAAATATTACTGTTCATTGACAATACACCTAGTCACCCAAGAAATCTGATAGAGATTTAAAGAGATGCATGGTTTTTTTTTTGTTTTTTGTTTTTTGTTTTTTGTTTTTTTGCCTGTTAACACAACATCCATTCTGCAGCCCATGGATCAGGGAGTAATTTCAACTTTTAAGTCTTATTATTTAAGAAATAAATTTCATAAGGCTATAGCTGCCATAGACAGTGATTCCAATGATGTATCTGGGCAAAGCAAACTGAAAATCTTCTGGAAAGGAGTCACCATTCCAGATGCCATTAAAAGCATTCATGATTCATGAGAGAAGGTCAAAATATCAACTTTAACAGGAGTTTAGAAGAAGTTGATTTTAACTCTCATGGATGACCTAGAGGGGTTCAAGACTTCAGTGGAGGAAGTCGCTACAGATGTGGTGGAAATAGCAAGAAAACTAGAATTAGAATTGGATCCTGAATTGCTGCAATCTCATGATTAAACTTGAGCCAATGATGAATTGCTTCTTATGAATGCACAAATAAAGTGATTTATTGAGATGGAAACTACTCCTGGTGAAGATACTGTTAACATTGTTGAAATGGCAACAAAGGATTTATACTATTACTTAACCTTAATTAACAAAATAGTGGCAGGGAGTGAGAGGGTTTACACCAACTTTGAAATACTTTCTACTGCAGGTAAAATGTTGTGAAATACTAGCTCACACACTACAGTGAAATATTTTGTGAAAGAAGACTCAATCAATGGGGCAGATTTCATTGTTGTCTTATTTTAATAAATTGCCACAGCCATCACAACTTTCAGCAACGGCCATCCTGATCAGTCAGCAGCCATCAGCATTGAGGCAAGTTCCTCCAGCAATGAAAAGATTGCAACTCACTGAAGGCTCAGATGATCATTAAAAAATTTTTAGCAATAAAGTGTTCTTCACTTACATTAGGTACGTTTTAAGACATAATGCTATTGCACACTTTATTAATAGAATACAGTGTAAATATAATTTTACATTTGTTAACAAATAAGTGTGTGCATTTGTTAACAAATAAATTGTGTGACTTACTTTATTGTGGTAGTTGGATTCAAACCCACAGCATCTCCCAGGCACATTGCTTTATGATAAGATCTCATTCTATATTTTTTGTCTGTATTTTCCCCAACACATGGCATTATTAGAAGTGAAAGAGGATAGGCATGCCAATTATTTCTGTTATAAATTGAAGATGATTATCATTTTTCTATTAGAAAATGAAGATGTTTTTCCTAGAAGACCTATGAAGTTGCTAGAAAAGTCTGACTGTGACACCTTTGCTTCTTCAAATGTCACATCCATTCATGCTATTTTGGACACATTTAATTGTTGACAAATTGTTGCTTATTCAAGGATAAAAGGGTTTATTATTATTATTATTATTATTGAAATTAATTGGGCCTTGTAGCTTGGTTACCAAATTTTGGTTCCTACAAAAAAGATAGAAGGAAGCCCTTCTGGATAATCAGTAGTTCACTATTTACCATGGGATGCTCCCTTCTGCCTTCCTGGTCCAGCCAGTGAATCATTTTTTATTTTCGTATCCACACTCCTTAGTTTTTCTTTTATCCTCCATACAGTGATTTTGTCCAACAATTGCCACCAAGGATCAAGGAAATGATAAATTCCAAAATCCCAAAGTTGACAGAAAGCATATAATAGAGAAACAAATACCTTGATCAAAAGTATTCTTTTTTGGCCGAGTGCGGTGGCTCATGCCTGTAATCCCAGCACTTTGGGAGGTCGAGGTAGGTGGATCACCTGAGGTCAGGAGTTTTAGACCAGCCTGTCCAACACATGGTGAAACTCCATCTCTACTAAAAATACAAAAATTAGCCAAGTGTGGTGGTGCACGCCTGTAGTCCCAGCTACTCAGGAGGCTGAGGCAGGAGAATCACTTGCACCCAGGAGGCAGAGACTGCAGTGAGCTGAGATACCACCAATGCCCTCCAGCCTGGGTGACAGAGCGAAATTCTGTCTCGAAAAAAAAAAAAAAAGAAAAGAAAAGAAAAAAAATTCTCATTTCCATCATAAAACAAAGGTGGATTTACCACTCTAATTTTTGGCAAAATTTTTTAAAAAAAGTTTTACTCACAAACTCTGTGCAGCTCATAGAAAAATTGCATTTACAATTAAAAAGAACTCTTGCTAATTAGGCATATGACAAGATTCTTCAGCATAAAAGAAGATCACACACTTTAGTTTGGGAGAAGAAAATTATTCTGAAGCAGTTAGCAACAAGAAGCAGAGAAATATTAGAGAAAATATCTGTTTGGTGTACTTAATGATATTGACAAAATGTATTTTACACGGGTCATTCTGATCTTATATAGGTCTTATACAGATAAAAACAAAATGCAAATAAAGAGTGAGATAAAATGGGAGTTAACCAAGAAGCAGAAAGTAATGTAGCTTGTTTCCTTTAAAAAATGAAATTATTGAAAGTATTAAAATCTGAATTAAAATGTAAGCAGAACTAAACAGTTATATTGGGACTGAATTGGGGAAAAATATTTTAAGAAAGAGACGAAGATGTGAAAATGTTGGAGATCATTTCTGTAGAGAACAAAAAGTAGAGATACCAAAATTGTGAATTAAATATTCTTTTAAAAGGAAACAACTAGATGGAACAGAAACAACACTGAGGAATATACTTAAAAAGGTTTCAAAATCTGCAGACCTCAGCCTGTGTAGTAAGAGATTTTAGTAAATGTCAGGAAAGTGTAATTAAGTAAACAAATAAAATCAAAGAATTAGTCTCGTGAATTTTTAAATTCAGGAAAATCATCCAATTTAAATAGGAAAAAAGTAGTTCTCCAGAAGAAATAAACAAAAACAGGCTGACCTCAGACTTCCTTAGAACATTAATCACCAGAAAACAATTTTGTGACTCACAAACTTGATATGCCTCTAAGTTATTATTTATGGTGAACAGCAAAAGAAAAGCATTCTCAGAAATTAAAGATTCAGAAATAATACCACCCAAATAAATAAAGTATTTGGCAAGATAGCCTATGGACCAAGAGATGTTCAAAATAAACTTAACTGAGGATTAGCAGGGAATAGTAAAATAAGTTGGATATAAATTAAAGTCCAAATAATTATGATAAATATGCAAGTAGTAAAATAAAATTTTAAAACAGAAAGTATATTTCTAAAAGAAAATCTATAGGAAGAGCAAAAGTCTAGTGTGTGTGTGTATATATATATAATATATATACATACAGTTGATCCACATTATTTGTGGATTCCATATTTGAAAATGTGCTTACTACTAAAATGTAACTCCAAAATCAATACTTTTGCTATTTTTGAGGTAATTTGTGGATACGCACAGAGCAATGGAATATTTGAGTCACCTGATGTACACAATCTCAGCTGAGGTTCAACTTACCTTCTTGTTTCAGCTCTCATACTATAAGCAAAGTCCTTTTGTGGTATATTTAGTGGCACATTTTTAATATTTTTTGTGCTTTTTGGTGATTTTACTATTTAAAGTAGCCTCTACACATAGTACTGAAATGATGTCTAGTGTTTCTAAGTGAAAGAAGGCTGTGATGTCATTTACAGAGAAAATATATGTTAGATAAACTTTGTCCAGGTATGAGTTATAGTGCTGTTGGCATGAACTCAATTTTAATGAATCAACAATATATATATTGAATAAGGTGACTTTAAAAAGAAAAACACACAAAACGAATTTACACATCAATTGATTAACGAAAACATTGTGACCGGAGACTCACAGAAACCTTACCCTGCATTTCTTAGCTAGGATTAATGGGTCAGTATTTGATAATTTAGTATTTGTGGTGACTTCACATAAATGAACTACTGTGAAGAATGAGAATCAACTGTATGTATTGCCTGTGTGTGTGTGTGTGTGTGTGTGTGTGTGTGTGTGTGTGTATGTGTAATTCTATAAAATAATCAGAAAACTTTCCAATTCATTTTATAAGGCTAGCATACACGGCAAGAGAAAACATGAAAACTAGACAAAGATAAAACCAAAACAAGCATTCCCAAACAATCTTATTTACAACTATTTTGGTAGATTGGATTGGATTATCATTCCCATTTATTTACTTTTCCCTTCCCTGTAAGATAATCACATATCCTTGTCCATTGTCATACAATATGCAGTATCTCCCTGTGGGAGAAGTATAATTCCTCAACTCATTAATATCAGGCTTTGCCTGGTAATTGGTTTGATCAATGAAATGTGAGTAGTTGTGATTCTGGATAACAGTTCCCAGTGAAAGGGTTAGTGGTATGGGTGGATTTCACCAGGTCTTTTATACTTTTTATTTCTAATAAGATAAAAGATAAGGGTTGATCTCTTACCATCTCAGGATGGTAAAGACATTGGAATAGAGCTGCTGTGGTCAACATGTAAATTGGGGGTGAGTGAGAAAATTCTTGTCATGTACACCACTGACACGTTGGGTGGCTCTTTACCTCAACTTAATCTAGCAAAAGCTGCCCAATAAAAAGATGGATGTAAGGATCCTCAACAAAAACACCAAACTTGAGGAAAACCATTGTTTAATTCAATAAGTTAAATTAAATGTAAAATATTTATTAAATATATTCATGATTTTATTAAACTGTAATAAATAATGACTATGTAAGTTTTACTCCAGAATTTATCAAATAGTTTAACATTATGAAAATTATTAATGTTGTTTATAGCAATAGCAAAAATAAAAAAATCAAACCTGTGATCTTGTAAATTGATCAAAAAGATATATTTGATAAAAAAGGTGATTTAACAGAAAAATGCTTAAGAAACAGAGTAAAATACAAATAATTAACATAATAAGCATTATTTTAATAGTGAATTCTTAGAGGTTTAATGTTAAGGAACAATTCAACCACATCTCTTCTCACTGCTATTTTCAGCAGTGTTCTGACATTCTAGTCAATACTTAAAGGCAAAAGGTATAATAATAATTTTAACTCTTGAAAAATAAAAGACCAAATTATGTATGTTTAGGGAGCTGCTGGAACATTATTGGAATCAAAAATAATAAAATATAAAAATAATGGCTACAGGCTAGAAAATGAACCTAGAGTAATCAGTTCAATTATTATATAGCAACAATAACATCTTAGTTCATATAATGAAACAAAATATATCATTTACAATATAAACACAAATACACATTGTATAGTTGTAGATATATATAGATGGATACATTTAAAACAATTATATATGTATGCCTTTTTAGGATTATGACTAGAATATTAAAAAGTCTAAAGTAGTTGTTGCGGGAAGTCAGGGACCCCGAACGGAGGGATTGGCTGAAACCGTGGCAGAAGAACATAAATTATGAAGATTTCATGGACATTTATTAGTTTCCCAAATTAATACTTTTATAATTTCTTATGCCTGTCTTTACTGCAATCTCTGAACATACATTGTGAAGATTTCATGGACATTTATCACTTCCCCAATCAATACTCTTGTGATTTCCTATGCCTGTCTTTACTTTAATCTCTTAATCCCGTCATCTTTGTAAACTGAGGACGTATGTTGCCTCAGGACCCTGTGATGATTGTGTTAACTGCACAAATTGTTTGTAGAGCATGTGTGTTTGAACAATATGAAATCTGGGCACTTTAAGAACAGGATAACAGTGATTTTCAGGGAACAAGGGAGATAACTTTAAAGTCTAACTCTCTGTGGGCCAGGTGGAACAGAGGCATATTTCTCTTATTACCGAAAATGGGTAAGATAAATATTGCTGAATTCTATCCCCAGTAAGGAATATTAATAATTAACAGCACTGGGAAAAGAATGCATTTCCAGAGGAGGCCTCTGAATGACCACTCTGGGAGTGTCTGCCTTATGCAGATGTAAATAGGGATGAAACAGTCTCCTGCAGCACCCTCAGGCTTGCTAGGATTAGGAAATTCCAGCCTGGCAAGTTCTAGTCAGATCTATTCTCTGCCCTTGAATCTTGTTTATCAATGACAATGTGTGCACAGCTGGACATGGAAGTTCATTAGTGATTCTAGTTTTGCCCTGACCTTGTGATCTTGCCCTGACCTCCTGCCTTGTGATCTTTTGTCCCGCTTGAAGCATGTGATCTCTGTGACCCATACCCTGTTCATGCACTCCCTTACCTTTGAAAAATTGCTAATAAAAACTTGCTGGTTTTATGACTCAGGGGCATCATGGAACCTGCCAACATGTGATGTCTCCCCCAGACACCCAGTTTTAAAATTTCTCTCTTTTATACTCTTTCCCTTTATTTCTCAGACCAGCTGACACTTAGGTAAAGTAGAAAAGGACCCACGTGAAACATTGGGGGCTGAGTTTCCCCCTATATAGTATTATAAATAATCCATTTTAAAAATTAACTGCTACTAGTATACAGTTGTGGTATTTTCACAAACTAACCACTATTTCTTTCTAAGGACTAATTTATTTTTATATAGAATTATGGTTCTATTTAATTCACCCCTTTTCCACAAATCAATACCTCCTTTTTTAGAACTGTAATTACTGTTACTCTTCCTAATGGTCACTTAATAATTGGGATATTTGTATCCTTAAAAATAAAAGTTTTGTTTTTGTTTTGTTTTGTTTTTTAGCTGGGCTAAGTAAGCAAGCTAAGCTATCTTAAACAACCACTCTGTGCCAAGGGACTTACATAGTCTTATTTCATCCTCACCATATCTCAGTAAACAACAGCTTTCCCATTTAACTCATAATGAAGCACAAAGCTCTGTTTTTTCAATCATTTTTATGTTTCTGAAATATATCGTTCCTTCAGCAAAATACAGTAGTACCAGTGCAGTATTTATACACACTGTGAGTCTATGGAAGACTAGGAGAAATTTAGCTACATCACTTAATTCCAGCAGGTAATTTTTTTTATGTAGACATCACTAAATATTTATTAATTTAGTTAACATCACTCACTTTATTTCGAAAGTACTTGTAATGAAAAGCATGTTTAAGCTTATTTCTAAATATTGACATTATATCCTGTAAGGTTGTATTAGTATTTTCCACAGAAACAGAACCAATAGGATCTCTCTCTCTCTCTCCTTCTCTCTCTCCCACTCTCCCCTTGCTTTAAAAGCACCACCACCACCAACATAGCTATGTTATTCATATTGATTAATTGCTTGTATCAGAAATCAAATACAAACAGTAAAAGTTCTCAATGTCTTGCATAGGCTCAAATTTAAAATTTTAATGTATGCAATATTAACAACCAATGCATGCAAGTCTTGCTTGATATCCTCATTTGTTTCCATATGTAATATTAAAAATATAGAACCTAATAAGATTCTGTTTCCTCTTGTGTTTTAGCAATTCTGAAAATTGTTCTGCTGCAGTTAATGGATTGGATTTTTTTATTTTATTTTTTTATTTTCTCTGTTTTGGCTTTTAACTGATCACAAAACATTTCAGGCTGAGACCTACCTCAGAAGGTTTATCTCAACCACCCCTTCAATATTATAATGTTAATTCCTGCATCGTGGTGTTATATGTCCCATTAAGGAAGCACTGCTAGGGACTGTGGTCTTTACTCGTGGTGGGTTATCCTCTGATTATGCTTTAATTAAATGTTTACATATCTGTCCATTCCATTTAATCAATAGTTTTTCAAAGGTAAGGGCCATATCCTGTTTATGTCCTCAGGATGTAATATGATAATGCAGAATAGATATCAGGTTGGTTGAGGGAATTAACATAAAGAAAAGGGCCAGTTACTAACAGGAAGGAAGCTGAGTTACCAAGCCCACCACCAAATTCTATAACTTTGAGCAAGTCAGTTGTAGACTCTATGCCGCTCCCCTCACCTAAAGGAAAAAAAAAAAAAAAAAAAAATCAAGTTACTAGATGGTACCAATTTATTTTATTTAAAGCATTTTCTGTAATATTTAGCTCTGAAGGTGTTCAATGAATGCTTCCTTCATGAGTACACTATTAGTTGAGCCTTCAAATTTCTCCTGGTTAATCTGAACCACTGTCTAGAAATTATCCTCGACGAACCCCATATTGACAATGTCATTTATGGATAGAATGTCATCCATGAGCAGAATTGGATACTATTTTCTGATTTCTTAAAACGACATCCACTGTTGAAATTTTTTAAGTTGTTAGGGACATTAAGAATAAGCAAATCGTGTTTCATAATGTGTATATGTAGCCATGATAGATGCAAAATTGAGTTCAGAAATCCTAAGAGAAAAGAGCTTACACAGAACTGCATATGATGTACTAGTTTTAGGAGGAAGCATCACATAAAAGGTCTAGTTAAGAAGAATAATTGCTTCCATTTCTTATTTTGTCCGAGTGATATTCACATAACATTCCTGTAATCAACTGGCAAATTTGCTGGAGGTAACACAAATGTCCAATTAGCCAACACTATTTGAACCAAACAATAGATATTCCAAACAGGCTTACCCTAAGGAGGTCATTTTCCCTGTCTAATTCTTTGAACATTATGCTTGAAATATTGAAATGCAACACACTTGTGTTTCATGACTGTGCGTACTTTAGCAGGAAGGAGCCAACAACTCTTTTCAATTGTACCCATGCCTATTTTGGTAGAATATCATGAAGAAGAACCCTTGCTTGTTGAAGTGCACACTCTGCTCTAGAGACCTTCCCTCATCATTTGTATTCCTGCAAAGTTTAATTACACTTTCCTTCTAAGCCTTACTATAATAAACTTAGTGTCAGCATTTTTCCATAACTACCTCCATATTTTAGGATTTATAGGTTCAGTTTGAGGAACATCTTATACTTTGGAGATTTATTTTTTCATTTATGATTAACACATAATAATTGTACGTATACTTAATTTCTCTCAGCCTGTTTATTTCAACTTAATATGTAGATATTTTGTTTCATGGGAAAAATAACAAAGAATGTCAAAAACAGTTTCTAATCTTTGTGAGCAAGCAATGAGCAGGATTTGTTTTTGTCAATGTTAGATGGAATAAACTTATTTAACTATTTTTATATCCACAGTACTTGTTGTCAGAGCATACAATTCTTTCTTAAGTGTTCCTGTTATTTCATCTCATTTCTACACCTTATACCTACTTTTACTGTAGCACATGGCATAGTAAAAAGTTATCAGTCAGCTAATGTTGCAATAATTATGCATAACATATTACCCAAACTTCATGGCTTAAAGCATTGAGTATATTGGTCTCACTCACTTCACATTGTATCAACTGTGGATTGACTGGTTTCACCTGGGCTCACTGCTCTTTGTTTCAAAGCTGCAAGTTGCCTGAGCTTAACTCCAAATAATGGATTAGATTTAACTCTGCTCTACTTGACTTTGAACCTCTATAATTAACTATTAACTGTCTCAAATTTTATTCTATTTGTAAGTTAACAAGTTTCCTCTCACATTTTCATAGAGGCTGACAGAAAACATGAGACTCTTTGGGCAGTGACCGAGGATGCTATTACTTATATTACTACTACCATTATTTTATTGTATTTTTAAATGTTCATACCAAAGCAGACAGCATGAGATTCATGTTTGCTTTAGTTTCTTTTACCCCTTAAACTTTACGGAGTTTATGTGGAGGCAGGACCTGGTGGATGTTTTACACTTACTGGGTCGGTGTCATACTTGAGGAACCCTCAGCTTAGGAAATCCAAATATTTAAAAAGTGACTTCTAGCAAACCTGCCCAGCCATTACCCCAGATAGAGCCATTATCTTTATTTTTCTGGTTAGAAATCTGCTCTCTGTCTCAGAGGGAAAAGCCATCTCTAACGTCTAAGACTGTTTTCTCTTTAGACATTCAGGCAATGATATTCCAGAACAAAGCAGTCAATGCTTTTTGCTCAGAAGAAATACAGAAATATGAGAGATCCATGTAGAATTTTCTCCAAATATACTCTTTGGACCAATGTCTACCCAGGGTATGTTCTTCTCACGGTAAATGGCGTGAGTACATCTGTCAACCTTCCGCTGGACAAAGTAAGGCATACTACTAATCCAAACTCAGTGTGGCAGGGAAATATACCCCACTCCAAATGAAAAACAGAAGACTGTATATTTGCCGAGCAATAATCCAACCTCTAGTCAAAGAATGTTGAAATTAGTTAGCTTCTCTTTGATGCTAATGCTAATTGTGGTTAAAGACTATGTTTTATCCACCACTGTATTTTCCATGCACTGCCAGATTACGTCAGTATGTGATAAGCTTTTTTTTGATTAATGAATCAATGTGCATATCAGTATGTTCAGCATAATTAATACAAATATATAATATTTAATGACTACTACTGCGGTTGCAACATGGTACTTAAAGGACATTACAAGAATGTGGTCCCTGGAGCTATATTGTCAGTGTTCTAATCCTGTTTGGCACTTTACCTGGCAAATTACTCACCCTTTATATATTAGGTTGTGGCAAAACCTACAATGACTTTTGAACCAACCTAATTCCTTATCAGTAAGAGGGGGCTAAATATAGTATCCCCCTCATAGAGTTGTTGTGAGCATCAATTGAATTAATAAATAAAAAGCACTTAGAACCGGTCGGACAATATATCAATTGCCATGAGTATTGGGTATCATTATTACCAGGCATATTGTTAGGAAATTTATATGTATGAATCCTAATTCTTATAATAACCTATGAGATTGGTATTATGCCTATTTTACATATAAAGTCATTAACTCCTGAATTATTTAGCAATTAACTAAAATTAATATCTCCTTCCACTACCAACAATCCATTATTTCAATTAAGCTAGAACTATTATATCTATACAAGATAGATAATCAAGGGTGAATTTTGAATATTTATAAGGTAGCTAAATAGGCTATCAATATTTACTCTCTATTTCACAATTTTAAAATCTTCTTATAAAATTATGAGATTCTTTGCCATATAAATAGGTAAGATATCAATAATAATAATAATGATAATCATGATTATAATAACAATACTGAAATTTTTTTAAAATAACAGAAAATAACCTCAATTTTTGAGGAGTTTAATGTGTCTTTTTGGATTAGTGAAATATATATGTATATATTCACTGAAATTTTTCTCTATAATGTTGACAATCTTTTACAGTTTCAAAATGCTTTACCATGGTTTTAATTTTGATAATATAAGGTGATCATCAAGTTAATAGTTTTTTTTTTTTAATTTAATACGTAGGACCCATTTTAGCTCTCACTTTCCAAGTGAACGTGTAGGCATGTTCCTCATTAATGGATTTGCCTATCAAAATTCCAAAACAAAAAGGTACCTAGTGTGGGCTATTACTGAATGACTCATACTTCTAAAATCTGTCATGCTTTTTTCCTACTCACCACCTAAATAGATTATAGCTCTTCCTCTAACACGAGTGTGCTCTTTCCATTGACCTTAATAGATCTTGATTTCCTGCTATGCTTTTTTGTGCATTATTTTTTGTGTGTCAGTGTGCATTTTATTAGGGCTGCTTTTGTATTTCTCTCTGTTAATTAGTTAGTGACTAAGATAGTAAGAGATTTCTTTTGGGAAGATTTTATCTATCAGGCCTCACAGAAACAATATTCATTTCATTTTATAGCTAAAATCTTTCACAATGGAAGAGCAAAATAAAATCTGTAACAACTAATTATCTCTACCACAAAATTATTTACATTTTTTCACTAAAATAAACACTATAAACACTACCATAAAAACTCTTTACCATATTATTTCAAATGTTTCTTTAATTTATAACATACTTTGTTTCATATATGATTATTTTATAAATTTTGACCATCATGTCTTCATGGCGTTCCATGTTTTATCAATAAAAGTAATCTCATCCAATGTTTCTGAACTCAAATTTAACTTTCTTGAATCTGAATTCTTACTATATCCATTTTGTTTTTATTTTTCTGCTGTTCAGGTTAAAATTTTTTTCAATTATAATAAATGTGCTTATATAATTCAAACAGTAAAGGTATATATATTACAAATTGTCTCTTTTTGATCCTTTGTTATTCATGTATCATAGTCAATGTTAATAATTTATTATGGTTCCTGGTATAATTTTTCTGTTATTACATGAAACATACATTTACAAAAGTTTTTGTTTCCTTATTAAAATTCCGATGTCTGAAATACTTGGTAATCTATAGATGCCTTCTTTGCTTAATAAAAAAATATGACTTCTAGTAAAAATTTATAGTTCCAATTCATTCTTTTATATAATAACCAGAAAGAGTTTATTATTATTATTATTATTTTGCTTTCCCAAGTAATGGAAAGCATTTTGCAGGAGGTCCCTACTAACTAGTATAATTACGTATCTGTGTGTTGTTGTTCCCTTGCTTACTAGGGAGATTGAGTCACTTTTGGGAGGGTCATGATTTAGTTTCCTTCTCCTATTCAAGTCCTTCCTCCATATTTTTTTGTTGCTTATTTATATATATTCTTTATGTATTCTGTATTATAGTTTGTGTTTCATATGTTTTGCACATGTCTCTTCCTGTCACTCATCTTTGTTTTTTTTATTACATACACATTATGTATTTTGATGCAGTAGATTTTATATAAGTTGCCTTTGTAGCTTTTGAGTTTTCATTATTTTGAAAGGTTTTTATATTAGTATAGTCACATTCATCAATCTTTCTGTATTGTAATTATTTTATGTTTAATTAGGAAATTCTCAATCTTAAAATTATAAAGCTATCTCACTTTTTGTCTCAGTGTTTTTAAATTTTAATTTTTGTGGCTACGTAGTAGGTGTACATATTTATGAGGTGCATGAGATGTTTTCATGCAGGCATGCAATGTGAAATAAGCACATCCTGGACAATGGGGTATCCATCCCCTCAGGCATTTATCCTTTGTATTACAAAAAATCTGATTATACCCTTTTTTTGTTTTAAAATGTACAATTAAGTTATTATTGACTACAGCTACACTGTTGTGCTATCAAATAGCAGTTCTTAGTTATTCTTTCTAAATATCTTTTTGTACTCATTAACAATTCCCACCTCCCATCCCTGGCCTCCACTACCATTCCTGGCCTATGGTAACCATCCTTTTACTCACTATGTCTACGAGTTCAATTGTTTTGATTTTTAGATCCCACAAATAAGTGAGAACATATGTTTGGTTTTCTGTGTCCGGCTTACTTCACTTAACATAATGATCCCCAGTTCCATCGTGTTGTTGCAAATGACTGGATCTCATTATTTTTTATAATAGATTTGATTCTTTTTACGTTTAGCTTATTAAGCTACCTGAAATTTATGGAAAGTCAACTGCCTTCGTGTCATTGCTTGAATAGTTTATTCTTCCCCGTTGATATATCTTCCTATACAACCATCTTCCCAAACATGCTTGGAACGCTTTCCTTTTATTTTTTATTGATTTATTTGCCTATTTTCCAATAACACCTGTTTTGGTTATTTTATATTTTATTAAGATAATGTCTGCTCTTCTTTAGAGTTGTCTTATTTCTTTTAGGATCCTATATATTCCACCTTAATAATATAATTAATATTATTGTACCACAAAAATAAGCTGTTTGGATTTTATTGGAATTAGGTTAAATTTGTGGATTTATTTGAAAGAAAACTGACACTTGAAAATGTTTCTTTCTTTGTTTTCTAATACTGCCAATTACTTCTATTTGATGCAGCTTTGTCTTTCCTTTAGAATTTAAGGAAAGAGAGGGTAGAGAGACGGAAATTTTTGTCTTAAAACTAGATTTCTAAAAATATAGAATCCATTGTTTTTCAATCACATAGCTTTTGTCACAGGATAACATATACAATGAACACTTAACCAAAGTTTGTGAATGTAAGTTTGAATCATGGACAACTATATTTCAACTACGTTCCCTTACAGTCCACTCCAAATACAGTTGGCCTCTGTGAGATGTGATGCCCACAGGCAGCTTGAAAGTTCTGCAGATATACGTGTGACTCACGTCTTTCCAGATGAAATCCTAGAATCTCAACATTTAAACAGAGTCTAAACATAGGACTTCGGCACCTGAGATTTCATAAGTCTTCATTTTAGGATCCAGCACTGTAACTCAGGACCGCCTTCTTACATGGCAATTACACCTCTGAGGTGTCTAACCATTGATGCTTTTAAAAAATCATTGCACACAACAACTCTAGGATACCTGGTAAATGAAGAAAAGAGACAAAATGGGAGAAGTCTTACTTGGAGAAAAGGAAGAGATCCACTTGGAAAAGAGTGTTTGGATAGGGTAAATGGGGGAGGAGAGGATGCACAATTTGGAGGAATAACATGGTGCAGGATTTGCTGTCTTGGTGGTGGGTGGGTACCTGCCTGATGTGCAGAGAGTGACTGAATAGTGCCAAAAGCAAGCTTAGTCCCCTTTCATAGGTTGCATGGATCATATGTAACCTAGTCTACCACAACAGCTAAATCTTGAGCAGCCAGGTGACGGCTACGCATCTGTGTCTTTGGCAAGCACAGTGAGGTAAGGGATATGAGAGAAGTCAATTGCAAGCTTGGTAGGAAAGAAAGTGGAAGCCATATAACTTCTCAGTACATTATTTTCACTCAGAATTTTAGAAATACACCATTCGCATCTATTTAAAAGCCTACATGCCACATACTTACTATGGAAACTGAGGGAGTATTTAAAATTATGAGTGGGGCATTTAGGTAGGTGGAATGCCAGATCTCCAACATGAATTTGAATGTAACATTGGCCCTAGTACTTCTCTTGAAAACATGTGCTGAGAAATTTAATCTCCAAATATCATCAGTATTGATTTCTAATATTGGCACAAAATCCATTTCTGACTTTAGGTAAGTGAAGAAAGTAGAGCAGTTATTTTGTCCTTTCAATAAATGACTGAACTGTATCCCTTCCTATTGTGCTCACATCAAAATTTGTTGGAATTGCCTCTTGGCAGATGGGGAGAAGGAGGAACTAAAGGCCTGGGCAGCAGTTTCTCAGTTTGATAATGGCAACATTCCATCAGCAGGCGATGTGGCCTGTCTCCTGAAACTGTGCATCTGTAACATGGCAGCCTGTGACATCCTGCCACTTTAATCCTTTTATTCCTGCTGTCAGTTTATATTTCATAAACATTTAATGCTATTGCAAAAATGTATTATAGAAATTGTAACCATTATTGTAAAATATACATCAATTTGAAAACTCATTTAATTATTATTTTTTTTTCCAAAAGAGACAAGAGAACATGTTGGAAAGATTTCCCACTAGAAAAAATTAATTGAATCTCTTCTAATGGGCATCAACGAAGAAACTGTTTTTCCTAGTTCACAGGTATGTAATTTCCTTTCAATTTTCTTCCTCTCAGTTTTTGTTGGCAACTTAGGTCTGAGAAGGAGAGAAGTCCCCCAACAATACTGATTGAAAAAAAATCACCTGTAGCATTGTCATGAGGTTCTCCCTGCTGGGCTCTGTTCTTTGTTTTCTGTTATCCTCTAGGTAGGTGCTTCATGAACACCTTTCTTTGGTTTCTTTTTACTCTCTCACTAAAACTGTTTTCATCCACGCTTCTTAGAAAAGGAGAATAACTTGATGCTGTCTGTCTGATTGGAAAATATTTGCTGGGAAAGCAATGCAAAGAAGATAAAGAGGGAGTTTCCTGCTGCAGGGTTACAACCACTGAAAATCAAATTTCCTAAGGTTTCTTTGTTGTTACAGTGAATTGGATTGTAATCTGCCGTGCCTTAAGCACTTTGCTGTGTCCTAGATACCACATTTGAAATGTTCATCTTCCAGGGTAGTTTCACATGGTTTTTGAGATTAATTAAGACGAGTTGAATGTTATTTGATGATGACAATAGTATCACAAACAAGGACAGCTGTTTATCATGTCCCATGCATTGTGCTTTGCATTGAACATGCATTAGATAATTTAACCTTCACACAATACTATGAGGATTATATTATGACTGTTTACTCTTTGATGGCAAATGTACAAACTGAAGGTCAAAGATGCTATGAAACTTATCGAGGACCACACAGCTAGTGCATTTGGGGTATAATTCAATCTCAAGGAATATGACTTCAGTCTGTGCTCTTAACCTCATGAATACAGTCTCCAGTGCACAATGACCAAGTGTGTTCACCTTACAAATTGTCAGAGAATCTGTGACAGGTTTCTAACAGTAGGTGAACTGAAGTATTTAATGAGTGAATTAATTATTTCCTTCAACAGACATTTATTAGGTGACTCTGTGCCAAGCACTGCTCTGGGCACAGGAGATACAGCTGCAAACAAGTCAGAGAAAGAACCTGTAGCCATGGAGATTGTATTCTTGCAGATGGATGAGAAAATGATAATTCCCCCAGTTTACCTTGTGCATTCGCTGGGATGTTAGTGACGTTTTCATGAATCAATGAGTGATTTGAATACTGCAAATTCAGGCTGCAAGAATCAGTGCTTTAAGCATTAATTTTACTTGTCATTGTGACAAGAGTCGTGTCTTATTTGTGTGGGCATTTTCTTCCATGAGCACAGCACCTTGATAAGTAGTCACTAGTGGTTCCTCAACAATTATTTATTGAATGATAGATTGTTATGAACTTTAAAAATTATATGCTACTTTCTGATTTTAAAAAGAGAAGAGGGCAATTTGTTCTTTTAAGTAACATGTCTAATTCTTAATAATGGGCCATGGGCTTTCTGAGTAATTTGACTTCCAAGCCTTAATCAGGAAAGTGGAATTTCAAAGCAGTGTTATGTATAAACAAATGCTGGATTAACAAAGGTGTCCAAATACTTTCTATTAAATAAATATTCTAGTTTTAGCTTTTTAAAAAGGGCCTTAAAGTGGATGTGAGAACACAGTCTCAGTTTTCAAGGGTATAGATATTTGGAGGAAAAAAAAAAATTGGAGATAGGTATTCCTCTAATTCTGCAGAGCTCACCAACAAGATCAGCCATTAAAGAAATAGAAAACCTTCTCTTGCCTTCTTATAAATGTGGAAATGGGAGCAAAGGCAGGACTAGAATCTAGACACAGTCTGAAGCCAGTTGGTTGTACCCTCAGTGAATTAATTCATTCTTTACTTCATTCAATACACTGACCTGAATGTATGCTCATAAGCAGTCATAGACCTTGTCCTAAAGGAGTATATTGTCTGGATAAGATGGCCTGTGTATATTTGGCTGAGGAAGTCTCAGAGCAAATATTTCAGAGTGCAGCGAAGACTGAGAGAGCAGCAACTAACTACATGGGGCAGGGAGGAGGAGGGAAGTCTGGAAAGGAGAGTGCATTGGAAGGCAACAAAATAGAAAGGATCCTAACTAGACCATGCAGGCTGTTTATATTGTTCTGATTCCTCCTAAGAAATGCAACTTGTTGTACGCAGATATAAATGAATGTTACAATTTTAATCACCAGGAATCAGTGTTATCAGGATTATATGGAGGAAAAAAAAAAACAGAAAACAAGTGTGCCTTAATAGAATCACAGCTGCAGGTTTCTCAGATACTTTGGAGCATGATGGCTGGAAAGACCAAAAAAAACCTTTTAATAATGAAACTCAGGGAAATTTTCGCAAAAACATTTCCTACTTTTTTTTTTTTTTTGATGGAGTTTCACTCTTTTTTGCCCAAGCTGGAGTATAATGTCGTGATCTCAGCTCATTGCAACCTCTGCCTCCTGGGTTCAAGCAATTCTCCTGTCTCAGCCTCCCGAGTAGCTGAGATTACAGGCATGTGCCACCATGCCTGGATCATTTTGTATTTTTAGTGGAGATGGGGTTTCACCATGTTGGCCAGGCTGGTCTCAAACTCCCGACCTCAGGTGATCCACCCGCCTTGGCCTCCCAAAGTGCTGGGATTACAGGCGTAAGGCACCACACCCGGCCAACATTTCCTACTTTCAATAACTCTTGCACTATCAGAGCACTGAACCTAAGATGATAATTGTATGAAACTCAGATACAAGGGTTTAAATCTGTAATAGCACATCAGAAGCCACTCCTGGCTTCTCCTGGGACTTTACGTAACCTCTAACATTGCATCTATATTCAGTTTATTCCTCCAAAATATGATGTGATTCCAGTTAAAGTAACCAGATGGGCTTGGGTAATACTAAACTATAAGAGTTTTCAAAGACAAGGTGTTAACTATTGATAATATTTAAACTCAATTATATTACTCCTCCTCCTTTAAACTTACATTAGAAGAGATTTTCAAGTGCCATTATATAAAATATATAAATTGACTATTTAAAACTATATATATTTTTTGCAGACTAGCTCATGTGCTGGAGATTTTTTTTAAAGTCCTTTCTAAAATTTAACAAAACTCAAAATGTATAAAACTGAGCAAGGATCTCTAAATAAATCCATATTTAAACTATTCATTATTTTTGGCCTCTTAGTAAACCACTGCAATTATAATTTTAAATGCTCTTTGATTAATATAAATATATTTTTGTTAATAATATAAGCCCTGTAGTAATTTAAACTGGAGACCTTTCTTTCCTTATGCTGAAAGCATTAATAGAAAAAGAAAATTTGATAGAAAAATAAACCAGAATGCAGTGATGTCAGAAATCACTTCGGCTCTAATCTTGAGACCTTTTGGAATATTCAACATGAGTGACAAAGGAGTGAGATTTGCAGAATAGATGGGAGAGACTGTGGGACAAGTATGAAGACACTACTCCTTTCTTCCAAGCTTAGGCTCAGTGTTCATCCCTATGGGAATCTCCTTTATGCCAAATTCTTCCTGAGATCCATTGTCTCTTTTTATTTGACTCCAGATTAGAGCAACTTGTTACTCTACAGAACCCACTGTACAAATGATTTATTATTATTTTAAGTCCTTGATATTTGGGGATTGTTACATTCTGGAAAACAAACTTGCTTATCTTGACTCATTCAATCACCTTCCTTATACAAGAGACATATTAATTCAAGAGACCTTATACAAGAGACCTGGAATTCAAGATAAGGAAGTTTGAATTGGAAAACTAATTGAGGCTTTGGATTTCTTGAGTTGATTCCTTCCAATTTTGTTGTTTGTTCCTTTCTCTATCTAAAAGTAATGTAAATTTAATAAACACACATTAACTCAGTCAATTGATTGCAGGATGTGGAGATATTCTCATCTTCCCTCCCAGCTCACTGCCTTGGATATCGAGCAGACTGTAAGTCTCTGTGGCAACTCCTGTAATGTTAATTCCCTGATAGATTCTCAATAGTCTGTGAGAACATAACCACTGGACTCATTCCAGGCATTTATGTCATAAAATTTCTTGACAAATCTGACACTGATTGGCAGACTTGCTTGCAGCTGGAAATACAGGCCAGAACTAAAAGCACATCAGCTCAATGATTTTGCTTGATACTTGACTTTGTGAGCCGAAAGTTATGAAAGATGAACTCAGTTTACAAGGGAAAGGACACCTGTTCTACTGCTTTACCCATCTGAAATTATTTCTTCAAACTCAGAATATACTAATCAGGAGCATAAAGGGTTTTTTTGAAGAAATATCAGAGTTCTTTTTCCAGTTGCTTTCTATAGACAGCACAGCAAGATGGATGGCTTTTGCAGGTTAGACCATCTTAGCCTAAAGTCCTAAAGTAGATTCGCTCTCAGCAGGCTCACAGATATTTGTTTGTCAATGTATGGGCTAAATTGTTTTCTGGTCCTGTGTGATTAGTGTTAGTTTTGTACATTGTCTCTTCAATGGTTATATGATTATCTTTTCTCTAATTAAATTTATACTCCTGGTATCCCAAAATGAATGAGAGGCTGCCTGCCTACCAGTTTAGCTTTAGTGATTTTTTTATGCTGCATAATGGAGTACTTGTAGAATTTGTTGGGAGATTTATGAAACATATCTCTTCAATAAACTTGTATTGTTATTTCTTCGTGGGATCCCAAAGAAACAATTGTCTCTATATGATTAAAACTTTATATTTTCTCCTAAACCAATTGCTTATTTGGCATTTCCTGTCTTGGTTAGTGAAACTTTATTCCCCTCAGGTAAATGCCAGACTCTAGGCATGGAGAGCTTTGAACTGTCCTGCAAGATTGCAAATTCTATTTCTCATGGCCTTTGGTCATATCATTTATTGCCCTATATTACATCAATTAACATGCTTATCTTATCTTCATTATTAGATGAAAAATGAGAATTATGCTTAATTCATATTTCTACATTTACTTATTTTGTAAAGATGGGATCTTTCTGTTGCCCAGGCTAGTTGTGATTTTCTGGCCTCAAGTGATCCTCCTGTATCTGCCTCTGAAAGTGCTGAGATTACAGGTGTGAGCCACTGTGTAGCTAGATTACTTTTTATCCTTAACAAATCTTTCAAAAGTTCTTCTATTTATATAGTAGATGATTGATTTATGTTTGTTGAATGAATGGGTAATTTTAGATTGAATTATTCTGAATTTTCACTTCAGGAATACTGAGGATTTGAACGCTTAATATTACTTTAAATGAGAATTTCCTAATATGCTATATTACTTTTAGGATATCTATGAAAGGAAAGCTGGAAAGTGATTTAAATGTAAGTACAAATCAAGGCGCTGATAATCTTCATGAGATATACTTCTGACATTATGATGCAGATTCAATATGTTCTTTGGCATATGCTCACAAAGCAAGTACAAATTCTGTCTGACAATGTCACTCCTGTTTAGGCCACCTATAATACTTGTGGGCATTGTAGCAAGAGAATAAATAAAGACCCACATACCATAAATTTATGTTTTTAAAAGTTATAGATAATGCTAATTATATGCTAAATAAAATGTGTTCTTCGCTCCTACCTTGAAAAAGTAACTTCCTAATCACCTTGAAGGGTAGGTTCAAATTGTGATCTCTTAGACTCTTCGCACTTCTCAATTAGAAGGTAACAGCATAGAAAAAAGAACAGCTTTAGGCTGCTGCTGCTGCTCCTCTCCCCATCTCTTCTTCCCGCTTCGCATCCTCCAACTCTGGGCAGGGCCTTGCACTTACATGAACACTAATATATATAAATTAAAAATTTATTTACACTTTCCCACTAACATTTGCCACTTGGTTAGCCATTGAGCCTACTGGTATATACACCTGAGGTAGGTCTGCACTGAGCATGATGGGCCAATGAGGAAGCCCACACAACCCTACAAGTGGACTTAGGGCCATTTGAGAAGGGAATCCCTGGGATGTTAATACACAGAGTGTAGGTTACAGGTGGGGTGCTAATCATCCCACTGGTAGACCCGTCGGGAGGCTATGCCAGAGGCTGCTGTTACCTGGGCATATGGGTAGTGTTTCTGGTTCCTAAACATCTCCCCTAAATATACTATTTAAATCTTATGAAGATATAGTCACCATTTATAGCTTCATGTACCTTTAAGAGAAATTAATGTTTCATCCTTGAGAAAGCTACAGTTAATGAAATTCATGAAATGAACATATGTAGACAATTCTGAATTCTTGAAATATGCAGCAGAATATGTTGCAAAAAGCTCGGGGGTGCAAGTAATCAAAACAGTGATTATAATCATGTGTGAAAAAGATTTATGATAGTGGATGAACAAGGAAATAAAGAAACAAAGGACTCTGCATAAATTGTTCCAAAACAATGAGAATATCCATGAAAAATTGAGACTGAAAAAAATCTTGCTGCAGAAAGCTTACATCGGGATAGCTAAATAGACCCAGTCTGTCAAAAATATCTAGTTTCCTGATGCATTAGAGAAGAAAGGGGTCTGCATCTGATAAGGTAAAATCCTTTGCCAGGAAGGCTTGATCAAACTTCTTTTTATTTAGTTCAAAAATATTTTAAAAATTGAATTTGAGAGACTTCCACTAAAATTATCAGGAGAGCTGTAATATTAGAAAAAATTTCTAATATTAATTTGTGATGGCTCTTTCAATAATAACTATAAAACCATACTATATGTTTCAAAATACAAATTAATGTAGTGAGAGTTAATTTTTAGGAATAACATAGCTTTACAAAAGTTGTGACTTGATGTTTGTGGATGGCAACTGAGAACACTGAAAAAAACCCCTGGATCCAGATCTTGGCTTTAGTTGGAATTGCAGCACTCACTAGATGTATAATATTGGGTAAGGTACTTAAACGGGATTACTTTGAGAAACAGTTTCTCAACATAAAATTAGGACAATGGTATCTAACATGGTTGTTGTGAAGACTAAATGTGACTACATGTGACAGTGCTTTGTAAATGGCACTGTGTGGTACCATTGTTATACACTAGTATTAATATTATTTGTCTTAACTCCCTCTTACTATGATTTCTAAAATATATCATATATACAAAGTGTGCATTCCTCATAAGTTATTTACTTCTTTTCAGCTCAGTAGCAGTTAATTCTTTAAATTTGAATCACTATAGAGCTTCGTTTCCGTCATTAAAATGACTGATCTGAATCAAAGTGTCTTCTTGTTTTTGCTTTTATCTGACCAAGCAATTAGGATCAATTAAGTAGTCATCTATTTGACTGTTTGACAACTGAGACTTGTAATTAAAATGAATAGCTCAGCTGTGTTTCTGGTCAATCCTGCATAATAGCCAACATTATTTTAATGATTTTTTTCTTCTGAAGAGAGTTAAACATGATGAAAATAACAAAACATAAGGTAAGAGACTTTTGTATCATATTCTACAATATGTATGTCTTGAAGAAATAAAAAAGCATATTATGTCAGCAAACACATTCCAAAATATTAAAAAATTGCCAAATGAGGTGGAAATCTTTCAAAGTTAGGGGAAAATATACTGTTGGATAGTCAACTATGAAGATTAAGCAAAGCCACAAACAAACAAATAAATGATTATAGATATGAACTAGAAAAAATGGGAAAGGGTTAATGAAGAGTTAGAATTCAAAGTGTGTGAAACTGACATTAAATACAACTAAATTTTACCTTGTATGACATACATGATGATTACCATATCAGTAAGAGCCTGACCTCAGCAAAATCTGTGGCACAAACAAAAGTCTTCTTTGGTCTCCACTGCTTCTTTTACACAAACTCTTAAGTGTTTGTGCTACTCTTTAAATCCTTTATGCCTTTATATGGACTTGTGGCTTTTCAATGTATCATAACTCCTTAGGGTATGATCTGCAATGTTGTCTTCTCCTCCCTCTTTTTGGGGAAAATACTTATTTTATTTGTTCATTATGAAAAACTTTCAACATGCACAAATGTGGACAGATGAACATAAAATGAACTCAGGTATCCATTCTCCAGCATTAAAAACTATCACTCTATGGCAAATCCTTCCCCACCTACACACTGTCTACTCCCTTTCCCATCTGTAAAGTCTTCAGTCTACATATACTTAGATATATGTTATATAGTTGAGATGTATTTTAAAAACCCAGTCACAATACTATTTTTGTACCTAAAATAAAAAGTAGTTCATTAGTACCACCAAATATCCAGTTAGTATTCAAAATTAGAACTGATTTATACCTTTTTTCACATTTAATTTAATAAATATATAAATAATGCCTATGTATTATAATAATGGACATGTATGTCATGCTCTTTTAATCTATACATTTTGCCTTCATATTTTCCAGCCATTTCTGCCACCACTCAATAATAAAATAGTTAAACACTAAGTGTCAAATCCTATGGAAAGCTAATCCTTCTAGTTTGACTTGTGGCTTCTAATCATTAGAAAAGCACTGCAAACTGGACACTGATACCCTTATTTTCTCTTGCCTAATACTGTATTTCAAATATAGGGTTCTGACTACAAGTTCTGCATTTTTTTTGCATGATACCATGAACCTTTCCATTTTATCCAAAAGGCACACAAAGGTACCATCATCTATATTTTTACTGCTGATTCCATTGCCATGCAGTTCTCTCCCACAACCATGTTATTCATCAGACAAAGGAGGAATCTAATGCATTTCTTAAGATAAATTAATCCTGTGAAGAGCTTAATGAAAACTTAGATATGGAGTGGTACATAAAATGCACGATTATGGATTAATTAATAACAAGTCAACTCAAACTCACCTCATTTCATGATTTTGACAGCATCTAATTTTACTTGAGTGATGGATGGGGGAAGAGCACAGAAAGATAACACATGAACTTTATTAAGAAATTTTATAAAACCTCTCACAGTATTCTTGTGGCAGTGATAAAGAATTGGAAGTTGTATGTTAGTAAACTCATTTAAATTCAAAGAGCCAAGACAAATAAAATTAAAAAATGTTTCAGGAGCTAGGAGGCAAGATGGCTGACTAGACGCAGCTGCAAGCAACATCTGCTACCGAGGGACCACAACAGGAAGACTGGAGCACTCCTAGCAGACCTTCAGAGGGGTGGCATGGAGAGTGGACTGAGGGAACATACAGGTGCTGGAATGAAGTCAGGGGAAACTAGGAACCCCAAACAAGGCTACCACTCACTGGGACTCGTTTTCAGTCCCCAGTGACTCCTGGGAAAGAAGGGAGCTGAGAAGACAAGAAGCAACCTGCCATGTGGAGCAACCACTGTCACCAAACTGATCAGTGCCCCTGGGGGTTGTGGAGACTCTTGCTGACAGGATTCCAGAGGTCCATGGTCCTGCCAGCAAGAGACTCCACAATCCCCAGGGAAACTGGAGCTGGCAGGGAAAGCTGCTTAAATACCTGGTAGGGGCAGAAATCCAGCAGGTGCAAAGCCCAGAGGTTTTGGTGTGAAAGCATCTGTAGTGAAGCATGGCCAGGGGCACCTACTCTCTAGGCTTGACTCTCTCCCATAGGAGACTTTAGTCCTAGGGGACCTGTTGGAGCTGAACTCTCAAGGTGGTTTTGCATAAGACGAGACTGGTCTGACGCGAGCTACTCTTGGTCTGCTGGCCTTTCTGTGGGCCCCAGCCTGGCCATACCTGCTTGCAGTGCAGCCTTGGATGACCAGGTGGGGTACCACCTGGGGGCCCACATCATATTGCCTGATGTAGCAGACCATACTGGACCAGTGAAGAGCTCTAGTAGAGTGCACCTGCAGATGCACACCAGCCAACCCAGGCCCTCCCCTCACCACAGCCTTCCCTGAGCCACTTTGCATGTATGCACTCTTCCACGGCAACCCCCCAACTGTACTGCCATTGCTGTTGGAACATTCACAGGCATGGAGACCATCAGCCACATGCTGGCTAGCACCCAAAACCTGCACTGCTGGCGAGAAACCATGCGGGGACACCAGTGGACCCACCTCAATTCCCAGCAGCAGCTGCCACACATGGAGGGCACACTCAGTCATGTGCCTAACAGCATCCTGCCTGATGCTAACACCACTGCCAATGCAAATGTGTGCAGGAATGCTGGTGGAGCCCCTCCCCTCTCCCATGTCATGCTGTTGCCACTGTTGCTGTGAATGCCAGCATGGAAGCTGGTACCCCTGCACCTACCAGTACCCTGTTGCAGCTGAGAAGCATGCAACCCATGGTGCTGCCACTGCTGGTGGCATGTGCAAATGAGGACGGATCCCTCTGCCACCTCCCTAAGAAGCACAGTGGCTGGCACCACCCATTGGAGTGTTGTGGCCAGCAGTCAGGAACAACTTGGCCCCTCCAGTGCTTCAGGTTCCTTAACTCCAGGGGGCCACAGAACAAAACCAGGGGCCTGACACCAGCCCTCCAGAGTTAGAACATGCAGTCTACGAGTCCTGAAATGAGCCTTGCCCCCCTAAAATCCTCCAGAAACAAAGCCAATCAACTGAACCGACATTATACCACAATCAAACCCCCAAGACCATTGAAATATGTTTTTCAAGTTGCTTGGTTTCTCTGTCCATCTCTTGAATAAAACATACTGCTGGGTCTTGCCACATTTTGCCATTTAATTGGGGTATTTATCCAATTTATATTCAAAGTTAGTATTGACATGTGTAAATTTGGTTCTGTCATCATGATAAAGCTACTGACCCAAAGGTCAGTAGCTTTAAAGATTGAAGAAACATTAGCCAAAAAAGATGAGAAAGAGCTAGCGTAAGAAATCTGGAAACTCAAAAATCCAGAGTGTTTCTTACCTCAAAAGGACAGCACTAGTTTCCCAGTAATGGTTCCTAACCAGGCTGATAGCTAAAATGACAGAAATAGAATTCAGAAATTGGTTAGGAATGAAGATCATTGAAATACAGGATAAAATTGAAACCCAATTCAAGGAATCTAAGGATTACAAAGAAAGACGCAGGAACTGATGGACAAAATAGCAATTATAAGAAAGAATGAAACTGAGCTTTTAGAGCTGAAAAACACTCTACAGGAATTTCATAATGCAATTGTAAGTATTAACAGCAGAGTTGACCATGCTGAGGAAAGAATATCAGAGTTTGAAGACTGGCTCTCTGAAATAACTCAGTCAGAAGGAAATAAAGAAAAAACAATAAAGAATGAGCAAAACTTCTGGGAAATATATGATTATGTAAACATAACCAATCTATGATTCCTGGGTTGCTGAGAGACAGAGAGAGAAACCAAACAACTTGAAAAATGTATTTCAGGATATTGCTCATGAAAATTATCTCAACTTCACCAGAGTGGCAAACATTCAAATTCAGAAAATGCAGAAAACCTCAGAAAAATACTATACAAGAAGACAATGCCAAGACACATAGTTATCAGATTCTCCAAAGTTGATTTTTTTTTTTTTAAGTGCAGATCACTTACAAAGGGAACATCATCAAACTAACAACAGACAGATAATCGGGAAACCTACAAGCCAGAAGAGCTTGAAGACTTCTACACGGCATTCTTAAAGAAAAGAATTTTTAATCAAGAATTTCACATTTGGACAAGCTAAACTTTATAAATGAAAGAGAAACAAGATCCTTTTCAGACAAGCAAATACTAAGGGAATTTGTTATGACCAGACCTGCATTATAACAGCTCCTGAAGGAAGCACTAAATATGGAAAGAAAAGTCCATTACCAGTCACTCTAGAAACACACTGAGGTACACAGACCAGTGACACTATAAAGCAACCACACAAACAGCTTTGCATAATAACTGGCTAATATCATGCTGACAGGACCATATTTACATATATCAATACTAACTTTGAATATAAATTGGATAAATACCTCAATTAAATGGCACAGTGTGGCAAGACCCAGCAGGATGTTGTATTCAAAACACCTATCTTAAATGCAATGACACCCATAGGCTCAAAATAAAGAGATGGAGAAAAATTTACCAAACAAACGAAAAACAGAAAAAAGCTGGGGTCACAATGCTAATTTCAAACAAAACAGACTTTGAACCAACAAAGATCAAAAAAAGACAAAGAAGGGCATTACGTAACAGTAAGGGGTTCAATTCGTAAAGAAGACCTAACTACTACATATATATGCACCCAACATGGAAGCACCCAGATTCATAAAGCAAGTTATTAGAAACATTCAAACAGACTTAGACTTTCACACAACAACAGGGGGAGATTTCAACATTCCATTGGCAGTATTAGATCACTGAGGCAGAAAACTGACAAACATATGCAGGACCTAATCTCAACACTTGAGAAAATGGACCTAACAGACATCTACAGAGCTCTCCACCTAAAAACAACAGAATATACATTCTTCTCACCTGCACAAAGGACGTACTATAAAATTGAGCACAAAATTGGGCATAAAACAAACTTCAAGAAAAATTTAAAAAACGAAATTATACTAGCCACACTCTTGGACCAGAGTGCAATAAAAACAGGAATCAATGCTAAGAAAATTACTTGAAACTATACAATTGTGTGGAAATTAAACAACCTCCTCCTGAATGACTTCTGAGAAAATAATGACATTAAGGCAGAAATGACATTAAGGCAGAAACTTCTCAACATTGAACCAGGAAGAAATTGAATCCCTGAACAGAAGAGTAATGAGTTTTGAAGTTGAATCAGTAATAAATAGCCTACTAACCAGAAAAAGCCCAGGGCTAGATGGATTCCTAGCCAAATTCTACCAGATGTATAAGGAAAAGCTGGTACAATTCCTACTGAAACTATTTCATAAAATTGAGGAGGAGAGACTCCCTTTTACCTCATTCTATTCAGCCAGCATCATCCTAATACGAAAACCTGGAAGAGACACAACAAAAAAAGAAAATTTAAGGCCAATATCCTTGATGAACATAGATACAAAATCCTCAACAAATGACTAGCAAACCAAATAAAACAGCACATCAAAAACCTAATCCACCATGATTCAGTAGGCTTTATTCCTGGATGCAAAGTTCCTTCAACATATATAAATCAATACATATTATTAACTACATAAACAGAACTAAAGACAAAAAAATTATCATATCAATAGATGCAGAAAATGCTTTCATTAAAATTCAACATCCCTTCATGTTAAAAACCCCTCAACAAACTAGGCATTAAAGGAATGTGATTTAAAATAATGAGAGTCATCTATGACAAACCCACAGCACACGTCATACTCAATGAACAAAAGCTTGAAGCATTCCCCTTGAAACTCAGCACAAGACAAAGATGCCTTCTCTCATCACTCCTACTCAACATCGTACTGGGGGCCCTAACCAAATAAATCAAGTAAGAGAAAGAAATAAAAGGCATCCAAATAGGGAGAGAAGTCAAACTATTCCTGTTTGCAGATGATATGATTCTATACCTAGAAAACCTCATAATATCTGACCAAAAGCTCCTTGATCTGACACACAACTTCAGCAAAGTCTCTGAATACAAAATTAATGTAAAAAAAATCAGTAGCATTTCAAAACAACAACATCCAAGCTGAGTGCCAAATCAAGAGTGCTACTTCATTCACAATAGCCACAAAAAGAATAAAATACCAAGAATACAGCTAACCATGAAAGTAAAAGACCTCTTCAATGAGAATTACAAGACACTGCTCAAAGACATCAGAGATGACACAAAGAAATGGAAAAACATATCATGCTTGTGGATAGGAGGAGTCAATATCATTAAAATGGCCATAGTACCCAAAGCAATTTGAGATTTAATGATATTCCTATTAAAATACCAATAACGTTCTTCACAGAATGCAACACAATCCTTAACAAAAACAACAAAGGTGGAGGAATCACATTACCCAACTTCAAACTATTCTACAAGGCTACAGTAATAAAAACAGCATGGTACTGGTACAAAAGCAGGCATTTAGACCAATGGAACATAACAGAGAGTCCATAAATAAGGCCACATAAATACAACCATCTGATCTTTGACAAAGCTGACAAAAACGAGCAACAGGTAAAGGACTCCCTATTCAATAAATGGTGCTGGGAAAATTGGTTAGCCATATGCAGAACATTGAAAAAGGATTCCTGTCTTACACCACATATGAAAATTAACTCAAGATGGATTTTAATACAACCCTTAAAACCAAAAACTATAAAAACCTTGGAAGATAACCTAGGAAATACCATTCTGGATATAGGACCTGGCAAAGACTTCAAGACAAAGATGCCAAATGCAGTTGCAACAAAAACAAAAATTGACAAATGAAACCTAATTAAACTGAAAAGCTTTTGTACAGCAAAAGAAACTAACAACAGAGTAAACAGACAACCTACAGAATGGGAGAAAATATTTGCAAACTGTGTATCTGACAAGGTCTAATATCAAGAATCTATAAACAAGCAAGTTTACAAGCACAAAACAAACATCCCCATTAAAAAGTGGGGAAAGGACATGAATAGACATTTTTCAAAAGAAGATATACATATGACCAACAAGCGTATGAAAATACTCAACATCATTAATCATCAGAGAAGTGCAAATCAAAACCACAATGAGATACCATTTCACACCAATCAGAAATTAGGTTTCGCACCAACATAATTTTTAAAATTCAAAAAATAACAGATGCTGATGAGATTGTGGAGAAAAGGGAATGCTTGCACACTGCTGGTGGAACTGTAAACTGGTTTAGCCATTGTGGAAAAGAGTTTGACAATTTCTCAAAGAACTTAAAACAGAATGGCCATTTTTACCCAGCAATCCCATTACTGGGTATATACCCAAAGGACTATAAATCATTCTCCCATAAAGACACATACTTACATATATTCATCATAGCATAGAGGCGCTTTGCCGGATACCCGTATTTGAACAACTGTCAGCTCTCCAAGCCCATTGTGTACAGTATAACATAAAGTTGGGGTGGAGCTTAGCTGTTTCCTAATTAGACATAAAAGGTGCCTTTTGTCTTGCTGAAGGAGAGGAAGGGGCTAAAGCCTATGTGGCTATGGTACATGGGAAAAGAGGGACTATTTTATAATGTTCAGTTTCTCAATCATAAGAAAGTCTTTATAAGCTTAGGTTGGCCAGTTAAATATGCTAGGACAACCTGGAAGTGGAGGATAGTGACAATTCTCCACATACCCAACAGTTTGTCTGATTATGTGGAGAGGCAAAAGTCTTTGCCCACTCAGCAAATCACACAGCATCTGTGTGATTCCAACTCATATCCAAAAGTAGAATGCCAATCCGTATCTTTATGTTACCCATCCCTTTTGTTTCTTCTGAACAGGAGCCAGAGGTCACTTGCTGGCTCACAGGAATAAGTGGGATCAGTCTCTTGTGTTCTGTCAGCCTGTGCAGCTGCATAAGAGACAGGTTTGATTAGAGATAATTAGACTCAGCTGTTTATTCCTAGAAGATTAACTGCATTTGGGGTACCAGGAGAATTTGATAGGGAGGGTCCCTTCCATTTTGGGGAAAGTTGATCTGTTGGGGATTCTTCCTGACAAATATTCAGTAGGAACAAATCTCTTGGCTGGTTTGTAAAAAGATTGTCTTCCTTAGTAGGGGAGGGGAGTCTTTGGTTTCCATACTCAAGGAGTGCCTTTTACACTTGTCCTAAGTTGATTACATAATTTTGTAGCTTGAAAGTATCTATGTCTATAAGGATATCTGTAGTTGAGAAAGGCCATAGGTACATTATGTCCAAAGGGCTGAACTGCAGATTTTTGGGGGAGGGATCCCACACTCATAGCAAGGCTACAGGCACTAGAGACAGCCAGATTTCTGATGTTTCCTGGCATAGGTTAGCAAGAGTCCTTTTTAGAGTTTGATTGGTTCTTTCTACTTTACCTGAAGGCTGTAGCCTCCATGGTGAATGAAGGCAATACTGAATTCCTAGGGCTGAAGATACATTTTAGGTAACTGTCACTGTGAAAGATGGGCCGTTACTGCTCTGCAAGCTCTTAGGCAGCCCAGATTTAGGACTTATTTCCTTTAATAGGAGTTAGAAACTTCAATTGCCTTTTCAAACCCGGTAGGAAAAGACTCGATCCAACTGGTAAAGGTGACAATGAATACTAATAAATATTTAAACCCTTTACATGGGGGCATCTGAGTATAGTTTACTTACCAGTTTTCACCAGGGTACGTTCCCCTATGCTTAATAGGTCTTACTAGAGGAGGAGGTAAAGATTGGTTATTCAGGTTATCCTGGGCAGAGTTCACAGGTCTGAGTTATTTGCTTTACTGTTTTAAGAAAATCTTTTGCTATAAAAAGATGAGAGATTAATTGAAACAAGGAATCTTCCCAAATGAGTAGAGTCATGCAAATACTTAACTCTTTTTCCTCTATTAGCACCTAGAATCAACAGTTTGTTGTCACTGATAAGCCAGTCAGAAAGATCTTGAATTAAACCCTGATCTTTAGCCCATTCTTGATCCTCTTTCGTACATCTCTGTTCTATCATTACTGGGGTGGTGAGTACTAATAGGCCTACAAGTCTAACTGGCTCATTTAATGCAGCTGCTTTAGCTGCAGCATCTGCAAAGGAGTTTCTCTTTGCCACACTAGAGTCTCCTTTATGATGCCCTCTGCAATGGATTACAGCTACTTCCTTGGGCAGCAAAACAGCATCTAACAGATTTAAAGTTTCCCAGTCACATTTTACAAGAGAACCCTTAGTGGTTAGGAGTCGCCGTTCTGTCAAGCTAGAAGCTTGAGCATGAAGTACCAGAAAGCTATACTTAGAATCAGTGTAAATGCTAATTCTTAAGTCCCTTCCCAATTGCAGTACTCTAATAAGAGCTATTAATTCTGCCTTTGAGCCAAGGTAGAAGCTAGTTGACTGAGATTCAATTACCTCGTGTTGACTGACAACTACATGCCGACTTTTTCTGTTTCCCTGGTGCACAAAGCTACTTCCACCTATAAATAATTCTACCTCAGAATTATCTAGAGGCTCTTCCTTTAAATCTGGCCAGGCAGAATAAACTTGCTCCATAACTTGTGTACAAAGTGATCTATGGTGGCTGTGGGCTCAGGCAGAAAAGTAGCTGAATTTAAAGTCTGGTATACTTTTCAGTTACATCAGGAGTGTCTAGCAACAAAGCCTGATATTTCAATAAGCATTCCACAATTTATTGACTTCATCTACCAAAAGAGGAGTTGAAGCAACTGCCCTGAGACATCTAGGCCATCCTGAAGCTACGTGGTCTAATTGTTTAGAAAAATGGCTGGGTGTGGTGGCTCATGCCTGTAATCTCAGCACTTTTGGAAGCCGAGGCGGGCAGATCACCTGAGGTCAGGAGTTCGAGGCCAGTCTGACCATCATGGTGAAGTTCCATCTCTAATAAAAAAACAAAAAGTAGCCAGGCGTGGTGGTGCACACCTGTAATCCCAGCTACTCGGGAGGTTGAGGCATGAGAATCACTTGAACCCAGGAGGTGAAGGTGGCAGTGAGCTGAGATGGCACCACTGTACTCCAGCCTGGGCGACAGAACAAGACTTCATAAAAAAAAAAAAAAAAAAGGAAGAAAGGAAGAAAGGAAGAAAGGAAAAAGCAAAGCAAAGCTACTTGTCAGGGGACATTTTTCAGTTTCTTGACAAGGACACCCAGGAGGGTTCCTTGTTTTTTAGCTACATAAAAGGAAAAAGACTTATCAAGATTAGGAATCCCTAGGGCTGGAGCTGAAGCTGATCCTGATTTCCCATTGAGAGCATTAAAAGCATGTTTACACTTGCTGTCTCATTCAAAATTATCTAGATCTGATGCTTTCAGGGCCTCAGATAAAGGCTTGGCCATATGCCCAAATCCAGGCACTCATAAACAGCAGAATTCTACTATCCCTAGGAAAGCCCACAGCCACTTTCTAGTTTGGGGTTTTTGAATGCCCAGGATAGCTCCCCTTCATTCTGGGGCTATTGCTCAGGTGCCAGAGGTTAGGACATATCCTAAGTATTTAACCTCTTGAGTTGAAATCTAGGACTTATACAATGATACCTTATACACACTAGTTCCCAGAAAAGTTAGCAACTTAATGGTGCTTTCACCTGAGTCTCTTTTAGTTGGACTAGCAACCAACATGTCATCCACATATTGGATAATAGTGTTCTTATTCATTTGTAACATCCTTAATTCTCTAGCCAATGCATTAGGCTATCCCTAACCCCTGGGTAAAAACTGTCCAAGTTAATTGAGAAGCCAAATGACTATCAGGATCAGTCCATTCAAATGCAGAGATGAATTGCAAATCAGGGTATACTGGAATGCAAAAAAAAAAAAAAAAAGACATCTT
Source organism: Theropithecus gelada (assembly GCF_003255815.1). Lineage (NCBI taxonomy): Eukaryota > Metazoa > Chordata > Mammalia > Primates > Cercopithecidae > Theropithecus > Theropithecus gelada. The sequence continues at coordinate 56,979,940 of NC_037689.1, forward strand.
TAAGATCTAAGACCATAAACCATTTGGCATCCCCAGAGACCTGGGCTAACAGCATGTAGGGACTGGACAGAATAGGATGTATGGGAATGATAGTCTCATTGATAGCTTGAAGATCTTGAACAAATCTGTAGTCTACATTTGGCTTTTTTAACTGGCAAGATTGGCATATTTACAAGGAGACTCACAGGGCCTTAACAACCTTAATTGCAAAAACTTAGCTATTAATGGTTGGATCCCTTTTTGTGTCTCGGGCTTTAAGGGGTATTGTCTCTTCCAGGGGTATGGGACATCAGGCTTAAGTTGAATGCAAACTGGAGGAATCTGTAAAGTTTTGTTTGGAACCTCAGTGTTTCATACAATAGGATTTACTTGGGAGGTTATTTCAATAGGTAAGGTAGATAAGTCACCTATTGACCTTCCTCCCTTTTCACAGGAGAGGAGAAAGAGCAATCTTTCATCTGCCTTGTGATTTCCAAAAGGTACCACTGTTTGCAGCTGAGTCAACAAATATCTTCCCCAAAAGGAGGTGGGGCATTCAGGCCTGATAAGAAAGGCATGTGAGAAAGCCAAAGTCCCCGAAGAGCAGCCTAAAGGAGAGGTAAAATAATGTCTATGAGCTTGTTCATCTACACTTGTGACCGTACAGTTTTTGGGTGACAGGCCTGTTATTGTAGGTCAAAACACAGTAAACAGCTCCTGTATCCAGTAGTAAGTTAATATTCTTACCTACCACTTCAAGGGTAACCAGAGATTCCCACAGAGATATGACTAGTTGCCAAACATGAGCTGGTGTCCAATTGGAAGCTCTTGGGCCCCGTCACTCTTCAGCTTGCTTAACTATTTCTGCCATCATTGGTTCAGGTGCCAATAGCTCCCTTCAGAGTGCTGAGTATTCACTCTTCCAATGGCCAGTTTTCTCACATTATGCACACTGATCTATGCCCAAGGCACAGTGACTTGGATGCCAAGCTCTAGTTTTTCCACCTTTTTGCTTCCCTTGTTCAGGCCAAGAGCCAGAAGAAACCTTATGTGGAAGATGAGCTTAAGGTTACAGCCAAGAGCTACATTTTGTATGAGGTTCCTTTTGCTCTTTCTGCTTCCTCTGTTCTGCCCCTGTTATTAAAAGCTTTAAATGCCATATCCCAAAACTAATTGATAGGAGTCTGGGGACCCATAGCTGGTTTTTAAAGTTTCCTATAGATATCAGGGCAGACTGGGTTATAAAATGTACTCCCAAAAGGATCTGTCCTTCCCTTGAGCCAGAATCAGTGTTAGTATATTTTCTAATTGCCTCAACTAAATGCTCTTAGAACAAAGTGGGATTCTCATCTTTACGTTGAGAAACTTCCTTAACCTTTTCACAGTTAACAGGCTTTTTCATACACTTCTTCATCCCTTACAACAAACAAGTAACCATATAATCTCTCCTCCCCAGGTCCTCACTGCTACTTTGATAGTTCCATTCTGAATCTTGCTCTGGAACTGCTGCATCCCTTGCTGGATATGTATTTTGATTAGGGTTATGAGCCAATACCTCATCTGCATGGGTCCTAGCTGGTCCCACACACTGTTTCTCTTCTACTGTACAACACAGAGATGACAAAATATGCAGATCCTGGCAAGTTAAGCTATAGGTAAGAGTTAATTTTTCAAACTCATCTATGAATTTTCCTGGATCTTCAGAGAAATGACCAAACTTCTGTTTACATAAAGCCAGATTAGACATAGAAAAGGGGGCATATATTCTTACAGTGCCTTCTTCCCTGTTTGCCACCACTCTATGTGGATGAAGATTTCCTTTTGGAGGTTGATAAGAGGCTCCACTATGAGTAGTACTTGCAGGGCTATGTTCCTCAGGGTATGGTGAATATAGAGTGGGACTAAGTGGGTAAGGAGGAGACAAAGGGGTCACAATAGAACTTCCAGATGGAATAGAGGGAGAAAGGGCTGATGCACCTGAACCTTCATGGCTGACAGAAGGAGGCTCTGCTCCACCCAATCATGCCTGCTGAACTCTGGGGGGCTTACATCAAGGGATCATCTAGTATGGCTATTTTTTGTTCCCTTTGCTCTAATCAAACATGCACACACCTGTTGCAGGGTTTTATCCTGTCTGAGCAGCAAAAATGCTTGAACATACGGTATTTCATCCCATTTTCCCTCCTGCTTACAAAACAAGTCAAATTGAAGTATAGTATTAAAAACCATAGTTCCAGTAGGTGGCCATTTTTCTTCTTTTCTAAATAGTATCGAGGCCAGACCGTATTACATAGAAACACCAATTTCCCCTTTTTAAGCCTATTTAGTTTAAACTGGTCCCAACATTCAAGAAAACATTTTAGCAGTGAGTCCTTTGGGATTGATGCTGTGGTTCCCATGAAGGAGGGAGGTGATGCTGAAAGAAAAGTTCCAAATCTTGTATTGCCACTGGCCAAGTTCCACTAAAAAGGATAAGGGAAGTTTTAAGGCCAGCTGCATTAATGAGGGGATCCCTGCTGAAAATTGAATTATCTTATTCACACTGCCAAATAATATAAATGAACTGAGTCATGAATATTTATTTATTTATTTGTTTGTTTATTTATTTGAGATGGAGTCTCACCCTGTCACCCAGGCTGGAGTGCATTGGCATGATCTCAGCTCACTGCAACCTCAGCCTTCTGGATTCAAGTGATTCTCCTGCCTCAGCCTCCCGAGTAGCTGGGATTGCAGTTGCCAGCCACCACACCCAATTCATTTTTTGGTGTGTGTGTCTTTAGTAGAGACAGGGTTTCACCATGTTGGCCAGGCTGGTCTCGAACTCCTGACATCATGATCCGCCCACCTCAGCCTCCCGAAGTGCTGGGATTACAGGCGTGAGCCACTGCACCCAGCTGAATCATGAATCTTAGATAAACAGCAACATGGAATCCGACACAAGAAATGTCAAATTTCTCAATAATAATGCAAAGGAAATGAAGAGCATTTAGATGAGGATGACCAGAGCAAGCTAGTTCTGGTCAATAGTGGCAGTGTGGACTGGACAAGTAAAGCCGATTTGCCTGAATCCAAGAAAGGAAATAAGTTTTTTTAGTGTGCAAATGAAATAAAACAGCAAGGAGAAAAGTCCCCTGATTTCCATCCTAGTGCTTCTCGATTATGCCTAATAGGCACAGCTGCAGCAAGACATAACTGCATCTATCTAATCTTATTGCTCATAGCTGTTAAATACCAAGTTTCAATCAGCAATTTTAGAGATGAGGCCTTAGCAGCTAGAGTCTTAAAATAAGCCAAATATAAGTAAACCAAATCCTGCAATGCCTTTTGTTCCCAATGTTTCGCAAGCAAATGGATGGAAATTTGGAGGTCCACAGGGGAAGAAAAAGTCAAAATATCTAACACCTGTTAAATGAAGTCTCCTGAAAATGACAGTGAAACAGAGACAGGAACCAAGAAATTGATCCATGCAGTAAAAAAGGACAAGGCAAATTAATACAAAGGCAAAATTAACAAAGAAATTAACAAAGACAAAGAAAAAATTAACTATCAGTTAATTTTCTGTGGTGCCAAACCCATTCTTAGCTGAGAGGGACTTTACTGAATGGAACCTCTAACTCCCTAAATCTTAGGAGGGATTCTAACCCTCCTAAGCTGGGCTTCGAACCCAAGTTTGGTCAAGCGTCCTTGTCTTTTATTAAGAGGAGCCTTTAACCTTCTCTGGAGAGACACTAACTTCCCTAAGTTGGGCCTCTAACCTAATCTCATCCAAAACTCAGGTAAATGCATCCCACTTACCCAAAGTAAGCCAACTGATGTTGCAAGCAGATGATTTTCCTTTGGGCCGGGGGTCTCTTCAGTATATTTCCTTCATGGTTCACTAGAAAGATGTTACCAGAAAGGGGTCCTAAATCAGACCCCAAGAGAGGTTTCTTGGATCTCACACAGAAAAGAATTCAGCGTGAGTCCACAGTGTAAAATGAAAGCAAGTTTATTAAGAAAGTGAAGGGGTGAAAGAATAGCTATCCCATAGACAGAGTTGGGCATTCCTGAAAGTAAGAGGTGGAACATTCCCAGCTAAGTTGAAAAGGTTGTTTATATATAGGATAACAAAAACAAAATCATGGGGAGACGTGCTCTACTGCAAGGGTTTGTGATAAAAGATTAATTTTTTTAATTACTACATTTTGCAAGAATCATTATTATCTTTAAAGCAAAATTAGGAATGTTTTCGTTCTCAAGATATGGGGATATCAGGACATTCCTGAGCTTGGGTCTGTGTAGTAAGCATTATTAATCTGTTCCCTTAACCATAAACATCTAGAGGCCTCCAGGGAGTGCAGCCCAGAGAGTCCCAGCCTCATTTTTCCTCGCCTCATTCAAGATAGAGTTGCTCTGTTTCAAATGCCTCTGACAATATAATTAGGTGGGTTAATATGAAATCCAGGGTTAAAGCATAAAGACAACAATTAAAAAAAAATAAGCTTTGTATTTCTATAACATTTGTTAAGATGTACTTAATCCTTCTATTATTATTGAACAATTTTACAATAAAATCACAGATATTATAAGCCAGGCACAGTTAATACAAAATAAAAATAAGTAGTATAAAACATAAATAAAGGTGATAAGAAAAACTTCTGAGGAAAATGATTAACATAAACTTTTTTCCATTATAGTATGATAAAAATGGAAGGATTAATTTTATGCTTTGTCTTTCTCTTGTTGATGGAAAAGTCAAACTGTAAAATATTTGAAGACATTCATTTTGAGCCAGTGAGGACCATGACCCCATGACTCAGCCTCCAGAGATCCTAAGGACATGTGCTCAAGGCGGTTGGGTTACAGCTTGATTCATATATTTCAGGGAAACAAAAGGGGTTGTGGAAGCCAAGGTTCTTTTTATGTAGATGGAGTCTCCAGGTAGCAGGCTTCGGAAACAATAGATGGTAGTTGTCTCCTATCAGACTTTAAAAGGTGTCACACTCTTAGTTAAATATCTCCTGTATCAAGAAAATACATGGAAAGGAAAGGAGATTTTCTACAGAATATAAATTCTCCTCGCAAGAGAAGGCTTTGCAGGGCCTTTACAAAATGTGCCAAATAAATATGTTTGGGATAAAATACTTTTATTTCCTTTAGGGCCTGTTACCTGCCATGTGATGTTATACTAGAATTAGGTTGGAGCTGGTGTCTTATTGCTACAAAGGGTCTGTTCTGTCAGTCTTAGAATCTCTATTTTAATGTTAATGCTAGTCAGTTGTGTCTAAACTCCAAAAGGGAGAGAGCATAATAAAGCATTTTGACACTCTATTCCCATCATGGCCTGAGCTGGTTTTTCAGGTTTCTTTGGAATTCCCTTGGGTAAGAGGGGAATCCAGTGTCAGTTGGGGTTCTTGTATTTTATATTTTGTTTACACTATTAAACGGTATTCTACCACTTATCTTTGACTTTGACCTTTATCTTAGAAGGTAAAAAAGCCGAATGCCTGATTCAACATAATTTTTTGCATCCTTGAATTTCTGGCTGATTAAAATTCTCATGATTAATTCAGGCATAGTGGCATGTGCCTATAGTTCCAGATGCTCAGGAAGCTGAGGTGAGAGGATCACTTGGGCCCAGGAGTTTGAGTCCAACCTGGGCAACTTATTGAGATGCTACTTTTGTTTTAAAAAAAGTCTCACATTTGCAAAGAATCACAATTATATCTAATAAGCTGAGCCCTGTCAGTAATATTGTCAGGCATATCAATTAAATTTTGTGTTAATACCTGAATATTCACTTTCACAATAGGTTAATAAGTACAAAAATTAGAAAGAATAATAACTACTATTTGATAGCACAACAGGGTGACTATTATCAATAATAATTGTACATTTAAAAATAACTAAAAGAGTATAATTGGATTTTTTTGTAGCAGAAAAGTTAAATAATTGTTGGACGGATACCCCATTCTTCACGATGTAATTATTTGATGCTGCACGCCTGTATAAAAACATCTCTTATACCCCATATATATGTCTTTTTTAGGATAGGGTTGCTGGTGACAAATTCTCTTAGTCATCATTTATGTGAGAAGTTTTGATTTCCCCCTTCATTCCTGAATGATACTTTTGTTCCATATAGAATTCTGGGTTGATTCTTCTTTTCTTTCAGCACTTGAAGCATGTTTTGCCCCTGCTCTCCATAACTACCAATGAGAAATATGCTATCATCCTAATTACTGTTTCCATAATAACGTATTATTTCTTTCTGACAATTTTGTCTGCAGTTATAAGAATTTTACTTATGATATTTCTTGGTGTGGATTTTTGGCGTTTATCCTATTTGAACTTTGTTTAACTTTTTGAGCCTGTAGATTATGTCTTTTGCTAAATTTGGGAAGTGTTCAGCTGTTAAATCTTTTAATACTCTTTCAGCACCACCTTCTTTCTCCTCTCTTTTTGCGATGTTATTGTCACAAATGTTAGGTATTTTGTTATAGCCCCACGTTTTTGAGGTTTTTTCCATTTTTTTTTCCAGTCATTTTCTCTGTTTTTCAGATTGGGTAATTTGTATTTTTCTGTCTTCAACTTAACTGATTCCCCTATTCTCTCTATTCTGCTGTTGTGTCTATCCATTGAGTTTTTTTTTCCCCAAAAAAGTTAATAGCATATATTTTTATAATAGACTATATTCTTATAGAAATTTTAGGTGTGCAGAAAAATTGAGTGAAAAGTATAGAGATTTCCCACATACTCCCTTCCTCCATGCATGCCAAGCCTCCTCCAGTATCAACAGCTTGCACCAGAGTGGTACATTTTTTACAACTGTTGAACCTACACTGACATATCTTTTTTACCCGAAGTCAATAGGTTCCACACAGGTGTTACAATAGGTTACATTCTTAGTGTTATACATTTTGTGTATTTTGACAAATGCATAATGACATAAGCCTACTCTTTCATATAAGAAATAGTTTCACCATCCTAGAATCTTCTGTAGTTCACTACTTCATCCCTTCCTTCTCCAACCCTCTTCAACCACTGATCTTTTTACTGCCTCCACAGTTTTGCCTTTTCTGGAATGTCATATAGTTGGAGTCATACAGTGTGTAAGCTGACATGGTTTGGCTGTGTCCTCACCCAAATTTAATCTGGAATTGTAACCCCCACATGTTGAGGGAGAGACCTGCAATCCCCACATGTCAAGGGAGAAAGGTTATTGGATCACGGGGTTGGTTTCTGCCATGCTGTTCTCATGATAGTGAGTTTTCGGGAGATCTGATGGTTTTATAAGCATCTGGCATTTCCTCTGCTTGCATGCACTCTCTCTTTTGCCACCGTGTAATACGCGCCTGCTTCCCCTTCTGCCATGTTTGTAAGTTTCCTGAGGCCTCTTCAACCATGAGGAACTATGAGTCAATTAAACCTCTTTCCTTTATGAATTACCCAATCTTGTGTATTTCTTTATAGCAGTATAAGAATGGACTAATACAGTAGCTTTTTCAGATTGACTTCTCATAGTAATATGTACTTAAGATTTCTCTACTTATTTTTATGGCTTGATAGCTCTTTTATTTTTAGTGCTGAATAATATTATATTGCATAAACGTATCAGAGTTCATTTATCCATTCACCTACTGAAGAACATCTTGGTTACTTTCAAGTTTTCACAATTATGAATAAAACTGCATCAAACATCCATGTAAAAGTTATTGTAAGGACATAACCTTTTAACTGATTTGGGTAAATATCCAAAGAGTATGATTGATGGATTATATGCTAAGATTATATTTAGTTTTGTGAGAAACTACCAACTCTCTTACAAAGTGGAGGCACCATTTTTAACTCTACCACATAATAAATGAGAGTCATTTTGCTCCACATTTTCACCAGCATTTTGCATTGTCTGTATTTTGGGTTTTTGAAATCGTACTTCAATTTGCATTTCTCTGCTGATATATTATGTTGAGCACCTTATCATATGCTTATTTGCCATAAACATGTCTTCTCTGATGAGGTGTCTGTTGAGGTCACTAGTGCATTTTTAATAAGGTTGTGATTTTCTTATTATTGAGTTTCATGAGTGTTTTGTATATTTAGATAACAAGCCTTTATCAGATATGTCTTTTGCAAATATTTTCTCCCAGTCTGGGGCTTGTCTTTTCATTCTCTTAATAGTGATTTTCATAGAGGAGAAGATTTTTCAAATTTTAATAACATCTAACTTATTACATTTCCTTTATGAATCAAGCCCTTTGTGTCGTATCTAAATAGCATCAACCCAAGTCATTTAGATTTCATCCTATGTTATCTTCCAGGTGGTTTACGTTTTTTGTATTTTACATATAGGTCTATGATATACTTTGACCTTTGTGAAGGTGTAAGGTCTGTGTCTAGATTCATTTATTTTGCATGTGGATATTCTATTTTTCCAACATTGTTTGTTTAAAAGGCTGGTTGTTGTATTTTTAGTTCTAAAATTTCCAGTCAGTTCTTCTATAAAGAAAAAAATGTCTGCTTCTTTGCTGAGACTTTGTATTTTTTTGTTTGCTTCAAATGTGTTTATGAAGGCCACTTTATAATTTTATGATGACTGCTTTAATATACTTGTCAGATCATTCTAATATCTGTGTTATCTTAGTGTTGGCGCCTGTTGATCTTATTTTCTCAATCACTTTGAGATCTTCCTGACTCTTGGTATGATGATTAATTTTTAACTGACAACTTGATTTTTTAATATTATGTTGGATTACTTTGGATATTATTTAATCTTGTATTTTGGCATGTATCTTCCAACATCATTCCAGCAAAAATAGGAGGCCAGTGTCATGTTACTGTCATGTTGGTCTAGAAGTCCAGGATCTCTACTTCTCCACATGAAGAGTAACAATGTTGTCTTTTCAGTCTGAAAAGCTGGGACATTCAGAGAATAGAAAGCAGGTGTATTAAACTCAGTGATTTGAGTATCAGAAGTACAGGAAGCATAATGAGTTCCCCGATAAACTCTAATGACACTCAAGGGGTAAGGGATATCTTGTTACTGTTGGATGGGGTTAGGAATTTAGGATTCCAGCTAGATCACTGCTAATACAGCCTTGTTTGGGAGAGTCTAAGGCTGCCTCTTCATTGCTCCCTAATGGTCTCCATTAACACTGATGGATGGCCTTGTTACCACTAAACAGTGGTGAATGACCTAACTCTCCATTATATCACCTCTGGCATGAATCCATGAGGAGGGAGAGGGGTATCTTGTAACCACTAGGTCAGAGTGGAAATCCAAACTCCACCTGTGTTCTCCACTGACACTGCTGGTTTACCTCTTCTTTTCACCTTTCAGAGTCTTCTTATGTTCATGCTATTTAATATACACAATGTCCAGGTGATTTTTTTGTACTTGGTGGGAGGAACAGGGAAAGGTAAATCTATCCCATCTCTTCAGAAGCTGAAATTTCCCTTACTGGATATTGTTTACCCAATTTTATCTCACTGTGAAGATGCTACCCTTGATCTGTTTACAATTGATAGTATGTTATTCAATTGGGTTTTAAAGTTTGTTCAGTGTCAAGAATACGGACACTTTACAAATGATAAGAAACCCTGGCCAAATTCTGCTGTACGAAAACATAACAAAATATAAAGGTTGATGAGGGGAAAGAAGAACCAGTTCAAATTAACCAAAATAGATGCACAAGTAAAACCCTTTCACTGGGAAAGGATATTATGCAGATCTATTGAATATTACCTAATTGCTTGTCTGTGCACGGCCATGAGAAGTAACAATTTTATCTCTTCAGTCTGAAAAGCTAGGACATTTAGAGAAAAGAAAGCAGGATGTGTTAAACTCAGTGCTTTGAGTATCAGAAATACATGAAACATAATGAGTTTTTTGATAAATTTCAAAATGACAGTCAAATATTTTTGATGTCAAGTCTCAGGGAGAAAAAAGCCTACTTAAAAAAATGACAACTTTTTTATTTACCCCAGAACAGATAAAAAAAATTATGGATATATATAGGATTAGAAAACAAAGAAAGACTAACAAGTGATTAATTACAGCTGAAATATAGTTAGGAGTTACTTAATTTGTGTCAGGTTTTTTAGAAAAACATTTTCTTATACATACTCATACTTTCCAATGACCTTTTTTTTTTTTTGGTACCAACACTAAGATGTTAAACTCTGTTAATGAAATGGTAAACACAAATAAACTTTGTCTTTACTCTCATGGAGTTTGCCATCTAATGGAAGAGAAGCATACTTATCAAACAATCATACCTAGATATGCAAATTATATTCATCTAGTTTTGGAGCAGTTGTTAGGTAAGTCTTCTTTGAAGCAGTTCCAGTTGAAATGCATGCCAAAGGACTAAATGGTGCTAAATGTGCCATTAGTAGGAATAAACTATTCCAGGTAGAAGAAACAACACATAAATTGCCCTTCAGCCTGAGGGGGTGAGTTGCATTAGGAAGAACTGAAAGAAGGACAGAAGAGCCGGAGGAAAAACAGTGAAGAAAAACATGGTGCAAGATGAGGTTGAATAGGTGAGGAGGATCAAACTATTCCATCTATTTGTACTTATATAATATTTGAGCCTTTATCAAATATAAGTCAGAAACTACTGAATGGATTTAAGCAGTGGTGTATTATTTCTCCATATGAACATCAAAATTTTCACCTTGAAATTACTGGAATAATGCAAGAACTGATAAAATGTACCATTTTATCAATAGTTTAATTCATTAGTTTAATTTTAGGGACAAAACAGTTCATGGAGTTTTGCTCTTATGGAAGCTTTTTGCCATATACATCAAAGGAAATCTTAGCTTATTGATCCATTCATCTATAACCTGTGGCATAATTTCCACTCAGCTCTTTGAGGTGGAGCCACAGTATCAAAAAGCAAATAAACCATTTCTGAAGTGCTATCCTCACAAACTCAGAACTTCATAGTGATGACAAATGTCATGAGTTTTAATAAAGGTATGAAAGATCCAAATCAAATATTACTGAGAGATGATTAAGAGACACATGCTGTATTCTATTATGTTTGCATAGAATATAGGGAAAGAACTTCTTTTAAATTTTTCCTTTAGTTTATTTTCCAGAGGATCTTATATTTAAGGTAGCAAACATGACAACGAGAAAATTACGGCCTTAGAAACTGTCAGACTAAATAGCTGATTCTGAAAAGAACGGTGGTTTCTTTTAGATATAGTTAAATGCCAAAGCTATAATTTTCCATTTACATTCTTTTGTCCTTGTATATGTAGGGTATTTATCCAATTTTATACCATTTGCTCCTTTTTAGAAAAAGTCTTCCTGCAGATTCATTTTAGCAACAACTTTTTTTCCTAAAACACGTTGTAAAAAGTGTTCCTGTCACTCTTCTTTTGATATCAGCCATTTCCTCACACAGAAGTCAGTCATCAAATGACTGAAGGAAGGCCTGTGTAATTCAGCTCTAATGGATTGTATCTTAAACTGCTCTAGTTTAAAATGCCACAGCCCAAGTATCCTAACATGTACACATTTCAAGTAGAAAAGATAAAATTCTACTGTTATTGTTACTGGAATAGCTATTGACAGCTTTGTATTTATATTTTTGGGGGAAGATGGATGTTTAATTTGAGGAAAGAAAGATAAATCACAGGTGAGCTGGAGGCCATGGATGAATGCTACTGGATGTTGGACAGCTGGGACAGAAGTTGAGGCTGCACAGATACATATATATATATTTTTGTACCAGCTATGTTTTGATCTAATCTACTTCAATTTCATTTGATACATTTTAAAAATAAACAAATTATTTAAAGATTGTTATATGACTATAACTTGACTATAATACTATATTGAAAGCAGACTTAGTTTAATATGTAGTTTATTTTGATTTTCCCTCAAAGGGCTTAATCTTCTTACTGAAATAACACATACCTCTTGAATAAACAAGCAAAACACTCTCTACTGCCATTTTATTTCTTTTCCAAAATGTTGAATAATAAGAAGCCTAGTACATTCCTCAGTACCTTTGCATTGTCATATGACACTGAGGCTGACAGTCTTTGCTTGTTAGAAGCATGAAGTACCAGTGCTGTAGGGCCACTGGAGCACTTCCTAAGACTGTTAACAAAGGGCTCAGCGCCCACACATTAATCACACCGCTGGGCTGTGCAACTCTCTTTTAACTGTCATAAATGCTTAGTTCCCTCTCCACTATTTACTGCTTAGAACCCACCAAACTGCAAATAGCAGGAAATGTCTGGGAAGAGAGAATATATGAATTTTGCATCCTGAATGGGAAGGGACAAACATACTCAGAATGCTTTAAAGACTTGACTTTATGTTCTGAGCTATTCAGCACATGGCTGAGCTCGTTTCTTGCTCCCCAGATATCACAGTTCCAAGGAAAACTTGATAAAATTTCAGTCTAATTTGTATTTGCTATTTCCTAAGATGAGTTAGAATTGCCTCTTTATATTTAAGAAATAAAATCTCTGGAATTATGAATGCATATAAAGGGACTATGGGTTGCATGAACTTAGAAAAAAATTAGGATGTGTTCTGTGATCAAAATAGTTTTTAATATATTCTTTATGAAAATATTTCCTAAGTGCTTGCAGCCAAGATGAAATAACTCAGAACAGGGTACCTTGCCTTAAAAATCAATTGTCACTTTACTGTAAACCCCATAGTGGCAAGTACAGGGTAGGATTTATGTTGGTTCTGAGCAAAATAAATAAATAAATAAATAAATAAACGATTCAATAAATATTTATTGATAAATGCAATAATATTAAAAGTACCTGACTAGCAGTGTTAACAAAAGGCACAGACATATGTTCTAAGCAGAGGAAGCATACTTAGCTTTTCAATGGAAGTACAGAGACCACACAGACAGACAGTGGCAAAATGTCAAGGTATAGTCATCACACAGGGGAGTGGTGGAGGTGGTGGATGTTGTTTTTTGATAAAATCAGACATGACTTACTGACAAGAGCAATTATACTCATATATATATATATATATATATATATATATATATATATATTCCTTAGTTTCTCTTGGGGAGTGAGTTAAGATTGTATATGCCCTGGGTCCTGGTGTGTGTTGGGAGGGGCATAATTTGCATCCTTAACTAGCACCCTAAATCTTCCTGATGCAGGAGGGCCACAGAAGACCTCCTGAGGAATATCGTCCTAGATTGTGGGAAGCAAAATTTCCAGAAATCTGAGAAAACAGACTATACATGGAGTGGAAAGGAAATGGGCATATAAGGTCTTTAAAAAATGAGACCCTTAGAAGAAGCTTGCTGGTGAATCTGAGAGAGAAGAAAAGGGGGTATCTTCATAAAATATTTATCAGCAGCAATTCTTTAAAAAGGTGTGTATCAGAAGGCATCACCCTCTCTTTCAAAGAATACACACAAACAAATGATTCTAACCAGCCTCACAGCTTCAACCTTGCTCCAAACTCCCATCTTCTCTCCTAGGTAACAGCAACTCCTTCTAACTGGTCTCCCCATATTAGTCAATTCTCACATTGGTATAAAGAAATACCAGAGACTGGGTAATTAATTTTTTAAAAAACGGGTTAATTGGCTCAATTCCACAGGCTATACAGGAAGCATGATGCGGCATCTGCTTGTCTTCTGAGGAGACCTCAGGAAACTAACAAACATAGTGGAAGGCAAAGGGGGAATGAGCAATTCACATGGCCACCGTAGGAGGAAGAGTGAAGGGGGAGGTGCTACCGGCTTTTAAACAACCAGATCTCATTAGAAGTCTATCACTGTACAGTAACAAGGGGGAATGGTCCTAAACCATTCGTGAGAACTCCATCCTCATGATCTAATAACCTCCCATCAGACTCCACCTCCAACACCGAGGATTACAATTGAACATGAAATTTGGGTGGGGACACAGATCCAAACCATATTGCCCCACATCCACAGCGGACCTGTAAAATTTATTCCCCAAAACCCAAAGACAGGGTTACCCTGTTAAAACTTGTCAGATCATGTCACTCTGCAGCTCAAGACTCCTTTTTATTAATAGTAAAAAGCAAGTTCCTTAACACGAACTATCACGTCCCAATAATCTATGGTCTTCGTCCTTTCTGACCTTATCTTCCCCTGCTCAACTCTTGATCACTCTTCTCCAGTCACAGTGGTCTCCATTTTGATTTCTGAACACACCAAACATGCTTCTGCCCTAGGGACTTAGCAGTAGATACTTTTGCCTTCTGCCTAGAATGTTTGCCCCAGGAGTCTGGATGGCTAAATCCCTCTCAGTCTTCAAGTCTTTGTTCAGTGATGTCTTCTCAGAGAGTTCTAATTTAATAGCTTAATCAAAATTTCAACACCTCTACACACACACACACACACACACACCACCTTGAGTATCCTCACCAATCTTTATTTCCATAGCATTTATCACATATTAACATAAATATATAATTTATAAATTTATTATGCTTGCTGTTTATTTTTCTTCCCTGCCTAGATCCATGCTATATGAAATCAGTGATTTTTCCATATTTTGTTCACTGATGCATTTTCAGCATCTGAAACAGTCCCTTACACATGGTAATCATTCAGTACATATGTGTAAGAACAAATAAGTGTGTTAGTGAAATGCCTCAATACATATGCCAGATTCTAACCCTAGATAGTCTTAAGAAGGGTCTGGACATGTATTTCTCCCTCTCTCCTCTCTCTCTCTCTCTGTCCCTCTCCTCCTCTCTTCTCTTGCCTCATGCACTTTCTTGTCATTCTCTTGGTGAGTTTGATGTGCACTCTTAGTGAAGAACCAATGAGGCCTCCACATGGAAGAGAGTTGATCCTTACTACCAAATAAAGTTAAGTGGTGAAAAGCTACAAAAATACTGATTTGACCTCCAGGAAAACATTCTAACAATTTACAAATATTCAAAAGTGGAGTCGCCTACTATTGAAAGCAATGACTTTCTTATTACTATAGGTGTTTGACAGGAAGGAAAGCAAGCACTGGCATGGGTGGATTCAGGTTAGAGAAAAAGATGAACGGGGGAGCCTACACTGAGAATACTTAAAATGTAGTACAGCTATACCTAGTACAGGTAAAGAAAACAGCAGGAAAAATGTTTTCTTGTATTATGTTTGATTTAAACACACTCATCATACACATCTTTATCCCAGAACAATTCTAGTTGCTTTCATTTTCAATTACTGATGCTTTAAAGTCAGCATCACTATAAAACTATATATAATACTGTCAGTTTATATCTATTTTCAAAAACTACTTCTACTACCAATGAATATATTCACTATATCACTATATATACCAATGAATATACTCACTGGCAATGGAAGTAATTTGAAAATGTAAGCAATAGGAGGTCTTTAGTTAAGTGCTTAACATATGGTTCAATAATATAATGACACTATGTAACCAAATCCTTAAATGCTAACAACAGCAGTCAATTTATATATTCATGTTAAGAACTTATAGAACTATTTCAATAATAATTTACTGGTTTTTCACTTAATTTGGGGGGATAGATCATGTTTGGGGATTGCCTTTAGAGTCCATCTTATCAGTTTGTGGCCACACTGTTTTGGACAAAACCAACAATGATATAAACAACAACAAACAGTGTAATTTGGTAAACTCGGGCACTTTTTAACCTGATATAACTTAAAACTTATATTTATATTTCAAAATACAAAACTCCTTCTCCCTCAAAATGTTGACAGTATTTCATTATTCAGGAGAGTCTAAAGAGAGATTACAAACACAAACACAAGTTCAAAATACTTAAGAAATATTTAATATTTTAATATTTTAAATAATAATAATATTTAAGAAGTATTTTGAACACTGGCAAATATTTATCATCCCATGATGATAACTCCTTGGATGGAAAGCACTCATTTCCCAGTAAAATATTACATATGCCTATGGACACCAGTTAGTCATTCAAATATTTTATCATCACATATGGTGCATGTGGGGGAGAGGCTATTTATATATTGTAATGTTTGTTAATCCCCCAAATTTGAACAGTGGAAATGTCCTCTTCCTGTATTTTTATATAACAAGATTTATAAATAGAGATTGCGATCAGTGTGGTAGGGAGAATAATGTCTCATGCAAAGGTGTTCATGTCCTAATCTTCAGAACTTGTCAATGTGTTGGGTAGCTTGCTAAAGGAAAATTAAGCTTGCAGTTAAAAATTAAGGTTGTTAATAAGCCACCTTGAGATAAAGAGATTATACTGAATTATCAAGGTTGACTCAATGTAATCCTAAGTCCTTACAAGTGAATGATAAAGACAGAAGAGAGAGAATCCGAGAGACGGTAGCATAAGAACCTGACCAAATATTGCCAGCTTTATAGATGAAGTAGAGGAGACATGAACTAAGGAATGAGGGCAGCCTCTAAAGACCAGAAAAGCCAGTTTTCCCTTAGAGTATTCAGCAGGGATCCAGTCCTGCTGACATCTTCACTTCAGCTCAGTAAGACTCATTTTAGATTGCTTACCTTTTTAAATTGTGAGGTGATAAATTTGCATTGTTTTAAGGCATTCCAATTTGTTGCAGCAGCAATAGGAAACTAATACAGTCAGCAAGCATTTCTGTATTCATAATCTTCTTGAAACTGTTTGAATAATGATTATGATTTTTTTGTAATATTAGGTACCTTCAATAGCATTGTATATACTCTGTTATTGTTTACTACATTTCTTGAATTAGATCTATATACTAGCATAGAAGTGTTTAAAAGTGTTTTCTATAATCCCAGCACTTTGGGAGGCCGAGGCAGGCGGATCACAAGGTTAGGAGATCGAGACCATGGTGAAACCCTGTCTCTACTAAAAATACAAAAAATTAGCCGGGCGTGGTGGCGGGCGCCTGTAGTCCCAGCTACTCGGGAGGCTGAGGCAGGAGAATGGCGGGAACCCGGGAGGCGGAGCTTGCAGTGAGCCGAGATCACGCCACTGCACTCCAGCCAGGGGGACAGAGCGAGACTCTGTCTCAAAAAAAATAAAAATAAAAATAAATAAAAGTGTTTTCTAAAGAAAGTTTTTAACTATGAAAAAATATTTGATACACATACATCTCCCAGATTTTTATGTTCATTGTTTAGTTGCCTAATATGTAACTTTTAAAACAAAATGGCATTTATAATAGTTCTGAATATAAGATGAGAGA
Organism: Theropithecus gelada; assembly: GCF_003255815.1. Taxonomy (NCBI): domain Eukaryota; kingdom Metazoa; phylum Chordata; class Mammalia; order Primates; family Cercopithecidae; genus Theropithecus; species Theropithecus gelada. The sequence continues at coordinate 56,997,090 of NC_037689.1, forward strand.
TGACGTGCAGTGACTCTCTATGAATTGAGCATTTCTAGTTAAGATAAATGCTGCCTAGAGCTGAAATTATGAAAAAACACACACTGGGACAAAACCATCCTTTTACTTCAGTAACTAGTTAGTCATGAGTATATCTTGATTAATAGCTGTGTCAGACCTCTAAAAGTTTAATTTGTTATTTTCTGTAATTACTGTATCAAATAGTAAATAGTTTGCATAATTATTAAAAATTCGTATAAAATTAATACTGAATTCTACCTTTTCTTTTGTTAATTTAGACCTTAGGATTTACAATGATAACTCTGAACATGAAACAATTTGTTCATACTTTCTCCATTGACTCAGAATTTAATGTTAACTAAAAAGGGCCGTAAAGAGATGATGGGGAGATGTTGAATTCTATCATGATAAACTCTGTTGACATTCCCCAGTGACACTAGTGAAAATTATTAAAAGGCAATCTTTTAAAGCTGCTTGAAATGCTCCTTAGGACAAACAGCAAATGAAGAAACATCTAATTTTAAAAATATATGAAAACTCAGCAAAAAGAGCAAACTGCGGTATTTGAAACAAGATCCCTCCTTCCCTTACCTCTCCCACCTCAGTGAGATGAGACTGTTGCAGCCAAGAACATAGAACTCCCTTTTCCCACAGTCCTAGTTGGAGGATTTCCTTTTCAGGAAAAAGAGGATTTCAGTATTTCTCATTCAGCCCAGCTGCCTTTTGCTGAACCTAAGTCTTTGGGAGAAGGGAGCATTGTCCCCTGTTCCTCCCAACCCGAATTTGTAGAACAGGGGCTCTACCTTGGCTGTATCACAATAAGAGTACTGGGGCCACCCGTACTCCTTCCTGTGACTCATGGTGCAATGGTTCCATGACAGGGAAGCAAGCCTTCCTACTTTCTTCACAGGCTGCTGCCTTCCCAAAACAAATACTCAGTTTCTAGGACAGGGGCATTACTCAAAAAGAACCTTACCATTATTGTTCACATCTCTAGTTCTGGAGCCCTGGAATAAAGATTTTTGCCTACGAAAGAGGCAGAATGTAAAACAGATAGCTTGAAATCTCTTCCGAAATAACTGATTTAATTTGCAACGGAGCATAGAGAAGTTTAAACTTAAAAGCACTCCCAATAACAGTACTCCACACCTCAGTATAACACCTCAGTGTATACCCAGGTAACAAACCTCAACATATACCCCCCAAATCTAAAATAAAAGTTTAAATTATATGTGTGTATGTATATATACATAAACACACACATACACTATATATATGCACATACACATAAATATTATGTATATATACACATATATATACACACACACACATACAAGAGACTGTGATGAAGATCAATTGAGAAGATGTTTGGAGGGTCATGTGAATATACAGGTTCAACTGTAGGCTGTTTAGTTTTGCAGGAGAGAACTTGGAAATCAGACCATGCAGAAGAGCCTTAAATGTCAAACATCGATCTTAGAAACTGTAACTTTAAAGGAGCCACAATCTGATTAAGTTAGTTTGTCAAGAAGTTTATGCCTCAGGGTATGGTTGAAAAGAATTGAGCAATTGACCTGAAATTAGTGGAGTGTAACAGCTGGATATGATCAGGGAAATAGTGAAAGAAAGCCATAGCAGTGTGTTTGTCATCCTAGGGTGACTGTGGACATATCCAAAGCTGTGCCTCCCTGATGAGCAATAGCAGAAGATTAAATCCTTTCGTGGGTGATTGGGCAGATGGGTGGGAAATAGATTTCACCAAAATAATCTAGCCTTTCACTAAACAAATAAGTAAGTAAATAATAAGAAGCCCTAGATTTGAAGGCGGTACCCAGAGTTGTACAAATGTATTGTCAAAACGTGGAATTTACAGCAAAAAAATAGGAGGCATGAAAATAAACAGGAAAATGTGACCCAAACACTGAAAAAACAAAGTGGACAACAGCAACGACGTGTGAGAATGTCCAGATGCCAGATTTAACGGAATAAGAGGTCAAAGTAGACATTACAAATATGTTCACAGAACTAAAGGAAAGTATAATTAAATAGGTTTTAAAAGGAAGGATGGTAATGTTGCACCAAATGCAGAATATTAATAGGGAGATAGGAATTATTAGAAAGAATCAGGCCAGGTGTGATGGCTCATGCCTATAACCCTAGCACTTTGGGAGGCCGAGGCGGGTGGATCACCCGAGGTCAGGAGTTTGAGACCAGTCTGACCAACATGGTGAAACCCTGTCTCTACTAAAAATACAAAAATTAACTGGGCGTAGTGGCGGGTGCCTGTAATCCCAGCTACTCTGGAGGCTGAGGCAGGAGAATCACTTGAACCCGGGAGGCAGAGGTTGCAGTGAGCCGAGATTATGCCATTACACTCCAGCCTGGACGACAACAGCAAAATTCCATCTCAAAAAAAAAAAAAAAAAAAAAGAATCAAGAAAAAATAACTAGAAGTGGCAGAAGAAAAAACTTTAAAAATTTGAAGAGAGATTTATAGAGATTATACAAGCCAAAAAACAGGAAAAAAAAATGAAGAAAAATACCCACAGCCTTAAGAAATGTGGGACATCATTAAGTGCACCAATATGCTTATAAAGGAAGTACCAGAAAAAGAGGTGAGAAAGAAGAAAAAATATTTAAATAAATAACGGCTGAAAACTGCCTAAGTTTTATTAACAACAATATACACATACAAAGTGCTCAACTAATTCCAAGTAGAATAAATGTAACAAGACCCCAATACAGACATATCATATTAAACATACTCAAAGTCGGCAGGGCACGGCAGCTCACGCCTGTAATCCCAGCACTTTGGGAGGCCAAGGTGGGCGGATCACAAGGTCAGGAGATCAAGACCGTCCTGGCTAACACAGTGAAACCCCGTCTCTACTAAAAAATACAAAAAATTAGCCGGGCGTGGTGGCAGGTGCCTATAGTGCCAGCTACTCGGGAGGCTGAGGCAGGAGAATGGCGTGAACCCGGGAGGCGGAGCTTGCAGTGAGCCGAGCTTGTGCCACTGCACTCCAGCCTGGGCAACAGAGCAAGACTACATCTCAAAAAAAAAAAGAAAAAAAGAAAAAAAAAAAAAAGAAAAAATACTTAAAAGTATTTTTTTTTACTTTTATTTTTTACTTTTACTTAATATACTTAAAAAAAGTATATTTTTTAAAAAATACTTAAAAGTATTTTAAAAGGAAAAAATCTTGAAAGCAGCAAGAGAAAAAAGTACCATGAGAGAACTGTGATAAAATTAACAGCTGAATTCTCATCAGAAAACAATGAAGACTGGAAAGTAGTGGGATAACAAATTCTAAGTGCTCAAGGGAAAAAAATTGTCGAGGAAGAGCTTCATATCCAGTTAAACATTGAGTTACCATATATTCCAGCAATTTCACTCCTAGGCATGTATCGAACAGAAATGAAAACATGTTCACACAACAACTTGTACATGAATGTTTATAATATCTTTTGCAATCTCTGAAAGGCGTATACATTCTACATGTCTAATAAGTGATGATTTGTTAAACAAAATATGGTATGCACATGAATGGACTATTATGTGGCAATTAAAAATAATGAGGTATTGACACATGCTCCAACATAAATGATCATGGAAAATGTTTTGCTAAGTGAAAGAAACCAATCACAAAAGACCACATATTACTATTCAATTCATGTGAAATAGCAATACAATGAAATCTATGGAGCCAAAAAGTAGATTTTTGATTGCCTCAGGTTGGGGGAGGTAGGGAAGTTGGAAGAGTATAAGGATGATAGCTATAGGGTACTGGATTTTTTTGTTTTGTTTTTTGTTGTTATTGTTTTTATGAAGTAAGTAGCATGTTCTAAAACTAGACATGGTGATGACTGGACATATCTGTGAATATACTAAAGACTATTGGGTTACATACTTTTAATGAATGGATTGTATGGCATTTAAACTACGTATCAATTAAGCTACGTTTAAAAAGTTTGTGGAGGTGTGTATGAAAGATTTCTTTGGTCAGAAAAGTCAGAGAGAGATTTTCAAATAAAGTGAAAATTGAGTTCATTTCTGAAAAAGAATAGAAAGCCACTATGTACGGTGGGTGAAATAGTTACAGAGAGTATACGAACGTATAGGGAAAAAGGTATAGAAGGTTATGGAATAATTTAGAAGAAATTATTTGTACATAGATAAAATTGTGCAGAGATAGGCTCTAAAATAGGAGAGACCATCATGCATTTGAGGAATTGAAAGGGAGCCCTGTGAGTATGTTAGAGAAAAAGGGGACGTATTTTATGTGATGAATGTGGAAGAAGATGTAGAGGACATATGATGCAAGAACCTGAAGATACTTATTAGGAATACGAGTCTTTAGCCTTAGAACAATGAGAGGCTAATAAATTGCTTTAAAGGAGGAGAGTGTCATAATTGCATTTGACTTTTAAAAACTATTAATAAATTATTAGCAAAGCAATCCTTTTCAATGTAATAAAACTTTAAAGATTACACACACATTGATTCTTTTGTTTTGATTTTTTATTATAAACCATATAAAAGATATTTGAGATAAAACTTAAAATTATGTAATTCCAATTTGACTTAAAATCTTAGTGATTAAATGCATATATATTTGCATTCTCCATAGACTAAATTAGAAGAAAGAAAATTTAAAAGGCCAAAATCCACAAAGATAAAGAGAAACAAGAAACAAGAATAAACAGAAATCTCCACACAATTTGGAAGTTGGAAAGATGAGAAATAGTAACAGATTCACCTGACTGGGGAAAAAAGTAGAAAGTGAAACCAATGCAGTAGAAGCCAAAAGGGAGTAAGACCAAAATTTCAGGTTTCAGAGTTAATGATTTTCACGAATAGCAGGTCACATATGAGGCTAAAGATAGTTGTAATAGTTTAAATCTGCTTAAGAAGAAATGGGACTTTGCTTCCTGTGTCCTCTTGATTCCTAGAAAGCAGGATTTTACTTTCCTCACTCTGATAGAAGATAGGCCATTTATTTTCTGATGAGATTGAGTCAGAGAAAATCAGTGCTTGGGTATACTTAAAAATGGCAATGAGCTCATACATAAAAACCAGTACATGAAGTAAATGTCTATCCAGAATGGTGACATTCCTAGTGTCTGTCTCCAAATGACCCCACTCGTCTGTCCCAAATCACACAGGCTGTTTTATACTATCTAGTCAAAATATAGGAGAATTCCATTTTGGGACAGTTGATGAGTCTCAAGGAAATAACTTATATAAACACTGCCAATGGAGGAATCAAAAAACAAATGTTGGCCAAGTATGGGCCTCATCATAGGTAAGCCAGGAATGGAAACAATGACATTCAAATAAGCAGAATTTTCAATATGGTTTTTAAAGTGTAACTCAAAAACAAGCATCATGAAAAAGTGGAGATAATCTTAAATAAAGAAATTAAGACAAACAAAAGAAAAACCTAAAAAAAAAAACTGATACAATGAAGGGGGCAGAAAAAAAAAAAACTTAATTATAATTAATACCATTAAATGATAGTAATTTCTATTCATTGTAAAAATGTTATGAAAATAAGAATACTCATATGATAAGAATGATAAGAAATAACACTTTAAGTACATGTGCCTATATAAAATCTTACATTAAAAATACAATTTTAAGTTTTGGAAAGTATAGTTGAAGGATCTCAGAAGATGGAAAGGAAAAATACAATAACAAGATGAGAAAAGTTATAGAAAAATCAAATATACACTAATGGGAATATGAGGTGGGGAGGGCGGAGAAGACCAAAGAGAAAAATGGATAATGTGTTAGGCTGGGGAAGTCTCACAATCATGGCAGAAGGTCAAAGGCATGTCTCACATGGCAGCAGATAAGAGAAGAGAGCTTGTTCAGGGAAACCCCTTTTTAAAACCATCAGATCTCATGAGACTCATTCATTATCATGAGAATGGCGCAGGGAAGACCCCCGCCCCTGCCATAATTCAATCACCTCCCACCAGGTTCCTCCAATGACACATGGGAATTGTGGGAGTTACAATTCAAAATGAAATTTGGGTGGGAACAGAGCCAAACCATATCAGATAGAATTGGAGGGGAGGGAAGAGGAGAGAAAAAGGAGAGGGGAGGGGAGATGAGAAGAGAGGACAAGAGAGGAAGGTAATATAATTACTTAAAAATAATACAAGCCACCACCCCACTCCTGGCAAATTTCCACCCCATTCAATGCACATGTACCTCACCAAACTGTTATGGCAGTTGGCATGTACAAGTGAGCACAGATTACTCTGCAACCACCTCAACCAAGCTATTTGGATGGCACCTCCCTTCAGATTGTTGTGGCCAGCAGAATGAAAACACCTCAGCACCTCCAGCACAGTAGGCTTCTAACCTCAAGGGGCCAGAGAACAAAGCCATGTGCTTGGAATGAAATTGTTAGAGTTAGATCTTACAACACAGGAGTGCTGAGCTGAGCTTTGGCCCCCCTAAAATCTTCCAGAAATGAAGTCAGTCAACTGAATCCTCTTTATAACACAATCAAAATCCCAAGGGCCTTAAAGAAAGCAAAAAACAAACAAACAAACAAACACACATCCAAAAGGCAGCAAATTCAAAGATTGAAGGAACATCAGCATACATACATAAGAACAGCCAGCAGCTCAAAAAGCCAGAGTGTCCTCTTACCTCCAAATGATGAGACTAATTAGTCTCATTCCACAGCAATGATTTCTTAACTAGGCTGAAATGACTGAAATGAAAGACATAGAATTGAGAATATGAGAAAAAAGGAACAAAGATTATCAAGATTCAGGAATAAGTCAAAAATCAATCCAATAATTCAAAGAAATACAATAAAATAATACATGTGCTGAAAGACAAAATAATCTTTTTAAGAAACAAACTGATCTGATAGAGCTGAAAAACTCACTCTAAGAAATTCATAATACAATTGCAAGTATTAACAGCAGAATAGACCAAGCTAAGAAGAGTCTCAGGAGTTGAAGACTGGTTCTTGAATGAAGTCAGTCAGACAAAAACAAAGAAAAGAGACTGAAATATCATGAACTAAACCTCCAAAATATATGAGATTATATAAAAGACCAAATCTAGGACTCATTGGCATCCCTGAAAGACAGAAACAAAAAGCAAGCAACTTGGGAAAACGTATTTGAGAATACCATCTATGACAATTTCCCCAACCTCGCTAGAGAAACCAAATGAAATTCAGGAAATGAGAGGACTCCTGAGAGATACTGTTAAAGACAACCATCCACAAGACCCATAGTCATCAGATTCTTCAAGGTCAAAATCAAAGAAAAACTATTAAAGACGGCTAGAGAGAAGGGGCAGGTCACCTATAAAGGGAATAGAACCTTTTAGCAGAAATCCTATCAGCCAGAAGAGATAGGGGGCCTATACTTAGCATTCTTAAAAAAAAAAAAAATTCTAACAAGAATTTTATGTCTTGCCAAACTAAGCTTTATAAGTGAAGGAGAAATAAGATGCTTTTCAGAAAAGCAAATACTAAGGGATTTCATTACTACCAGATGTGTCTAAGAAGAGGTCCTCAAGGGAGTACTAAATAGGGAAAAGAAAGACCATTACTGGCCACCACAAAAACACACTTAAATAAACAGCACATTGACACTATAAAATAACTACACAATCAAGTCTGTAAAATAACCTGCTTACAACATGATAACAGGATCAAATCTGCATGTATCAATACTAACCTGGAATTCAGTGGGATAAATACTCCAATTAAAAGGTACAGAGTGATTCAATAAAGAAGCAGGACTCAATTGTATGCTGTCTTCAAGGGATGCATCTCACATGCAATGACACCCATAGGCTCAAAGTAAAGAGATGGATAAAAACCTGTCAAGCAAATGGATACAGAAACAAAAAGCAGAAGTTTATATTTTAATTTCAGACACCACAGACTTTTAAACCAACAACAATAAAAAAGACAAAGAGGGGCATTACATAATGCTAAAGGGTTCAATTCAACAGAAAGACCTATCCTACATATATATATATGTATATATATATACACACATATACATATATATGTATATATATACACACACATATGCACATATATATGCACCCAACACAGGAAGAATCATAACAGTAAAACAAGGAGACTTAGATAACCACACCATAAGAGTAGGATATTTCAACACCTCACTGACCGTATTAGAGACATTATGAAGGCAGAAAACTAACAAATAAACTCAGGAACTGAACTCAACACCCTGTGAAATGGGCCTAACAGACATCTACAGAACTCTCCATCCAAAACCAACAGACTATACATTCTTCTCATCTGCACATGGCACATACTCTAAAATCAACCACATAATTGGCCATATAACAATTTTCAGCAAATTAAATAAACAATATCATAACAACCACAATTACAGATTACAGCACAATAAAGGTAGAAGTCAATACTAAAAAGATCACTCAAAATCATACAATTAAGTGGAAATCAAACAGCCTACAGCTGAATGACTTTTGGGTAAACAATAAAATTTAGGCAGAAATAAGGAAATTCCTTAAAACAAATGAGAACGAAGATACAGCATACAAGAATCTCTAAGACACAGCAAAAAGAATGTTGAGAGAAAAGTTTATAGTGCTAAATGCTCACATCAAAAAGTTAGAAAGACCTCAAATTAACATTCTTTAATAAGTGAGATGAAGACAGGTTATTTGAAAATACACAGTCAGAGAAGAAAAATGAGAAACAAAACAATTAAGCATGGCTACAAGATCTAGAAAATAGCCTCAAAAAGTTAAATCTAAGAATTATTGGCCACAAAGAGGAGATAGAGACAGAGATATAGGAATAGAAAGTTATTCAAAAGGATAATAATAGAGAACTTCCCAAACCTAGAGAAAGATATCAATATCCAAGTACAAGAAGGTTATAGAACACCAAGCAGTTTTAACTCAAAGAAGACTACCTCAAGGCCTTTAACAATCAAACTTCCAAAGGTCAAGGATAAAGAAAGGATTCTAAAACAGCAAGAGAGAAGAAACAAATAACGTACAATGGAGTTCCAACATGTCTGGCAGCAGACTTCAGTGGAAACCTTACAGGCCAGGAGAGAGAGGCATGAAATATTTCAAGTGCTGAAAAAAAAAAAAAAAAAGCCCTTTTATGCTAGAATAGTGTATCCTGTGAAAATATTATTGAAACATAAAGGAGAATCAAATACTTTATTAGATAAGCAAAATCTGAGGGATTTCAACACCAGAACTGTCCTACAGGAAATGACAAACAGTGTACATCAATTAAGAAGAAATCATCTGAAGGTACAAATTCACCAGTAATAGTGACTACACAGAAAAACACAGAATATTATTACAGTGTGGTGTATAACGTACACTTCTCTTAAGTAGAAAGACTGATGAACCAATCAAAAATAATAACTGCAACAATTTTTCAAGACATAATAAAATAAGACATAAATAAAAACAAAAACTTAAAAATCAGGGGCATGAAATTAAGGAATGGAGTCTTTACTAGTTTTCTTTTTGCTTGTTTGGTGTTTTTAGTTTGTTTATGCAAACAGTGTCATGTTGTTATCAGATTGAAATAATGTGTTATAAGACAGTATGTACAAGCCTCATGGTAACCTCAAACTAGAAAACCTACAACAAATACACAAAATAGCATGAAATTAAATCATATCACAAGAGAAAATCATCTTCACTAGGAAGATGACAGGAAGGAAAGAATCAAGAAAGAGAAGACCACAAAGTAACCAGAAAACAAACAAGAAAATGGCGGGAGCAAGTCCTTACTTACCAGTAATCACAGTGAATGTAAATGGGCTAAAGCAATCAATCAAGAGATGTAGTATGGCTGAATGAATAATAATTAAAAAAAAGAAGACCTAGTGATCTGTTGCCTATAAGAAATACATTTCACCTTTAAAGAAACATATAGATTAAAAATGTAGGAATGGAAAAAGATATTCCACACCAATGCAAATCAAAAAAGCAAGAGTAGCTATACTTACATCGGACAAAATGGATTTCAATGAAAAAAAACTATAAGAAGAGAAAAGAAGGTCACTATGTAATAAAAATGAGTCAATTCATCAATAAGATATAACAATTTTAAATATATATGTACCTCCAACACTGGAGCACCCGGTTATATGAAGCAAATATTTTTAGAGCTAAAGAGATAAATGTACCCTAATACAATAATAGCTAGATATCCCATCACCCATTGATTTCCTGGAGTATCAGGTGATGTCTCCTTTTACATCTCTGATTTTATTTATTTGCGTCTGCTCTCATTTTTTTCTTTTAATCTGGCTAAAGATTTGTCAATTTTGTTAATCTTTTCAAAACTTCATATTTTTATTGCATTGATATTTGGCATTGTTTTCTTCATTTCAAATTAATTTATTTCTGCTCTGGTCTGTATTATTTGTTTCCTTCTACTAATTTTGGGTTTGTTTTGCTCTTGCTTTGCTAGTTCCTTCAGATATTTTAGGTTGTTTATTTGAAGGTTTTTCTTCATTGGACAGACCTTTCAGGAAGAAAATCAAAAAACTAAACATAAGACCTAATCTGCCCTATAAGATAAATAAACCTCATAAACATTTACAGAACGTTTCATCCAATGGATGCAGAATACACATTCTTTTCCTCAGCACATGGATTATTCTCAAGGATAAACCATATGTGAGGTCACAAAGGAAGTCTTAATGAATGTTTTAATTCAAAAATTGAAATTATATCAAGCATCTTCTCTGACACAACAATGGAATAAAACCAGACATCAATAAAAAGATAAATTTTGGAAATTATATAAATATATATAAATTAAACAATATGTTCCAGAATGACCAGTGGGTCAGTGTAGAAATGAAGAAAAACATTAAAAATTTATTGACATAAATGATAAAGTAAAGGTAACATATCAAAATCTATGGAATGCAGCAAAATCAGTACTAAGAGGGAAGTTTATAGCTATAAGTGCCTACAATAAAAAAAGAAGAAAAACCTTCAAATAAACAACCTAAAATATCTGAAGGAACTAGCAAAGCAAGAGCAAAACAAACCCAAAATTAGTAGAAGGAAACAAATAATACAGACCAGAGCAGAAATAAATTAATTTGAAATGAAGAAAACAATGCCAAATATCAATGCAATAAAAATATGAAGTTTTGAAAAGATTAACAAAATTGACAAATCTTTAGCCAGATTAAAAGAAAAAAATGAGAGCAGACGCAAATAAATAAAATCAGAGATGTAAAAGGAGACATCACCTGATACTCCAGGAAATCAATGGATCATTACTGGCTACTACAAGCAACTATATGCCAATGAATTTAAAAATCTAGAAGAAATGGACACATTTTCATACACTTACAGCTGACCAAGACTGAACCATGAAAAACTCCAAACCCTGAACAGACCAATAGCAAGTAACAAGATCGGAGCCAAAAAAAAAAAAAAAAAAAAAATCCCACTAAAGAAAAGCCTGAGAACCAATGGTTTTACTACTGAATTCTACCCAACATATAAAGAAGAGCTAATACCAATCCTGCTCAAACTATTCTGCAAAATAGAGGAAAGAATAATTCCATCCTCATTCAATGAGGCCAGTATTACCCTGATAGCAAAACCAGACAAAGACACATCAAAACAAGAAAACTACAGGCCAATATTTCTAGTGAATATAGATGCAAAAATCTTCAACAAAATACTAGCAACCAAATTCAACAATAAGTTAAAAGGATCATTCATTATGACCAAGGGATTCATTCCTGGGATGCAAAGATAGTCCCCATATGAAATCAATCAATGTGATATGTCATATTAACAAAATGAAGCATAAAAACCATATGATCATTTCAACTGGTACTGAAAAATGATTGATAAAATTTAACATCTTTTCATGATAAAGCCTTCAAAAACTGGGGTATAAAGGAAATACACCTTAACATGATAAAAGGTATATATGACAGCCCCACAGCCAGTATCAAACTGAATGGGGAAAAACTGAAAGCCTTCTTTCTAAGACCTAGAACACAAAAAGGATTCCCATTTTCACCACTGTTATTCATCATATTACTGGAAGTCCTCACTAGAGCAATGAGACAAGATAAAGATATCAAGGACACCCATATTGGAAGGGAAGAAGTCAAATTATCCTTGTTTGCAGATTATAAAAATTGATATTTTAAAAAACCTAAAGACTCAAGCAAAAAACTTTAACAACTGAGTAAAAATTCAGTAAATTTTCAATACAAAAATCAATGTACAAAATCAATAGCATTTCTATATGCCAACAGTGAACAACCTGAAAAAGAAATTAAAAAGGAATCCCATTTATACGATAACCACAAATAAAATTGAATACCTAGGAATTACCTTAACTAAAGATGTTAGAAATCTATACAATGAAAACTATAAAACACTGTTGACAGAAATTGAAACCCCCAAAACATTTCATGTTCACAAATTGGAAGAATCAGTATTGTTAAATACTGTCTATACTACCCAAAGCAACCTACAAATTCAAGGCAATCCCTATAAAAACACCAATGACATTCATCACAGAAATAGCAAAACCATCCAAAATTTCATGTGGAACCACAAAGAACCAAAATAGCTAAAGCTATCCTAAGCAAAAAGGACAAAACTGGAGGGATCACGCTACCTGACTTCAAATTATACTATGAGATATAATAACCAAAACAGCATGGTATTGGAAAAAAAAAACCAAAAACATATAGACCAAAGGAACAAAATAGAGAAGACAGAAGCAAATTCACATAGTTACAGTGAACTCATTTTTGACAAAATTGCCAAGAACATACATTGGGGAAAGCAGGGTCTCTTCAATAAATGGTGCTGAGAAAACTGGTTACCCATATGTAGAAGAATGAAACTAGACACATGCATCTCACCTTATGCCAAAATCAAATTAAAATGGATTAAAGACTTAAATCTAAGACATCAAACTATGAAACTACTATGCGAAAACATTGGGAAATCTCCCCAGGACATTGTTCTAGACAAAATATTCTTGGACTATACCCCACTAGCACAGGCAACCGAAAAAAATGGACAAATGGAGTGCCATCATTTTCAAAAGCGACTGCACAGCAAGTCAAACAGTCAACAAAGTGAAGAAACAACTGGTAGAGTGGGAGAAGATATTGGCAATCTACCCATATGACAACGAGTTAATAACCAGATACAAGAAGTTTAAACAACTCTATAGGACAAAAATCTAATAATCTGACTTAAAAATGGGTGAAACATTTAATAGACAGTTCTCAAAGAAGACCTACAAATGACAAACAAGCATATAAAATGGTGCTCAACATTGATCAACAGAGAAATGCAAATCAAAAGTACAATAAAATACCATCTCATCCTAATGAAAATGACTTATATCCAAAAGACAGGCAATAACAAATGCTGGCGAGGCTGTGGAGAAAAGGGATCCCTCGTACACTGTTGTTGGGAATGCATGTTAGTACAACTATCAGGAGAACCTGCTCCCGATGTTTAACGTGGGTTCTTTTCTATTTCCTAAGTGTCTCGGCTGGGTTGAGAAATAAAGGGAAAGAGCACAAGAGAGAGAAATTTAAAGCTGGGTATCCGGGGGAGACATCACATGTCGGCAGGATCTGTGATGTTCCCCGAACCGTAAAACCAGCAACTTTTTTTAGCTATTTTCAAAAGGGGAGGGAGTGCACGAATAGGGTGTGGGTCACAGAGATCACATACTTCACAAGGTAATAAAATATCACAAAGCAAATGGAGGCAGGGCGAGATCACACAACCACAGGAGGGGGCAAAATCAAAATTGCTAATGAAGTTTCAGGCATGCATTGTCATTGGTAACATCTTATCAGGAAACAGGATTTGAGAGCAGACAACCTGTCTGATCAAAATTTATTAGGTGGGAATTTTCCTTGTCCTAATAAGCCTGAGAGCGCTACAGGAGACCGGGGCTTATTTCATCCCTTTGGCTTCGACCATAAAAGACTGCATGCCTTAAAAGGGGCCGTCTATAAGCCTACCTTCAGGGCGCATTCTCTTTCTCAGGGATGTTCCTTGCTGAGAAAAAGAATTCAGTGATTCTCCTATTTGCTTTTGAAAGAGGAGAAATATAGCTCTGTTCCGTCCGGCTGACTGGCAGCCAGTTCAAAGTTACCTCTCTTATTCCCTGAACATCGCTGTTATCCTGTTCTTTTTTTAAAGATGCCCAGATTTCATATTGTTCAAACACATATGCTCTACAAACAATTTGTGCAGTTGACACAATCACCACAGGGTCCTTAGGTGACATTCATCCTCCTCAGTTTACGAAGAAGATGACGGGATTAAGAGATTAAAGTAAAGACAGGCATAGGAAATCACAAGGATATTCATTGGGGAAGTGATAAGTGTCCATGAAATCTTCACAGTTTATGTTCGGAGATTACAGTAAAGACAGGGGTAAGAAATTATAAAAGTATTAATTTTGGGAACTAATAAATGTCCATGAAATCTTCACAATTTATGTTCTTCTGCCACGGCTTCAGCCAGTCCCTCCATGTGGGGTCCCTGACTTCCTGCAACATGCAACAACTATGGAGAAGAGTTTGAAAGTTCCTCAAGAAACTAAAAATAGAGCTACCATTTGATCCAGCAATCCCACTGCTGGGTATATATCCCAAAGGAAGAAAACTAGTATATCTAAATGATATCTGCACCACCATGTTTATTGGAGCACTATTCGCAATAGCCAAAATTATTTGGAAGCAACGTACATGTCCATCAGCAGATGAATGGATACAGAAAATGTGGTACTTAATACAAAATGGAGTGCTAGTCAGCCATAAGAAGGAATGAGATCCTGGCATTATTAGCAAAATGGATGGAACTGGAGGTCATTATGCGAAGTGAAATAAGCCATGCACAGAAAGACAAGTACTGCATATTCTCACTCACTTGTGAGATCTAAAATTGAAAACAATTAAATTTATGAACACAGTAAAAGCATGGTTACCAGAGGCTGGGAAGGGTAGTAGAGAATGGGGGTTGGGGGAAGCTGAGGATAATTTATGTGTACAAAAAATAGTTAGAAAAAATTAATAAGACCTGCTATTTGATATCACAACAGGGTAACTATATTCAGTAATAATTTAATTGTACATTTTAAAATAACTAAAAAATTATAGATTGTAGCACAATGGATAAATCCATACCCCATTTTCCATGATGTGATTATTATGCATTGCAAGCCTGTATAAAAACATATAAAGTACCCCATAAATACATACACATACTATGTGCCCACAAAAATTAAAATAAGAAAGTAATAAAAAGAATATATAAGAGCTATAGAGCACTAGCTGTACTTATAAAAAAGAGAACATCCAAACAGAACAAAACCACCGACCGCACAGAAATATTATAATCCCTCAGAGACTGCTATGAACACCTTTATCTATGCACACCAACTAGAAAACCTAGAAAAAAATAGATAAATTCCTGGAAACATACAACCTCCCATGATTGGACCAGGAAGACATTGAATCCCTGAACAGACCAATGTGGGCTCAAAAACTGATTCAATAATAAATACCCTACCAAGCAGCAAAAGCCCAGGACCAGATGGATTCACAGCCAAATTCTACCAGATGTGTAAAGAAGAGCTGGTAACATTCTCAGTGTAAGTATTCCAATAAACTTAGGAGGAGGAACTCCTCCCCAAGTTATTCTATGAGGTCATTATCATTCTAATACCTAAACCTGGCAGAGACAGAATGAGAATAACAAAAACGTCAGGCTAATATATTTGATGAACATAGATGCAAAAATCCTCAACAAAATATTAGTAAATTGATCCAGCAGCACATCAAAAACTTAATTCACCACAATCAAGTAGACTTTATGTCTGGGATGCAAGGTTGGTTCAGCATACAAAAATCTATAAATGTGACAACAAATGTGATTCACTACAAAAACACATCTAGAAACAAAAACCACATGATTATTTCAATAGACGCAGAAAAGGCTTTCAATACAATTCAATATTCCTTCATGTTAAAAACCCTCAACAAACCAGGCATTGAAGGGACATACTTCAAAATAATAAAAGCCATCTATGACAAACCCACAGCCAACATCATACCAAATGGGCAAAAGCTGGAAGCATTCTCTTTGAGAACTGGAATAAGACAAAGATGCCCACTTTCACCCCACCTGTTCAACATAGCACTGGAAGTTCTAGCCAGAACAATTAGACAAATGAAAGAAACAGAATACATCCAAATAGGAAGAGAGGTTGTCAAACTATCTCTGTTTACAGATGACATGATCTTGTACCTACGAAACCCCATCATCTCTGCACAAAACCTCCTAGATATGATAAACAACTTCAGCAACTTTTCAGAATACAAAATCAATGGACAAAAATCACTAGCGTTCCTATACACCAACAACAGGCAAACTGAGAGCCAAATCAGAAAGTCAATTCCATTCACAACTGCCACAAAAAGAATAAAACACCTGGGAATACAGTTACCCACAGAGGTGAAAAATATATGCAATGAGAATTATGAAACACTGCTCAAAGAAATCAGAGATGACACAAACAAATGGAAAAAAAATTTCCATGTTCATGGATAGGAAGAATCAATACGGTCACAATGGCCATACTACCCAAAACAATTTACAGAGTCAATGTTATTCCTACGAAACTACCAATGACATTCTTTATGAAATTAGAAAGAACTATTTTAATATTTATGTAGAACCAAAAAAAGAGACCAAATAACCAAAGAAAACCTAAGTAAAAAAAAAAAAAATGGATGCATCACATTACTCATCTTCAAACTATACTAAAGAGCTAGCGTAACCAAAATAGCAATGGTACGGATAAAATATATATATGTCAGTGGAACAGAATGGAGGGCCCAGAAATAAATCTGCATACAACATCTGATCTTTGACAAAGCTGACCAAAAAGCAATGTGTAAAGTATTCCTCATTCAATAAATGGTGGTGGAATAACTAGCTAGTCATATACAGAAGATTAAAACTCAACCCCTACATTTTACCATGTACAAAAATGAATTCAAGATGGATTAAAGCCTTAAGAGGAAGACCTAAAACTGTAAAATCCCTGGAAGATAACCTGGGAAATACCACCCTGGACATAGGAACAGCAAAGGTTTTATGGCACAGACGTCAAAGGCAATTGAAAAAAAAAATTGACAAATGAGACCTAATTAAACTAAAGAGTTTCTGCAAAGCAAAAGAACTGATCAATACTTTAAACAAACAACCTAGGGAGTTGGAGAAAATATTTACAAATTATGCATCCAACAAAGATCTAATATCTAGAGTCTATAAGGACTCAACAAATTAGCAAACACAAAAGCAAAAAAAAAAAAAAAAAAGAAAAAGTGGGCAAAAGACATGAATAGCCACTTTTCAAAAGAAAAATATATATATATATATGGCCAACAAGCATATGACAAAAGGCTCAAAATCACTAATTATTAGAGAAATGTAAATCTTAACTACAATGAGATACCATCTCACACCAGTTAGGATGGCTACTATTAAAAGTCAAAAAATGGCCAGGCTTAGTGGCTCATGCCTGTAATCCCAGCCCTTTAGGAGGCTGAGGTGGGCAGATCACCTGAGGCCAGGAGTTCAAGACCAGCCTGACCAACATGGCAACACCCTGTCTCTATTAAAGATACAAAAATTAGCTAGGTGTGGTGGTGGGCACCTGTAATCACAGCTACTTGGGAGGCTGAGGCAGGAGAATTGCTTGAACCTGGTAGGTGGAGGTTGCAGTGAGCCAAGATGATGCCACTGCACTCCAGCCTGGGTGACAGAGTGAGACCCTATCAAAACAAAAAAGAAGTAAAAAAATATCAGATACTGGCGAAGTTGTGGAGTAAAGGGAACACTTATATAATGCTGATGGTAATGTAAATTAGTACAGTCATTGTGAAAAGCAGTGCAGTGATTTCTCAAAGAACTTAAAACAGAACTATCATTCGACACAGCAATCCCATTATTGGGTATACACCAAAGGATTAAAAATTGTTCTTTCAAAAAGACACATGCACACACATGTTTATCACAGCACTATTTACAATAGCCAAGACATGGAATCAGCCTAAATGCCTATCAGCGGTAGACTGGATAAAGAAAATGTGGTACATATACACCATGGAATACTACGAATCCACAAAAGAAGAATGAGATCATGTCATTTGCAGCAAAGCAGATGGAGCTGGTGGTCATTATCCTAAGTGAACTAATGCAGAAACAGAAAATCAAACACTGCATTTTCTCATTTATCAATGACAGCTAAACACTGAGCACACCTGGACACAAAGAAGAAAACAAAAACAAAAACAAAAACAAAAAACAGACATCAGGGCCTACTTGAGGGTGGAGTCTGGGAGGACAGTAAGGATAAACAAACTACCTATCAGGTCCTGTGCTTATTACCTGCAGGACAAAATAATCTGCACACCTACCCCCCTGTTACATGAGTTTCCCCATATAGCAAACCTGCACATGCACCCCTGAATGTAAAAAAGTGGTTAAGAAAAGCAATATAAGAGCATTTTTCAGAATTATATATATATATATATATATATATATATATATGACTTTCAAGAGGGAAAGAGCCTGGTGAATGCTAAACAAAAGAATAAATCAAACAAAACTCCAACTGTCTCGAAGTGTTTATCTGTTGACTCTTTTAGGACTTGGTTTTCAGGATAAATTCAGCAGCAGCACATAACACAGCAGTGGGTGAGAGTTATTCTATGTCCTACCCTAGCCCCATTTGTATGGATTCAGTCAACCAGGAAGGGGGGTTAGTGAATGATAATCATTGGTATCATAAAGAATGATATTAGTAAAGAAGATGTCAGCAAAAAAGATGTTCTTAAACTACATGATGCTTTTTTCAGTCAGCAGTTCCCTACTTTAGTACTCATACAGGGTACTTAGTTTTGGTTCTTTGTTATCCTGCTAGACTATTACTTTCATGTATCCCAATAGTACCAAAGCAGCTACAGGACCCACTGACATGTGAAGAGGCACAAAGGAGGTAATTCCTAATATCTTTAGCTCTGCTGTTAGCATAGGCCTCATAACTAATCAATAGTTCTGCCAGAGTACCTGGATAATTATGCTTCACTTTATTGGAATAAAAACCTGCTAATCATTGTTTATCTTCTTTGAGTGGAGATTTATCAGAAAGCAAAGTATATTTTTTCCAAAAAGTTTAACAAGTAAATATTGGGTTGTGCAGAATTGCATCGTCCCCTGCTCCTATACAGACTCCATTTTAGACATTCTATGACTCCCTATTTTGAGGGAGCAATCAAAATTAATGGAAAATAACATAATAGGGATACATATAGTTTTTAAGATTTCATAATAATTAAACATTTTATTGAGAAAATAGGGCTGTTGAAATTTTGCTTAATGTTAATCAGGTGCTTTGGTCTGAATGTTGGTGTTCCCTCAAAATGTATATGTTGAAATCCTGACCCTAAGGTGATAGTTTTAGAAGGTGGGACATTTGGAGGTGATTAGGTAATGTAGAAAGTAACATGTTTCCTCTTCAAAGTTTCCCTTCTTGTTAAATAATAAATCATAAGTGCTAGAAATGGTAGTTTCTTTTAAAGACTAACTTTCTTCAAGCCTCCTTGTTTTGTGCTAACAACTCTTTGTTAAGCCCTATCCTATGTAGCTGTCGGACATGCTCACAGGTACGTTGCAGTTCACAGCCTATGCCCCTTCCTTATATGGAAATGTTATTGCTTCTTTCAATCATTCGTAAACAACTTCCTCTTTTCCTTTGTTCTATTGCTTTTATCTAGTTAAGAAAGTTTTAAGTTGTTAGCAAATTGGGTATCCGTTTAGATGTGAGGTTTGGCTCCAGCCAGTAGATGCAGAACACAGCAGTAAGGACAACCCAAATGCCTAAGGGATAAATATGTCTGCTTTTCCTTCGTTAGGTTTACTCTCATGGCAAGACTGCTGGTGAGTGTACCCTTTCTGCAGAAAGTAAAAATTGCCTTGCTGAGAGAGAATTACATTTATCTTCAAGTGCTATTTCTTTGTGGTACCAGGGAACAAGAATTTTGCATTTCTAAGAGTAATGAGGACTTCACCCACATGTATGGGATTACTGTCCTTATAATAGAACCCTGAGAGGGGTTCCTTGACCCTTCTACCATGTGCAGGCACAGTAAGAAGACACTGTCTGTGAGCCAGAAAATGGTTCCTTACCAGTCATTAAATCTGTATTAATCTTGGAATGCCCAACTTCCAGAACTGTGAAAAATAAATTTCTGTTGTTTATAAGCTGCAGTACTCAGTTCATGGTATTGTGCTGTCTTTCTCTTGCTCTGGCTCTTGCCATTGCTCTTGCTTTCTCACTCTGTTTTACCTTTTTGGTATCATTCATACTTATCAAAGAGTTACTACCAAGTGCTAATAATAATAATAATAATAGTAGTAATGATTTTGGGGCAACAAAGAGGCTCAGAGAAAAGAGTAGTTTTGTAGTCAATTCTCAGGAGGATGCCATCATTTTCTTATGACTGTATTTGTCTATAATTAGTATTATAGCAGCACTAACAGACTGAGACATCAGTGTTCCAAATGTTTGAGTTTTCATTTGTAAAGCCCTTTTCCTAATAGAAGAGAATATGTCTGCAGGGTCAAGGTTTGCTGCTTAGAATTACTCAGCCAAAAATAATGTTTTGTATTCACAGCCATAGGGAATACTTACCTTATTCAAGGACAATTAAAGTGGTGCACTTTATTTTCTTGTCATCTTGGGTGTCTACAGAAAAGTTATTTAAGTGTATTCTGGCCAATTACTTAACAAATGTGTTGCTAAGGTGTTTTGACCAGGAGTTGAAGACATTACCATAGGCAGAAGGATGTTTGAAATATGGTTTTCTTTGTTCAGAAAAATTTAAAATGCCAGTTCCCAAAACAAAATAAACTAAACTGAACGAAAATTAAACCATGCTGCTCAGGATGCCACTTGGGGGTGTTTTGAGCCAGTGATCATTGAATTTGGCATTATTTTATGATTCCAACAGGGTTAATCCTGCTGTGCTGCAGCTATCAAAAACTACAGAAAATTCTTTACTTCTTTATTTTATAATCATAGCTCACCAACACCTATGATAAGTAGCAAGAGTATTTATGGCATAATTTTGTGCAGAGGTTCAGTTCTTGGTTTCTTTTTCCTTTTTCATGCAGTGACTGGTTTGCCAGTTTTCTTTTCATTATTTTACAAATAGTATGATTTGTTTGGTTTATTAGCAACGAATCTCTATTTGAATTGTGTACCCCACAGACTGAAGTGCAATGCAATCCAATACAAATAATTCACTTCAGCTGTTAACAGTATTCATTCCCTACCTGGCCATGTTTACAGTCCTTTACGACCAACACAACTCATCTACTCTGTCCTCTACCACAGCTCTTCTATCCTTTTCTCCCAACTACCCTATAGCCCCAAGGGTAGTTGAAATTCTACATCCTAATTGAGTTGAAGACCTTTTCCCAACATGATTCTCCAAGATCTCAAGTCGATGAAGTGGCACATGAGATATTGTTGAAGAATAAACTGATTCTGGGAGAAGAGACACATCCATCCCAAGAACATGAGTAAGCAATCCATACTAGTGTGGGGATATAACACAGAAAACAACATAAGTTGTCTTTTTGTTTTAAAGTTTTCTATTGAAATAATGACACTGGAATTGTTGGGAGTGCCAGCTTACTATTCTGTTCACTCATCTACATAATGAAAAACTGTCAAACATAGGTGTTTAAACTGCTTTTGGATAATTAAATATAATATTTTTGCCCAATCAGCTTTCTTTGGAGTACGGAACATGGCTTTAGTCTTGAAATTATTTTTTCTGGCTGTTTTTGTTGATTAATTCAGGCGTTACATTTCCCTATTACTATTGTTGTCCAATCCTAGTTTACACTTGAATCATCTCTCATCCCCTCAGACCTGAGAAACCCATTGTTATATTTCAAGTGTGAAGGCTTTTGCATGATTAAGATTTTGGATTCGACTTTGAATGGCTCTACCCTCTCCCCACTATAAAGGGCTACGAATCTATGACAAATTGCCTTTGAACACAGGCCTTCACATGTCCTAAAAACAGAATGCAATTTTTGTGAAATTCCTGATAAATGTGAGTTAGAACGTCCAACCTACTTGACCTGGAAGTACATGCTGTGGCCTTGTTGATCCAGCTAATTAGAGGATCCCTCGTTCTAAAGCACAATCTAACAGCACAACCTCCGCATTCCTTTTAAATCACTCAAGCATTGAACACTGCTGTGTGGGTGAGACACCGCTCTACTTTAGTAGATATCAGTACCAAAGAGACATTTGACATTCTCCTCCCATCTGCCACCAATCATAGTAGATAATTTGGTTGTTTCCGTATTGAAGCAGAAAATACATTGACACCTGCAAACCAGGGGCAGAAAATTTCATTCAGTCACTGAGGGGAGACTTCTTTCCTGCACTTACACCCAAGTCATGGCCGTGGAAGTGAATCAGGAAAACCACACACAGAGAGACGAAAATTCTAGATAGGCCAATACTCATTCAGGATGTTCTCTGGGACTTCATAATTCACAGTTGTTCGCTATCAGTCAAGAGGTGTGGCTTGACTGAAACCCTGTCAGATATAAGAACAGGAAGTTTTAACATTTGTAAATCAAACTAAGTCAGTAACTTCAAATGGCCACAAAAATTGATAGGTTAAAATGTATAAAAATAAATTTATACCTAGAGTAGCTCATAAGGGATTTCTCTTTAATTTAGCTAGTAGCACTGAAGTTCTTGCTTATATACAAAAGCCAGACACCATCATTATCACTTCCCCACTCGTTAACAAGTTCCCTTTAACCATAATGCCTGTACTTGTGACATTTCCCAGTGATTTCTGATTAAAGCTGCCTGACACCTGTGTGCTTGCTTTGAGGTTTGACTATTGAGTATCTTTAGAACTGTGAGGCATTTGTTCTTAGCCTGGCTGGTGGTCCACTTATAATGCATAGCGACGTTCCTTCTGCAAATTGGGAATATAAAGAGGGAGATGATTTTTAGAACCTGAGAGAAGAAGTGTCTTTCATGAAAAGAAAAGCTGGTTGCATGCCTCCCTGAAGTCCTGTGGCAGTTAACGCTGGCCCTGAGCCTCCCGAAGTGAATTTACAGCATGTAATCAAGTGTGATTTGTTTTGATTACCTTAGCACTAATGAGGAAGTACCTCCCACACAAGGCCTCCATCTAATTAGAAGTATCTGGTAAGAAGGTATTTGCATATTTTCAAGTCATATTATGTCATGAGGACATTTGAGTTGATGAAAACTGACATTTAATATAAGATAAAAATGCAATGCATTGAAACCAGGAGTCATAAGAGACTCACAGCTGTGGATTTGGGTGACTGTTTTAATTGATGAGACACAGCAGCTCTGCCTCATGAACAAATCAGAAAACGAAGCACGAAGAATGTAAAGATGCAGTGGTCAGAATATCACAGCAGGAGGCAGAGCTGCAGACACTATGATTGGTGCATCCAGGTCCCTTGATTGCAGTTTCTAGCTTTTTCCCTCTCTCGCACTGGGATTTATATATCAGAATATAGGTGAAAATCTTCCATCTCTCTCTTGCTCTGGCTGTTGCTATTGCTCTTGCTTTCTCACTCTGCTTTACCTTTTTGGTGCCATTCATACTTATCAAAGAATTACTACAAGTGCTTCTAATAATAGTAATAATGATTTGGGGGCAACAAAGAGGCTCAGAGAAAGGAGCAGTTTTGCAGTCAATTCTCAGGAGCATGCCATCATTTTCTTATGACTGTATTTGTCTTTAAAATTACAGTAATAACTGCTGCTTACTGTATGTCTAGCATTGTCCTATATTCGTCACATGAATTAATTTACATTTTAAAAATTCACTAAAGTTGGTGCTTTTATTATGCTCATATTAATATTTAGGAATTGGGGCCTGGGAGTGCTGGAGTAATTTGTTCAAGATCACCCAGCTGGTAAGCTAAGTTCAGAATTTGAACCTCGCCGACCTGACTCCAGATTCTGAGCTCTAACCACCTGAACTTCTGCTGTTTTTTTCCTCAAGGGAGGAGTGTACACACACACACACACACACACACACACACACACACACACCACACACGATTGGGTCAAGGTTTGGCAGGTAGTGACCCAGCCCAGTTAATCAGATTCCTCTCCAGAACTCTTGATACAACAAGTAGGGAAGAGGGGCTTTTTTGTGTCCAGAATTGCGAGCTCTAAGAACACTATGCGTTTAGAGCAGCATCTTTGTTTCCACATGGGAAAAACTGGTCTAGGAATAAATGCAAGAAAGAGAAAAGCAAAGCTGAGATATAGAGAACAGAGAAATGAGTCTTAATGATATCATTCAAGCCCCCCAATCAGAAAGGGATTCAGCCATGTCTGAAGACAGCTAGCACCACTGTTTTCGTGCAATGCTCATATCCATCTCTTTGGTTTAACTGGTCTAGGAGAATTTTCTGCCGTGGATCCTGAAAAACACATTGTGAGAGTGAAAAGATGAACAAGGAATGTTGTATATACCCAAAGATCACATATATTGTGCTTTGGAGTGAAGAATGGAGTTAGATGATAGCCTGCACTAGGGCCTCTTCAGAAAGGGAAATACTCCATCTTTTTCTCCTAAGATATAAACGAAGGAGTTCACATTTGCATTATAGAAAGCATTTTAAAAATATCTTCAAAAAACACTGACACTCAGTCCCTCCCTTGTCTTGAGGACATCTGAGGAATCAAGCAAGTAGTATAAAAAGTTAGTCTTTTTATATATTTCTTCACAGTTACTTTTATATATTTCTTTACAGTTGACGAACTGGATTGGTTCTCTGCATTTTGTTGTTGAAACGACCTCTTGCTTGGCCTATGTAATGCATTATCATTTCCATTTTATAAATGAAAATAATAGGCTGCAAGAAGGTTGCATGTTTTATCCAAGGCCATAAAAGTAATAAGGGGCTGAGCTTACATCTGAAACCAAGTCTTCTGATTCTGTATATGATGTTCATTCCTGAAGATAATTCTTTCTTCCATTCTTAACAGTGCCTCATTTTCCAGCAATTATTTTTACATTCAAAATACATTCAAATCATCCATTTTTTTACAAACAGATTTATTGAGATAGAATTCACACATCATGTACTTCATTCATTTAAGGTGTTAACTCAATAATATTTAATAAACTCACAAGTAGGCACAGCCATTAGTACAATTTTAGAACATATTCATCACTTCAAAAACCGACTTTTTAGTAATCACTCCCACATTCTCCTGCCACTGCCACTCCACCCTCTTCAGCCTTAAGGAACCACTAATCTACTTCCGTTTCTGTATACTTTTCCTATTCTGGACTTTCCTATGAATGCAATTATATAATATGTAGTAGTTTTTTGTGACTGGAATTTTATACTTCATTTTTGTGATTTAATAATATTCAATTTTATGTCTATACCACATTTTATTTATCCATTGGTTAGATGATGAACCTTTGGGCTGTTTTCACCTCTTGGCTATTATGAATAATGTTGCTATAAACATTTCTGTACACACTTTTGTATGGATATATATGTATATGCATATATATATATATATATATATATATTTTTTTTTTTTAAATTTATCTTGGGTATATGCCTAGCAATGTAATTACTGGGTCCTATGGTAACTTAATGTTTAATTGTTCGAGGAACTGCCATACTGTTTTCCAAAGTGTCTGCACCATTCTATTTTCTTACCAGCAGTGTATAAGTGTTCTGATTTCTTTACATCTTCACCAACACTCAATGTCTGACTTTTGGTTTCAGTCATCCTTGTGGTTGTGAGGTGGTATGTCATTATAGTTTGTATTTGCATCTCTTTGATGAATAATTATGCTGAACATATTTTCATGTGCTTATTGGCCTACTGGTGTGTCCTCTTAGGAGAAATATCTGTTGAGATTTTTCTCAAAAGAAAAATTTCATTTGGGCCATTTTTTTATCAGTCTATTCAGTACTGTATTCTAAGAATTCTTTATATCTTCTAGGTATAATATGTGATAATCTATGTATAATAACATCAGATATATGATATGCACATTTTTTTCCCATTTTGGGGGTTATTTTTTCACTTTCTTGATGGTGTCCTTTCAAACATAAATGTTTTAATTTTTACAAGAAAAATTTTCTATTTCTTTTTTTCTTTCATTGCTGATGCTTTTGGTGTTGTATCTAAGAATACTTTGCCACATAAAAGGTTATGAAGTATTTTTCTAAGAGTTTTGTAATTTGATCTCTTAGACTTAGATATTTGATCAATTGCAGTTAATGTTTTTCATATCATATGAAGTAAGGGTTCAACTTCATTCTTTTACATGTGGATATCTGCTTGCCCCTGCTCCATTTGCTTAAAGACTCTTCTTTTCCTCATTAAATGGTCTTGGCATCCTTGTTGAAAATCAGTTGACCACAGATGTATAGGTTTATTTCTGAAGTTCCCATTATATTGCATTCTTCTATATGTTTTACCTTGTGCCAGTACCACACTGTCTTGGTTACCATTGCCTTGTAGTATGTTTTGAAACTGAGGAGAGTGATTACTCCTACTTTATTCTTATTTTTCAGAATTATTTTGGCCCTTTTGTGTTTCTTGCAATTCCATATTAATTTTAAAATCAGCTTGTCAATTTCTGCAAAGATGTCATCTGAGATTTTGTTAGGGATACATATTTATAATTGTTGTATCTTCCTGAAGAATTGATACGTTTGTTTTTATAAATGTCTTTCATTACTTCTAATAACAATTTTTTATTTTAAAGTTTGTTTTGCCTTGTATTAGTATAATATGCATTCATGTGGTTACTATTTGTATGCTATATCTTTTCCATAGCTCTATCCCTTTATTTTTAAAATATTTGTGTTTTTTGAATCTAAAGTATGACTCCTACAGACAACATATAGTCAGCTCATGTTTTTAAAATCTAGTCAGATAATTTCTGCCTTTTTATTTGATTGTTTAATTCATTTACATTTAATGTTATTGCTGACCTAGATTTATGCTTGCCATTTTTTAAATTTTCTATATGTCTCATATCTTTTTATTCCTGCATTCCTCCTTTACTGCTTTCTTTCACATTAAGTAAATATTTTCCAATTATCATATTTTTTATTTGATAATTTTTTTGCTATATTTTTAAGGTTTCTTTTTTATTTTTATTTTTTGATGATTCCTCTAGTGTTTACCATGTACAGTCAGCCCTCCATATCTGTGGGCCTCGCATCCATGGATTCAACCAGCTCCAGATTAAAATATTAAATAATAAATAAAAATTAACAATACAACAATAAAAATAAAACAAAAAATACCGTATAACAACTACCTAACATCTACATTGTATTAGGCATAATAAAAAATTTAGAGATAATTTAAAGTAATGACTACAAGGGCCAGTTATCTAACACTGGATGAGAACACTGAAGCTGTGTCTGCATTTGGATGCCTTAGAAGCAGACCTGAGACAGGACTGAAGTACAGTAGTTACAACTAAACACAGGAGCCAGGAGCAAGACAAAGAAGGGAAAACCACCAACAGAAGGTATACTATCAGGCAAGTCACCACTGTGGATTGATTACTGGAGCTTGATCCCACTGGGATACTCTGGGTGTCAGTGTAGTACATGCACCTCAGAGTTCTCTCTTCTCAGGGGCAAGGGAGCAAGACTATTTAGACACCAGTTTCCATCAGTCATTGGTTGAATGCTGCCTTCCACGACATTAATCCTTTGGCTCGCACAGCTGCCCTGTGTGGGCACGGTGGAATTTGGTTGTTGAGAAATATCCTCGGGCAGTTAGAAGTCCCAGAGCTTGCACTGCAGTGGTAAGGCATCCAGAGGATGGGGATGTAGACGGAGCATTGAAAGGATCTGCTACAAGCAGCCAGGACAGATTTCAGCAGAAGAGTCCATATGTTAGTGGCTGGTATTTCAGAGGGCCTGGGAGTGGACAGATCAACAGCTATTCTCACTAAAGCAGCATAGAGAGGTAGTCAAGGCCTGAGGACCTTGGTGAAGACAGCTTATAATGGGAGAACGAGGAGCCATGCCAGTGTCAATGAAAAGAGTCAAATTGTGTAAAATATTTGAAGAGATTTATTCTGAGCCAAATATGAGTGACCATGGCCCATGACACAGCCCTCAGGAGGTCCTGAGAACATGTGCCCAAGGTGGTTGGGGTGCAGTTTGGTTTTTTGCATTTTAGGGAGGAATGAGGCATCAATCAAATATATTTAAGAAATGTATTGGTTTGGTCCAGAAAGGTGGGACAGCTCAAAGCGGGAGCTTCTAGGCTGTAGGTAAATGTAAAGGTTTTCTGATTGACAATTGGTTGAGTCTGTCTGAAGACCTGGGATCAATAGAAAGGAAATGTTCAGGTTAAGATAAAAGATTGTGTAGACCAAGGTTCTTTGGAAGTCTTATAGTGGCTGCCTTTAGAGACAATAGATGACAAATGTTTCCTATTCAGATCTTTAAAAAGTGCAAGACTTGTAGTTAATCTCTTTAAGTTTGTGAGGGCCTGGAAGAAAAACACCTAGCTACATTGATAGAGATTCTTTACAGGTGCAAATTTTCTCCCTTTGCATGGACATTTCAAGATATGGCAAAGATACATTTTTGGGGCTAAAACATTTTGATTTTTTTCCTTGTCTAATAGTGTTATGCTGGAGTCAGGTTGGAAAGTAAGTCATGATACATGGGGGTAAACAAAACAAAACAAAACAAAACAAAACATCTGATGAGAATTTATCATTTGTAGGGCATGACTCCTCAGACCCCTTAGATAGGAATTTGGACAAGATTTAAAAAAAAAAAAAATCAGAGCTTAGTTTTCAACAGCCTTTGTCTCTGCGGATGAGATTCTATACCCAGAGTTGGAAACGTCTCTATCTTTTCTTCCTACCACAGGTGGTTGTTGGATATAAAAGGCATTTTGGGAATGTTTCTTTTTTCAGCTCTTGGACTAATCTTGTTGTCAAAACAGACCATATGCTCAGTATTTAAAATTAGGTGTGATTTACAAAGAACTGTGCTGTAACAAGAGAGGAAGGGAGTGCACAGAAGCCAGTGGCTGAGTGATGACAGTGCACCAAATTTTTAACATATCCGAATCATAGTAAATTTTTCTAAAACCAAAGACCTCATCCAAGAATTGCCTTGTGTTCAGCAGCAAAATGTAAGAATCATGTCCTCAGGTGCAGAGGGAATACCTCAGATAGACTCAGCAGGGCAGTGATACATTGACAGGTAAAAGGGCTGCTGATAGCATGCTTTCAAAAAGTGTGACCATCTTCGTTCATTAAGACCTTAACTGTGTTCCCTTCCATTGAGACTTTTACTTTTTCTCATAGCTCCTGAGACAGAGCAGTCTTTCAGGGAGGGGCTGGTTTCTTCAGCAAAGTTTCTTTGGCAGCTTGGCAGTGCCTCTCCTGGACCACTGCCACAGCTGCCTCTCAGGGATGTCTGAAGCTTAGAAACCCAGAGAGAGGGAAAATAGTTGTAGACATGCAGGTAGTCATGGAGTCCAAGACTGGACTAAACCAGTGTCAACCAGTGAACAAAATATCCTAGGAGATGGGAATGGGGTTCAGAAATCGAGGGGGGTTCTGGAGCCTGTCATCAAGAATGTTATTAGAAGTATTTCACGACAAATATGGTGCAAACACTGACCAATAGGCAGAGCTGGATTCAGGGCACCAGCTGTGTGAGGCACTAACTCTGTGGTTACTAAGCCCTGGAGAAGGGGTGAGGGTAGCAGGGGCAGTGGAGGGCTCCTGTAGAGCATGTAGGTATCCCAGAGCAGCCTCAGTTTATTAACTAGTCTGGTATGTGCCAGAATGAGTGAGCATCCCTGTATCAGGAGTTCCCTTTGGTGCCGCAGACTCCAGGTCACCAGCAACTTATATGGCATCTTTGTGTGAATTAGAGAAAGTGTTCTCCGTTGTCAGGCTGGGTGAGTAGGCTGCTGGATTCATTGTGAGAAGGAAAGGCTCTCAGCAGGAAGAGTTTATAAGAAATAAAAGGTTCTCTGGGGAAATGAATGAGAAAAAGACAGCTCCTCAGAATGAAAATGTACTGTCTTTAGGAGAAAGAACTAGAAATGCCCCCACCCCACTCTATAAAAAATGTTTCCCCCTGTGAGAAGAGAACTCAGACAGAAGTGCCCCACCCTGCAGACACAGCAGGAGGTTTTGATGTTGGAGAGGGTGATGGGCTGGATTTTAGCAACCCCACACCTCCATGACTGGGCAATTTTTGCAATGAACAAACCGCACTGTGTATGGTGGGCTTCCTGAACCTTGACTATATGTCTCAAGGTTACCCCACTCTGTCCCCTAAACTTACTCCCTCTTCTTTCTTCATGAGCACCATGCCCCCACCCCAAATAAATAAATTAAAAAGTTTAGAGTTTACACCCGTGAACATTGATGTAGCATATCTTTTTCAATGTATTTTAAGTTGGGCACATTTAACATAGCACAGTGATGTGCTGAGAAAGACAACTGGCGATGTAGATGGCTCTGTGGTAAACAAGGTAATTCTTTCCAATGTCAGATCCACAACCTTGAATCCAGGGCAGCCCCTCTGCTCCCAGAGCAGAAGGAGAAGCAGCCAGGATTGGTGTGTGTTCCTGCAAGCCATTCCGCTAACATCCTGCAGGTTGGCCTGCAGGGATCACTTCCAAGGGTAAGAGGATCATTGAGTGTTCACAGCCCATTGATTTCCTGGCCATGGCAAAAGAAACTGTCAATAAGGTGCCAGTTGTGGCAAAGGTTGTTTTGTGACCCATTCTTTTTTCTGCTGAAACTCAATTTGTCAAGGCTGCCAGACAGTCCATGATGACATTTAGTCACTATGGTCTGGGTTGGATTTGGGTCATTGACTTGGTTTCCACTTTAGACATCTAGTATTTTGGAGTGTAACCATTGTGCATATTTACACAAGAGTATATATCTTAGACAATTACAATATCGGAAGATTAGGACCTCTGCTTTCATAGTTTTCAGCGATATATATTAGCAGAGAAACACAAGACAGGCTCTGAGCAGGATGGCAGGAGAATTGGTTTTCCACTATCTTGGTAGTGTCCAGCAGGTCACCTCACACCCTGGAAAGCAGAACAGGCTCTCAGACGAAATGTTTTATGACACTGTGACTATAAATCATGGCATCTTGAAGGCACACTTGTAATTCTCCTAGGGCATTGTAGAGCGGCACTCCAATTCTTGTTGACTTAGGAAGTGATTGCCCTGCCTTGTATCAAAGTCACCTTGGGCTGCCCCCAAATAATATAGAGGCAGGAATTCTGAGTCAGGGACAGCAGTGGATTAGGTTCCTGCCCAGTTACTCCACTGCGCTAATGTTGGCGGCCCTCTTATTTGCCTGTAAATATCCCCTGTCAAACTGGACCCCTGCAGTGATGTCTGAGGGCTGCTCCTCTTTACATTGTCACATCCTTTCCCAGGTTACACCATAGCACTGATGCTCTGCACTTCTCCTGTTTGCCTCATCCTTGGCTTCTGTGCAGTTACTCAACTGTAGTGGTTGTGCAGGTCCTACCTTTTCAGGCCTTTTACTTCCCCTGTGCATTTACATCATTGCATTCATGAGTCAGGTCTCCTCCTCTTTGCCCTGGTTACATTATTGTAATGATAGTATGGATATGCTCAGCTCTGCTCTGTTTTCCTCCTCTGGCCTAACACAGCATGCATTGACAGTGTGAGGATCTATCTAGTCCTTTCACGCTCTCTATTCACTTACACAATGGCCTAGCTTTTCCCATCCTCACAGCTTCGATTTCCCTTTCCATTTAATGAGTCCCCTGACAGGGTCAGGATGCTCCTCTTCACTCTGTTCAGATTCTGAACCCAGTTATACAATAGCATTGAAGAGATGGTGACTCCCTCCTGCCCTTTTGCCCCTCTCACATGCCCTGTCTGTGCACACCACCGTATTAATGGTGGGAGGATCCTCCTTTGCTATTCAGATCCACTGTGCATTTACACCATGGCACCGATGCTGCTTTCCTTGATCTTGTTTACATTGCCAACCCAAGTACGAACCAGCTACAAACTTGTTCTGTCCACCTTACCATATGATCACAGTGCTGACGGTGCAGGGTTCCTCCTCTTTGCCCCATCTACATAATGCTGCTTAGACACAGCACTCAACTGAGAGTCTGGGACTTCTTTTCTCCCTCATTCTTGTGTCCTGTCCAGTTATACCTCAGTACTAACGTTGTAAAGATTCTCCTGTTCTCTTTGTTCACATTCTGTATAGAGTTTCACCACTGAACTTTTGAGGGAGAACTTTTTGCCCTTCTCACATCCCACATCCAGTTCCATCTATGCAATGATTAGAATTTTAGAATGCCAAGGAAGGCCAACAGCCATTGTAAACTGGAAAAAGACAGGAATGTTTTTTTCTTCTGGAGCCTCTAGGGAGAGTATTAGCCTGGAAATACCTTGATTTCAGACTTGTACCCTCTAGACATGTGACAGAGTAAAGTTTTCTTGTTTTCAGGCACCATACTTGAGATAATTTGTTATAGCACCTACAGGAAACAAATACAGCCCCAAGAGTCCAGGCTATATTTCTTGAAATCTGCGAATATTATGAGATGTCACTCCTATACTTGTGTTATGTTATATGGCATAGGTTCCCTTAAAAACTATTATCTAGGTTGTCCTAATGTAATTACATGAGCCTTTAAAAGCAGAGGATTTTCTTCAGCTGGTGACAAAAGAAGAAGGCAGGAGAAAAATTCAGAGAGATTTGAGGCATGAAGATAATTCAACACACCATTCCTAGCCTTGTAAATGGTAGGGGCCAATATCCATGTATTGCAATTGACTTCTAGAATCTGAGAATGACCCCTAGCTGACATCCAAAAACCAAAAGCATACTTCAGTGCTACAACCAAACAGAACTTAATTTCTCCAACAATCTGAATGAGCTTGGAAGCAGATTCTCCCTGAGACTCTTCAGATAAGATCCCAACCCAGCTTGGGATCTTAATTTTTGACTAATGAGACCCTAAGCAAATAAGACACTTGAGCCTGTTCAGACTTCTCATCTACAGAAGTATAAGATAAAACATTAAAAATAAATAAATTTAAGCTGCTAAATTTGTGGTAATTTGTTATACCCACAGTACAAAGTAATTCATCTCCTCTCTATGTAGTCTTCTCCTATGTAGAGATTTTATAATTGTTTCTACCTGGTCCACAGGCTTCTAGAAGCCCCTTCCCCTGCTGCCTCCTCCAGAACTATATTGGATATGGTCATCTGTGGTTTCCATTCCTGCTATGATCTTGGGGATACTGGAAATCCTATCTCTGTCAACTGGAAACTTTATGCAGTTCATCAGCATGGGGTTTTGTTGAACAAACAGTGACTCCACAAGAATGTTTCAGTCTCCTTTCAAAAGTGGAGAAAACACCTCTCAGCCTTAGAATTCAAGCATGGAATGTGAAAAGTCCTCCCATTCTTCCAAATACAAAGAGGATTTATCTGATTTACCTCACAGAAACTGAAAAAACTAAAAATCAGTAAAACTGTCTTACTCTTCTCTTTATGATCCTTGATGGTTTTTATTTTGTTACTTTTAGACTGGCTATACAATTTTGTTTTTCTATTTTTACGATTTATCACATACTGCCTCCTTGGAATAGAGACATTTGTCAAAATGTGAGCTCACTGCCTCATATTGATGAGAAATCAAGCACTGTTTCATGAAGAATATGAAACACTCATGCAGACCCTTACGTCCAAGGCCATAATATGGGATTTGGTTTCTGAAAACAAGACACAGAATTCTGGCTTGAAACCAGGCCTCACTAATGGTATATATAATCACATAGAAAACATAACATATAAAATTTCAGAAACACATAGATCACACACAGACACACACAGACACACACACACACACACACACACACACACACATCTTTGGAAAAAACTGCAATAATAAAACGAATTGGAATGGAATGGTCATAATCTATGAATACCTCATGGCACCCAAGGCAGATATAGTAGCACTAGTAAAAATTCTGGAAAAACAATGGTACGTTTCTATGGGTATTGCTAGTTGGTGCCCTGTATTAGTCCATTTTCACACTGCTATAAAGGTATTACCTGAGACTGGATAATTTATAAACAAAACAGGTTTAATTGACTCAGTTCTGCATGTCTGGAGAGGCCTTAAGAAACTCACAATCATGGTGGAAAGCAAAGGGGAAGCAGGCACCTTCTTCACAAGGCGGCAGGAGAGAGACAACATGCAGGGGAAACTGCCACTTTTGATACCATCAGATCCTGTGAGAACTCCCTCACTATCATGAGAACAGCATGGGGGAAATTGCCCCCATGACACAGTCACCTGCTACGAGGTCCCTCCCTCAAACATAGGGGGATTACAATTCCAGATGAGATTGGGGTGGAGACAGAGCCAAACCATATCATGTCTTATAAGAACATCTTTAGAATAAAGAGAAATAAAATACAGTTGAATCATGAACAAATCAGAGATTGGGGTGCTGACCCCCTGTGCTGTCAAAAATTTCAGTATTACTTTTGACTCACGCAAATTTCAGCTATTAATAGTCTACTTTTGACCAGATGGTTTATCAATAACGTAAAATCGACAAGTATTTTGTGTGTCCTATGATTATATACTGCATTCTTAAAATAAAGTAAGCTAGAGAAAAGAAAATGTTATTAAGGAAATAATAAGGAAGAGAAAATGTATTTACTATTGATTAAGTGGAAGTGGATCATCACAAAAGTCTTCATCCCCATTGTCTTCATGTTGAATAGACAGAGCGAGAGTAAGAGAAGGGGTGGGTCTTGCTGTCTCAGGAGTGGCAGAGACATAAAATCTGTGTGTAAGTGGACCCACACAGTTCAAATCTGTGTTGTTCAAAGGTCAACTTTATTTTCAAAAGAGAGAAATTAATTTATATTTTGGACATTATCAATTCATTTTCCAAGACACAATGATAACAATCTTCATCACCATAATAAAATTTTCATTAAATATATGCCCCTGAGTCTTCTATGTTTAAAAACATAATAATGATAACTAAGAGGGTCTGTTCTCTAAGAAATAAGAGGAAACAAGAAGATGGCACAAAATCAAGTGGAATTGATGATAGGTGGTTTCTTCACATATAGATGGAGTTTAAAAATGTTTACAATTTGTTTAATGTCATATTTCAAGTTATATTTCTATATTTAATTGTTTAATGGTCAAATCGTAGACATTAAAGAGATAGTAGGGAAGGAAAAGGTTCAGGGGAAGAATATGCAAAAAGCAGGGAGACCGAGGACCTAGGGGGACTGAATGAATTATTGACAAGAGGAAACCTGTATGAAACACTTTGGCTCCCTAGTGACTAAGTGTCATGGCTGCTGAGACTCATGCTTAAACTATTTGAGATTTATACAAATGTCCACGATGAGAAATAATTATAAGTTTACTAAAGTAGGAATATGAATACTGAGTACAGCAGAACAGGAGCTAGACACACATAAGGAGCCCAGAATTCTGCCACATAGTTATATCTTAAGGGAATGTTTCTTTTGTCCTGTACTCAGCATTATTTACTGAATAACTCCTATTTACTCCTTGTTACTAAGATATATACAAGTTTAGAGATTTGTAGACAGTTTAAATCTCAGACTATATGTCTAGGTAATGTTAAAATTATAATGTACTTTACTTTTTGCCCTTCATGTGAAAATGCACACATTTTCAGTTATCTGCTTGGTGTATCCACCTACGTATACTGTGAAACCTTCAAATTATCCTCTCCAAACTTGATCCTACGGCTATTTCTATTTCTTAATCTCAGAGACAAGGATGAAACTTTCCCTTTTTTTTTCATGTATCAAATTCAATCAAGAGTCAAGAATGTCCTGCCAATTCTACCAGCCAAGGCATTTCTACAGGGTGTATCATATTGCTATCCTGCTACAATCCTAGTTGAGCATTACCTATACTATCTTTTATACCAACCTTTCCCCTTTACATGGAGCTGGCTCACTCACACTATATGTGATAGACGTGTAAAACTCCAACATTAGGAGAGTGGGATTTCTGAAATGCCTGAGTGAAGAGCTCAGAAAATTCTCCCCCCAGAAATAAATATATTAAACAAATTTGTAAAAACCACCATATGAATAAATTGGAAATTGATAAAGACACATTAAAACTTGAGAAGTAATTATGAAAACTTATTAAATCTTGGTGGCTGGGCACATTGGCTCATGCCTGTAATCCCAGCATTTTGGGAGGCTGAGGCGGGTGGATCATTTGAGGTCAGGAGTTTGAGACTAGCCTGGCCAACATGGTGAAATCCAGTCTCAACTAAAAATACAAAGAAATTAGCCAAACATGGTGGCGCATGACTGTAGTCCTAGCTACTCGGGAGGCTGAGGCAGGAGAATCGCTTGAACTCGGGAGGCGGAGGTTGCAGTGAGTCAAGATCATGCCACTGTACTCCAACCTGGGCATCAGAGTGAGACTCCATCTAAAAAAAAAAAAAAGTATCAATTCTTGGTAAGGCAATGAAAGTTTGTGGTATTTTAGCCAGGGCCTATCCGCATCTTACCTACTTCCTCCATCCCATACTACCATCTATGCCCATCCACTGGAGAGACAGGGATCCAATTTTCCTGAAATCGAGGTATCTCTGCATGCTGTAATGCTACCTGAATAACCTGGGGTTCTAATTTTTACCTACTACCTGAATACTATGGGCAGATCAACAAATATATCTCAATGGAAAGAATATTACATAAACATTGATATCTTATGAAAATACACATACTTGTGTCTGTTGGCTGTATGAATGTCTTCTTTTGAGAAATGTCTGTTCATATCCTTTGCCCACTTTTTGATGGGGTTGTTTGTTTTTTTCTTGTAAATTTGTTTGAGTTCTTTGTAGGTTCTGGATATTAGCCCTTTGTCAGATGAGTAGATTGCAAAAATTTTCTCCCATTCTGTAGGTTGCCTGATGGTAGTTTCTTTTGTTGTGCAGAAGCTCTTTAGTTTAATGAGATCCCATTTGTCAATTTTGGCTTTTGCTGCCGTTGCTTTTGGTGTTTTAGACATGAAGTCTTTGCCCATGCCTATGTCCTGAATGGTACTACCTAGGTTTTCTTCTAGGGTTTTTATGGTATTAGGTCTAACATTTAAGTCTCTAATCCATCTTGAATATGACCCAGCCATCCCATTACTGGGTATATACCCAAAGGATTATAAATCATGCTGCTATAAAGACACATGCACGTGTATGTTTATTGCGGCACTATTCACAATAGCAAAGACTTGGAATCAACCCAAATGTCCATCAGTGACAGACTGGATTAAGAAAATGTGGCACATATACACCATGGAATACTATGCAGCCATAAAAAAGGATGAATTTGTGTCCTTTGTAGGGACATGGATGCAGCTGGAAACCATCATTCTTAGCAAACTGTCACAAGAACAGAAAACCAAACACCGCATGTTCTCACTCATAGGTGGGAACTGAACAATGAGATCACTTGGACTCGGGAAGGGGAACATCACACACCGGGGCCTATCATGGGGAGGGGGGAGGGGGGAGGGATTGCATTGGGAGTTATACCTGATGTAAATGACGAGTTGATGGGTACTGACGAGTTGATGGGTGCAGCACACCAACATGGCACAAGTATACATATGTAACAAACCTGCACGTTATGCACATGTACCCTAGAACTTAAAGTATAATAATAATAATAATAAAAGAACACACACACACACAAAAAAGAAAATACACATACTTAAAAGTGTTTCAATTTTTTCAAATTTGATTTTGCTCATTTAGATGCCTTGGTTTTTTTAGTGACTTTAGAGTTCATTTAAATTATTTAAAAGCATTATGTATGTTTTTGGAAAATATGTAAATTGACTCTTAGATTTGACTATTTGTTTATTTGTTCATTCATAAATATTTATTGGATACCTACTCTGTGCTACATACCATTCTAGGCAGTGGGAGATACATCAGTGAGGAAAACAGACAGATATACCTATTTCTATTAATCAAATGGAGAAGATAGATAACAAATAAGAGAAAGAGGGATATATATGTTAGAGGATTTTATAAGCTTAAAATTAGAATCATGTATTTTAAAAATACAGTATATTAACAGCAGATTTGAGCTATAGTAAGGCCAACAGATCGGCAGGTGATTATCACTGAAAAAGATAGTTTATTCCTTACAGTTCCCAAAAGAAAGAGGCATGAAATACTATCTATGTGGGGAGGGAGAAACAACAGGGTCAGTCAAGTGACAGAGGAGAGAGAGAAAGAAACGTGTGCAAGAGTCTTTATTGTGGCTTCTGCAGGAAGAAATGGGCACAGCACAGTAAGCAGGTTTAGGATTGGCTAGTTTGAATAATTTTAGTAAGTTAGGTGTTGTAGGTGCTGTCCTACATGTCTGGTAGCTGTCCCTGGGGTGAGTAGAGAAGATAAGTAGCCCAGAGTGCAATAGCCTGAAAAAGTTGGTGGTAGGATTGTGGGTTCTGATTCACTTGGCTTGTATTTGAAAAGTGTCCTCATAGGTGAGTTATGTACTATTTCTAGGAATTGGCAAACCCTGGGAGGAACAGTCTTTCCAGTGTCAGCAAGGTTCCATATATCAAAGCATCAGAATAGAGAAAATTTTTAAAAACATGGTTAATACAGTAAGAAAAACTAGGACTTCTAAGGCTGGTCAGGATGTATCTTATATGTGAGATGATAGATATATTCGTTTGCTTTACTATAGTAATCATTGTACTATCTATATGTATCCCATAACATTATGTTGTAAACCTCAAATATATACAATAAAATTTATTTGAAAAATAAATGGAATGAATGAATAAATAAATAAGGAACAGAATTCATGCTGGCTCACAAATGCAAAGATATGTACTGGGGCCATGGATTCTGAACCCATGTACCTCTCAGCCAGGTGCCCTGTTGCAAAGCACCACCTTCACACTGAAAGGCAGCATCTCTGCCAAGAACAAGAGGGTAAATTTAGCCACACAGATACATAGAAGAAAAGCATTTCAGACAGAAGGAACAGCAAGTACCAAATCTTGATGCAAGAGCTTATCTGAGATGTTTGAAGAAGACATTATAGCTTGACCAATGAGAACAGAAAGGATGTTAGTGGAAAACTGGGAAACGAGGTTAGAGAGGGACCAGATTATATAGAACCTTGTTAAACATTGTAAATGTTTGAGGTTTTCCTCTCAGAGAAATGTGGAGCCATTAATAGGTTTGATGCAAATAAATAACATGATCCAACGGACTTTCAATATGATCATTCTGGCTGCTGTGTTGTGACCAGACAGCAGAGGAGGAAGAGTGGAAACGAGAAAAGCAGGAAGTCTCCTACGGTAATGTAAGAGAGAAACAACAGTGATGAAAAGTGAAGCGATTGTGATAGAAGTAATAATTTATCTGATTCTGGATATGTTTCATAAGTAGAAGAAACAGAATTTTCTAAATAGATTGAAAATTGAAATAATAGAAAGAGAAATTAAGGATAACCTCAAGTAATGCGGTCGAAGAAACTGGAAGGATGGAATTGGCATTAATTAAGATGATGAAAAAGCAGATTTATAGGTAGACACTAAGAATTCAGTTTCAGATATGTTACATTAAAAATGTCTACTAGATATCCAAACAGGGAATCATCAAGTAGGCAATTAACATTGAGAGTCTGCAGGTCAAAGAAATTGCCCATATTGGAGCTATGATTAAGGATTCATTGTAATGCTGATGGTATTCAGAACTCATGTTGAAATTACAACAGCAAAGGGATGAATTAAGTGGTGAGAAGACTCTGGACTGATCCCAAGGGTACTTCAACGTTAAAAAAAAAAAAAAGTTCAGAGAGAGGAAGATAAAACAACATATACAAAAAAAAAAAAATGAAGAAAGTATTTACACAAGAGGCAAATAATCAGCTATTTTAAAGGTGCTGATATTTCAAATAAGATATGGATTAATAGTTTTCCATAGGATTTAGTAATATGGTGAGCAGTAGTGACTGATGGGGTTGTTTTGATATATTAATTTATCGACTGGTTCATTTATGTAGACCAGAAAAATCATGAATGAATGGTGATGTGATAAATGTACTTAGTGGGTATTTGGCTGAAACTACTCATTTTGGAAGTTGGGTGTGTTTTCAGAAAATCCAGGCATTTTTTAATGTACTCAGAGGGTTATAATGTGTTCAGTAGTCTCATAAATAATCTGCATTTTATATCTCATGTGTTAAATATAATTCATTAAAGTAAACTCAACCATAACAAGCTAAGCATTATATTATTAGGAGATTCATAAAATAGCTGTTTAATTGTTTTGAACTATTTCCTACCTTTTGCTTTTATTATGACAAAACTTGTCAAAATCCAAATCTATCAACAGCTAAATGAATATACTAAATGTGTACATATGTACAATGGATATTATTCAGTCATAAAAATAAATGAATTTCTGACACATGCTACAGGATGGCTGAGCCTTCAAAACATTAGGCTTAGTAAAATAATCTATACACAAAAGGATATCATATGATTCCACTTATATGAAATATCCAGAATAGGCAAATTCAACAAGACAGAAAGTAGATTAAAGTTTACCAGGGGCTGGTGAGAGGTGTGGGGAGTTATTGCTGAATGTACAGAGTTTGTTTTGGATGATGAAAAGGTTTTGGAAGCAGATGGTGGTGGTGGTTGCACAAGGTGGTGAATGTACATAATGCCACTGAATTATACACTTAAAAATATCTATTGAAGTCCATAAGTGCATTAGTAGTTTAAAAAGAAGTGGCTTAAAACACATTTTAATAGGTGCTCAATTTTGAGAATCAATCAAGTTTCCTATATGAAATCTCCTACTTAGAAAAATAGCCCTCAAAATCTTCTTTCCAGCATCACCTCCCAGGACCTGAGCTAAAAATGTCAACTGGCTTCCTAAAGCTGGCCCAGATATTGCCCATGACCTTTCATTTTGTCTTCCATCTTCAAGTGCACAGTATCATCATAGGAATCACCTCAGCATTTGAAGCCCATACATTCATTCTTGATACTTTATGGAAAATGATTCAGTAAAGGAATGTGATGTATTCTGGTAACTACCTACCTGTTGATATTCACACCACCACCCAGCATTTTTTTCTTCTTAAAAAAATAGATCCTGACTGTTGTGGAAAAACAGTTCTTTTTTTAATAGCCTAAAGGGAATAACAGTAGAAGTGTCAACCCATAATAAATTCTGTGTTATTAAAAGTATTAAAAAGTGATTTCCCGTTTGCATGAAACACCACGCTGTTTCTCTTAATTTACAACTTTTAACATTGAAGTTATTTATGTAGATGCACCACAGTCTAACAGCACATTACTCTTACTGCAGGTATCATTAATCATGTAATGAGACAACTTGGAGTTCAACCTATAGAACAATTTAGCCTCAAGGCTGAGGACCCAGTCAGTCTTCCATTTGATGTAAACTGAAAGTCTCTGTAGACCACAGAGTAAATGCCAGTTTGAATGGTTCCATAATGTAATACATTTTTCCTTAAGCAAACCCTTCCTTCATAAAAAAAAAAATCAACTTTTAAATTCAATAATGTTCTCTTTCACCAGCTTAGTTTTTCTCAAACATATTAATGAGTTTCACTTCAAATTATTACTCCAGAATCACTGCCATGATCAAACAAGCACTAGTATAAAAACAAATGCTTCAGGGATTTGTTTCATCATGAATAATATCATCAGTGATAATGGGCATAACAACTTTATGAGCCATTGTATGGTCTTACAATTGGGAAATTAAGTGAAAAGCAACTGTGCCTTTCTTGGGACTTAGTTTACTTGATGCATAAAATTACATTTTCAGACAGATTGTCCTATTCACTATATGAAGGTTGGATATGGTGTATGTAATTTTCATAACTGGATATGGGAAATAATTCATTTGGGGTTAATCATACAGAAAACTGAACATGTAATTTTTATTTGAGGCAATAAAGATATCTAATCTAAATATTTTTTCAAGATAATATAGACCATGACATAGGCCAAGAAATATATTATTAATATTATGAGCAATAATCATAATGGAAAGGGTTTGGAATCTTGATCCTTTTATAGATAAACTGAGAATTAAGGTAGCATCTTCCATAAAGCAACTCCTGCTAGTCCCTGTGTGTTTCAGGAATGAAGTGTACCACTCAGTAGACGAAAGTCTAACTTTAAGTTAGCGAAAACTAATAGGGCATGTAGATGCATGTGAGAGTGAGCATAATCAAGACTTTTATTTTTCTACTTCTAATCGGAAAAAAAGTTCAAATTCCATTATGACATAATTGTTCTAATAA
The DNA here is from genome assembly GCF_003255815.1 of Theropithecus gelada. NCBI lineage: Eukaryota > Metazoa > Chordata > Mammalia > Primates > Cercopithecidae > Theropithecus > Theropithecus gelada. The sequence continues at coordinate 57,039,688 of NC_037689.1, forward strand.
TATTGATCTCTTTCCCAAGTACAAGGCTGAATTAATAATATTGCTTGCAATTTTGGCACATAATCCAAAAGGCCATTTATAGTTTCAGAGTGGATTAAGTAAGAGTCATGCAACATTTGAGTGCCCTGAGTTGTACATTCTGACATCCACAGATCCATTAAAACACCCTGTAGCCCTGTGACCACTCACCAATGACCTGCCCACTAAGAACCAACGAACTTAAATCCAAGCTTGCCCTCATCCAAGAGAGCCCCACTTCTCCATTTTCATGAGAGTATTGGAAACTGAAACGAAACACAGGGTCTTCTCATTTCTTCTGTGAAGAGGAGGAGCAGGAACAGTGCTTTTCAGAATTAGAATCAGTGAATGCAATTTGGCTTGGTTGTTTAAAATAGTATTTTGGAGGGAGTGGCCAAGACAGCCAACTAGAAGCAGCTAGTGTGCATGGCTTTCAGAAAGACAAATGGTAGGGGCGAGTAAATACAACACTTTCAACTGAAACATACAGATACTCACATCGGTACTAATCAAGGAAATAATTGACCCATGGAGAACAAATAAAGCAAAACAGAACAATGGCCCACTTGGGAGAAACAAGGAGCCAGGAGAACTTCCCTCGCCCAGGGAAAAGATGAGTGAATGTGCAATCCTGGGAAACCACTCTTGTCCCATGAATCTTTGCTACTCTCAGTCCAGGAGATCTCCTTTAGAACCCAGTCTACCAGGGCTTTCAGTCTGACAGACAGAGCTATGCGGAGTCTCTGTATAGCAGCCACTCAGGAATGCATGGAGACCCTGACGCCTTAGATGCTTGGGCTTTCTGGTAAAAGTAGCTACAGTTTTGGCAAAGTGGGAGGTTAGACCCCCATACATACCCCTAGGAAAGAAGCTGAAAGCAGGGGACTGAGCAGCAACAACTTTTAGGCCCCATTTCCACAGCACCTCACAAGATAAGACCCACTGGCTTGGAATTCTACTGGTAGTGGCATTGCACTTCCCTAGATAGGAGATCCCAGTAGGAGGGATGGGTCGCCATCTTTGCTGTTTGGGGTAAATGGAAGGCTGGAATGTTACCCATTCCAGCCTTCAGGTTTTGGAGAGTCCAAGACAACTAGGGTTAGAAGGGATCCTCCAGCATAGCACAGCTGCTTTACCAAAACGTAGCCAGACAGCTGCTTTAAGTGGATGCCTGATGCCTTCCTCCTCACTGGGTGGGACCTTCCAGCTTGGGCCTCCAGCCACCCCTGTCCGTGGTCTCAGAGATTTGTAATCTCGCTGGGATGATGCTCCCAGAAGAACAGACAGGCTGCCATCTGTACTGTTTTACAGATTTTGCTGATGGTACCTCCAGGTACTGAAAAATCCAAGGCAACTAGGGACTGGATTGGGCTCCAAGCATACTACAGCAGCTTTATGGAAAAGTGGCCAGACTATTACATGGGTGTTCATTCCCATATCTCCTCACTGGACAAATCCTCCAGGTCTGGGCCTCCAGCCACCCCCAGCAAAGCTATCATGCCTGTAGCAACTCAGCAACTCCTTGGACAGAGCCTCTGGGGGCAACTAAAAGCCTCTCTGCCACTGCCTCTGCAGTGAAACTGCCCTTGCCACTCTCAGACTGACAAAGGAGCAAAGACCCTAAGTGACGTATCCACACCTCCAACAAGCTGCAGTCCACCCAAGGAGAGGAGGCCAGTCTATCTCCCACGAGTCTCATGCAGCTCCCACTGCTTGTCACTAGACAGGGAATCCCTGGCTTGGGCCCACAGCACAGACCCTTCATCCTGGGTTGATAGCATTGAGCAATTGCTGACCTGCATCTCTCTGGGGTGGAGCTCCCAGGAGACAAACAAATGACCCTTAGCTACAACCACTACTAAGATCCCTCTCTCTGCAGCTTACAAGTTGAGGAAAGAACATATGCACTGAGATTGCTGCAGAACTGCAGTGGACAGCCCAGGAGTGCCAAGTCACAATCCACAGCTAGCACTCAAGTGGGAGAGGAACTCATACTTTCAGAACATTGAGAAAGAACATGGCTGCAACTGTGAGGAAACATAGGGGAGCCATACAACAAAGCAAGAGTCTACTAACTGACGAATAAGCCTAAGTGTCATCTGCTGGGTCACATCTCAAAGCTTCAACACCAAAAATACCTCACTAATATACCCCCCTCTGAAACCAGAGACAAAAAGTCAGCTTCAAATAAAGACCCTACACAAAGCATTGACCCTGTGAAAACATGCAGAAATGAAGTCTACTGTCTGCACTCAATCTATACTGGAGTTATAAGAACACCTATGGGCAGAGATGGGAAAGAACCAACACAAGAACTCTTAACTCAAATAGCCAGAGTGTCATATATCCTGCAAACCACCACACCAGTTCTTCAACAAGAGTTCTTAACCAGGCTGAACAGTCTGCAATCACAGAAATAGAATTCAGAATATGAATAGGAGCAAAGATTATTGAGATTCAGGAGGATGGCAAAACCCAATCCAAGAAAGATTAAAATGACAATGAAGTGATAGAGGAGCTAAATGATGAAATAATGAGGTTTTTTGTTTTTTGTTTTTTGTTTTTTTTTAAAGAGAACATAATAGGCCTGATAGAGCTGAATAACACAATACAATAATTTCACAATGTAATCACAAGTATTAACAGCAGAATAAACCAAGTGGAGGAAAAAATCTCAGAACTTGAAGATGGGTTCTCTGAAATAAAACAGACAGAAATAAAGAAAAAAGAGTAAAAAGGATGAGCAAAACCTCCAACAAGTATGGGATTATGTAAAGAGGCCAAATCTCTGAATCACTGGCATCCCTGAAAGGGAGGGGGAGAAAGCAAACGACTTGAAAAACATATTTCAGGATATCATCCATGAAAACTTCTGGGACCTTGCTAGAAGGCCCCACAGTAAAATTCAGGAAGTACGGAGAACTTCTGCTACGTTCTACCCAAAAAGATCATCCTCGAGATGCATAATCATCAGATTTTCAAAGGCTGAAATGAAAGGCCGAAAAGAAAGAATGTTAAAGGCAGCTAGAGAGAAAAGACAGATAACCTACAGAGGGAACCTCATCAGGCTAACAGTGAACGTCTCAGCTGAAATCCTACAAGCCACAAGGCATTAGAGGCCTATGTTCAACATTCTTAAAGAAAAAGGTCTTCAAGGAAGAATGTCATATCCAGCCAAACTAAGGTTCCTAAGTGAAGGAGAAATAAGACTCTTTTCAGATAAGCAAAAGAACTGCTTTACACAAGGTCTTGAAAGTAGCCTAAATATAGAAAGGAAAGGCCACTACCAACTAATAAAAAAACACACTTAAACACACAGACCAGTTATCACTGTAAAGTAACCACACAAACAAGCCAATACAATAACCAGCTAACAGCACAATGACAGGATGAAATCCATACATATCAATACTAACAATGAATGAAAATGGGCTAAATGCCCCCACCTTAAAGGCACAGAGTAGCAAGCTGGATAAAAAACAAGACCCTATGGAATGCTGTCTTCAAGAGACCTATATCACTTGTAATTGCACACATAGGCTCAAAATAAAGGGATGGAGGAAATCTATCAAGCAAATGGAAAACAGAAAAAAGGAGGAGTTATAATACTGATTTCAAACAAAAGAGATTTTAAACCAACAAAGATGAAAAAGGACAAGGCAGGGCATTACATAATGGTAAAAAGTTCAATTTAACAGGAAGACCTAACTATCCTAAATATATATGCACCCAAAACAGGGGCACCCAGATTCATAAATCAAGTTCTTAAAGACCCACAAAGAGACATAGACTCCCACACAATAATGGTGGGAGACTTCAACACTCCACTGACAGTATTAGACAGATTATTGAGGAAGCAAATTAACAAAGATTTTCAGGACCTAAACACAACATTGGATCTGATAGACATTTACAGAACACTCCACCAAAAAACAACAGAATATACAGTCTTCTCATTTTCATGTTGCACATACTCTAAAATCAACCACATAATTGAACATAAAACAATCCTTAGCAAATGCAAAAGAACTGAAATCATACCAAACACACGCTTGGAACACAGCACAGTAAAAATAGAAGTCAAGACTATGAAAATCACTCAAAGCCATGCAATTACCTGGAAATTAAACCACACGTTCCTGAATGACTTTTATGGAAATAATGAAATTAAGGCAGAAACCAGGAGGTTCTTTGAAAGTAATGACAGCAAAGATACAACAAAACAGAATCTCTGGGACATAGCTAAAGCAGTGTTAAGAGGGAAATTCATAGCACTAAATTTCCACATCAAAAAGATAGAAAGATCTCAAACTAACAACCTAACTTCACAACTGAAAAAAATTAGAGAAGCAAGAACAAATCAACCCCAAAGCTAGCAGATAATGAGAAACAACAAAAATCATAGCTGAGCTGAAGGAAATCAAGATGTGAAAAACCATCAAAAGATCAATAAATCCAGGACTTAGTTTTTTGAAAAAATTAATGAAATAGGTCACTAAGTAAATGAATAAAGAAGAAAAATGAGAAGCTCCAAATAAACACAATCAGAAGTGACACACACAGGGAATGTTATTACTGACTCCACAGAAATAAAAACAACTATCAGAAATGACTATGACATGAATACCTCTACACACACAAACTAGAAAACCTAGAAGAGATGGATCAATTCCTGGACACATATACCCTCCCAAGACTAAGGATTTGATTCCCTGTACATATCAATAATGAGCTCTGAAAATGAAGCAATAATAAATAGCCTACAAACCAAAAAAATGTCTGTGAACTGATAGATTCACAGCCAAATTCTACAAGATATATAAAGAAGATCTGGTACCATTCCTAAAGAAATTAATCTAAACAAATTGAGGAAAATGGACACCCCCTGAACTCATTCTATGAAGCCAGAATCATCTTGATACCAAAATCTGGCAGAGACAAAATAAAGAAAGAAAACTTAGGGACAATTTTCTTGAAGAATATTGATGCAAAAATCCTCAACAAAATACTTGCAAACTGAATGCAGTGGCACATCAAAAAGCGAATCCACCACAATCAAGTAGGCTTTATCCCTAGGATATGACTCATCACATACACACAACTAAAGACGAAAACCGCAGGATTATCTCAATAGATGTAGAAAAGGCTTTTGATAAAATTCAGCACCCTTCATGTTAAAAACTCTCAATAAACTAGGTGTTGAAAAAACATACCTCAAAATAATAAAAGCCATCTATGACAAGCCCACAGCCAACATTATACTGAATGGACAAAAGATGGAAGCGGTCCCTTTGAAAACTTGCACAACTATGCCTTCTCTCACCAATCCTATTCTACATAGTATTGGAAGTCCTGACCAGAGCAATCAGACAACAGAAAGAAATAAAGTGCACCCAAATAGGAAGATAGAAAGTTAAACTAACTCTGTTAGCAGACAACATGATGCTGTATCTAGAAAACCCCATAGTCTCGGCTCAAAAGCTCCTCCAGCTGATAAACAACTTCAGCCAAGCTGCAGGATACAAAATCAATGTACAAAAATTACTAGCGTTCCTATACCCCAACAACAGCTGAACCAAGAGCCAAACCAGAAATGCAATTCCATTCACAATTTTCACAAAAAGAATAAAATACATAAGAATATAGCTAACCAGAGAGGTACAAGATGATCTCTACAATGAGAATTACAAAACACTGCTCAGAGAAATTAGAAAAGACATAAGCAAATGAAAAAACATCCCATGCTCATAAATGGAAAGAATCAATATCATTAAAATGGCTATATTGCCTAAAGCAATTTAGAGATTCAATGCTATTCGTATTAAATTACCAATGACATACTTCACAGAACTAGAAAAACTGTCTTAAAATTCATATGGAACCAAAAAAAAAAAAAAAAAAAAAAAAAGCTCAGTCAGGGCAATTCTAAGCAAAAAGAACAAAGCTGGAGGCATCATGTCACCCAACGTCAAACTATTCTGAAAAACTATAGTAATCAAAACAACATGGTACTGGCACACAAACAGGCACATAGACCAATGGAACAGAATAGAGAGGCCAAATATGAGGCCATAGATCTATGATCATCTGATCTTTGACATAGCTAACAAAAACAAACAATGGGGAAAAGACTCACTATTCTATAAATTATGATGGGATAACTGGCTACCCATAAGCAGAAGATTGAAGCTGGACCCTTTCCTTACACCACACACAAAAATCAACTCAAGATGGGTTAAGGACTTAAATGTTAAACCCAAAACTATAAAACTTGTATAAGATAACCTAGGCAATACCATACTGGATATAAAAATGGGCAAGGATTTCATGGCAAAGACACCAAAAGCAATTGCAACAAAAGCAAAAATTGACAAGTGGGATTTAATTAAACTAAAGAGCTTCTGCATAGCAAAAGAAACTATTATCAGAGTAAACAGACAACCAATAGAATGGGAGAAAATATTTGCAAACTATGCATCTGAAAATGGTCTAATATCCAGCATTTATAAGGAGCTTAAACAAATTTGCAAGAGAAAAGCAACCCCATTAAAAAATGGGCAAAGGACATAAACAGACACTTCTTGAAAGAAGGCATACATGTGGCCAACAAGCATCTGAAAAAAAACTCAATATCACTGATGGTTGGAGAAATATAAATCAAAACCACAATAAGACACCATTTCACACCGGTCAGAGTGGCTATTATTAAAAACTCAAAAAATTACACATGCTGGTGAGGTTGCAGAGAAAAGGGAATGCTTATACATTGTTGGTGGTAGTGTAAATTAGTTCAACCATTGTTGAAAGCAGTGTGGAGATTCCTCAAAGAGCTGAAAGTGTAACTGTCATTTGACCCAGCAATCTCATTACTGGGTTTATAGCCAGAGGAATGTAAATCATTCTACCATAATGACATATACCACAAATGTTCATTGCAGCACTATTCACAATAGTAAAGACATGGAATCAACCTAAATGCCCATCAATGACAGATTAGATAAAGAAAATGTGGTACATATACACCATGGAATACTATGCAACCATAAACAAGAACTACATCATGTTTTTTGTGGGAACATGGAAGGAGCTGGAGGCTATTATACTTAGCAAAATTAACACAGGAACAGAAAACCAAATATTGCATGTTCTTACTTATAAGTGGTAGCTAAATGGTAAGAACTTATGAACACAAAAAAGGAAACAAGAGACAATGGGGTCTACTTGAGTGGGGAGGTAAAGAGTGGGGAGAAGAACAGAAAAGATAACTATTGGGTACTGGGCTTAATACCTGGGTGATGTCAGTAATAATATGTACAACTAACCCCCATTACTGTGTTTACCTATGTAACAAACCTTCACATGTGCCCCCAAACCTAAAATAAATGTTTTTTAGAAGTAAATAAAATAATACCCTTTTACCTTAAAACCATTGACTTGGATTTTGGAATAGTTTCATAACTGAGAAAAAACCTTTTAGAAAGGAGAAACTGTTAAGTAAACTAGTTCTCCATGATATCCCCTTTTATTGGGTAGACTTCTTTGTATAGAAAACTAAAAATGTGTCTGAATTTTTCAGGCAAGGACAAATAATATCACAACAAAATATCTTTCAAATCATGAAACAATAATATTTGAAGTAATTCTTCTTCTTCTTTCTTTCTTTTTTCTTTTTTTGGTTTTAATGGCTTTTTAGGTAGGTGATTGAACTCACTAAGTATGCCTGGATTTTCCAGTGTAAATAAATATTAATTATGAACTTACAGAAAAACAAATTTCACTTTTTCATCTAAATAGTCAGTTATTGTATTTACTGGGAAATTTCCAGGAATGTCGCTATAACAGAAGGCTTTTAGCAAAATGATCTCTTTCTTTGAAATAAATATAGGGAAAATATTCTGTATTGCTATCTTTAATACAAACATGTTTAAAGGTTTATCTGAATTCTTCTTCAACTTCAGTAATACATGAAGTAGAGCACTCCTATCCACTATTCCAGAGTATGGTATTATAAAGACAGATTTTACTCCTCATTCTCGTAATAATAATAATATTTAATATGTCAGGCATTTTGCTAAACATTTCACATGTGTTTCACCTAGCATTATGGGATACTTACTATTCTAGCCCCATTTAACATATAAGTACCTTGAATGTTGCAAATGGTATGTAACTTGCCAAAGACACAGGCAGGGAAAGGCAGAGCAGAGCCTTGCTCTTCACTTCTCTGGGACTCAGTTTCTGAAAAATAAGATTGTCGGACTGGATGTCCTTTTATTATAAAATGTCATTATTCTGGGATTTTCAGAGACCCTTCAAAATAATGCAGAGCCATCTACAGAAAGTAGTTTGGCTTACATAAAACTGGGATGTTATGGATAACTCTAGATTTTCATCATTGTAAGCATCTTAAACGTCTTGATAAAGTTATTATTAAAGTCTTATTACAGGTATTTGAGATCAGGTATGGTGCCTCAAGCCTATATTCCTAGCACTTCGGGAGACCAATGGGGAAGAACTGCTTGAGCCCAGAAGTTCAAGATCAGTCTGGACAATGGAGGAAGATCCTTGTCTCTCAAAAACAAAACAAAACAAAACAAAACCAAACCCTGCTGGATGTGGTGGTGCATGCCTGTGGTACCAGCTATTTGGGAGACTGAGGTGGGAGAGGATCCCTTGAGCCCAGGAGTTAGGCTGCAGTGAGCAATGATCACTCCACTGCACTCCAGCCTGTCCCCCAGTCTGTGTCGAAACCAAAGTATTTGATAAAGGATTTCTGCTCTCATGCTTTTTTATTGATTTTCATTTTTTTTTCTATCTTTAATGAATTGTGAGGGCCCAGTGAGGAAACAGAACAGATTGATGAATCTATAAATGAAGATCAGGTTGGCTGGGCGTGGCGGCTCATGCCTGTCATCCCAGCACTGTAGGAGGCCGAGGTGGGCGGATCACAAGGTCAGGAGTTCGAGATCCGCCTGACCAACATGGTGAAACCCGGTCTCTACTAAAAATACAAAAATCAGCTAGGCGTGGTGGCATGTGCCTGTAATCACAGCTACTCAGGAGGCTGAGGCAGGAAAACTGCTTGAACCCGGGAGGCAGATGTTGCAGTGAGCTGAGATCACACCATTATATTCCAGCCTGGACAACAGAGCGAGACTCCATCTTAAAAAAAAAAAAAAAAAAAAAAGATCAGGTAAGATGAGGCTGAAGAAGTGGTCTTTCTAGCTGTGTTCAGGCCTCGGGCTCTAGCCTTTTGGCAGGTTGTCTACCTTTCAATCCAGAAATTAAATTTCACATGGTATCCACAGCTCTTACATTTGATCTAAATATCTCCTCAGATCCTGGTATGAGGAAATAGCTTCAGATCTTGTTTGATTAATTACTATACAAAGGGTTAATCAGGAGTACTAAAAACAAATGTCAAGTCAAGGCAATAATCAGGAAGCAGTAAATATCATGGTTTAGAAGTAAGCAAGGCTAGGGCTGCTAAGTTTCGTAGGAATCCATTTGTTGCAAAACATATTTAAGATGTCCATTATGTATAAACTGTTCATTTCATTCAGTGTTTTTTTCGTTTTTTGTTTTTTTTTTTACATTGCATTCCTATATGTCTCTCTGTTTTGCACAGATCCTCTCTTTGTACTTGGAGTGTAAGTAATTTTAACAAAGGCAAAAAAGATCAGCCACTGTTGTTTATTGAACTACCATGTATTACATACTTCTCTATTTATTCTGATTTAAATCTTCAGACAATGTTGTGAGGACAGGAGTATTGTACTCATTCATCAAATCTCTCAGACCGTTCAGGGTGCTATAACAAAATATCTTAGACTGAGTAATTTATTAAAAAAATAGAAATATATTGCTTACAGTTTTGGAGGCTGGGAAGTACAAAAATAAAGTGCCAACAGATTTAGTGTCTGGTGAGGGCTTACTCTCTACTTCAAAGCTGGTGCCTTAATGCTGTGTTTTCACATGGTGAAAGGGACAAACAAGCTCTCTCAGGTCTCTATAAGGGTGCTAATCTCTTTCGTGAGGGTGGAGCCCTTGTGACCTCATCACCTTGTAAAGGCCCCACCTCCTAATAGTATTTTAATATACAAATATTGAAAGGACACACACATACAGACAATAGCACTAAGCGAGAGAACTGTGGCTCACAAAAGTCCATTATCTTTCCATCGTGTCATGATATGTATTCCTATATATAATTGTTTTCAGTTTTTAGAATGATCCTAAGCCAATAACAAAATTATAAATATAACATTAGAGCTCAAAATATCTTAGACATTATCTTGCCTAATACCTTCCTTTAGAAACAGAGTCTGAGGCATGAGGATGTTAAGTGACTTGCTCAAAATGGATATTTAACAAACACTTGTTGAGTGACAGAAGAACAGAAAGCAAAAGGAGAATTTACTTTATCTGCAATGAGATCTGATTTTATGAAACACAGATACAAGCCTATTGGGGGCAACAATGTATGGGACATTCTTTGATGAAAACATCCTTGGAGGTTACTGAATACTGGCATTATTTCAATTTAAGTTGTGAAATAAATGGATTTTAAAACTGTGCTTCTATTCACTTTGAAATGCTGCACAAATGAACTCAAATGTAAGTGAAAATTTTCTGTCAACTATAGGAGAGCAAGAGCAACATTAAACACAGCAGTTTGAGTTTACAGGGCTTTTTGTAAAATCCCTGGGCTATGAAACAAAATAAGCAATGATAATAAATAGTAACAGTAAAACTAGTAGATTTAGTATTGACACAATTTAATATTTCTCCCTCAGACAAAGAAAAGATAAATAAAACATATTCACTGTTGCTCTTTGCTTCACACACTGTGCTAAAGAAAATACACTTTCCTGGATAGAGTTTCTTGTGTTTTGTTTTTGTTTATGTTTTAAGTTGCAGACAATGGAAATTTTTTGGCTCAGCTAAAATTTGCAATCTAACCATTTCCATTAGTGAACAACACAGGATACAGTCAGGCAGTTAAGATTGCTGACAGCATCCGTGTGCTTTCTTGCAAGGATCCTGTTCATAACCAAACCTCAAAGTTGGGCAAAAATAAGTGAAGTCTGGGCCCTTGAAATTTCTTTTTTTCCTTTAGGGAAAACAAAAATGTCACATACAACCTTTATTGGAAAGCATTTGAAGCACACTGAGATAAGTTTTTGTGAAATCGGTTCTCGTTAAAATTCATAAGCAGACCTGGAGCTAGATTGTATAAAATATTAAGGGTGGGGAAAGATAAATGCAACCAGAATACCTAGGCACGGCTTTGGGTTGCAGATTTAGGAACCACTGTGTTCTTCCACTGAAAGTGCAATGTCTATGTTATTACTATTGTGAGAGGAACTGACTAACGACATCCCTGAGTTAGCAAGGCATATTACTGGGACCACAGAACTGTAGTGTAATGGGCCTGCCTTGCTTCAGGGTTTTCAGCTCTTGTGTTGGAAGTGTTCTTGTAAAATAAAAACATCCTGCACTGAAGCTAAAATAAATAAAGATGTATTTTGAATAGAACACTCTTCTTGCCTTCCTTTCCAACTTCCCTGCCTGTCCAAAAGAAAAATATTTTTTATTTGTTGGTGACATAGCACCATGATTAATTGCTTCTAACACCAAAAATAGAACAGCAATCCTGCGACTCTCAGACACTGCAAAGCTGGTCTTGTTCATAAACTCAGAAGAGGCTCAGAAAATGTCTCAGAATAACCCATGATCCTGGCAGCAACAATTTTCCAACATAAATCTCAGTAGGAAATATGGCTTTCCGCTCTGTTCCTTTTACTATTCCTGTAGCTTGTTGCCTGGACTAGTAGAATTCTTCTGTGCAATCGCCCTACCATGACTGTGAAAATAATGTTTCCACTTCCCAATTTTGTGTGTATGAGAACTAGAGATAAAGGTAATTGATGCTAATTACTATCGCTTCCTACCTCACCTGTTTTAATTTGTTTTCATGACCAGAGAAAAGATGGTAGATAAACCTAGGAACACCATAAATATCGAGCACTGTGCTTGCAGCATTAGGAATTAGATTGCCTTCACTAACTTAATTATAGCAGGGTATACAGCACATGGAAGAATGGAGCCCAGGTTAGATAAATGACTGTCTTTTCCATCGAAAGTTGGGGTCTATCAATATGGGTTATTAGCAATAAAGAACCACAGTCTTGGGACAGATGTAATTCACAGATTCCACTAATAATGCAACGTCCATAATGGGGTTTAGATACAAAATTCTCCTCATTCTCTCAGCTGCCACTGCAGGTGGTATTCACCCCAAATCCACATGTCCCCAGGATCACCACAATTAGTATTTACATAGAAAAACAGAACTTCCTCCTTGACTTGGACTAACACTTCAAATGTGAGGGTCTGTTTTTGTGCAGGATTTATGAACCTTCCTAGTGTAATCATGGCATTTTGGATGACGTGTAGGATTTCCAGTTCACTAGCAAGCCTTTCTGTAATGTGAGCTGTCAGACATTTTAGTCTCTACTGTAGTCCACAGAGACGTAGCTCTGATTTGATGATCTGCCTCTTCTGTGAACCTTTCAAATTCTCATTGTTGGTTGCTGCTCTGCTGGCTCCTTTGCCCTCCCCTCACGTGATGGCACTTCCTTTCATAATTCAGGAAGCTTTTCGGTCGATAATTGCATGTTCCTATCACAGGTAGTAAAATTGTCTTAAATTTTCTTTGTTAGTGAAAATGGCATGATGAAGACTTGTCTAGCACTCTATTTTTATTGAACAGGGACCTATAGGCTAAAAGGGAGTTGTTATAATCTGTCTTTTAAAAAGTAAGCAAAAAGCTTTCTTAAAACTTTTGGCTTTAAAATGAGAGAATACAGCAAATTCAACAATCCATTCAAATTAAGTTAACTGTTTTATTGTGTTTAAGTAGGTCCAAGTGGAGCTTTCACATGTTTTCATTATTCAACCCCCTGTGATGATATTTTCCAGCAATTATGTACACTGCAGTTAGGAGTGAAGAATAGGTCAACAGGATACCTTGGCAAAGTAATGGAGAATGAAAAATAATCTGATTTGTCTCACTGGGGATGCTAGTTATATTAATTTGGGGAGGAGAGTCTTCTCTCTGTAGTTTCATTTTCTCACACTCTAAAGCAGACTGGGCTCCCCAAATTCAAATATAGACTTGCAAACTTTTTCTTCATTTTGGCTCCTGGAGCTGAGTCTTTGGTTTCAGATCACCTGTATGTGAATCCTGGTTTTTCCTTGTTCTAGCTACATGCCCAAGTTACTGAACCTCTTTTAATCCTTAAGAGGTCAAGTTATTTCACCTCTTTTAATCTCCATCTGTTCATTTGTGAAATGGAGATGACTGCAGTTCCTAACGCATAGGGCTGTACTGGGGATTAAATGAGAAATGAGATGAGATCATCTTTATCACCATACAGGGAACAAGTAAGTGCCCAATAAATGTTACCTGTGGTTATAGTGTATTTCTGCACATATGGGTTTGTGAGTTTCACCACTCAGGTAGCTGAATTGGTTTGTAAAGGACTATCTTAAAATCATCAATGCATAAAGAGAGACAAATGAATGATGAAGTAAAAGAAATAACTAAACGCATTTTAGAGCAATCCAGTAACAGTGTTTTATAATTAGTTTTGCTGTGGCCTCCCAGAGTGAAGGTAAGTTAAATTTTTCCTCATCTTTTTTGGTAATGAACAATAAGTTCCTAATTTCTATTTCCCATGGCCTCTCCATTTAAGTCTGACTTGGTAGGTCAACACTGATTATTTAAAAAATAGTCAAGTAAATTTATTTCTGTTTTTTTCTTAATAACCTTATGGGGAATTTAAAGCTATGGTCCGTACTTCAAATTTGCTTTCTAGGATTTGGCTGATTAGAGCAGGAAAACAATCTTAAGCTCTTTCTTGACTAGTGACGGATTGCTGCTAATCTTCTCATTATATATATTACATACAAATTTGCTGTTAAGCATTCATATATTCATATATATACACATACACAAACATATATATTCATATGTATATATACACATTTATGATGTGAAAACTAATCCCAGAGTCAGTTGGGGTAGAGATAGTCAGTATTTCAGTAAGATGTGAATTAAAACCATGGAAGCGAAGTTGTGTGTTTAAAAAAAAAAAAAAAAAAGAGACTTCTGTTTTAAGTAGCACAGAACCATAACAATAAAACTCAGCAACTGAATCTCACTAGAACTAAAAATAGGTTTAGTGGTTTCATTCATTCAAAATTTTTTTTCCTGAATGCCATCTATTTGCCAGGCATGATGCTAGGGTTTGGGAGTAAAAAATGAAAAGGATCTATTCACAAACATCTGCGTAAGAGAATTCCCAAGTAATGCGCCCAAGGTTATGCCTGATGAATAAGGCCAGAACGTAAGTTCTCTGTCTCCAAAGTCCATGTTTTCCTCCACAATATCAGGTTGCTTATTTTAGCAGACACAGTTGTTGCCCTGTACTGATCCTCTCAGATCCCTTTTCCTAACTCTAGTGTGTTCATCTCCTAACTTCTGCATGTTGTGCTAGTAAAAGTTTGCACTTTGACCTGAAAGGGTTGCTCTTGGACACTGGAGTCTCCTTGCCTGAACAGAGTAAGAAATGTCTACAACTGGCCTTCCTCACGTTTCCCTAACACCCGAAAACCCCAGAGTGGCACACCGTCAATGATTGGTGTGGTATTATAAAAGTCCATTTCCTTTACCACAAGGTAAAGCAAACTCTAAAGTGTAACTCATGCTCCAAAGCTCTCCATAGGATGATGCTGAGCCCTCACCTGAAATTTCTTGGTGTATTTTCCTTGTCTATCTTGCTGTCTCTACTCTACTACTGATTTTTTTCCTGGGCATATTCTCACCACACAAATTTTCTTTTAGGGAGTGCTCCTGGGAGATTCTGACTAAAGGCATCTATATTTTGAGCTTTTTGTTTGTTTGATGTTTTACTATGAGTTCTTCTAAGTTTTAACTGAAAGATCATGGAAATAAGTTTTTATGAGATTTGTAGATCACATTGTGAAAATTAAATTAAAATTCATCATTTGACACGATAATTTAATTAATAAAATGTGAGTGTCATTTATTTAGTGACCTTGACCAAGTCATTTTATCTATTCAGGTATCAACTTGCTATAGATTGAATGTTTGTATCCCTGTAAAATTCATATGTCGAAATCCTTAGCCTCAGTAAGAGAGTATCTGGGAGTGGGGCCTTTGGGAAGTTCTTAGATCATGAAGGGGAGCCCTCATGAAAAACATCTTTACCCTTACAAAAGAGATCCCAGAAATCTCCCTTACCCATTCAATAATGTAAAGACACAGTGAAAAGATGGACATCTATGAAACATGAAGTGAACCATCACTAGCCATTGAATCTGCTAACGTCTTGATCAAAGACTTACAGCCTCCAGAATTGTAAGAAATACATTTCTGTTGAATGTAAGTCACCCAGTCTATGCTGTTTTTGTTATAGCAGCCCAGCTAGACTAAGGCAAGATTTTCCTTGGAAATATGAGTGTTATTTAGTCAAGTAGTCACCACGGTCCTATAAGCCTCTAAAATTCACTGAGCTACTAAATCTTTCTTAACCTATAATCATGTCAATTCGCCATTTTGATGGAACCTATATATTTGAGGCAGATAATTTGGTGCTACCCAGTCACAGTCAGTTTATTAGCAGTTGACACTTAAGGTAGACTGCCTCTGTGTTAATATACAACCTATGTAATGTAACATTTAATAACCTTTCTGCTTTAGAAGATATTATGGTTTTGAAAAATACACATGTATGGCATAGAGTATAAATAACCTAGTGAATGTAAATACAATAGTAAATTCTTTAACATAAAGTGGCATGTGAACATTAAATATAATGTGTACCATGTCATTCATGACACACAAAAATGATAGTTTAAATAACAGCCTCTATGAACAGTATTCACATTTTTTTGTTTTGTTTTGTTTTTTGAGATGGAGTTTTGCTCTTGTTGCCCAAGCTGGAGTGCAATGGCATGATCTCGGCTCACTGCAACCTCTGCCTCCCCTGATTCCCGGGTTCAAATGATTCTCCTGCCTCAGCCTCCCAAGGAGCTGGGATTACAGGCACCCGCCACCACGCCTGGCTAAATTTTTGTATTTTTAGTAGAGATGGGGTTTCACCATGTTAGCCAGGCTGGTCTTGAACTCCTGACCTCAAGTAATATGCCCGCCTCAGCCTCCCAAAGTGCTCAGATTACAGGCGTGAGCCACCATGCCCGGCCCAGTATTCACATTTCGACATTTTATTTTCATCTGAGTAACGAGGAAAAAGTAATTTAATGCTTTATTTTACCTTTTTTAGTAGAGCAGATTTCCAGTAACAATAATCAAGTTATACTTTTATACAACAGTAAACACATTAAAAGAACTGTGGTTAAAATTCATGTGCTGCATTTGCAAAAAATAAAATAAAATTAAAAAAAAGTTTCTCTTTCAGCTTTTTCAATTAATGTAGCATGGTCATTGCCAATTTTAAGTGTTTAATATGTTATTAAACATGTCATATGAAATAGTATAATTCAGGATTTTACCCATTTTAAAGTACCTTTGCTGCAAAATGAGGCATAGTGCAGAATCAAATAGTGGAAACAGTGAATAATAAAACATTAAAATTCTGGCTGACATTAATTTCACCTATTCCTTGAATAATCTATTTATTCAATCTGCAAATATTTAAGAAATAAAGCAACAAAATATATTTTACATTAATAATATAATCCATGAGAGAGGATAAAGAGATTAAATGAATGAATAAAAGATGTACTTTGCCTTACTCTCATATTCCACTCTCAGAAAAAGAATATAAATAAAATAAATCTAAAAGGCTGTAAAATAATTCCATGAAAACATTGATTAGGTGATGAGCTTGTTTTATCTGAAGGTAGCATAGGAATAAAATTTTAAAAAGTTCTCAAAGGACAACTGGAAAATCCCTCACTGGACCTTTTTTTGGAAGCTTTGACTATTGGACATCAAGACCAGGTTATCATATTTTGTGTATGCTTCACAAAGCACAATTAGGCAATTTGTAGGCAATTTTTTAGGTCACCACAACTAGAAATCACATGAACTCTGCTCAGCAATAAGCTGTTCTCAGAACAGACTTTCCAACTCACTGCTGGATTTCTCCATCCAGCTGGATGACCCTGAGGACTGACCACTGTCAGCCAGCAGGTTGTCTAGCCTTTTATTCCAGTCGTAATAAGGTGACAGTGTTAACCATGAACACTTGAGAGGCACCCCATCCTCCTTCCAATTACAGACTGTACCACCTTGCTCGGGACCTCTGCTCCTAGTTAGCAAGGAAGGCTGCAGCAGTTGCTACTGCTTATTCTGAAAGAAATGTAGAACTTGACAGCAGCCTTCTGAGTTTGGGTCAGGAAGATGTTCTTTTGACCAAAGCAGGCTTCTTTACACACAGCTCAGTTTCCAGGAAGTTGCCACAGATGTGCCCAATAACCATGTTCTTGTCACTCAATCAGCAGAAGCTACCATTATGCCCTTCGTTCCTACTGACAGAGGGAGGAGTATATTTCATCACTATAATCAATAATGACTTGTGGACCGTCCTTGAAGAGCAAGAAATGCAATGTAGAGATAAGTCTATAATAGAAAGATATAGTATAGCAGTGCTCAACCATTTTATTTATGTGCTTCTCACATTTCTTATGACCCATGGCAAGAATGGTCCACTGACTCTCACAAACAATACTTAGCAAACTAGTCATATATCTCAACACTCTTGGCATTCATGATTTGAGGACCAATATGCGTGAGAGTTGTAACTATACAAGTAACCATATGCTATGGTTGGATATTTAACTGTTCTAAAACTCGTGTTGAAATGTGATCCCCAATGTTGGAGGCAGAGTCTAATGGGAGGTGCATGGATCATGGGGGTGGAGCCCTCATGAATAGATTAATGCCTTCCAGGGAGTGCGGGCAGAAGGTGAGGCAGAAAATGCTGATGTAGATGCTGCAGCAAGTTATCCACGAGATCTAGCTAAGATAATTGATGGAGGTGGCTACACTAAACAACGTATTTTCAGTGTAGACCAAACAGCCGTCTATTGGAGATAGTGAATCTTCTGATGAATCTGGGCAAAGCAAACTGAAAACTTTCTGGAAAGAATTAACCATTCTAGATTCCCTTAAGAACACTTTTGATTCATGGGAAGAGGTCAAATTATCAATATTAAGAAGGGTTTAGAAGTTGATTCCAGTTCTCATGGATGACTGGAGAGGTTCAAGACTTTAGTGGAGGAAGTTACTGCAGATGCGCTGGAAATGGCAAGAGAATTAGAATGAGAAGTGAAGCCTGAAGATGTGACTGAATTACTAGAATGTCATGAGAAGATATGAACAAATGAAGATTCTTCTTATGGATGAGCAAAGAAAGTAGTTTCTTGAGATGAAATCTACTCCTGGTGAAGATGCTGTGAATGTTGCTGAAATCACGCGCACACACACAAAGATTTAGAATATTTTATAAACTTCATTCATAAAAGAGTGGCAAGGTTTAAGAGGATTGATTCCAATTTTTGAAGGAATTTCTGCTATGGGTAAAATGCTATCAAACAGCATCAGGTGCTACAGAGACATCTTTTACAAAAGGAAGAGTCCATCAATATGGCAACTTTCATGGTTGCCTTGTTTTAATTAATTGCCACAGCCACCCTAGCCTTCAGCAAACACCACCCTTGTCAGTCAGCAGCCATCAACATTGAGGGAAAATCTTTCACTAGCAAAAAGATTCTCACCTGAAGGCTGAGATAATTATTAGCATTTTTTCTCGATAAAGTTTTTTTTTTTTTTTTTGAGACGGAGTCTCGCTCTGTCGCCCAGGCTGGAGTGCAGTGGCCAGATCTCAGCTCATCACAAGCTCCGCCTCCCGGGTTTAGGCCATTCTCCTGCCTCAGCCTCCCGAGTAGCTGGGACTACAGGTGCCTGCCACCTCGCCCGGCTAATTTTTTGTATTTTTTTGGTAGAGACGGGGTTTCACTGTGTTAGCCAGGATGGTCTCGATCTCCTGACCTCGTGATCCGCCCGTCTCGGCCTCCCAAAGTGCTGGGATTACAGGCTTAAGCCACCGCGCCCGGCCTCAATAAAGTATTTTTAATTAATGTATGTACATTTTTTCTTAGCCATAATGCTATTACACACTTAATAGAGCCCAGTGTAGTGTCAATATAGCTTGTATATGCACCAGGAAAACAAAAATGTTTGGAAATTTTTAATTTCAATATTCACTTTATTGCAGGGTCTGAAACTAAACCCATAATATCTTTGTGGTATGACAGTAGAGATCTACCTTTTTAAAAAAGTAAAATAGATGGTATTTTAGTTCATTTGCATTGCTAAAAAGGAATGCCCAAGACTGGGTAATTCATAAAAACAAAAGTTTATTTGGCTCATGATTCTGCTGGCTGGAAGACTGGGAATCTGGTGAAAGCCTCGAGCTGCTTCCACTTATGGCAGAAGGCAAAGGGAGTCAGTGTGTAGAGAGAGCACATGGAAAGAGAAATCATGAAAAAGGGCAGATGCTAAGCTCCTGCTGACAACCAGCTCTTGTGGGAACTAATAGAATAATGAAATATACTTTTCCCTCTTCCATCAGGAACAAAGCGTATTCGCTTCTCTCTAGCTAAGAAAGTCCTAGATGATATGTTCCTCCAATAGACGGCTGTTTGGTCTACACTGAAAATATGCTGTTTAGTGTAGCCACCTCCATCAAATATCTTAGCTAGATCTTGTGGATAATTTGCTGCAGCATCTACATCAGCATTTTCTGCCTCACCTTGCACTTTTATGTTATAGAGATGGCTTCTTTCCATAAACCTCCTGAACCTCTGCCAGCCTTCAACTTGTCTTCTGAAATATTCTCACCTTTTTCAGCCTTTATTAGAATTTAAGACAGTTAGGGCCTTGCTCTGGATTGGACTTTGGTTTAAGAAAATGTTGTGGGTGGTTTTATCTTCTATACAGACCATTCAAACTTTCTCCATGTTACAAATGAGACTGTTTCACTTTCTTATTATTTGTGTGTTTATTGGAGTGGCACTTTTAATTTCATTCAAGAACGTTTTCTTTACATTCACACCTTGTCTGACTGACACAAGAAGCCTAGTTTTGTCTTATCTTAGCTTTTGACATGACTTCGTCACTAAGCTCAATAATTTCTAGCTTTTGATTTAAAGTGAGAGAGGTGTGACTCCCTTTCACTTGAGCACCGAGAGGCCATTTCGGGGATATTTAGTGACCTAATTGCAATACTGTCATATCTCAGGGAAGAGGGAGGCCCAAGGAGAGAGAGAAAGAGATACCAGAAGGGCTGGTCAATGGAGCAGCCAGGACTCACACATTTATTGATTAAATTTGTCATCTTATATGGGTACTGTTTTTGGTGTCTCAAAACAATTGCCATTACTTTTAATTACTTTTAATGGCAAAAACCGCAATTACTTCTGTGCCAACCAACCTAATACAATAATAACATCAAAGGTCACTGAACACAGATTATCATAGCAGATATAATATTAATGAAAAAGCTTGAGATACTGTGAGAATTGCCAAAATGTGATACAGAAACAAGAAGTGAGCACAGACTGTTGGAAAAATGGTGCCACAGATTTCTTCAACATAGGGTTGCCGCAAACATTCAATTTGTAAAACATGCAGTATCTGCAAAGTGCAATAAAATGAAGTGCAATAAAACAAAGTATGCCTGTATATAGACTGTTCATAAAATCTAGAAATATTAACAATATATAGAATGCCGCCAAGGGCATGATGAAATAATACCATTTTTCGGACTTTAAGGCTAGTCCGAAGATTGATATGGAATACTCTTAAAGCAAATAGCAAAACAATATGTACTTTATTATTGCATTTATATAAGTCAAGTTCACATTTACATTCATACAAAATTAGCTTACAATTAGGTTATATAATAGTGGGCAATGATTAAGAGGATTGAAGAGAAGGCACAAGGGAATGTCATTTTGACAACATTGTTTGAAATGTTCACAGTGAGAACATAGTCATAAAGCACCGGTTTAGTATTTTGATTCTGATCACTAGCAAAATTTTAATTCTGATCAGTAACAACATTTTTGCAAACTTCTTCAGAACTTCCCTATGCTCCAGGCTCTCCATCCAGAAAATAACAATTTCTGAGGTTCTGTCCTACTTTAGTATTTTAATTGTTTATGGAGAGATCAGGAGTTGGGAGGCACACATCAAGCCACTGGCCCATGATGTCTCTTAGAACTCTTCATTTGATGCTTATATAAAATGACACAATGTTTTCAACAGGAGAAAACATTGCTAAGAAAACTCCTTAATAATATGTCCACACACGGCACTTCCCTCTAGCAGAGGGATGAGGCCCCAGCACTATTGAGTTTCAAGACTTTCAAGATAAGACACAGAGTGAAGAATGAGGCTACCACAAACGTGGAGCATGGGGGTTTCACAGATAAGATCCCTGACCCTCCTCCAGTCCCAGGAGACCCCAGAATGATTGAGACTGAGTTGCCCCCTGACTTCTGCCTCGCGTTTGCATGGAGGTGTGAGACTTGTTCTGAGGAGTGCTGGTTCAGGTCAGCAGAGGGAGGAGTCCCAGACTCTACCAGGAGTTAAGGTAAGATTCTGAGTGAGAACTGAGGCGACCACCCATTTCAGAAGGGAAGAGGTTACTCAGAACTCTGTTGTGACCTCTGGGAGGGTGAGAGTTGGTGGGCAGTGTCTTTCCTTGACTTTTGCTTCACTAGCTGATAATGGCGAATGCCTTGATCTGAGAGAGGAGGCTTTATTCAGCAGACAGAGGAATCTCAGACACTTCCAAGAGTCAAGGTAAGATGCTGAGTGAGATCTGAGTGGACCTCTACCCCCAAATGAAGAAGGCCCCTCACAACTCTGTCATCCTCCCTGCGGGGAGGAGGAATGGCCTTAAGTGATTTTTCTTGTCTTTTGCTTGGAGAGTGAGAGGATGGTGAGTACCATAGTCTGAGAAGTGTGGCCTTCAGTCTGCAGAGGGAGGAATTTCAGCCCCTGCCAAACATCAAGGTAAGACACTGAGTGATGACTGGGGGACCACACACTCCAGAAGATCCAAAGAGCCCTGTCCCTGCTATCAGATCTGATAGGGCATAGAATAGATATCAGACTTTAGTGCTTTCTGGCTTTGTCTTTGGTAGTCTGAGGGTTGCTGTGTCAAGTCAGCAGAGGGAGGCATCCCAGTCCCTTTAAGGGGCAAAGTGATAACCCTGAGTAATGACTGAGAGAACCACACACCTCAGAACAGCAAACCCTGTACAGACAACTGCCACTTGCTGTCACCTCTGGGAGGTCCAAACAGGTAGGGCCTAATGAGAAGCCCCCTCACTTCCTTCCTGTAGAATCTGTTACCCCTCTGGCTTTCCTGGCTTAAAGGTTCTAGACAAAGCTGTTGATAGTCTGGGGTACTCCCTCAATTCTGTCTACCTTGAATATCTCAGGGAAATTAAGAGCTCTTTCTGAGTTGATAGCTCTTGGGTCAGTAGAGGTGGGAGTCCCAGATACTCCCTTGGGTCACAATGAGGATTCTGAACAGGGACAGAGGGAACTACTGACTGCAAAACAGAAGGGATTCCACAGAGCCTCAAATGTCCTGTGGTCAGCTCTGGGAATCTTCGTGCTAAGTTGACCAGCTGTACCCTGAAAAGCATTCTCATTTCCTCCTTTAGCTTCTTACAGGTCAAGACAGGGGACCTGTGAGGCTCTAGAGCAATGCCCTCAAGAAAAAAACTGCTGGAGGCAGCATTTATCAGAGCCACCAACAGTTGAGATTACCAGATGAGGCCATTCACATCTTCCCTCTATCCCCAGGTTGGGCTTCACTGTCATCTAGCCTCCTGCCCACGTTCCTGCCTGCTACCACCTTTAAGAGTAACCATGTCTCAGAGCCAGGAGAGTCTGCATTGAACATGTGAACAACACCATGCCTGAAGTGAGACGCAGGGCCTAGAGGTTGTGCAGGTCTCCAAGGTTATGGAGGAGAACTTTCCCCCCCTCCTCCCATTTTCTAATGCCTCGCAACCTGGAGGAGGTCCCTGCTGCTGAGACACCCCGTACACCCCAGGGTCTTCGAAGTGCCTGTTCATCTTCCATTGTCAACACTGCCACTTCAACAAGCCAATCAAATGAAAGCTCCAGCAGCCAAGAAGAGGAGGATGGTCCAGCTTCTTTAGAGTCTTCACCAGACACCGAGAACCTGCCTATTCACCCTCTAGATGAGACGTGACTGTGCTGATGCACTTCCTTCTGCAAAAATATCAGATGAAAGAACTGATCACAAAGGCAGACATGCTGGATATTGTTATCAACAATCAAGTTATCAAGGATGACTTTCTTGAGATCTTCAAGAGAGCCTCTGAGTGTGTGGAGCTGGTCTTTGCTGTTGATGTGAAGGAGGTTTACCCCAGCGGCGACAGTTACTCCCTTGTCAACAAACTGGGCCTCACCTATGATGCAAGGCTCAGTGGTGATGAGGACATGCCTAAGATTGGCCTCCTGATTATCATCCTGAGTGTGATCTTCATGAAGGGCAACTGTGCCTCTGAGGAAGAGATCTAGGAAGTGCTGAATATGATGAACTTATATTCTGAGGGGAAGTGCTTAATCTTTGGTGAGCCAAAGAAGTCTATTACCAAAGATCTGGTGCAGGAAAAGTACTTGGAATACTGTCAGGTGCCCAATAGTGATCCTCCATGCTACGAATTCCTGTGGGGTCCAAGAGCCCATTCTGAAACCAGCAAGATGAAATTGCTGGAGTTTTTGACCAGGATTCATGAGTCTGACCCCAAGTACTTCCCATTTCAGTATCAGGAGGCTTTGAGAGATGAATCCGACAGTGTCCAAGCCACAGCTGCAGCTAAGACTAGCCCTACTGCCATGGTCAAGGCAAGTTTCAGGGCCAGGTTCAGCACCTTCACCCACCCCTAGTGTAGTCTGAAGCAGATTCTTTATTTTCTCTTTGAAGAGAGTCGTCAACCTTCTAAGTAGTGGAGGTTTGAGGTGGGGCTGTAGGTGAGATAGTATATAACATCTTTGTATCCCTGTTCTAGATGGTTAACTTGGAGGTTTTTCTTTTAGAGGGGGGCAGTAGATTTCAAATGCTGTCGCTTTTAATATGACATTTCATTAGCTTCAGAATCTACATTTATCAATGACATTGTTCATATATTTATTACAATTTTTGAAGTTTAAGAATACAAGTTTTGCTTGTTTGTAAAATAAACTGTGAAGCAGATCATCTTATTTTGTTATTTGGAAAAAGATAATACAGCATTCTAATAGACATTTCCTTGCAACTGTGAACTCAGCAGCAAATTAGTTGGGACAAAGAAGAAAATCCTAAAAGATAGTCAATTCTCATTTTTGCCTATCTCTTTTAGTTTTTCTGTGAAACTATATGATACATATATGCATTTGCTTAGCTTATTTAAGAATGTATAAGAAATAAATCTTAATAAATCAGACCCTGTGTACATTGGTTCATTTATTTCCCAAACATTAAATTAGCACGTCTTTTTTGTAAAGCACTTTACTGGGGATGCTAAGAGAAACAAGACTCACTACCTGCCCATAGAACTTTGGAGGGTAAGAGCAGCGGTCGTATGAAGATGATGGTGAGTATCCTTTATTCAGTACAAAATAAAAAGTAAAAAAGAGTCAGGAGGTGTGGCAGGGTAGGGGGATCTACATGAGAGCACTAAAATGTAAATACTGTTAGTCAAGGCAGGCAGAGGCCTTTGGAAATTGCAAGTCTTTCATTGGGGGTAGTTTTAAATTAACCTGGGTGGTACACTAGATGAGGTTGTGGGAGTGATGAGCAGGGGCCAGACCCTCAGCGTTGAGAGAACTAAGCCTAGAATGGAAAACTGTTGTTAGCAGTACTTACTTTGAGATTATGCATAAACCAGATAACACCTGAAACAAGAATGGTAGGTGTCCCGGGTGTTGGTCCCAGTGCTGTTGAAGACACGACAGTGCACAAATTAGATATTTTATGCACATCATCTTCAAAGAGTTTATGCAAAAATAAGGGTGATACTTTCTTGAGGTGAGATACGCAGAAGTCACTGGGCTGGAAGTCTGCCAAGGGCTGGGAGCTCCAGAGTCCACTCCATTCAAAGAACATTTTAAATAGGTTATGTTGAATATAGTTTGGCAACTGTAACCATGGCCTACATTTTTTTGTTTGAGAGAATGGATGAAAATAGAGATGGGTTGCTGGAAGGGCAACTGGGAGGGAGGGAAGGACTTGATTTTTAACACAATTTCTAGGAGCTTTCGAGTGCACTTATTTGGGAAATACTCCCCCAAAGCCACATTAAATAATACATACTGTAATGGGGAAGATTTACTGAAGATTTCATAAGTAATATTTTTGGCTGATTTGGTGTGCCATGTCCTAGAATATTGAATATCTTGTGACATCTCCTGGATAAACAAATCCAAGATGAGAAAGTGGTTGTGTCTGTGGTCAAAAATAATCACAGTAGTAACTGCCAGTCAGTGAAGACTCAATACGTTCCAGACACTTTGGCAGATGCTTTACCTACAGTATGTGCATTCCAACAGTCTTATATACAAGCCAGGATTTATCAAGACTATCTAACAGATGAAGATGGTAAGACACCGAGAGCTTGGTAGTGTGTCCTATTTCACACGGTATGTGAAAGAGCTAGCACTGGACCTCTGGTCTGAATTTTTCTAAAGCCAGTACTGTTATACTCCTCCCAGTCTGAAAGTGACATTCTGTCTGTTAATTCATTTCTTTTCTCATGACTCCATAATGCCTCTCAGAGGATAAAAAGAAGGACCACAAGCTACTAGTAAGCCAAAGTACTAAAAGAAAGTGTAGAGAAAGAATGTGAAAATGAGAATCAAAAACAACTGGGAATTGTTTATAGGATTCATTTACCTAAAGTACTGTTGCTCCTAGCCCCAGAGTGTCTTGAGAACTGACTCTGCTCAGGAGCTGGCATGGGTTTGCAGTCCCAGTACTCTTGCACATGACAGCACCTTTTCCCTAGATCTTACCCAGTATTCTTTTATCTCCAAATCTGGAACCTGTCCTGCCGACCAGCTTTTTGCTGTGCCCTCATTTAAAGGGTGTACCTGCCCCCAGTGGAACAGGTGGCCCAGAATCACCTTCCTTCTTTCTAATGTAACTACAATAACTACAACTTCGTGCAGACATCTCCTAGTGTACCTTCACCCATGGAATCCCTCAGATAGCAACAGCCCCCTTCTATGTGAAGTTTTCTTGAACAGTGATGCTTAGGCACATAGTCATCCCCAAGGACATCATCACCACATTCTCAAAGCATTTTGTAGTTGGGCTGGTTAGTAGAGTCAAATTTGGCAAAGAATATAGTGGTTCGTGGGACGCAAATGTAAAGTTAGAGAAGTTTCTAAAACCTTGATATTTGCAGTAGGATTTTAATGAAGTATTGTATTTGAGACTGGTCACTGAACATATACAACAATGAGTGAGGTTTTCTAGGTGGTCAAAATCCAAAGACTCCCCCTTAAGTGGTAGAATAGGAAAGACCATGGAAAATACTGTATAAACAAAACTCTGTAAATCCTGAGTCTGAATTTTGGTAAACTCGAGTTCTTCTAGGAGGTAGAAGAAATGGAGATGTCAATAATTGATATTTTGTCCTACATGTTAGCTTTAATTAAAAAAAAACAAAAACAAAAAACCTCACTATCCTTTTATTACCTCTTATCTGTGTACTTTCCCTAGAAAAAAAAATCCTGGTTTTCCATATGTCTAATGGCACCTGTACAGATGTTTAGGCAGGAGCATTAGGGTGATACACAGCAGGGGCTTCCAAGTTAAGAGAATGACCGTGCAACAAATACAAGGAGAAAATACTCAGTCTACTGATATTACAGAAGTTATTAGAAAGGGAAGTGCAGAAATGTGCTATTGAGTGAAGAAGGGTGAACCCTTTCTTCAGAGATTTAAAGCATTTTTTTGAAAAATGTATGTAATTCTCTATTTGAAAGCATCTGTCACATAATAAAATCTTTTTTTTTTTTTTTTTTTTTTTTTCCTGAGACTGAGTCTCGCTCTGTTGCCCAGGCTGGAGCGCAGTGGCACAATTTTGGGTCACTGCAAGCTCCGCCTCTCGTGCTCATGTCATTCATCTGCCTCAGCCTCCCAAGTAGCTGGGACTACAGGTGCCTGCCACCGCACCCGGCTAATTTTTGTATTTTTAGTAGAGATGGGGTTTCACCGTGTTAGCCAAGATGGTCTCCATCTCCTGACCTCGTGATCCGTCCACCTCGGCCTCTCAAAGTGCCGGGATTACAGGCATGAGCCACCGTGCCCAACATAATAAAATCTTAAGAAAATTGGCAAAATGCAAGGCCAATTTGGCCTTCTCAGAAACCCCTCCAGGAAACAAAGAGGCTTGTTGTCCTAACGAAGTGTAATAATTGCTCTGTTTTGAGCACCTGCTATGTAACAGGTAATGAGAGATCCTGCAAGTGCTCATCCACATACTGTCTTGATTTCTTTCCTGGGCTCATGGAAAAACTACATTGCCTAGTTCACTTGTAGTTAGGAAGGGTCATGTGACTATCTTTGCCATTGATATATGAGCAGAAGCAATATTTGTTATTTATAGGCCAAGACATGTGAAATCCAGGTGGCCGCCTCTATTTTGTTTCCAGTCAGTAGCAAATATGGAGAACTCATGTTGAGATATGGAAGTACTGATGGAAACAGCTTGGATTTGTGAGTCACCTGGTAGCAAAGACCCACTGCCAAATTACATAAGATTTTATGTGAACAAAAAAATAAACTTTGGTTGTGTTAAGCCATTCAGATTTCATGTTTTTGTTTTGCATCAGCTAGCAGTTCCTTCATCTGACTAGTACTGACATACTATTTATGTTGATAAGCTCATTTAAGTATTTTAACAGCAAAGTTAATAGTAATGCATATATTCTTGTTCCAAGTATTTCTTAGAGCATACATAAATCAATTCCCTCTCTCTATAATGTTCCCTCAAAATTCAATTTTCTCCTCAGAGGGAATTACAATTAAAAAATCTAGTATGTATCATTTAAAAAATAATATTAAGCTTTTTAATATATAGATGTGCTATAAAATATATTGAAATGTTTTAATGTAATGGGTAGTGATATACATATTGTTCTTGCCTTTGTCAGTTAATAAAGTGACCACAACATCATTCCACACCAGCATGTATAAATCTATCTCACTATCTTATCTACTTTCTTGAAATTCTAAAGTAAATTCCCAATCCAATTTAACAATTCTCTTTCTGATTGACACATAAGTAGTTTCCCATTAGTTGATATAATTAATAGAAGTGAAATAAACATCTTCAAACATCAATTTTTGGCATGTGTGAATAAGAAAAACATAGCAAAGCAGAAGCTGAGATAGAGCAAATTTATTTTTTAATATTGCCATAATGTCATCCCACAAATATTCTACCAATTCGTATTCTCACAAATTAATTTATGCAAATACTGTGCACTCTCACAGACATTATTTTTTCTTTTTAAATTTCATTTTATTTTAGATTCAGGAGGTACATGTGTAGGTTTCTTACATGGATATATTGTATAGTGATGGGATTTGGGCTTCTAGTATACCCATCACCCAAATAGTGCACACTGTACCCGGTAGGTAAATTTTTAACCCTCAACTTCCTCGCAGACATTGTTTTCAATCCTTTAACCTTTAAACTTATATGTTGAAAGATAATGTCTCACAATTATGTTAATTTAATTTTAATATTGTTATTTTAATTTGTTTAATGTTTTCTAATTAGATTTAGCAGAAAATTGGTACTACTTCACACAGGTAAAGCTGGATTTCTGCAGTAATATTCTGAATCACAGGATTCCTCAAGCCATTCTTTAAAATTCTAATGTCTCAGCCAAGGCCACAGAAGACAAAAAATTTATGATGCCAAAAAGATATTTCCCCTTTGTCCTGGAAAGCAAGAATTTGTCAGAATGACCAAGTACCAGGGAAGGAGGCCACACATGACACTCTCAGCTAGTGATGAGTATCAAGAAGAAAGGGGATAGAAGAATTTCCAGAGTCCATGAGAGAGACACCATGTCCAACCAAGTCCAGAGAGGTCTGGGCAGACTAGTAGTCAGGGTTCTGAATCCAGAATTCAGCCTTGTGTGGAGGAGCCATAAAGAGAGGAAGTGGAGGATCTGGGTGGTGCATCCAGGACAACATATATGAATAGACTTCAGAAATCTCTTACTCACCACTGCCAGATGAAAATTACTGGATAATATGAGTTAACAGGTCTACTGGGTGAAAGAACCAGAGCATGTCAGACACCGCATCCTACCTTAGACTCCTTGCTACATATTGTCAAGCAGATGGACTATTGTTGGCTCCCATATATCAGGTGATACTATGGCTTCTGAGGGAGCAACATTTCTTGATGACCCTGGGACCCTGCGCATTCTTGCCAATGTACCTGAGCTGAAGGCTATCTTTATGTCTCCTGAACATAGGCATTTCTTCCCCTATGAACAATGGACCCTGTCCCCTGAGGTTGGCACTGTGCAAATAAATGGGGTGAGTGACTAATGATACATAGTTGAGACAGGCCAGGAATACCATGAGTAGTGGAAGAGGACATGTAACTGGAAGGAGGGAGAAATTGATGTCCCAAGCTTAAACAGACTTTTCATGCTTCTTGAATTTTTGCACTACAGAGGGTGGATATCTGTATGTGCTGGTCTATTTCTCCACCAGATACTGCATGGGGTAAGTTATTAGTTATTTCAGGTGGCTATAACAAAAATACCATAAACTTAGTGGCTTATAAACAATAGAAAATTATTTCTCACAGTTCTGGAGGCTGGGAAATCCAAAATCAAGGCCCAACAAATTTGGGTGTCTGGTGAGGACCTAATTTCTGGTTCACGGATATCTGTCTTTTTGCTGTGCCCTTACACAGTGATAAGGGTAAGGAATCTCTTTTGGGTTTATTTTATAAGGGCAATAATCTCAATCATGAATCCTCCCCACCCCCACCCCCGCAGAATTTAATCACCTCCCAAAGGCCTCACCTCCAAATACCATTACCATGAGAGGTTAGGATTTCAAAATGTAAATTTGGGGGAAACATAAACATTCAGTCCATTCCAAGTACATTGGCCTACGGTATAGACATTTGCAGAGTGGATGGTGAGCTTATGAAGATGACACATTACCCTGTTAAACTGATGGTGGCTGATGAAAATATGTGAGATCTAACGCAGCAAGGATCATATACCATCTTATTGCCAGCATCTCCACCTCCAAGATGAGAGTGTTAGGGCCTGGGAAGGAGACATTTCCAATCACACACTCTGATAGATTTTAATGAAAATTCTCAGGTTAGGTGAGCAGTTGTAGCACTTTGGGATTCTTCCATGAAGGCAGAAGAACCTACCAGGAGGCAGGCTCCGTATTTCAGTACCTTTTAATTATAATTTTTGTGGGTACATAGTAGGTATATATATTTATTGGGCACATGAAACGTTTTGACACAGATCTGCAAAGCATAATAACTGCATCATGGAGAAAGGGGTATCCATACCCTCAGGCATTTATCTCTTGTGTTACAAACAATTCAGTTATAATATTTTCATTATTTTAATATGTACAATTATTATTTACTATAGTAACTCTGTTGCGCTATCAAATAGTAAGTCTTATTCATCCTTTCTAACAAATTTTTTTTGTACCCATTAACCATCCTCATATAGCCCCACTACCCTTCCCAGCCTCTGGTAACCATCCTTCTACTTCTCTATGTCCCTGAGTTCAATTGTTTTGATTTTCAAATCCCACAAATAAGTGAGAATATTTGATGTTTGTCTTTCTGTTCCTGGCTTATTTCACTTAAAATAATGATCTCCAGTTCCATCCTTGTTGTTGCAAGTTACTGGATCTCATTCTTCTTTATGACTGAATAGTACTCTGTTGTGTGTATGTACCATATATTATTTTTCCATTCATGTGTTGATGAACACTTAGGTTGTTTCCAAATCTTACCTATTGAGAATAGTGCTGGAACAAACATGTGAGACAGATGTTTCTTGGATATATTGATTTCCTATTTTTTGGGTCTATACCCAGAGGTGGGATTTCTGGATTTGATGACAGCTTTATTTTTCGTTTTTTGAGGAACCTCCAAACTGCTCTCCATAGTGGTTGTACTAACATTTCCATCAACAGTATACAAGAGTTCCCTCTTTTCTCCACATCCTCATCAGTATTTGCTATTGCCCCTATTTTGATATAAGCCATTTCAATTGGGGTGAGATGATATCTCACTGAAATTTTGATTTGCATTTTTCTTATAATCAATGATGCTGAGCATCTTTTCATATGCCAGCTTGTCATTTGTAGGTCTTCTTTTAAGAAATCTCTATTCACACTTTTTCACCATTATTTAACTGGATTATTAATTTTTCCTTAGAGTTGCTTGAGCTGCTTATATATTCTAGTTATTAATCCCTTATCAGATGGGTAGTTTGCAAATATTTGTTTCCTGTTCTATGGGTTGTTTCTTCACTTCGTTGGTTGTTTCCTTTGCTGGGCAGAAGCTTTTTAACCTGATGTGATCCCATTTGTCCATATTTGTTTCAGTTGCCTGTGCTTGTAGGGTGTTACTCAAGAAATTTTTGCCCAGACCGATGTCCTGGAGATATTCTTCAATGTTTTCTTGTAACAGTTAAATAGTTTGAGGTCTTAAATTTAAGTCTTTAATCCATTTTTATCTGATTTTTGTATATGGCAAGAGATAGGGGTCTAGCATCATTCTTCTGCATATGGACATCCAGTTAACCCAGCACCATTTATTGAGGAGACTATCTTTTCTGCAGTGTATATTCTTGGCACCTTTGTCTAAAATGAGTTCACTGAAGGTGTGTGGATTTTTTTCTGGGTTCTCTATTCTGTTCCATTGGTCGATGTGTCTGTTTTTATGCTAGTTCCATGCTGTTTTAGTTATTACAGGTCTGTAGTATAGCTTGAAGTCAGGTAATGTGATTCCTTCAATTTTGGTCTTTTTAGGCTATTCTGGATTTTTTAGTTCAATATAAATTTTAGAATTTTTTTTTCTATTTCTCTGAAGAATGTAATCGGTATTTTGATAGATTGCATTGAATCTGTAGATTGCTTTGGGTAGTATGGACGTTTTAACAATATTGATTATTCCAATCTATGGACATGAAATATCTTTCTATATTTTGGGTGTCCTTTTTAATTTTTTGCATCAGTGTTTTATAGTTTCATTTACAGAGACCTTTCACCTCTTTAGTTAATCCTTACGGGTTTAATTTTATGTGTGGCAATTACAAATGTCATTATTTTTAAAATTTATTTTTCACATTGTTCACTGTTGGCATATAGAAATGTTACTGAACTTTGTATGTTTATTTTTTATGCTACGACTTCGTTGAACTTGTTTAACAATTCTAATAGTTTCTTTGGAAAGTCATTAGAATTTTTTCAAATATGAGATCGTATCATCTGCAAACAAGGGTAATTTGACTTCTTTAATTCCAATTTCAATGCCCTTTATTTCTTTCTTTTGCCTGATTGCTCTAGCTAGAACTTCCAGTACTATCTTAAATAACAGTAGTGAAAATAAGAATCCTTCTTTTGTTCCAGGTCTTAGTGGAAAGGTTTTCAGTTTTTTTCCATTCCATGTAATACTAGCTGTGGGCCTGTTTTATATGGCTTTTATTATTTTGAGGTATGTTCCTTACATAGCTAGTTTTTTGAGAGATTTTATCATGAAGAGATGTTAAATTTTATCAAATACTTTTCTGGCATCAATGGAAATTATCACATGGTGTTTGTCCTTCATTCTGTTGATGTGATGTAACACATTAATTGATTTACATATGTTGAACTATCCTTGTATCTCAGAGATAAATCCCACTTGGTCTTGGTAAATGATGTTTTTAACATATTGCTGAATTCAGTTCATTAGTATATATATTTTTTAATCTTAAGTTCTGGGATACATGTGTAGAATGTACAGGTTTGTTACATAGGTATACGTGTGCCATGGTGGTTTGCTGCGCCAATTGACCTGTCATCTAGGTTCTCTCCCCTCATACCCCACCCCTAACAGGCCCCAGTGTGTGTTGTTCCCCTCCCTGTGACCATGTGTTCTGATTGTTCAGCTCCCATGTATGAATGAGAACATGTGGTGTTTGGTTTTCCGTTCCTATGTTAGTTTGCTGAGGACAATGGCTTTCAGCTTCATCCATGTCTCTGCAAAAGACATGATCTCATTCCTTTTTATGGCTGCAGTATTCCATGGTGTATATGTACCACATCTTCTTTATCCAGTTTATCATTGATAAGTATTTGGGTTGGTTCTGTATCTTTGCTATTGTGAATAGTGCTGCAATAAATATATGTGTGCATGTGTCTTTATAGTAGAATGATTTATATTCCTTTGGGTATATACCCAGTAATGGGATTGGTGGATAAAATGGTATTTCTGGTTCTAGATCCTTGAGGAATCGCTACACTGTCTTTCACAATGATTGAACTAATTTACATTCCCACCAACAGTGTAAAAGCGTTCCTATTTCTCCACAGCCTCACCAGCATCTATTGTTTCTTGACTTTTTAACAATTACCATTCTGACTGGCATAAGATGGTATCTCACTGTGGTTCTGATTTACATTTCTCTAACTATCAGTGATATCGAGCTTTCTTTCATATGTTTGTTGGCCACATATATGTCTTCTTTTGAGAAGTGTCTGCTCATATCCTTTGCCTACTTTTTGATGGGGTTGCTTTTTCTTGTAAATTTTTAATTTCCTTGTAGATTTTGGATATTAGACCTTTGTCAGATGGGTAAATTGCCAAAATTTTCTCCCATTCTGTAGGTTGCCTGTTCACTCAGATGATAGTTTCTTAAACAAGTACAAGACAAGGATGCCCTGTCTCACCACTACTATTCAACATAGTATTGGAAGTTCTGGCCAGGGCTATCAGACAAGAGAAAGAAATAAAATGTATTCATATAGGAAGAGATGAAGTCAAATTGTCCCTGTTTGCAGATGACATAATTCTATATTTAGAAAACTGCATTGTCTTAGCCCAAAAACTCATTAAGCTGATAAGAAACTTCAGCAATGCTGCAGGATACAAAATCAGTGTGCAAAAATCACAAGCGTTCCTATACACCAATAATAGACAAGTAGAGAGACAAATCATGAATAAACTCCCATTCACGACTGCTAAAAAGAGAGTAAAATACTTAAGAATACAGCTAACAGGGATGTGAAGGACCCTTTCAAAGAGAACTGCAAGCCACTGCTCAAGGAAGTAAGAGAGGACACAAACCAATGCAAAAACATTCCATCATCATGGATAGAAATAATCAATATCGTGAAAATGGCCATACTGCACAAAGTAATTTATAGATTCAATACTGTCCCCATCAAGCTACCATTGGCATTCTTCACAGAACTAGAAAAAACTACTTTAAATTTCATATGGAACAAAAGAAGAGCCCGCATAGCCAAGACAATACTAAACAAAAGGACAAAGCTGGAGGCATCACACTACCTGACTTCAAACTATACCACAAGCCTACAGTAAACAAAAAAGCATGCTACTGGTACCAAAACAGACACATAGACCAATGGAACAGAACAGAGGTGTCAGAAATAACATCACACATCTACAACCATCTGATCTTTGACAAACCTGACAAAAACAAGTAATGGGGAAAGGATCTCCTATTCAGTAAATAGTGCTAGGAAAACTGGCTAGCCGTATGCAGAAAACTGAAACTGGACCCCTTCCTTACACCTTATACAAAAATTAACTCAAGATAGATCAAAGACTTAAATGTAAAACCCTAGTATTTTGTTGAGAATTTTTGCATCAACATTACTCAGAGATATTCATCTGTAGTTTTCTTTTTTTGATATGTCTTTGTCTGGTTTTAGTATTGGAGTAATACTTGCCTTGTAGAATGTGTTTGGAAGTATTCTCTCCTCTGTTTTTCAGAATAGCTTAAGTAGTGTTTGTATTAGTTCTTTTTCAAATGTTTCGTAGAATTCTGCAATGAAGTCATTGTGGCCCAGGCCTCTCCTTACTGGAAGATCTTTTGTTACAACTTTGATTTTGTTACCTATTATTGCTCTATTCAGGTTTTGGATTTCTTTCTGGGTCAGTTTTCCTAGGTTGTATGTGTCTAGGAATTTGTCCATTTCTTCTAAATTTTCCAATTCTTTGGCATATAGTTGGTTATAGTAGCCAGTAATAATGCTTTGAATTTCTGCAGTATCAGTTGTAATGTCTCATTTTTTATATCTGATTTTATTTATTTTGATCTTCTTTTCCTAGTTCATCTGGCTAATGTTTCGTCAAATTTGTTTAACTTTTCAGAAACCAACTTTTTGTTTAAATGGGTTTTTGTATTGCTTTTTAAATATCAAATTCATTTATTTCTGCTTTGATCTTTATTACATCTTTTCTTTCACCAATTTTTGGTTTTGTTTGCTCTTGCTTTCCTAGTTCTTCAACATACAATTAGATGGTTTTTTAAAAATTTTTCTCTTTTTTGATGTAGGCAGTTATAGCTATAAACTTCCCTCTTAGTACTGCTTTTGCTGTATCCCATGGGTTTTGAAATATTGTGTTTACATTACCATTCGTTTTAAGAAATTTTTCATTTTCCTGCTTAATATTATCATTGACCAACTGGTCATTTAGGAACATTTTGTTTATTTTTTCTGTATTTATATAGTTTCCAAAATTTATATTCTTATTGATTTATTGCTTTATTCCATTGTGGTCAGAGAAGATGCTTGATATTATTTCAATTACTTTTGAATATTTTAATACTTTTTCTGACATAACATATGGTTGCCTATCCTTGAGAATGATTCATGTGTTGAGTAAAAGAATATATATTCTGTAGCCATTGGATAAAATATTCTATGAGTATCTTAGATCCATTTGGTCTATAGGGCAGATTAAGTCCAAAGATTTTTTATTGACTTTGTCTGAAAACTCTGATCAATGCTGAAAGTGAGGTGTTAGAGTCCCCAGCTATTATTGTATTGGGTCTTATCTATCTCTTTAGTTCTAATAATATTTGCTTTATATATCTGGATGCTTCAGTGTTGGGTGCATGTATATTTAAAATTGTTATATCCTCTTGCTGAATTGACCCCTTTTTTATTATATAGTGACTTTATTATATAGTGACTTTTTCTTATATATAGTCACTATATAGTGACTATTATATAGTGACTTTTCCATAAAGTCTATTTTGTCTAATGTAGGTATCTACTCCTGCTAATTTGTAGTTTCCATTGACATGGAGTATATTTTTCCATCCCTTTATTTTTAGTCTATGTTTATCTTTATACATGAAGTGTCTTCCTTATAGGCAACAGATGAAAGGATCTGGATTCTTTATCGATTCAGCCACTGTATGTCTTTTGATTGGACAGTTTAGTCCACTTGCATTCAATATTATTATTGGTAAGTAAGAACTTACTCCTGCCATTTTTTTTGTTGTTGTTGTTAACTGGCCATTTTGTTCATTCTTTCTTTGCTCTCTTCCTTTAGTGAAGGTGATTTTCTCTGCTGAGTAGATATAGTTTCTTTGCTTTTTTATTTTGTGCATATGTTGTATGATTTGGTTTGAAGTTACTACGAAGTCTACAAATACTATCTTACAACCCAGTATTTTACATTGATAACGACTTAATGCTGTTTACATAAACAAACAAGCATGCAATTATATACATATATATATATATATATATATATATATAAACTAATAGCAATGCTATACCTTAACTTTTCCCTTGGTTTTTTACCTTTTTGCTGTCTTTATTTATATTTTATTATACTGTCTATGTCTTGAAAAGTTGTTGTATTTATTATTTTTGATTGGTTCATTATTTAGTCTTTCTACTTAGGATAAGAGTAGTTTACACACCAAAGTAAAGTGTTATATTAATCTGTGTTTTTCTGTGTACTTACACCAGTGAGTTTTGTACCTTCAGATGATTACTCATTACTCATTAACATCATTTTCTTTCTAATTCACATACTTTCTTCAGCATTTCTTGTAGGACAAGTCTACTGTTGATGAAATCCCTCAGTTTTTGTTTGTCTGGGAAAGTCTTTATGTCTCCGTCATTTTTGAAGGGCCATTTTTCTGGATGTACTCTTCTGGGGTTAAAGTTCTTTTCCTTCAGCACTTTCCATATATCATGTCACTCTCTCCTGACCTGTAAGGTTTCTACTGAAAAGTCAGTTGCCAGACATATTGGAGTTTCATTGTGTGTTATTTCTTTTATCTTGTTACTTTTAGGATCCTATCTTAATCTTCATTTTTGGGAGTTTGATTATTAAATGCCTTGAGGTAGTCTTCTTTGGGTTAAATCTGCTGCATGTCCTATAACTTTCTTGTACTTCAATATTGATATTGTTCTCTAGCTTTGGAAAGTTCTCTGTTACTATCCATTTTAATAAACTTTCTACTCCCACCTCTTTCTCTACCTTCTCTTTAAGGCCAATAACTCTTAGATTTGCCATTTTGAGGTTATTTCAGGTTTTGAGGCCCAGATTTTGTAAGTCTGCTAATTTTTTTTTCTTTTGTCTCCTACTACTGTATATTTTCAAATAGCCTGTGTTCGAGCTCACTAATTCTTTCTTCTACTGGATCAGTTCTGCTATTCAAAGTCATACATCTCTATTTCTCAAAAATTGGTCCCTGGTGCATTATTTAGTTCATTTGATGAGGTCATGTTTCCCTGGAATGTCTTGATACTTGTAAATGTTCATCAGTATCTTGGCATTGAAAGGTTAGGTATTTATTGTCATCACTCTATGGGCTGGTTTGTATGTGTCGTTCTTGAGAAGACTTTCTACATATTCAAAAGGACTTGGGTGTTGTAATCTAAGCTATATCTGCTTTAGGGGGCACCTCAAGTCCAATAATGCAGAAGTTTTTGCAGACTTGTATAGACATCACCTTGATGGCCTTGGACATGATCCAGGAGAATTCTCTGTATTACCGGGGAACAAGTTTAGTTCTTTTCCCTTACTTTCTCCCAAACCGAGTCTCTCTCTGTTCAGAGCACCTGAAGCTGGGGGTGGTCTTGTTCTATTCCCTTACTTTCTCCCAGAGTCTCTATCTCTTTGTTCAGAGCTGCCTCAAGCTGTGAGTTATGTAACATAAGCACTCCTGTGTCAACCACCACTATGACTATGCTGGGTCAGCCCTGAAACCAGCACAGCACTGGGTTGCCCAAGGCCTGGTGTAGCCATTCCATGGCTGCTGTCTGTGTTCACTTAGGGCCCTGGAGAACTACAATCAGCAGGTGGCAAAGTCAGGCAGGCCTGTGTTCTTCCCTTCAGAGTAGCAAGTTTCCCTCATGCCTAGATGGGTCTAAAGGTTTCATCCAGGAGCCAGGAACCGGAGTCAAAAATCTGAGTAATCTATTTGCTGTTCTATTGTACTGCAGCTGAACTGACATTCAGACCATAAGACACAGTCCTTCCTACTCTTCCCTCCCTTTTCAAAAGGCAGAGGAGCCTCACGCTATGTCAACTGCCATCACTGGCCACAAGAAGTACTATCAGACTACTGCCAATGTTCCCTTAAGGTCCAAGGGCTCTTCAGTCAACTTGCAGTGAACTCTGCCTAGCCTGGGATTTACCCTTCAGGGCAGTGGGCTCCCCTCTGGCTCAAGGCAGGTCCAGAAATGCCATCCAAGAGCCAAGTTCTGGAATCGCGGACCTCAAGACCCCACTTGGTACTCTATCCTGTTGTAGCCAAGCAGGTACCTAAAGTACAAGACAAAGTCACCCTTACTTTTTCCTCTGTTTTTCTCAAGCAGAAGGAGCCTTGCCAAATAGCCACTACAGCTGGGAATGTGCTTAGTCTCACCTGAGGCCAGCAGGTCTCAGGGTCTCACCCAAGGCCCTCTGTGTAGTACCTTGGTGTCACTGCTGGTTATTCAAGGCACAAGGTCTCTTCAGTTAGCAATTGACAAATCTTGCCAGGAATGGGTTCTTCCCTTCAAGGCAGCAGGTTACCTTCTGGCTCAGAACATATCTAAGAATGTCATCCAGGAGCTAGGGCTTATTAAGAGGGCCTCATGACTCTGACTTGTCTCCTATTCTGCTGCAGCTGAGCTGGTATCCAAGATGCAAGACAAAGTCCTCCCCAGTCTCTCCCCTCCACTCCTCAAATGGAAAGAAGAGGTCTCTTTTGGAGTCACAAGCTTTTCAGCCTGGAGTCAGAACTCCCTTAGCCACCCTGGTTGGTGTCTCAGTAGGCCATGTGTCCCCCACCCCCCACCCAACCATCTGAGTCCTTCGTTCCAGGCCCAGTTCAGCACTAGGTTCACCTAAAAGTTGGAGTACTTGTGCTTTCAAGTTTATTAGGGCCCCAGGGCACTTTAGACTGTGGTGATGAGGTTTGTGGAAACTCAAGTTTGGACCACTAAAATCACAATTCTCCTCTTACTAGGACTGACTTAAATGCTTCCTTCATGGACAGGCATCAACTGAGTTTGGTCCAGTTTTCATGTCTTTTATAACTAGGCAGCACTGTGATCAATGCTTCACAATTGCTGTGATCTTTCTCCCCTAACACCCAGAGATGCTGTCTGCACCACACTGCCACTGCTAGGGGATGGTAAAGGGGTAGCATTGGTGATTCAAGACTGTTTTTCTTACCTTTTCAGTGCTTCATTCAGTGATATTGAATTAAGATCACTTGATTTTCGGTTCTTATGAACATGTTTTTCTTGTATAGATAGTCGTTAAATTTATATCTTTGTGTGGGAGCAGATCGGTGGAGCCTTCTTTTCCACCACTTTGCTCCCCTGTCACATTTTCATATGTTGGCTCATTCATTCATTCTTTAAACATTTATTGAACATATACTTAGGGAAACCCTAAGTAAACAAAATGAAAGGAAGTACCAAGCCACTTGATTTAGGCTGTGGGTGTGATGATGATGAGGAGGAGACAGGTTTGAATTTTTTAAAGTTATTGACTATGTGAGAGGGTAAGAGAGAGTCTATAATGACTAAGTCCTGAGGTTGGATGGCTAGGTAGAAGCCATTCCTCTTAGCTGAGATCGAGGATGAAAGAGAAGGACGAGTTGGTGGCAATTAATTCAAATCTCCAGAGGTAAGGAAGTGTGTGGCTGATGAGATCAATGTGGGCCACACAGATGCCACATTGTACTGGCTGTCTAGGTGAAGATGTTCAGTGGGAAATAGAAAATGTGAATTTGGCTATCAGGAAAGGGGCCTGGGCTGGAGATGAAGATTTGCTATCTCAGGAGAAGTCCTGTGAGGCCATAGGTTAGGTGAAATCAAGTGTTATGCATATACTGGCGTATATTTTGTCTACGCTCCTGCAAATACCACTGGAAACTCAAATTACACAAAGTCTAATAAATCCAGGGAAGAGATTAAAGGAATAAATGAAGTAATCACCCAGAAATTCTCCAATCAGAAAAAAATTTTCTGTGTTCCCTTAAACTCTCTTTTTAAAGCATGTATTTATACCTTTGCTTATGTATTGCCTATGCTAGTGTATTTGTGACATACATAAAGTTATATATCCTGACTATTCAATCTCACATCTGCTATCATACATCTCTTTTAGGATTCTACTCTTCATCACTTTTGTGTAAACTTGAGCTTACCCCAATACCCAGACACTTATCTGTTCTAACTACTACGTTTTTTCTAGGAAGCTGGTAACTCCACAGTAACTCAAGTTTCTCATGATATACAGAGCAAGGGACTGGAAGAAATTGTGGACCCTGGAGGCTGGACCTCCATGATGCATTTTGTGTCTAACTAAG
Source organism: Theropithecus gelada (assembly GCF_003255815.1). Classification (NCBI taxonomy): domain Eukaryota; kingdom Metazoa; phylum Chordata; class Mammalia; order Primates; family Cercopithecidae; genus Theropithecus; species Theropithecus gelada. Next base: position 57,080,723 of record NC_037689.1, read on the forward strand.
AGACGATGATTGCCAAATATTTTGACATGCAATCGTTTATCCCAATTGAAGCCTTCCTTAGAAATCTAATTTATAAGCATGAAGAAGTCTGAGCACTCTGAATGAAGCAGGGACTGCAAGCCCAGAGTCCTTTCCACTCGATTCCCTTTCTTCCCCCTCAGGGCAGTGGGCCCTGTTACTCATAGAAATCTAGGGTGTATCCTGAGCACTACTGAGAAAGCTCAGTGCTAAAAGACACTTCCTCAGACACGGACTTCATCTAGAGTTGCTAGATATCCTGAATACACAGGATATTTACTCTATATGCTTTTGTCATGCATCTTGTGTTGACTTTATCAGGAAACTCCAAATGTCCTGTATTTGGCTTTTTTAATTTAACAAGTTGCAAACATTCAACACTTAGAGTTACTTTTTCACCACAGTAATAGGCAATTAAATTACTTAAGACAACATTAGCTGAAATTATACCTCGACAAATAAAGATCTGGGCTCTCATTCAGGTTTAGTTGAAGGAAAATCAGAATCAGTGACTTAGAATTAAAGGAAATATTGATGGAAGGAAACGTCTGTTCTTTGCCAAAGCCCCAAGTCATGAACAAGTAACCACCATTAAATGAAACTACTAATCAGTATCATCAGCCTGTCAATGACAGCCTCACTCCAGTAACTAAGTTTCTGAAAGTGAACAGATCAGTGACTGCCCCAAGACTTCTGAAAAGCAGCCAATCACTGACAAAACTCTGGTCCCAAAAGGTAGCCAATCAGTGACAGCTGCTCACTTCTTGACAGAAGCAGTCAGAAAGTCTATCTATTCACTGGCTTTGCTTCTGAAAGTCCACCGGAACACAGCAGCCCTAGTCTAGTGACCATGGAAACACAGCTGAAAGTCCATCGGTCCCTAAACACTACCAATTCTGTACGTCTGCCAATCCCTGACATCCCAGACTAACCAAAACCTTATATAGGATTAGCTCTGGCTTTGTTTTGAAGTCCGTGCCTAACAAGTTCAGTTCTCTCTTCAGGAAAATGGGTAGTTCACTTTTTTTTGCATCAGATATTCAGTTCAATCTGTTAGTTAAGCTTACAACCTTTCCACCATTCAATCTCTATTTACAAACTTGTTCAGACTTGTGAGTGACAGACACACTGACCAGCTGTGAGATATTTATTTATTTATTTTGAGACAGAGTCATGCTCTGTCGTCCAAGCTGGAGTGCAGTGGTGCCATCTCAGCTCACTGCAACCTCCACCTCCTAGGTTCAAGCGATTCTCATGCCTCAGCCTCCCAAGTAGCTGGGATTACAGGCGTGCACCACTGCGCCCAGCTAATTTTTGTATTTTTAGTAGAGACAAGGTGTTTCACCATGTTGACAAGGCTGGTCTCAAACTCCTGGCCTCAAGTGATCTGCCTGCCTCGACCTCCCAAAGTGTTGGGGATTACAGGCGTGAGCCACTGCACCCGGCCTGGCTATGAGATTTTCAAATTCAATCTCTCATTCTTGCAATTTTTGGTATCATCTCTCTTTATTCATGTCTATTTGAACCTTGCGATGCCCAAACACAAGTGCAAAAATGATGAAATTTGTGAAAAGTAGACATCTATTAAATAAGGAAAAAAGTCCTTTCAAAGCTTTTTGTGCAGTAACAAATTGTTCATTCAATACAGAAAATTGTGGAAATTCAGATACAAACAATCATATATTATCAGCTGTGCATGAATTCCTCAGCTAGTTCCAAAGACAATGATAAAATAGCAAAATTTTACATAACACAATGATAAAATAATACATTTAAATTAAGAAGACAATCACAATAAAACTTGTAATGACTTTTCACACTGTATACAATCATCAGTCTTTCAACTCAAACTGGAAGCAAATTTTCAAGTGCCAAGACCAAATCTACTGCAATAATAATAATGACAAAAAATAATAGTTGTATTTACTGCTACAAAAATTATCAAACATCTAAATGCCTTACCTTTTTATGCCATGGTCACAGATGCACATAATGACTTTACAGAATACATTTTTCCTCTGTGAAATTGTTTTTTCATAAAAAATACTTTCTCATCAGGCTGTTGTGAGTAAAGTTTTTTACAGATGTTATTTTAGAAACAATAGCTAATTTCCAGCTGTATCTAAAAAGCTAAGTGCTAATGATAACATGGTTAAAGTTGAAGCAAAGCATGCATGATTCTTTGATGACTGTTGGCTGTGTTGCCCATATTCTATTTAATGCCTCTCAAACAGCATCTGATGTCCTATATACTGGTATTGAAGTCATAGTCATAAAACAGCTCTCTTACTTCAGTCCTTACATTTTTTAACCTGAGAGATTATAGGATTTTTGTGATTTTGTTAGAATGCAAAATTTTTCAATTCCTATTAAAAAATCCATTGACTTTCCTGTACAAATGCATTTAAGAGAATCTTTAATTTATTTGAAGCTCTGATGCTATATTAACCATATTTTGACTCTAAAGAAAAGGCCCTCAAAATTCTTGTTGGTTTTTAAGATAAGCTGCTGAGCAAAGCTTGCTTATTTATTCTTCATTATTTTCAATATCTCTCTAGCAATAACATTATATGCAATGAAAAAAAGCAAACAGTATTATTGATGTGCTCCACTGATTAAGGGAACTTGTTGAATGTGTTAAAGAATTGATGAAAAATGAATTCCTTTAAGTATCAAGGCTGTTTTTTTTTTTTAAATGGACAACATTACTTGTGAATAAAAAAAAAGAAATTTTGACCTAAAGTGGATAATTATTATGGCATTTGTCAAGCCTATGATTTTATTTGGATTTCACCACTTTAAGAATTTCGTTTAGTAGCATCTATGTCACTAAGTATTCTTGCAGCATGGGGCCAAGAAGACGGAGATAACAATTGATAACCATGCTTTATTTTGATGGAGAACATTTTTTTAAAAAGTTAAGAGATGCAACACAATTCTGAAGAATGGAAAAGTAAGCTATGACATGAAAGAATTATTTGCTTTATCAAAGCAAATTTGAAGAACAGTTCGTAGAATTGTTAACTTTGGGCCAGTACATGTTCAGTATACCAGCTCATAATGCTAATGTTGAGCATATTTTCTCATTAATGAATCTTCAAAGGGCAAAATAATGAAAAAAGATGCAAGGGGCCTCTGTAGAAGCTACTATACAATGTAAATGGAACAAAGACTAACTGCAAGAAACTTTATAAGCAAATTCTGCAAAGCAAGAAAGTGTTAAAGAGAGGTAAATCCTGTAGAGAATATAATTAAAGAGAGAGGTAGATGGTTTAGAAATTTATAATTTATTTTAGATAAACATCAAATAATGTTTTCATACAAGAATATCACACACATTTTCCCTTTATCTTGATGTAAATATGCATAGACAATGTTAAGGGCTGAATTATCTTTCCCAAATATTCATGTTAAAGTTCTAACCCCTAGTACCTCATATTGTTATTTATTTGGAGATAGGGTCTTAATTTTCTAAAGAGGTAATTAAATTAAAATAAGGTCATTAGGTTGGGCCCTGAACTTTTATGACCAGAATACTAATAATAAAAGGAAATTAAGACACCTACAAACAAAGTAAAGACACAGGGAGAAGATGGTATCTACCAGCCAAGGAGAGAGGGCTCAGATGAAATCAACCTTGTTGACCCCTTGATCTTGGACTTCCAGCCTCCAGAATTGTAAGAAAATTAATTTATGATATTTAAGATACCCAGTCTGTGATACTTTGTTATGGGAGCCCTAGCAAACTAATAGACACAATGAGAAATAATTCAAATTTAACTAGGCATCTTGCATTTTTATTTGCTAATTCTTGTAGCCCTAGCTGAGGGAGAATGAAAGGCAAAGCTGTCTCACACTGTCCTCAGGAAATGCAGCCTGGATGATGAACAAAAGATGGCTTTATAAAAAGTGGTCTCGAATGTACAAGAAAAAGTGATTATAATCTCACGCACACTTTTCCAGAGGTTAAAATTTAAAAAAAAAAATTCCTGATTCAGTTTTATGGTACCAGCATCCTGATAAAGAAACTTAAGGATAAAAGCACAAAAAGAGCAATGTATAAGCCAATTTATCACTCATGAACGTAGATGTAAAAACCCTGGGCATATAATAATAGTAAAGAAAATCTGCAATACATTTATATGTATTGCAGATACACAAACACACTTGGAACAAGCTAATTTATCATTAGAAAGTCAGCTAATATAAATTATTGCATTACTGTAAGAGAAAAAAATTCACATAATTATATGAAAGAAAGCCTTTGTAAAATTGAACATTTATTAAGCATTGAAAAAAAAAAGACAAACTTTTTAACAATCTAGTAATAGAAAGTTCTTCAACCTGCTACAGATTATTAGTCAATGTTAAAATTTTAAAAGATATGTGTTGAACCAATGATTTTTTTATGGTCATTCAACATTGTACTTCAGGTCCTTACTGCCACACAATACATTGAACTTGTACAGGATGAAACAAAATTGTTATTATTCACAAATGATGTGATTGTACACGTGGATAACCTAAAATAATCTGAGGAAATAGATGAAAAACAATTAGTTTTCCAGATACTAATTAATAAAACAAAATTAATTAAGTCTACATATCAGGAAAGAAGCTGAAACATAAAACTAAGAAGTATCATCTGCCATGGGAGTAAAAATGTCAAGTACTTGGAAAATATCTAATGCAAAATGTACAAAACTTTTACAGAGAAATTTTGTATCCTTTATGAGGGACATCTTAGAAAACCTAAACGTTTGTTTAGGAAGATGTTGTTTAGGAAGATGTAAGTTTTCATGAATTGAAATGCACAATAACAATACCTCGTTATATGGTCTCCATATTGTGTTTGTTAAATAACTTAATTCTTACAAAGTTGGATGAAATTGGTTAGGCATCTTTGCCTTAAGTTTGAAGATACAGAAGCTATGGGTCAAAAATTCAAGTAACTTGCCTAAGAGCATAGAGTTAAGTAGCAAGGCCAGAACTTGAATATCTATGTCTGTCTCAAAAGTCCCTGCTTTTTTCACACCAGTGAAGTAGACACTGTCAGTGACCTGCCCAGTTACCCTCATATACCTCTTACGAACTTTGTGTGTCCCTTTCCAAGTTTCTGCATGCTTTGCTGCTGAGGCGTCATACATTTAACCCTCAGAGGATTTTCTTTGGGCATTGGAATCTTCTTGCCCACAGAGATAGAAATGTTTAGTAATTTTATACCCTTCCCTCCAAGTCTCCAGGTAATCCATTGTCTCCTTTCAGTACAGAAAAACTGGAAGTGCCTAGGAATTTTCTATTACCACATCCAATCCCATAGTAGTCATAGCCAATGACTAAATGATTTGACATTACAGAAACCTGAAAGCCAAAATGCTTTTAATGAGTACTTTTTTTTTTTTTTTTTTTTTTTTGAGATGGAGTCTCACTCTGTCACCCAGGCTGGAGTGCAGTGGCATGATCTTGGCTCACTGCAACCTCTGCATCCTTGGTTCAAGCAATTCTCCTGCCTCAGCCTCTGGAGTAACTGGAATTACAGGCGCACACCACCACGCCTGGCTAATTTTGTATTTTAAGCAGAGACGGAGTTTCATCATGTTGGCTAGGCTGGTCTCGAATGCCTGACCTCAAGTGATCCACCTGCCTCGGCCTCCCAAAGTGCTGGGATTATAGGCATAAGCCACCACACCCAGCCTGATGAATACTTTATGCTCCTGAGCTCCCCGTGGGATCGTGTTGAGTCTGAGACCTCAATTGAAATTATACAGTTACCTAGTTTCTTCCCCTTTTCTATCATGAATCCTTCACTCCCTTGATGATTTCTCTAGGGAGCAAATTCTTAATAAAACACTTGCATCTGAAACCTCGGCTTATCTGGGAAAACAACACTTACTAAACTGTAAGATATATTTACTTCAAATTCACAATCTAGATATACACCTCCAAATTATGTGGATGTGTTCATTGTATGAGCTTTAGTAAATATATTATGAATGTGGAATTCAACATAATAAAGTGAATATTCAATTCAGATAATGTTTATATAATTATTATAGTGATTTTTACCCAGTAATTTTATCTACCTGGCTTTCAGTTTTCTCCTTTGATAAATGAATGTATTGAGTCAGATATTCTCTAAGGCAGTAGGTTTTAACTGGGGGTATTTTGTCCCCCAGAAGACATTTGGTAATAGCTGAAGACATTTCAGGTTGTCACAACTGAGGAGAAGTGCTACTGGTACTGCTAGTGGGTAAAAGCCAGGGAGGCTGATAATCAACCTACAATGCCCAGGACAGCCCGTCACAACCACAACAAAAAATTCAACCCCAAAATATCAGTAGTGTTGAAGTTGAGAATACCTGATATAAGATTTTATCTTCCTCTAAGATTCAATGAACTATTAATTCTAGTTCAGTCTACAATTATGTCAATTCATGTATTTTAATTCTATGAGAAACCAGTCAGCTTAGTGAGATAACTTGGTACTAACCAGTTAATTATTGGTTTGTTTATAAGCAGGTGATGGTCAGTTAAGGTAGACTATCTTTGAATGGACACGCAAATTTCATAACTTAACATTCAGTGACCTGCTTGCTGCTCTAGAAAATACTTTTTAAAAAACGTGAAACAGGCCTGGCACAGTGGCTCACGCCTGTAATCCCAGCACTTTGGGAGGCTGAGGCGGGAGGATCATGAGGTCAGGAGATGGAGACCATCCTGGCTAACACGGTGAAACCCCGTCTCAACTGAAAATACAAAAAAATTTGCCAGGTGTGGTGGCGGGCACCTGTAGTCCCAGCTACTCAGGAGGCTGAGGCAGGAGAATGGCGTGAACCCGGGAGGTGGAACTTGCAGTGAGCCGAGATCACATCACTGCACTCCAGCCTGGGCGACAGAGCAACACTGTCTCAAAAAAAAAAAAAAAAAAAAAAAAGAAAAGAAAAAGAAAAAAATGGGGAACAGAGGACAGAGATTACATAATAAAAGTAAATAAAGTGCTATTTTGTAACATGAAGTGGCATTCTGAAATGCCTAAGATTGAGGAGCCTGCATCTGGTGAGGGTCTTCCTGCTGTGTGAGAAGGCAACAGGGCAAGAGAGGGACAGAGATCAAGAGACCAAACTCACAGCCTCAACCCTGTTTGTATTCAGCATTAATTCGTTCATGAGGGTAGAACTGTCATGACCTGAACACTTCCCATTAAATCCTACCTCCTAACACTGTTGCACTGGGAATTAAGTTTCCAACACATATTTTTTCAGGAAAATATTCAAACCACAGTACATTACCATCTTATAACACACAATAATCATAGGCAGTTTAATTAGAAAGCCATATGAAGAGTGTGCACTTTTTGACTTCTTATCTTAATCTCAGTAACTCAGAGACACTAATTTAATATTCTAATTTACTGTTCTTAATAGAGGAGGTTTCCAGTGACAGTTGCCATGTAACGGTTTTATGGAACAGTGAACACATTAAAAGTCATTCTTGTTAGAAGTCCATTTGCTATATTTACCAAAAAAGTTCCTAATGCATTTTGTTACTTATCATATATCATAATCATCATGAATCACATGTGTTTAATGTGCCATTAAAACACCCTAAATTAAATGATGAAATGCTATCCTATCTAGTTCTGTATTTTACCAATTTTAAAACTCATTTTCTTTATAATGAAGCAGAATTTGGAGCCAATATGAGAGGAAATAAAGAAAAATTATCGACACCCCATAATGGAATTAATTCAACACACTGTATAAATAATCTGTTTCTATAAAACTCTCATTTTAAAAGAAATAGGGAAGCATAAGGAAGGACAAATTATTTGGGGTTAATAAAAAAAGTATATGAAGGTGAATAAAGAAAATGAAATGAAGACATAGAAGTTGAATTTCACAGGTAAAAGCTTGGCTCTACAGGCTGGCTTTACTCTTGTTTCCAAGTTCAAAAAAAAATGCATAAGCCTAAAGGTCTATAAAATGATTCCATGACAAATGGATTAGTTTAAGAAACTGCTTTACCCCAAAACAATATAATGATGACATAATAGGCTCTCAAGGGGCAAATGAAAAATCTCACTGGCCTTGTGGTTAATATTGGAGCATTCAGGCCGTTGGAAATCAAGATAAGAATATCATATTTTGTGTCTTTCCCAATCTGCTACTTGCTATTTCATCATTATATTTATGATCAACAGGATTTTGTGAACTGTACCTTGAAGATCAAAAACTGAAAATGCAGAGATATGTTTATATATTATAGAAAGATACAGCGTAGCAGTATTCAAACTATTTATTTATTTAAAATATTTCTTATGATCCACAGAAATAATGGCCTACTATCTCTCATAAGCAGCACATAGCAAATTTATTGTGCATCTCAATAACCTTACTGCTCAAGATAATTTTTGAATAAAAATATTTGTGAGTATTTTAAATAAATGGCTAATTATGTTATTTATAATAAAAAGTTAGTTCTATCTACAAAATGTACATAGTCTGTAAATGTAGAAAAGTATATCAAATATCATTAAGGACATCTTCACCTTGTAAAATAATAAGATAATGTTATCTGTGTTTACAGATTTTATTGACATTGATACAGAACAATATCCAAGGTATGTTATTAATTGAGAAAAGCAAATAGCAAAACAATACATACTACTATTTCATTACTTTTATATAATAGATACACATGTTTATCCACATGGAGATGAGAAAAGAGATTGAAGTAAAGAGATAACTTTATTATGATTGTATGCTTGACATTTTTACAGTGAGAAAACAGTAATAGAGAATCACTTCAGTATTTTCACTCTTATTAGTAGCAAATCACTTGCAAAATACTTCACCCCAGAAATTGGTACAGGTGTGTGTGTGTGTGTGTGTGTGTGTGTACCAGGATGAAAACGGATGATGTCTTGTGAAGGATCCTTGTCTAATTGTCAGAGATCTGGGTTCTAATCCTTCCTTTGGCACAAACTGCTTGGCAGACCCTGGGAATGTGCTCCAGGCTCTCCATACATATAATGACAATTTCTAAGGTCCTACCCTGCTTTACTATTTTAATTGCTTACAAAATGATCAGAAGTCAGGTAAAAACATGCATCAACTCAGTGAGACTATGTTGTATCTTAGAACTCATCACTTCATGGTTGTGTCACAATATTCTTTTTGAGAAAGTGAAAAGGTCAGGGTTCGAGACCAGTCTGACCAACATGGTAAAATCCTGTCTCTACTAAAAATACAAAAAAATAGATGGGTGTGGTGGTGCACACCTGTAGTCCCAGCTACTCGGGAGGCTGAGGCAGGAGAATCGTTTGACCCCAGGAGGTGGAGGTTACAGTGAGCTGAGATTACGACACTGCACTCCAGCCTGAGTTACAGAGCGAGACTCATCTCAAAAAAAAAAAAAAAAAAACCCAAAGAAGTGTTTCCAATGGGATATAGCACTTTTGTATACAGTGCTTATACAAAAGGCAACACTATAGCTGAAAATATGACTAATCTTTTTTTTTCTCTGAGTGATTATCACTTTCTTATAAATGATGTCCCCAAGCCAGTGTTGTTTTCCCGATGTCTGTCTTAGTTTATTGTCTTCTGCCATAACAGAATAGCACAGACTAGGTAATGTATAAAAGAAAGAAATTATTCTTCACAGTTTTAGGGGCTGAGAAGTTAAAAAAAAATGTCATCAGCATCTGCTGAGGGCCTTCCTGCTGCATCGTAATATGGTGGAAGGGCAAGTGAGCATGCGAGAGAGAGAAAGAGGAAATCAGGCAGAACCCACTCTTTTATCAAGAGTCCATTCCCATGATAACTATCCCACTTCCATGATAAGGACATTAATCTATTCATGAGGGTGGAGTTTCAGTGAGCCAAATTCCTCTTGAAGGTCCTGCCTCACAATACATTATATTGGCAATTAAATTTCAACATGCTTTTGGAGGGGACGTACAGACTATAGCACCACCTGAACAATGAATACCAAGAATGTGATTGCTAATCCTCTCCTCCTTGTTGACAAGAACCAATCCAAGCCAGAAAACATTCCCTATCTACCTTGGGAATATCAAGCACAAGCACAAACATATAAATAACTCCTATGAAATCTCCATTACTGAGATGCCCCAAGTTGCTATTTGGGGGTGTTCTCATTTGATGCAGTCCGCTAAATAAACCTGAGCTTGTTTGACTACAGATGTGTTCCTGCTTGCCTTTCACTCTCAGGCTATCACAGGTCCTTTTGTCCATGAAAAATATCACTCAAATAACATAAATTGCATCTTCTGTCAAAAGGCACTTCCTTCAGTCAAGCAAACAGCCTCTCTTTGAAATCCTATTGAAATAAAACACACAAACAATAGCAGAGAGTGATTAATCCATATCCTTAAAGATAGTCTTGTTTATATTCTCAAATTATCTTCCCATTACCCATACCTACAACACTTCATTAATTGCTTAGGATTTTTTTTTTCATTTACAGATAATGTTAAAGACATCCACAAATTGTAGGCAATTATATTTGAAATGTTAGGCATATTCCTCAAGAGATTTTTATTCATTATCTATTGCTATGTCACAAATTACTCTAAAATTTAGTGATTTAAAGCAACAAACATTTATTATCTCATAGTGTCTGTAGGTCAGGAATTAGAGAGCATATTAGATGGATACTCATGGCTGGTCAAGGCCTTTCATGAAGTTGCAAGAAATCTTTCCTTGATTGAGACCAAAATAAAATATTTAATGTAAATTAATTGTTTAGTTTATTTTCTTGTTGGCAAATGTGCCATTGAATAATCGTAACCAAAACACAGACATTTAAAAAGCATTTTTCCTATGTACAGCACAATATGAAAACATTACAAAAGTACTATGAATTCATTTTTTAAGATGAAAAATCTGAGGCTTACACAGTTTGGATATTTCACCTTTCATGATATCAAGATATAAACATAATTTCATAATATCAGGATAGACACACAATTTTTTATCAGGATATAAACACAGATTTAACTAATGACCCAAATAGTACTTTCTGTACAAGATCAGAACTTTCAGAGAAAATAAAATAATTGTAAAGAATAAAGACATAGAGAAGGGACAGAGAGAGAGAGAGACAATAAATTAATGTTTATTAACTGGACACTTAATATGTAACATAAATATTTTATACATGATCTAACTTAATCAAGTCTATTGTCTTGTTTAAAAAAGTCTATTTACAACTGATTGTCCAGAAATATCTCCCTTACCGGTGAACATTCCAATAAAAGATTTTCCAAATAAGCAGAAAAATCATGTCAAAATTCTCTTCTCCATGTATAAGCACCGAGGTCCAAAGGAGACGTCGTTATATTTTGTCCTGGTATCTTTATCCTCACTTTCCTATGACCTTTTTCTTCAGCATACTTTTGTTTCTCATTTTCTTTCCTTCTGTAGAACAAAGATGAAGTATCTGTTATTTATACTTTTTCATAAAATGCCTACAGGGAAAAGGAGTTTTGCTGGGGATAAGCCCCCAAATCTGGCCATAAACTGGCCCCAAAACTGGCCATAAACAAATTCTCTGCTGCACTGTGACAGGTTCGTGATGGCCATGACGCTCATGTTGGAAGGTTGTGGGTTCACTGGAATGAGGGCAAGGAACACCTGGCCCACCCAAGGCAGAAAACTGCTTAAAGGCATTCCTGAACCACAAACAATAGCATGAGCAATCTGTGCCTTAAGGACATGATCCTGCTGCAGATAACTAGCCAGAGCCCATCCCTTTGTTTCCTGTAAGGAATACTTTTAGTAAATCTATAATCTATAGAAATAATGCTTATCACTGACTTGCTCAATAAATATGTGGGTAAATCTCTGTTCGGGGTTCTCACCTCTGAAGGCTGTGAGACCCCTGATTTCCCACTCCACACCCTATATTTCTGTGTGTGTGTCTTTAATTCCTCTAGTGCCACTGGGTTAGGGTCTCCATGACCGAGCCGGTCTCAGCAGAGTTTCAGTCAAATTTTTTTTTTTATTTCTTCTCAGCATTAGGTTTGTGAGACTCTTATTTCTAAATGTCGCTATTCAGAAAGCAAGAAGTTACATATTTAAAGAATGATACATCAAGCAGGACCTAAGATTTTTAAGTATTTAATGTGAAAAATAAGATTAAAGTATACTTAATTTCAAATATTACTTTCAACATTGAAAGTTATAAATATTAGAGAAAGAAAAAAACATTGGAAGTATAGTTTACGTGAAACTGTACTAGACAGGGTTGCTTGTGTGACTCACATATGCAGTTTTAAATAGGTGTCAAGTGAAGCTGTGCACTTTTTTTTTTTTTTTGCTCACAGCAGTAAACATTAGGCTAACATTATAGTCAAAGTAATTCAAGATTTGGACTTAGAAATAAATGGCTTCAGATTCTAGTTTTATTATTACCAGTTATGTAACCTTGGGCAAGCTTGTTTCATGACTCTGTTTATCAGTAAAATGAGATAAATAATAATGCTTAATTCTTTTGGTTGTGGCAAAGGTTAGAGCTAACTTAGATAATTTGGTTAATATAGAGTAAAAACTTAGGAAGTGAGCTTTAATCAGTCTTAGTGTACATTTATTTATTTAGTTATGGAAAATGTGCTGTTTAGCTAGAAAGATGTTCCCCTATCCCTTCTTAGCTACTCAGTTCTTAGATGGACAGTACTTGCAACTTCCCTCCCCATCTGTCAATTACCTACATTCAATAAGTGCAAAAGCCTGAACTTGCTTTCAGAAATATATTTCCTTAGGTACCAAGCAATAGTTTCTTTCGTGTGAAATTTCCAGATGCCAAGTAGGCTTACCTCACCTATGTATCTGGTTAGTAGACTGAAAATCTTAGATTTTTATTTGCTCAAATGTGAGCAATGCATTCAAAATGAGTTCTCATTTAAAATTCTAAAATATTCTTTTAGATAGCTTGACAAAAAATGGATAAATATGATTGTGCTTTCAATCCTGGCAATTTAAAAAATTGATAGACAAGAAGCATTGTTTTATATTTTACAGATATAAGATTTTATATATAATCAGAAAAATACCTCATAAAAGTTATAACTAATTCTTAATCAGTTTTTAAAATCCTTTTGTATAAATAGCTTCCAAAGAATAAATGATATGTTGATAGATCTTTAAGGACAAATATTTTTATACTTAAATGTGCTCAATCATAAACTGTGAGGATATAGAAAGATAAATATCCCACTACCCTTAAAATTTATAAAAGACTGATTATTTTAAGTCAGTAGAGACTAGTTTATTTTAGCACTAGGAAACGTTATAAAGTCTAGCCTGTTTGAAGATGCAAAATTTGAGAAACATTAAAGAGATTTACACTCTTTCAGTTCTATCAGGAGGAATTCACCAACCAATGGGGACTCCACTCAGTTATATACTAGTTTATATATATATATATATATATGTGTGTGTGTGTGTGTGTGTGTGTGTGTGTGTGTGTGTGTGTGTNCCTTATAAATGTGACAAAATATCAGTAGAGTTTGATTTTACTTTACCTATTAGATTTGTTTCTCCAGTATATGTAAACATAGTCTTTTATTTATTTTATTTTTTTGAGATGGAGTCTCGCTCTGTCGCCCAGGCTGGAGTGCAGTGGCCGGATCTCAGCTCATTGCAAGCTCCGCCTCCCGGGTTTATGCCATTCTCCTGCCTCAGCCTCCCGAGTAGCTGGGACTACAAGCACCCGCCACCTCACCCGGCTAGTTTTTTGTATTTTTTAGTAGAGACAGGGTTTCACCGTGTTAGCCAGGATGGTCTCCATCTCCTGACCTCGTGATCCGCCCGTCTCGGCCTCCCAAAGTGCTGGGATTACAGGCTTGAGCCACTGCGCCCGGCCTATACTAGTTTATATTTTAAATCCTTTGGTTATTCTGTAGAGAAAGACCCTTTCACGAGTAGTGATTTTTGGCTTTTCCCCAAATCCCAACTCTGTAGACTTTCCCTGCAGTTTCAGAACCTGAAAGGTATATTACAATGGGTCCATTTCTTTTTCTTCCTACAAACCAGTGTTCAAAGTACATGTTACCATGGAGTTCATCCTAAAACATTTATACCACCTAAACCTTCATTACCCAAAATCCAAAGTAGCCCAAACACTGCAATAGTCCTGACAGTGCTGCACAATACTTCTGTGAATATTCTTCTCATATCTTCCTGCCTTCTCTGTGGTTATAATGTACCCTTCTGTTTATTTCTGTGGTAATAACCCAATGCAGACTAATTACTATAAATGAGACATTTGGATCTTAGTCTTCCACCCAACAGCAGTGGGTAATACTAGAACTATCTATAGAAAATCAATTATGGGCTGGGTGTGCCTGTAATCCTAGCACTTTGGGAAACTGAGGCAGGCAGCTCATGAGGTCAGGAGTTCAAGACCACCCTGGCCAATGTGGTGAAACCCCATCTCTACTGAAAATACAAAACTTAGCTGGGTGTAGTGGTGCATGCCTGTAGTCCCAGCTACTCGGGAGGCTGAGTCAGAAGACTGGCTTGAACCCAGGAGGCAGAGGTTGCAATGAGTGGAGATCACACCACTGCCCTCCAGCCAGGGAGACACAGTGAGAGTCCATCTCACATAAAACAAAACAAAAGAAAGAAAGAAAGAAAGAAAGAAAGAAAGAAAGAAAGAAAGAAAGAAAGAAAGAAAGAAAGAAAGAGAAAATCAATTATGAAGAATTAAATGATAAATGGAAACAGACAGGTCTACTTTTTTAAAAAGTAATGTAAAAGAATTGATGTTTTTGCTAATCCTAGATGTTTATTGCATCTGTTGAAATGTAAAGTTCTGAAGACCTTATTCATCAATGTATCATCCATATCCCAACATGATGCCTGGCATATAAGTGGGGCTGAAGCAAATTGAAATTGTTCTCAACCCAAAACGAATTCTTGTCTAGAAAGGAAACATTAAAGTTCATAGAAATTTAGTACAAATCTAACTTTAATTTTGGTGCCAGGGCTCCCCGGGTGTTTGGACTGAGCAACTTTCTGAAAACAACCGAAAGTGCCAGATGAAATATGAAAAGTAACTTTCTCAAAACATTGACAAGCTGATAAAACAGGAAAAAATGATAAGACTACATCTAAATGTAAACTGGCACTAGTTAATTGATTTGAGCATGGAAGCCAATTTTACTCTGAGAGCATTTACTAAATTTGACGTTAAGTTTTCAAAATCCTGGTTTAGGGTACAAAGGGCCAAGGGCAGACCTGCCCAAGCCTGAAGACTAATAGGAATTCTTCCCTCATAACTTTTTACCACATGGGCTACCTTCTCAGGATGAGGGAAAACTAGAGGTAAAGCTCTCTCACACCCTGCATACTCTCAGGAACTGCAAGGAATGCTTCCTGGAGAATAAGCAAAAGGTGGCTTCATAATAAGTGGTCTCAAATGTTAAGAACAAATGATTCTAATCTCTCACACCCTTTTCCAGAGGCAAGTGAAAAGGAGCATGCCAGACTTGGTTTTGTGCTGCCAGCTGCCTGATACAGAGACCTGGGGGGAAATGTACAAGAATAGTAAATTATAGGCCAATCATAGGCCAATCTCACTCATGAACATTGATGCAAAAATTTTAGATATATTAATAGCAAACCTGACCTGTGATATAAAAATAATAACACTCTTGGAGTAGGCTAATTTACCATTAGAAAGGCAGCTACTATAAATTATTGCATTATTCTAAGGGAAAATTCATATAATCTTTATAATAAAACACTTGATAAAATTGAACACACAGGCAGGATTTAAAAAGGAAAAAAATCTTCTTCATGACTTAGGAATAGAAAGGAAATGTTTTAACCTGCTAAAGAGTGACACTTTGAAAGATCTCCATTTGAGGCAAGGATGTTGTACACAACTATTCAACCTTATCTTGCAGGTCTTCACGTCTACATTAAGACAAAGAGTAAAATATATATATATGAATTATAAACAATTGTCATTTTCACAAATGATATGAATGTGTATATAGACAATACAAAACAATCTGCAGTAAAAAGTATAAGAAATAATAAGAAAGTTAATTTTTTCTAGATATTTATTCCTTATAACAAAGTTAATTGCATATCTATTTACGAAGAACAAGAATTTAAATATATTTTTAATACCATTTACAATATGATTAAAAATAGCAAGTATCTGGAAATAAATTTAACAAATATTTATGTGAACATTACAGAGAAAATTTATGGAATTAAGTCAAGAAAATTAAGAAATGCAGAAATTATAAGAGTTGTAAAAACAAAACAGGATAACACAACTCCTGGAATGATAAACAAGTTGAGCAAGGGCTCAGAAGCAAGGTCAATGCATGATACTAAATGACTTTACTATATACTGGCAATCAAGAATTTGCGTTTCAATTTAGGAAATCTGAAATATTAGTAATAGCTCCAAAGCATCAAAATACTTTGGTATAAATCTGATAAAATATATTTAAGACTTACACAAAAACCTGAAAAAACACTAATGAAAGAAACCAAAGAAGATAAACATAATTAGAGGAAATTCATGTTCATGGATTAGAAGACTCAATATAGCTAAAATGCCTATTCATTCCAATGTGATCTAAAGGTTTAATGCAATCCAGCTAAAAATCTCAGTAAGCTTTTTTAATATACAAAGATATCCACAAACTGATAGGAAAACTTATATGTAAAGACAAAACTACTAAGGCTGGGAATGGTGGCTTACATCTGTAATCCCAGAATTGGGGAGGACTAGGTGGGAGGATTGATTGAGCCCAGGAATTCGAGATCAGTCTGGACAATATAGTGAGACTCCACCTCTACAAAAATTAAAAGATTAGCTGGGAGTGGTGGCACACCTGTAGTCCCAGCTACTTGACAGGCTGAGGCAGGGGGATGGCTTGAACCCAGAAGGTTGAGGCTGCAGTGAACTATGGTCATGCCACTGCACTTCAGCCTGGGTGAGAGAATGATATCCTGTATCATAAAAAAGAGAAAGAAATCTTGCTTTACAACAAGACATCACACACTTTACAGCTTAAAATAGTGTCTACTTATTAGCTCAGTGTCTACAGGTCAGGTCAGGAGCCCACGTACAGCATGGATGGGTTCTCTGCTCAGGATCACACAAGGCTCAACTCCAGGTGTCAATCAGGCTGTGTTCTCATCTGCAGCTCAGGATTCTCTCATAAGTCCATGTGGTTGTGGTGGAATTTAGTTTCTTGCGGTTTAGGACTGGGTCCCTGGTTCTTTGCCAACTGCCAGCAGGTGGCCACTCTCAGCTCCTAGAGGCTGCCTACATTCCTCTCCATATGGTCCCTCCCTCTTCAGAGCCAGGAATGGAGACTCTCTCTTGCATCAACTCCCTTTCACTTTTTAAATCTTTCTTTATCAGGAAGGATCATATCTCTTTTAAGGGCTCAACTAATTAGTTCTGACCCACTATTTTGAACTGAATTGTGTCCTTCCACCCCAAAATTTGTATGTTGAAGTTCTCAGCCCCCAATATGACTATATTTATAGATAAGGCTTTTAAGAAGATAATAAAAGTTACATGAGATCATAAAGGTGGAGTCCTAATCCAATAAGGATGGTGTCCTTATAAAAAGAGGAAGAGACACCATAGATGTCTGCACACGGAAGAAAAGGCGGTATGAAGGCTAAGAAGATTGCTGGTCAGGAAGAGAGGCCTCACCAGAAAGTAACCCTGACAGCACCTTGATCTTAGACTTCCTGCCTCCAGAGCTGTGAGAGAAAAAAAAAAAAGAAAGAAAATTCTGTTGTTTAAGCTACCCAACCTCGTGTTCTGTTACGGCAGCCTGGGTAGACTAATATACCCACTAAGAATAATCTACCTTTCTTTAATTGTGCTATTTAATACAGTCTAATCACAGGATATCCCATCATACTCACAGGTTTCTCTTACTCTCAAGGCCTGGAGATTGTACAAGGGTATGGATAAATAGGGGTCGTTTGAGTTGTCTATTACAGTGTCCTCATTTGTAATAGAAAAGAAAATGGAAACCATTCAAATGTCCATCAACAGGAGAATGAATAAACAAACTGTGGTGCATCCATACAACAGGATAAAATTGACCAATAAAATGGAAGAACTAGCGTCACACACAGCACTTAGAGAAGTGCCGAGTGAAAGAAGCCAGTCCCAAAAGGTTATATACTGTGTTATTCTCTCTATATAGCATGCGGCATTCAGAAAAAAGGCAAAGCTATAACGTTAGATACCTGATCAGTGGTGGTCAGGGGTTGCATAGGAGTATTTGACTGCACATAAGAAATAGGAAGGAGTTCATTGTATTGATAGGACTGTTTTTTATCCTGATTGTGATGTAGTTACACAAATTTATACATGTGTTAAAACTCATAGAACTGTAGAAAAAGTCCATTTTACTCTACAAAATTTTAAAATAAAAATTTAAAAATAATTTGCCTCTAAGGATATCTGATAAACTTTATGAAGCTCCAAAGTAAGACTATTGTTAACGTTTTAATTTACTGAGAATAAAGAGCAAACTTTAAAACCACAGATTTGGCACTGAAATTATTAAAATTAAAATTCAGAAAATATTTAGTGATACAAAGAACTATGGGATTAATAATTTAAATGTCTTTTTTATTACAACAAAATGCTAAGTTTTCAAGCAAAATATTCAGGAAATGGCTGCCATTCCAATTCTCATTAAAATGTGGCCAAATTTACCACCCAAAAAAGGAGCCCTGACTTTTAATAAATTTTCATGAACTACACCTAGAAAATGTTACAGTGTGTTCATCCAGCAACTCACTCATGCTGTTGCCACGTTTCTGCTAGCGACACCATCACACCTCTACACAGAAACACATTTTATTTCAAAGCTAATATCAAATTAGTAACTGCAAGTGATATATTGCTCTAAAATCGAGAAAGTCACCGCGGTTGTCCAGCTGATGTATGAATGAGGAAATTAATTCTGCCAGCAACATGAAATACAATTAAAAAAATGAATTTTGAGCCATCTAAAAGTCAACTGATCTTCATTTATGTTGAATTTACCCTTATTGCACTAGGACCTCTGGCTGGGGACCAGCCTGTTGCTACTACTGTTATTGTGAGACTTCTCGCCTATGTCGTCGATGAGGGGCAGATGATTGGAGGAGTCTGCAAGGCTTTCCAAATACATTTTTCTTTTCCTCCTGTACAGTTCCTGTGGAGCAAGAACCTGAAAAACTACTACTCTTACATGAATGAGCTAGGTATGGTAAATTCATGCCTCTGCAAATATAAGTGTAAAGCTAGCAACCAATTTGTCACTTAGAAAAAGCTGTACCAAGATACTAAAAGCACCATCTTTAGTTTAAAGGGGTCCACTTTGTCCAACTTAAGAACCTCCACTAGGTCAGGGAGTGTTAGTACCTGGGAGAGCTGGATCACAGAGGAGAAATATGAAAGAGTCAAGAAATGGCAACAGGATCCCAAGGTACAGTGGATACGGGTATGGATCATACTGTAAGCTTGCAATGGTTCTTTCTTGGCTCTGAAGTATCTATGTTGTCTGTTTTCACTGATCAAATAATGACATCACTACAAAAATTCACTTTACCCATTGCTTTGTGATTATAGTAGAGCTGGTGTATTGTAACATGGGCCTTCATTTATCTCTAAGGCAGAGAACACCCACATTTTTGCAGAGTAAATGAAGAGAATACATTGAATTCAGAAGAGATTATCTAATAAATGAGTGCACCACCTTCTGGAGCATTGTATAAGTGTAGATTGAGTATAAATGACCTTCATTGGAGTGTGTAAATAATTCATTAGGCAGGAAATGAGAATCAGCCATTTTACTATTAGAAACACAGTGATATTCCTTTTTTCTTTATAAGGAAGGCTTTCATGACAGATGAGAATCATTCATCTCATCAAATGTCTTTTCTGCCTTTTGAAAAAGTGCAGTGCTAATGCATTTTCCCTTCTTCCTCTGTATGAATGTGAATTCTTATTACACACATTTTATTGTTGGTAGAGAGAAACTATAACCCTGGCTTTAGAATGAACATGACACTCTCCAGGGTTTTACTATAAATAAAGCAGTGTATTGTCACTTCTCTGACCTTACATGCAACAATTTAGCCCCCTCCCCCAACATGCTAAGGTTTAACACCCAACACTTCTAGCATAGGGTTTTAATTCACTACAATGGAAAACGGTTTTGTCAAAGGATGTAAACTGGGAAATCTGCACTTGAGCAGCATCAATTTACTGAATTTTTTCCCAGTTTTTCCAAACAATCAATAGCAGTTTCCCTAAAATTACCTGAGATGAATGAACGCATTATCATATATACACACATGCACGAACACGCACCTATGTATATGTTGTGTTAACATTTTTCAAATTTAAATAATGTCAAGAAGAGAAGATTCATTAACTTAATAATTCTTTTTTTAGCTTAAGGGAGAAAAAGGAAAAAAAGAGAGGAATTAGGACAAGTTAATTTGAAAAAATAAGCCTAGGAGAGGGCTGTCATGAGAAACTCTTCCCCTCTGGCTTGAAGAGTGTACCAACAGAGCTGCTAGTAAATCTTGCACAAGAGATTCTGGAAAGACGGGGCTGGAAAAGTTCTCAGATGGCAGCACTGCATCCACCGAGTCACCACCACATTCATCCAGCATATTATGGCTCACAGGAGCCTCCTAGCATTATGTTACAACAAAGTGTTTATCAGTATCTCTCCTTGGATTTTGTGATTACTACCCCTTTTGTTTTGTTGTTTTACGTTTTCTACAATGTACAAATGATTCAAATATTAAACACCTTTAAAACTATCATTCAGACTCTTGGAGTTGTCAATATAGATCCAATTTACCGTCACTTTTTAGTGAGTTCCTCCTGAAAACTGTTAACACTTTAACAGAATAACATTTATTGATTTATCACAATTATATGAAGATATTATTAGGGAAATTAGATAAGGTAGAAGGGCAAAAGCAGATACTAATAATAATGACTAAATGCTTTATTTGTGCTTGACCAGTTTTAAGTATTAAATGCATTAACTAAGGTCAGGAACCGTGGCTCACACCTGTAATCCCAGCACTTTGGGAGGCCGAGGCGGTTGGATCACCTGTGTTCAGGAGTTTGAGACTAGCCCGACTAACATGGAGAAACCCAGTCTCTGCTAAAAATACAAAATTAGCCAGGTGCGGTGGTGCATGCCTGTAATTTCAGCTACTCTGGAGGCTGAGGCAGGAGAATCACTCGAACCCAGGAGGCCGAGGTTGCAGTGAGCCGAGATCGCGCCATTGCCCTCCAGCCTGGGCGATAAGAGTGAAACTCCATCTCAAAAAACAAATAAATAAATAAAATAAATGCATTAACTAATTTACCCTTCACTCAAACACATATGTAGGCATATCATTATGTCCATTTTATAAGTGAGAAAACAGAGGCCTTGAACAACTAGGTGACATGGCTAAGGTAAAATAGATAGATACACAGCCACGATTTGGGCCTAATGAGCAGGGCTCCAAAGCTTGTGCATTTAACCACTTTAATTTGTCTTAAATATGTGTGGGTATATGTATGTGTGTGTGGATGTGTGTGTGTGTGTCGGGCACATGACTACTGGGTGAGAGCAATATATAACTTAAAGTTTGTAGCCCAAAGCTGCTTTAAAATCCTATCAAAAGAATCAGTGTGGTATTCTTCCCTTGACACCAATGGACATTTTGGCAGATTCTATTATTTTTCTGCATCTTCTCTCCAACGAAATCTCTCGATATGAAGCCTTACCCACTGCTGCAATCAAAGTCTTCCCCTGTCTATATCTCTCTAATTCATCCTGGATTTTATCAAACATCCAATAGTTTTATCCATCTGAAAAGATAAATTCGTATTTTCATTTTGTCTTTTTTTCTTTATGTTTAAGTTTAAAGCACCTTGTCATATGCTTTTCTTTTTTTAATGTATAAGATAACTTTCCATAGTAAGGACATTCATCTTCTTTCATATATGGTGCAACTATTTTCCTGGATTTTTAAATTTGTTTTGTGATTTATAATTGGATATTTTCTTCTATATATACTATTACTAACAATCATTTTTTAAGTAGTTTCTGCATCTGTCTTCAAATATTAAGAAGTTTTTGCCTTCAGTAAACATTTATGGAAGTAAGGTATGGACCCTTGTGGAACTTCCAATCCAGTGGAAGAACCAGAGATGAAGAATGATCACAGCACAGTGTGACAAGCACAGAGCAAAGTGCTATGGAATCAAAGAGCGAAATTGTTACATTGTTTCTGGAGGGTTGATAGTTACAGAGAATATTTTCATAGGGTTTAAAATAGAGCTGAGAGTAGAGTAAAAAGAGAAGTAATAGAAGGGAGTAGCAAGAAGTGAAGCTCAAGCAGCAGAAAGAAGTCAAAATGTCAGACACATCTTTTTCCTCTTGAAGATCTGGATCTTGCATCATGGTGATGAGAAAAAGGCTTACTCCATGCATTCTTGTCTCTTATTTGCTCCAAATCCAACCTTGACTTTGCTCTTTCTTTATATATTGAACCACCAATGATTCCTTAAGATGATATGTGTTCTCATCCTGAATTTTGCACACAATATCCTGATCTTTCTCCTGCACTTGAACTTTGGTGCACTTATTTTTTGCTGGTCTGTATGGCCATCTTCACATCTTTATACTTTCCCCTCCTCAAGTGGAATAACTGTTCCTTTCATGAACTAGCATTCACCCTGGGCATAAGCCTTCTTTACCATCCAATATCTCAGCTGTCATCATTTTCACTCACATGTAGCAAAAGGATAAGCTATTTGACATGATGTACTTTTAACTTCACAGTACTAGCAACACCTAACAAATAGTAGGCACTGGATGAATCTTTACTAAATAAACAAATGGGTGAATGAGTGAGTGAGTAGTTTAACTGGAATATTGCTCTGGCTGAACCATGGAGCCATGGACTTGAAAAGACAAGTTGTCCAGATGGCTTTACTCTGCTGGAAATTTCTTGAACATTCTCTAAGAGAAACTTGTTTACTATGGAAAACAAGACTCTCTCACTAAAAGATTACTATATACACAGATAGTTAGATTAAATAAAATATAGTCTGTAGACACACAGACTCTAGAAACAAGGATATAATATATGGGTTTTAAGAAGTCTACAAGGACTGGGTCATTAGGCAGTAGGCAATGGGGACACACTCACATCAAGGGAGTGGCATGATTAGAACTGTACCAGAGGCAGTTAATGGGGTGAACATATTAGATGATAGCTCCAAAGAAGAAGTAATAAAGGCAGGAACTAGAGAACTAGCAATAAAAGCAGAGAGATAAAGATGGATTTTAACAATTAACAAATATCTATTGAACTCTGAAAGGACTAATGTGAAAACTACGAAGAAATTCTCATAGTATTGCTTGGTAAATAATGCTTAGTCTCCAATATTTCTGCATTTTGACCTTGTTCTCTGCTCCGTGGGGCTGATCTCAATGGAAAGTGTCTCTGGATTTCCCTTGTCCTTTATTGGCTTTGACTTACTGGGGGACGGGGTACCAGCAGAAGACCCAGAGGAGGAAGGTGAAGTATTTACTTCTTTCCCACCCTAGCTCCTTCTTCATCTCACTGGGGTTTTGGTAGCAGCAGTGTCCTGCCAAGGCCATAGCTTATTTTCAGAAGCCTCTAGTCCATATACCCACGGATCATCAGACTCTGCTAATACCATGCTGCCTCAAGTATGGAAGATAAAATCTATCAACTGAAACTAGTCCTTGGGGACCTTATGGTTCTTAGATGATTCTAGAAACTTTTCCAAAACTGTGGAAACTGTCCCTTCATTAACTTATGTTCAATTTGACCTTTTGATGGAGGCTTTATGTCTCCCTCTGGAAGTCTATTACTGTTATAAAGCCAAAGGTACTTTTAAGGAAATAGACAATACCAGCTATGGAAATGGAGCTATCATTAGAAGAATTTAGGTTTTTAATTATTTATTAATAATTGCCACAAAGATAACACACTAGTGTTATTTGTTTGTGAACAAACTGAGCAGATTCTGAGTTCTCTATACATTCCTTGCCCTCTATCTTCAATGGATCACCCTACAACCAAGCATCTTAAATTCTGAAGCTCTGGCCAGGCACGGCGGCTCATGCCTGTAATCCCAGCACTTTGGGAGGCCGAGGTAGGTGGATCTTGAGGTCAGGAGTTCAGGGACAGCCTGGCCAAGATGGTGAAACTCCATCTCTACTAAAAATACAAAAATTAGCCAGGCACGGTGGCAGGCACCTGTAATCCCAGCTACTTGGGAGTCTGAGGCAGTAGAATTGCTTGATCCCAGGCGGCAGAGGTTGCAGTGAGCTGAGATCGCACCACTGCACTCCAGCCTGGGTGATAGAGACTCCATCCCTTCTCGTCAAAAAAAAAAAAAAAAAATTCCAAAGCTCTGAGATCATCTTTACATTTAATTTCTTTCAATCTCCATGAATAGCCAATTGACAAGATTAGTCATCTTTCTCTACAGCAATGCTAAATTTTATGCCAAGCCTCTTATTCAAGTCTGAATTCTGATTCTCTCTAAACCGCACCATAGCATGTCCTGAACTTGGAATTGTTTTTTACCTGTTGTTTTATGGATGTTGTATTGTTACTCACAGAAGTCCAGGAGCATCCTGGGGTTAGATACAAATTTGTGACTAACTTTCAAATTTTCATCTATATTTCAGTGTTAATAATGTATTTGACTTCATCTCTCCCTCTTTTTACCCTGTGTGATCAATAATACTGTTAACTTGATTAGATTGAAGGTTGCAAAGTACTGTTCCTGGGTATGTCTGTGAGGGTATTGCCAAAGGAGATTAACATTTGAATCAGTGGACTGGGAGAAGCAGACCCATCCTCAGTCTGGGAATGCACAATCTAATCAGCTGCCAGCAAGGCTAGAATGAAGCAGGCAGAAGAATGTGGAAGAACTAGACAGGCTGAGTCTTCCAGCCTTCATCTTTCTCCCATACTGGATGCTTCCTGCCTTCGAACGTCAGACTCCAAGTTCTTCAGCTTTTGGACTCTTGGATTTACAGCAGTGGTTTGTCAGGGACTCTCAGGCCTTTAGCCACAGACTGAAGGCTGCACTGTCGGCTTCCCTAGTTTTGAGGTTTGGGGACTTGGACTGGCTTCCTTGCTCCTCAGCTTGCAGACGGCCTATTGTGGGACTTCACCTTGTGATTGTGTGAGTCAATACTCCCTAGTAAACTTCCCTTCATATATACATCCATCCTGTTAGTCCTGTCCCTCTAGAGAACCCTGACTCATACACCCTGAAAACTCTATTTTTGTTAATCTCTTAGAATGAGCTTCCCTTCTTAAATATAACGACCTCTAAATGAACCAACCCAAATGTATGGGTATGATTACTAACTTTTGTACAGAAACCATAATGATCCATTCCTTTTAAAAATATAATTTCGCATGGTGGTATGTGCCCTTCACACAAGGCTCTTTATCTTGCTCTAAGTATCTGAAACGCCTGCTCACTCCCAGGTGGGAAGAGAGCAGGGCTGCTACTGCTGCTGGACTGAGGCATATCTTCAGAAACAATGAAAACCAAGACAAAATTAGCAAAATCTCTGGAATGTAACAAAAGCAGTGCTAAGAGGAAAGTTTATAACACTAAATGCCCACATGATGAAGTCAGAATGATCTCAAGTGAACATTTTAATATTGCACCCAGAGGAACTAGGAAAGTAAGAGCAAACCAACCCCAAAGCTAGCAGAAGAAAAGGAATAACTAAATTCAGAGACAAGCTAAACAAAATGGAGATGCGATAATTCGCACAAAGAATCAAAAAAAGATAAGTTGGTTTTTTGAAAGAGTAAACAACACAGATAATCACTAGCTAAATTAACAACAAAAATAGAAAATCCAAATAAGTACAAACAGAAATGAAAGATAACATGACACCTGATGCCGGAGAAATACAAAAGATCCTCAGAGACTGTTATGAACACCTCTATGCACACAGACAACAAAATCTACAGGAAAAGAATAAATTCCTCTAACCATACAACCTCCCCAGATCAAATCAGGAAGAAATTGAAACCTCGAACAGACCACTAATGCATTACTAAATTGAAGCAGTAATAAAAACCTACCGACCAAAAAAAAAAAAAAAAAAGCCCTCTACCAGATAGATTCACGACTGAATTCTACCAGACATGCAAAGAGGAGCTGTTACCAATCATACTGAAACTATTCCAAAAAATTGAGGAGGAGTGCTTCCTCTTTAATTCACTCTATGAAGCCAGCATCATCCTGATACAAATATCTGGCAAAGGCACAACAAAACAAGAAAACTAACGGCCAATACATCGGATGAACATAGATGCAAATATCCTCAACAAAACACTAGTAAACTGAATACAGCAGGACATCAAAAAGTTAACTAATCATAATCAGGAAGGCTTAATTCCTGGGATCCAAGTTTGGTTCAACATATGAAAATCAATAAACATGATTCACCACATAAACAGAATGAGGAAAGGATACCCTCTTTAATAAATGGTGCTGGGAAAACTGGCTAGCCATATGCAGGAAGCTGAAACTGGACCCCTTCCTTACACCTTATACAAAAATTAACTACAGACAGATTAAAGACTTAAACATAAAACCCCAAACCATAAAAACCCTAGAAAAAAAATCTAGGCAATACCATTCAGGACATAGGCATGGGCAAAGATTTTATAATAAAATATCGAAAAGCAATTGCAACAAAAGCTAAAATTGTCAAATGGAATCTAACTAAACTAAAGAGCTTCTGCACAGCAAAAGAAACTATCATCAGAGTGAGCAGGCAATCTACAGAATGGGAGAAAATTTTTGCAATCTACCCATCTGACAAAGGTCTAATATCCAGAATTTACATGGAACTTAAATAAATTTACAAGAAAAAAAATCGTCTCCATCAAAAAGTGGGCAAAGGACATGAGCAGACAGTTCTCTAAGACATTAATGCATTAATGTGGCCAATGAGCATGAAAAAAAGCTCAACATGACTGATCATTAGACAAATGCAAATCAAAACCACAATGAGATACCATCTCACGCCAGTCAGAATGGTGACTATTAAACAATCAAGAAACAACAGATGCTGGCGAGGCTGTGGAGAAATGGGAATGCTTTTACACTGTCGGTGGGAAGGTAAATTAGTTCAATTACTGTGGAAAACAGTGTGGCAATTCCTCAAGGATCTAGAACCAGAAATACCATTTGATCCAGCAAACCCATTACTGGGTATATACCCAAAGGAATATAAATTATTTTATTATAAAGATGCATGCATACATATGTTTATTGCAGCACTATTCACTATTCACAATAGCAAAGACATGGAACCAACCCAAATGACCATCAATGATAGACTGGATAAAGAAAATGTGGTACAAATATACCATGGAATACTATGTAGATATAAAAAGGAATGAGATCACGTCATTTGCAGGGACATGGATGAAGCTGGAAGCCATCATCCTCAGAAACTAATGCAGGAACAGAAAACCAAACTCCATATGTTCTCACTCATATGTGGGAGCTGAATAATGAAAACACATGGACACAGGGAGGGGAACAACACACACCAGAGCCTGTTAGGTGGGGCGAGGGCAGAGAGAGCATCAGAACAAATAGCTTATGCATGCAGGGCTTAATATCTAGGTGACAGGTTGATAGGTGCAGCGAACATCATGGCACACGTTTACCTATGTAAAAAACCTGCACATTCTGCACATGTATTCCAGAACTTAAAGTAAAATAAAATTTTAAGAAATTATATGATCATCTCAATAGACACAGAAAACCTTCTGATAGAATACACCATTTTTTCTTGATAAAGACCCTCTACAAACTATTCATTAAAGGAACATTCCTCAAGATAATAAGAGTCATCTACATACAGCCAACATCAAGCTGAAAGGACAAAAGTTGAAACTATTCTCTGTTAGGGAACAGGAACAAGCAAAAGATGCCCACTCTCACCGCTCCTATTCAACATAGTACTGGATGTCCCAGCCCGAGCAATCAGGCAGGAGCATAAAATAAAATACACATAGAAAAAGAAGTCAAATTATCTCTCTTCATTGATGATACGATTCTATACTTAGAAAACCCTAAAGACTACGACAAGAAGTTCCTAGACCTAATAACTGAGTTCAATAAAATTTCTGGACATAAAATCAATGTATAAAAATTGGTAGCATTTCTATACATCAACAACATTCAAGTTTATAGCCAAATCAAGAAAGCAACTACATTTACAATAGCCACAAAAAAATTAAATGCCTAGAAATATATATAACCAAGGAGGTGAAAAACCTCTACAAGAAGAACTATACAAAACACTGCTGAATGAAATCATAGATGACACAAACAAACGGAAAAACATTCCATGCCCATGGATTAGAAAAATCAATGTCACGAAAACATCCATATTGCAAAAAGCAACCTCAAGACTCAACACTATTCCCACCAAACTAGCAACATCATTTTTCACAGAATTAGAAAAAAATGACTCTAAAATTTATATGGAACTGAAAAAGAGCCTGAATAGCCAAAGTAATCCTAACCGAAAAACAAAAAACAAAAAACAAAAAGCTGGAGGTATCACATTACCTGACTTCAAACTATACTATGAGGCTACAGTAACCAAAACAACATACTACTGCTACAAAGAGAGACACACAGACAAAAGTAACAGAATTGAGAACCTAGAAATAAAGCCATACACTGACAATAAGCTGATCTGTGCCAAAGTTGAAAAAAAATATGCAATGGGTCAAGGACCTCTTATTCAATAAATGGTACTGGGATAACTAGGTAATCACAACAGAGGAATGAAACTGGACCCCTTCTTATCATCATACACGAAAATTAAGTCAAGATGGATTAAATACTTAATGGGAAGACCTACAATGCTAAAAATCCAAAAAGAAAACCTAGGACTTACCCACCAGACATTGACCTTTGCAAAGAATTTATGCAAAGTTTTCTAAAGTAGTTGCAACAAAAGCAAAAATTGACAAGTTGGACTCAGTGAAACTAAAGAGTTTCTGCAGAGCCAAAGAAACTATCAATTGATCAACCAGATTGTCTACAGAATGGAAGAAAATGTTCACAAACTATGCATGTGACAAAGAACTAATATCCAGAGTCTATGAAAAATGTAAACAAATCAACAAGTAAAAAGCAAATAACCCCATTAATATGTGGGCAAACTACGTAAACAGACGCTTCTCAAAGGCAGACATGCAGGTGGCCAACAACTGTATTAAAAATACTCAATATCACTAACCATCAGATAAATACAAATCAAAACCACAATGAGTTACCATCTCACTCCAGTCAGAATGGCTATTACTGAAAAGTCAGAAAATACCACTTTGGCGAGGCCATAGAGAAAAGAATGCTTACACACTGTTGCTGGAAATGAAAATTATTTCAGCCACTGTAGAAAGTAGTTTGGAGACTTCTTAAATAATTAAAAATATAACTATTATTTGACGCAGCAATCCCATTACTGTGGTATATCCAAAAGAAAATAAATTGTTCTACCAAAAAACACATGCACTCATATGTTCTATTAGTCCACTTTGTGTTGCTATAAAGGAGTACCAGGGGATGAGTAACTTATAAAGAAAAGAGTTTTATTTTACTCATGGTTCTACATGCTGTATATACATGGCACCAGCATCTGCTTGGCTTCTAGTGAGGACTCAGAAATGTTTTACTCTTGGAGGAAAGGAAGAAGGAGCAGACATGTCACATGGAAAGAAAGCAAGCAAGAGAGAGACGAGGGAGGGTACCAAGCTATTCATGAGGGAGCCACCCTCATTACCTAAACACCCCCACCAGACCCCACCTCCAACATTGGGGATTACATTTCAATATGAAACTTGAAGGGAACAAATATCCAAACCATATTATTTTGCCCCTCATCCCCTAAACCTCATTTACTTCTAACATTTCAATATATAATATACCTTTCTAATAGCACCTAAACTCATTGCAGCATCAACCCAAAAACTCAAAATCCAAGGTCTCATCTGAAACTCAAGGCAAGTTCCTTACAGGTATGAGCCTGTCAAATAAAAACTAAGTAAATAAAACAAGTAATTTACTCCCAAGATACAATGATGGCACAGGTGGCATTGGGTAAACATACTCATTCCAAAAGGGAAAAATCAGGCAAAAGAAATGGGCAACAAGTCTCACACAAATCTGAAACCCAGCAAGGCAGACATTAAATATTAAAGCTCCAAATAATGTCCCTTGACTCCATAGCCTGCCTTCTGGACTGGTGTAAGGGGTGGGTTCTAAGGCCCTGGGCAGCCTTACCTCCATGGATTTGCTGGACATAGCCCACATGGCTGATCTCATGGGTTGGACTCTGGTGCCTACAGGTTTTCCATGCTGAGGTTGAATGCTGCTGCTGATTCTACCATTCTGGGATCTGGAGGTCATCAACCTTGTTTCCACAGTTCCACTAGATGGGGATTCTGCGTGGTGCCTTCAGCCCCATAGTTTCCCTTGGCACTGCCCTGGGAGAGGTACTCTGTGAGGGCTGCATCCCTGTGGCAGGCTACTTTCTGTGCACCCAAGCTTTCTAAAACACCTTCTGAAATCTAGGTGGAACCTGCCAAGCCTCCCTCGCTCTTGCAGTATTTGTTCCTGCAGGCTTAACACCACGTGGAAACTGCTAAGGCTCACAGTGGCTTGCACTCTTCAAAGCAGCATTCTGAGCTATGCCTGGGGCCCTTTGAGTTATGCCTAGAGCTAGAGAAGTGGGGATGCAGGGATCAGACTCCCGAGACGGTTCAACACAGTGGCACCCTGACCCTGGCCTTCAAATCATTCATTATTTTCTCCTAGGCCTCTGATTCGGTGATAAGATGGACTTTCCCGAGGATTTCTGAAATGACTTCTAGGCCTTTTTCCCATTGTCTTAGATATTAGCACCTGGCTCTTTTTTAGTCACGGTAATCTATCAAGTAGTTGCTTCACAGGCTTCTTGGATTTCTCTCCTGAGGATACTTTTTCCTTGTCTGTGACATGGCCAGGAACTGCTAATTTTCTAAACTTTAATGCTCTGCTTCCCTTTTAAATTGAAGTTTCAACTTTAAGTCACTTATTTGCTCCAACATCAGATTGTTAGATGCAGGCATGTCATTTTTTAATGCTTTGCTGCTTAGAAATTTCTTCCCCAGATACCCTAGGTCATTATTCTTAACTTCAACCTTCTATGAATTCTTAGGGCATGGACACAATGCAGCCAAGTTATTTGCCCTGGGAAAAACACAGGTGACCTTTACTCCAATAGCTTCCTCATTTCCATCTGAGACCTCATCAGCATTACCTTCACTGTCCATATTTCTATTAGCATTTTGGTCACAACCATTTACCAGTCTCTACGAAATTCCAAACTTTCCCTCATCTTCCTGTCTTCTTCCGAACCCTCCAAACTCTTCTAACCTCTGCCTATTTTCTAGCTCCAAAGTCACTTATACATCTTCTAGTTATCTTTTTAGCACCACCTCACTCCTTCATGCCAATTTTATGTATTAGTCCATATTGTGTTGCTATAAAGGAATACTCACGGCTGGGTGATTTATAAAGAAAATAGGTTTATTTGGCTCACAGTTCTTCAGGCTGTATAAGCATAGCACCAGCATCTGTTCAGCTTATGCTGAGGCCTCAGGAAGGTTTTACTCATGACAGAAAGGAAGGGGGAGCTGCTGTGTCATATTGCAAGAGAGTGAGCAAGAGAGAGAGGGGGGAGGGTACCAAGCCATTCATAAGGAATCTACTCCCATTATTCAAACACCTTCCACCAGGCCCCACCACCAACACTGGAGATTACATTTCAACATGACATTTGGAGGGGGAATTTATCCAAACCATATCATATATTCATTATAGCACTATTCATAATAGCAATGCCATGAAATCAACCTAAGTGCCCATCAATGGTGGATTGGATAAAGAAAATGCAGTACATATACATCATGGGAATACTATGCAGCCATACAAAAGAATGATGTCATGTCCTTTGCAACAATATGAATGCAGCTGGAGGCCATTATCCTCAGCGAATCAACACAGAAACAGGAAATGAAATACTGCATGAAACATTTGGCACACACGGGCATAAAAATGGGAACAATATAGGGAGAAGGGGTGCAAATATTTCTTTTTTTATTATTATACTTTAAGTTCTAGGGCACATGTGCACAGCATGCAGATTTGTTACATATGTATACATGTGACATGTTGGTGTGCTGCACCCATTAACTCGTCATTTACATTAGTTATATCTCCTAATGCTATCCCTCCCATCTCCCCCTCCCCACAATAGGCCCCAGTGTGTGATGTTCCCCTTCCTGTGTCCAAGTGTTCTCACTGTTCAATTCACACCTATGAGTGAGAACATGCAGTGTTTGGTTTTCTGTTCTTGCAATCGTTTGCTGAGAATGATGGTTTCCAGCTGCATCCATGTCCCTAGAAAGGACACGAACTCATCCTTTTTTATGGCTGCATAGTATTCCATGGTGTGTATGTGCCACATTTTCTTAATCCAGTCTGTCATTGATGGACATTTCAGTTGATTCCAAGTCTTTGCTATTGTGAATAGTGCCACAATAAACATATGTGTGCATGTGTCTTTATAGCAGCATGATTTATAATCCTTTGGGTACCTTTCAAAACTACCTATTAGGTACTATGCATACTACCCAATATATCCATATAACAAACCTGCACAGGTACCTCCTGAATCTAATATAAAAAATGAAATTACAAAAAGGAGAAGATACTTTTGCACTTACAATCACAGAGTCTAGAACATTTTGGATTAACTAATGGTAGTTTAGTACAACCATTAATATATTTTTAATTATTAAAATATTATATTCTAGAGTAGTTTTCGGTTCACAGCAAAATTGAGAGGAAGACACAGATTTCCCATATACTCCCCGACCTCACATATGCACAGATGCCCCAATTATCATCATCCCTCATCAGAGTGCAGCACTTGTTACAATTCATAAAACTATGTTGACACATTATAAACATCCAAAGCCCATAGTTTTCTTAAGGTTTACTCTTGGTGTTGTACATTTTATGGGTTTGGACAAATGTATAAATACATGTATGTATTTATGTATGTATCCGTTATTATGGTATTATACAATGTATATTCACTGCCCTAAAAATCCCCTATTCTTCACCTGTTAATCCCTTCCCCAACATTCATATCTTGGTAACCACTGATCTTTTTGCTCTCTACACAGTTTTTTCTTTTCCATAATGTCATATAGTTAGAATCAGTATGTATTCAGATTAGCTTCTTTCACTTAGTAATATACATTTACGTTTCCTCCATATCTTCTCATGGCTTGATAGTGTATTTCTTTTTCGTACTGAATATTATTTCATTGTCTGGATGTATCACTATTTATTTATCCATTCACCCACTGAAGTACCTCTTAGTTGTTTCCAAATCTGGGCAATTATAAATAAAACTGCCATAAACCTCCATATCCAGGTTTTCAGTAGACATAAGTTTTCAACTCCATGGGAAACTACCAAGCAGTATGATTATTGGATTGTATTATATGAGTATGTTTAGTTGACTTTTGTAAGAAACTGCCAAACTGTCTTCCAAAGTGGCTGTTTCATTTTGCATTCCCACCAGCAATAAATGAGAGTTCTCGTTGCTCCCTATCCTCATCAACATTTGATGTTGTCAGTGTTCCAGATTTTAGCCATTGTGATAGGTTTGCAGTAGACCATTCACTTTTTACTGTTTTCTCATTCAACTTGCCTTAATTAGCCTCACTTTTTTCAACCAGTACAACTGTCTCTTTACACACAGCTTTCTGACTAGAGCTACCTGTGAAGGAGACTGCCTCTGAGGAGAGAAAACAAAGCAAGAAATAACCAGGACTTCCTGAATGCCAAAAGGGGTGTCACTATTAGTAATTCTAATTCTAGAAATGCTGTGCCAGAAGAAATGAGACAACACTGGGGAATCAGGAGAATAGAGATTATAAATCAAGGGATAAAAAAATCAAGAATGCATTCTGAAACAGTTAAGCAGAGGTAGGAACAAAGAGAAAGGCAAGACAGGAAATGAAGCATAGTAAGTGCAATGGACATTTTTTCAGTCTTGTCTACGGTGATTTATCTACTAAAGGTGGGGTTGTAGAGGAGGCTATTCTATCATCTGGCACTCTGTGAGGTGTTTCTAAGTCACTGCTTCTTTAGATCTGTCCATCAAAAAGTTATTGGAGAGGGGCTATAGGCTGTCACCCCACAGGTGTTGCAGAAGACCTTAGAAGTCCAGAATAGCCTGAACCACACACTGTGCCTCAGCATTCCTTCCCCAATAACTGAAATTAGTAAGTTGTGAAGAGGAGTGGGGTTGAACAGTTATCTGTGAGAGATTAGAGTCATGGCGCATCAGGGCTTAACAGAAGAAAGGAAAACTGGCAAACAAAATAAGAAATCAGAGCAGAAGCCACCTCTTGTGTGTGAAACCCAAATCTAGGTAGTCTTCAACTTCGGACACAGATAGAATACCAGATGTAAAACTTGCAGATGTAAAATATTTGCCAGATCTTTGTATGAGGCCAGTATGTTACCAGTATTGGTCAATATCTTATTAAGATGAGAAGCTAGATCTTGTGACTGAGTCTACCATTTGAGCAATCTTAGCATCTGCAGCTGAGTAAAATTCTGGTAAGATCAGGATGGACACTTTCTATTAACTTATGCACCACAAAATGAATAGAATGATGATGGCTCAATATTCAATGGTAAACCAAATAGACACTAGAATTTAATTACAATAGAAATTATCATTAATTTTTGATGACTTAAGAAAATGCACCCTTACTGAAACTATTCATTTGTTCTATTTTTGCATCTCATATTTTTTTCTTTTGGTATGTTAAACTTGGGAATCCCCACATGTTTTCCTTTGGATAGGATTTGAGTCACTCTGTCCAGATGGGAAATTGAATCATATGGTGTTTTCACTGCATGAAGTGAAAGTCTAGATACCATAAGAGTGACTGGCCAACTGCTCAGATAGCATCATCAAGTCTGTAGATTTGCTACAGTTTTTTCAAGAGCTGCTCTTCATCATGGAAATTTATTTTCTAGCAGAGTACTATTCTGATTTTCTTGGAAAAAGAAAAAAATTAAGGGACTGGAACAAAAGAGGAATACTTAAAATTTCAGTAGTTGCTTTTTACTGCAGGACTCTGACTAAACTTCTCTCTTTCTAGAATTACAAAAATTAAAAGGGACTACCCTCTCGTTTCTTTTATTTCACTATCTGTGGTTTCAGTCACTTCCAGTCAATGCAGATCTGAGAATATTAAACGAAAAATGCTAGAAATAAATAATTCGTAAGTTTTAAGTTGCCCATTGTTTAAGTAGCATGATGAAATCTCATGCTGTCCCCTCTCCTTCTGGCCTTGGATGTGAATAATCCCTTTGTTCAGCATATCTACACTCTCTGTGCTCCTCACCTGTTAGTCACTTGGGAATCATCTTCATTAACAGATCAACTGTCATAATGATACAGGAGCTAGAAAGAAATTATTTAGGCAGATAGTGAGAGCAAAAGAGTTCTCGACAAAGCTTCCCTTCTAACAAAAATCAGCCAAAGAAATTATTTTTTTCTAACAAACAGCAGCCTGAACAATCAAGCTGCAAACATAGATAAGCAAGCCGGAAGCTTGCATGGGGGAATGCCGGCAGCTGTGCCAATGGAAAAGGGCTACCTGGGGACCAGGCATATCCAACATGGAGGCTGCATCTTCCCTTCTTTTTTGTTACCACATGTATAGTAAAGGAATGGGCAACATGGTGCCAGCCAGGCAAAATAACCCATCTGCATAATAAAAGATGAGGTTGGAGGCTGCCAGTTTTTTGTGCCCTATGCAAATGGCACACCTGGTCCAACCAATCTTTTGTGCCCTATGTACACCAGACATCACCTCCTCAAGCTAATCTATAAACCCCCCTGCATTTCACCATGGAACTAGAAATCCATTCAGGACCCCTCTCTCTGCAACAGAGAAAGCTTTTCTCTTTTTTTGTCTATTAAACTTCCGCTGTCAAGCTCATTCTTTGTGTGTCCACGTCCTAGTTGTCCATGGCCGTGAGACAATCAGTCTTGGGTATCACCCCAGACAACAAGGCCACTTCAATAATATTGCAGTGTTTGTGTTTAAGTCACTCTAATTTTACTTAATCGGGGCCCAAAGTGCAATAATAGTGAAGGTGACAGTTTCCATATGCCAAAGAGAAGGGAAAGAGAGAAATCATATGCTGAGATTACGCAACTCTATGTAAAAACCTATCTTCTAGCTGTGAAATTGAGAAAAAGGAAAAAGAAATTTGTACTAGTTTGCTGCCACATCTCAAATTGCAAAAGTTATGGCCACGGTGCATGATAAATACTTAGTTAAGATGAAAAAGGCATTACATTTGTGGTTGGAAGACATGAACAGAAATGTGATCTTATATATGACAGTTGGGTTTGGTACTGTAGGTAGTTTCAGGCATCCACTGTGGGGATTCATAGGTAACACCCCAAATAAAGGGGGACTATTGTATTAATGTAAGAAATAGTGGGACCTTAAAAGGACCAAACCTTCTAGAAAAATCTGAACACTATAACCTTGAGTGTATATGGCATATCTTCTTCTTATCTGATATATATATTTTTCTAACTAAAAAGATTCTTTTTGCAAGGCTCTCTCAGGATTGTATCAGGGGAATTTTTCTCGGATGCTGCAGTGTAGTAGAGAAAGATCATTTCCACTGTTTTCTTACCTGAGGAGTCCTCAGGGGGTATAGAAGATAAATAGCTACAATTACAAGAAAAAAGGAGCCTACTAACTCCAGAAGGGATGTCACCAATGAGAATACTGTTGTTAAGTCACCTTTAGAGAAATGCACGCACAGTGACCCATAAGCACTTTGTGTCTTGAAAGAAACAAGTCTCATTACTCTAATACTTATCCCAGCCTAGCTTTTAAGAGATAGCCTAAACAGGAGCCCATATAAAAGATTAACCCAAGAATTTGTGAATAGTGACCATGCCTTTAGCTTTCCTGAACTCCTAATACATAAATTGACACAGAACAGTAGTTCAAAGAACAGATGAACAATTTTATCTCTTCCTAGCTCACTCCTGGCTCTATTTTTCTTTTTCCTTTTCTTTCCTAATAAACTGTTTTACATTTTATTATTTATTCATCTTACAGTTTTTCCTGCTGTGTGTGCTCTCAAATTTCCTAAGTATGAATGAACTTTATTTACTTCACGTATGCTTCATCTTTCCATTTATGATTGACACACTTAGGTAACATCACACTGGGCATGACAAAGTCCCAAACATACTCCTTTCTGCATATGTTTCCTGGAGCTTACTTCTAACACCCCAAAATTAATGTACCAGGAACCATCTTATCTAGATTTATGATTCCTAAGGAAGATTTAATTCTTGTGGTGTCGCCTAAGGTAATTGAATTAGCATCATGTCACACATGAGGGTGAACAACACACACTGGAGATTGTTGGGTGTGCAGGGGTAGGGAAAATATCAGGAAGAATAGTTAATGGATGCTGGGCCTAATATCTAGGTGATAGGTTGATCTGTGCAGCAAACCCCCAAGGCACACATTTAACTATGTAACAATCCTGCACATCCTGCACGTGTACCCTGGAACTTAAAAGTTGAAGAAAAAAAACTTCTTGTGACGTCATTGAATAAAAAAGATAAATTAAGAATTATTTTCAGAAAATTATTTTCTATGACATAAGTATTCAACTGGGGCTGGACAAATATAAATGAGACCAACTTTGAGACCCAATGTTTTTTATTGGAACTAACTCCTAGAGAATAATATGTAATGAGAAACTAGCAATTTTAATGGCCAACAATCTATGTCAGTGCATCCTTAATAATTTTACTAATATTTAAGCCTAAAATATGTATCTGTTTGGGGGTGTGGTTATGTTGATACAATTACTTGCAGCAATCACAAATCACAATTATTTTTTGGCAATTTCCTTAATCGCACCAGGGATAAATTTCAAGAAATTTCCAAAAATGGTTGTATCTTGCTATGTGTTACAAATAAAATATAAAGCAAGTGTTGTAGCAACAGATGTTGAATAAGTAACTGTATGTTCTCTGAGTTATTATGAAAAGGGTACACTCCTAATCTAGCCTACCTCCTCCTTATGATTAAATTCAAATTCAGACTTCTTAGTCAATATCATGTAAATGTAGATATACACTTCACTCTTCTATTCTTTTCATGATGTGTTAAATCCCAAAGATCAGTAACAGTCTTACATCCAGTTCTTTTTTCCATACCTCGGGCTTTAGTATATATTGCACGTAAAGTAAGTTAAAAAGTTACAACTGACTTCTTACAAGTGAATGAGTTTTCCCCATAAGTTTTTCATTTATGGAAAGATTATTCCTGTCTCTGGCTTTGAATAGTTTGAGTTTATACAGTGTTTTCTCCAATTTTCACCTGTTATACACATGTAAGATTTTAAGCAATTCATTTTGTGATATAGTCAAATGAAGGTGAGTCATGTATGTCTTCAACTTTTCAACATGCTCTGTGGTCTCATTCATTGAATGTAGTTATTTCAAGACTGCAAACAAAATTAAAGTCATAATTATCCTACAAAAATATATGGATTTCCATATATTCAACAAGTATTTCTTGAATACCTACTGTGCACAGATTTCTGTGCTAAGTGATAATACACAATAACAAAACTATTGTGTATGAAGATGAAAATAATTGTTGACTTTTTATTTCCTACAACATAGTACCAAGAGAGATTTGCTACCTTTATTAGCTATAAAAGCACAGATAGTAAGGTAGTTGTGGGACCCATCACTCATGTTGAAATTGCTATTGAGTCTTTGTCCTTTTGTACTTAGATTCATTGAGTAGAAAGCATTTGTTCCGAGTAATAATAAGTTATGCTTTATTATCATCTGTCATTTTCTGCCTGAACTCTACACCTTGAAGTAAACATCAGAGGTAAGAAATAATTGGGCGTGCTGATAATGTACTGTGGTGGGGTGAACTGAGGTTTCTCTGCCTCTTAGACAGATTGGATTTAGCAATCAGAGTGAAGCAATGGGGCATGATGTCTTTCATTAATAGTTAATACAAGAAGGTTATAACATCATCAGGGCAGAGAAAGGGGAAAAATCTCTTAATATAAGAAGATAATATTTAGTTAGAAATAAAGCCAAAGTCAAGGTAGATAAAGAAGAGAAATGTCTTTTGTGGTCAAGTTGGGAATATTTGAAAGAAAATTGCCTCCTACAAGATGTGATATGAATAATTTCAGACACTACAGGGAAAAAGAAGCAGAGTGGAAACCTTAAACTATTCTCATTCCCGTCCTTGGAACCAAAGCAAACCCCTCACCACACCTTTCTGGGCAGAACCAGCAGTATAACTGGGCAGATCAAAAACAATTTACTTGCATCATAACCAAAGTTTCACATTTGCAAGTCTTAAGGTGTCAAGTTGCTTGCCTGATGCAAAGTTAATGGCCTGAAGCATCAGAACAAATGAAAGCAAAGAAAACCAGTTGTTGAATGAGATAAAAGTGGGGGAAGGTGATTGAATTAGGAATTTAGGAACAGCAAGAAGGAGCATGTACAGTCATCTCTTGTAATGCTTGGAGGACTGGTTCCATGCCCCCCGCAGATACCAAAATCCACCAATGCTCAAGTCCCTTGTATAAAATGGTGTAGAATAAGCTACAAACATTCTCCCATATACTTTAAATCATTTGTAGATTACAGGCATGCATCACTTTGTGACGACAGTACTTTCTGAGAATGCATTGTTAGGCGATTTCATCATTGTGTGAACTGAGCAGCATGTGACTGTATAAAACCATAGTGTATTCTAATACAATGGTAAGTATCTGTGTATCTAAACACCTGTAAACAGAAAAGGTACAGTAAACATACAGTATAAATAACAAAAAGTTGTACACTTGTATAGGCCACTTAAAATGAATGGAGCTTGTGGAACTGGAAGTTGCTCTGCATGAGTTAATGAGTGAGTGGTGAGTGAATGTGAAGGCCTAGGACACTACTGTACACTACTGTAGACTTTATCAGCACTGTCCACATCAACTACACTGAATTACTTTTACACAAAAATACTTTTTAAGGTATTCTTCTTTAATAATAAGTGAACCTTAGCTTACTATAACTTTTTACTTCAAAAAATTCTGTATTTTTTAACTTTTTGACTCTTGTAATAACACAGCTTAAAACACAAAAACATTTTACAGCTATATGAAAATATTTTCTTTCTCTTTAAAATTTTTTATTTTAATTATTATAGGAATATAACAGTAGTATACATTTATGGAGTATATGTGATGTTTTGAAACAGGCATACAATATGTTGTGATCAAATGAGGGTAATTGTGATATCAATCACCTTAAGAATTTATCTTTTTTTTTTTTTTCTTTTGAGACACAGTAGTCTCACTGTCACCCAGGCTGGAGTGCAGTGGCATGATCTTGGCTCACTGCAAGCTCCACTTCCTGGGTTCACGCCATTCTCCTGCCTTTGCCTCCCGAGTAGCTGGGATTACAGGTGCGTGCCACCACGCCCGGCTAATTTTTTGTATCTTTAGTAGAGATGGGGTTTCACTGTGTTAGCCAGGATGGTCTTGATCTCCTGACCTCGTGATCTACCCACCTCAACTGCCCAAAGAAATTCATCATGTCTTGTGTTAGAAGCATTCAAATACCACTCTTTTAGTCACTTTTAAAAATACAACAAATTTTTGTTAACTGTTGTCACCCTATTGTGCTACCAAATACCAGGTCTTCTTCATTCTATCTAACTGTAATTTTATACCCATTTATCATCCTCTCTTTATCACTCCATCTCCACTACCTTCCCAGCCTTTGATAACATCATCCTACTCTCTATCTCTATGAGTTCAATTTTTTTTTTTGTACAACCAAGATGGAGAACAGTATAAAAATTCTCAAAAAATTAAAAATAGAACAACTGTATGTTCTTTCTTTATATTCTTTTTCTATAAGCTTTTCTATTTTTAATTTTTTACATTTTTTAAAAACTGAGACATAAGCACACACATCCTAGGCTTTCACGGGGTCAGGATCATCAGGATCACTGTCTTCTACCCCAACATCTTGTCCCACTGGAAGGTCCTCAGGGGCAATAACATGCATGGAGCTGTCATCCCCTGTGATAATAGCACTTTCTTCTGGAATACCTCCTGAAGGGCCTGCCTGAGACTGTTTTACAGTTAACTCTTTTTTTATATAAGTAGAAATAATGATAAATTGTATAGTATAGTAAATATATAAACCAGTAACATAGTCATTTATTATAAAGTATTATGTGCTGTATATGATTGCATGTGTTGTATTTCTGTATGACTGATTTGTTTATACCAATGTCATCACAAACACTTGAATAATGCATTGTGCTATGATGTTATGAGGGCTACAATATCACTATGCAATAGAAAATTTTCAGCTCCATTATAATCTTCTAGGACTACTGTCCTATAGACTGTTGTTGACCAAAACATCATTTTGTGGCATGTAACTCTACTTATGTTATCTAATACAATATAAATGCTATGTAAATAGCTGTTACACTGTATTGTTTAGGGAATAATGACAAGGAAATAAGTCCATACATGTTCAGTAAATACACTTTTTTTTTTAGTATTTTAATCTGCGGTTTCTTGAATCCACAGATATGGAGACCACAGACATGGAGGGCCTACTGTATATGCGTAAGGAATGTCTAAGGAGTATCCCTGGAGGACTTTATCCCTCCTCTCCCATCCTTCATACAGGCAGTACGGCATATCTCTGTGTGTAGTACTCTATAAGGTATGCTGTAAGACTGCTGCCTTTCTTCACCACATGCATCTTTCTCCAATCTATTTGGTTTTAGAACAATAATCTTATTCAGTAGTGACCCACTTACGGCTTCATTTGGATGGGCCTGTATTTCAATTCTGGAAAAAGCAGGCCAGACAGCGTTGTAAATAAGTGGGAAGTTCCCTCTACCCTTCTAGGCCAGCTTTTACCCTGTGGTCTGCTCAACACCCAAAATATGCATTCCAGGGAGTAAGCCACCTGCAACTAAAAACTTGATGCTACTTCAAATTATTTTTTAAATAATTATTAACTTTAAATATTAATCCTCCTCAGTGTTCAATTTGACAATCAATTTCAGCTTTTATACCAATTCATATTCTAAAAAGATGATCAACATATTTTGAAAAATGTTATGTTCATTTTCAGTTTCCAGCAAACTATCAACAAGTTAAGCATGAGAAAGGCAAAATACATTATCAACTCCTTCTCAAATTCTGGTGGCGTACCTCGACAATACACACACAGTCACTACTAGAAGCTGGGCAAGCATATTGACCACAGGGCTGTCAGTGGTGTGAGTGAGTCAAGGCACACACAAACATAACCATCATCAGTGACTAATGGAAAGAATAAAATGCCTTTTCTGAATTTGAACTATAGCACATATCTTTTATACCAGTAGCAATCAATCTTGGCTGTCCATTAGATTCACTTGGAAAGCGGGTAAAAATCCCAATGCTAAGGCCACAGGCCACCATTAAATCAGAATCCCTGGTGATGGGGTCCAGTCAGACATAGTTTTATAAGCTCCCCAAGTAGTTCCAATATAAAGACAAGTTGGGTAATCAGTGCTTTAAATAATAGTTTACAACTGGAAAAACCTTGTCACGGACTATACCTTTAAGGTTCTTTTATTGCAGTATTTTATATTACTACAATGGGCATATGTCTGACATTATGCAGACCCTTCAAAAATGCAAACTCACTTTGAAAAGATAGAAACCTGTGACAGGCATAATACTTTCATGTCAGATGTTTTAACGTGGCCTGTCATTCTAAGAGCATATGTTCTTTATCCACAAACTACTCTTGTGGTTCTAGGGCTTCTGATATGGTACATTATTCCCAGGATGCACATTAGCATAATCATAAAAGTCCATAGAGGGAGGCTTTATTAGCAGGATGCCAGTGGAGTCAGGGGAAAAAAATCAATGCTGCCCACTTACTGCCAGCATTGGGAAGCATTTGATGCTTAATATTTGCTGGAGAACAGTGCTGAAATGCCGTTTTCTAATGATATGCATTCCATGGAAAGGTGGTAGGGAGACACAGTGTCTCACAAAAAGAACAAGATCATGTCCTTTTCAGGGACATGGATGGAGCTGGAGGCCATCATCTTTAGCAAACTGATGCCAGAACAGAAAACCAAACACTACATGTTGTCATTTATAAGTGGGAGCTAAATGATGAGAACACATGGACATACAGAGGGTAATAACACACACTGGGGCCTATTGGAGGGTGGAGGGTGAAAGGAGGGAGAGAATCAGGAAAAATAACTAATGGGTACTAGACTTAAAGCCTGATCATGTTTCTGTATGCCTTGGCTCATACACACTCACATCCATGTGGTATTAACCACATCTTGGTTAATACCTGTGTGGTGAAATAATCTATACAACAGGCTCCCATGACACAAGTTTACCTATGTAACAAACCTGCACATGTACCCCTTAACTTAAGATAAAAGTTTAAAAAAGAGCTCTCACAAACTTGCTGATGTGGTTTTCATGCCATTGTGGTATTTTGTGTTGTAACTGGTCTTACTTATTTTATACTCCCGTATTCCGATGAGGAGACATACACGTGCCGTTTATTATTGGAATTAAAAAACAAGAGTTTATTTTTACTCTTCATGAACCTCGGTACTCCTTCTATAAAATCTCTCTTTGCCAAATCCATAGACATCTGAAGTCTTCATAACTAGATAAGGCACTGAATTACCCACAGTGCTTACTTTGTCAGTGTAATTTCCCATTACTTTTTGCACTTTCTCCCAATGTTTTCATTATATCTTATTTCCTACTTCGTTAAGTAAGGATCATGAAGTAGAGAAAGAGAGAGAAGATGAAATACTATGGTTCTTATTGGGAGCTCTAATGAAGAGGCATCATATAAAACTTGGCTTAAAACGTAAAACAGTAAGAGAATTTTATCTGAGGCCGAAACCTCTAGAATTTATTTTAAAAATTATTATACTGGCTAGTTTCAAGGAGTACAGGTTTTGTATTAGACACACT
Source organism: Theropithecus gelada (assembly GCF_003255815.1). NCBI lineage: Eukaryota > Metazoa > Chordata > Mammalia > Primates > Cercopithecidae > Theropithecus > Theropithecus gelada. The sequence continues at coordinate 57,125,075 of NC_037689.1, forward strand.
TCTCATGGCGTGACTCAGAATCTTAATGGGTTACTGTATTAATTCAATTTCAGGACCCATCTTTTGATAAGAATGTACACAACTGAGTCCATGCTAAAAACGAAAATGATAGTGATAATAATGTTATATTTGTGGAAATGCTTATTCTTTAATTGTAGAAAGCTAAAAATGTTACAGTTGGATTAGAACTGCAAAGTGTAAATGTTCTTAAATCAGTGCAGGAGAAATTTAGGTCAAAGCACATAAGGTGTTTCCCAAGCCCTTGTTCCCTGGACCCATAGTAGAAGTTCTTGGAAGTTACACAAGGTGAATTTATCTCATTACTTATTCAGACGTATTCACTGAATGCCTGGTATTTTCCAAAAACTGACCAGGGCATGAGGATACAATATGTGCTGTCAGGACATTTCCAAATAGACAAGGAGAAAAACATTTAAGCGAATACACTCAACAGGAGCTGTAATAGTTGTGTGTATGTGGACACTATGAAACCACAGCTAGGGCCATGCTGACACTTTTCTGAGATACTCAGCAGCATTTTTTTGGGAAAAATTATATTAGACTTGATTTTTGAAATGTGAAGGAGTTCACAGGAAAGAAAGGGATAAAAGGAATTCCAGGCAGAGAGTAAAGCATATGCAACTACAAATGCAGGGAGCTTGCCAGACACTTGACTCTGAGTTAAAGGTGAGGGATTGCAGTGATGTGGCCAAAGGGGCAGCCAGAGCCTAAAAAATCAGGCTAAAGAGTCTGAATGAACTTCATTTGTTTGGGAAATTATGGCAGGTTAAAGGATGGTCAGTTATTTCACTTTGAAAGATAAGTCTGATGTCATTGGGAAGCTGGAGTGGGGGCAGGGGTGGCGATAGGCAGTTTAGGAGGCCAAGATAACAGTCCAAGTGAGGATGTGAACAAAGCAGTGGTTATCTGCTTAGTAAGGTCATGACCAACCTAACAAATTTAGTGGACCGAGCACCAGCCTTGGAGCTAGGTTTTTAGACCCTGATTCTGACTCTGCTACTGATTGATCAGTCTTGAGTAAGCAACTCTCCCTTCTCTAGGCCTCAGATCTGTCCTTTGTAGAACAAGGAGCATCTTTCAGACCAGGTGATTTCCATAGTCCCCTCTATTTCTCAAACACCACGGATTTTATAACCAGACTGCAGAGGAACAACCCCTCAAGATTTCAGGGCATACGTGTACTCAGTGGTAAAAGTGGAAGGATTAAAGAACCTCAGAGAGTTATAGAAGCTCGTTTGTCCTTAAAATGCAGGAATCATGGCTTCTGACATATATAGGACGTCCAAGGTTTATTTCTCCCCTGCCTTGCCTTATTTCATTGACCCCAGTGTCTATCTAGCACTGGGTCAAAGCAACTCATTTCATTCCTTCTCTATTTCCTGACTACTCCATGCTCATTCATCTTTGTCCACTGGACTCCAGCAAACTCCAAAACACTCATATTGTAATGAACATTTGCCACATTTGACCTTCCAGCACCCAATTTCCCTCTTTAGTTTGAAGGAATCATCCCAAATGGGAATCTTTGTGAAAGACAGGGCCCAATCTTCCACTAAAAAGATGATAGAAGGAGAATCTCCCTCTCCTTCTCCCTGGCAACCAATTCACAACAGTCTAACACTTCGCTTGAGGAATCTGAATTTGAGAGAGTGTGACAAAGGTGAAGGAAAGGAAGAGTTACACGTGCAACTATGTAAGCATCTGGCACAAGGGGCTCCGTTTAGCAGAAGTGAAGAAAGCTTGTATCATTTTGTTTTTATACAAGCATCTTTGTGTTTTCATTTTCTTACAGTGGTTCTCTAGGCATCCTTTCAGTTCTATGAGCTACATTTTCCTTCCTGCTTAAGCAAGCCACAGTTAGTTTTAGTTTGGAACAAAAAACCCTAATTGACATACATTATATACTGTTTTAGGACTTTATGCTTTTTCAGGATCTTTGGGTCTTGAATAATTAAGCAATATAAGGGCAGTGGCCATATCTTATATTTAATGTGGATCTTATTATAATGCTCAGAAGTAGAATATATGGAAGTTGAGCAGTTAATACTTGTCAGTATATGGATTAATTAATTTATGTCAATTCATATGCATGAAGTGTGAAGTTTCTGTATATCTGCAAGAACAATAATTGCAGATTAGATATATTTTCTTTCAAATATTGGTCTTATTTGATTTCAAGAATCATGGAAGAAAAATAAAACAAATTATTTCGTTTACAAAATTTGATGTATTGAATGATTAACGGTAGTTACAACATGTCTTCCATTTTTTAAAAAAAATCCGGATTTTTAAACTGAATGTTGATTGCAAAGCCTTGTTTGGAAATAGGTATCTTACAAGCTGTTAAGAATTCAACTGTTGTACAGGATGGTTTTCAATATCCTGATGATCTCGAAATAGAAAACCATTGTCAGGGAGACAATGAAGTCTAAAAATAGTTTAAAATATCTAAATGCACTCAGGGAAGCCTTTAAATGCTAGCCATGGTGACGTATTTCATCCTGCTATAAAATTCCCCGTTGGGAAATCTCTTCTGTAAAAGGTTATTTCCTTATTTTTGCTATGTTTGGATTCTTCCGAATGCCACACAATAATTCTATCCCTGCCAATAAGTTGTACCTATTTGTCACCAAAATTGGATTTTTCTGTGCTGGATAAATATCCATTGAAGTACGTGAAAGAAATAGAGCAAAATGAGTCTGTCTTGGCCCAAGTAGGACAATTGTGAAGGGTAGTGCCTGCTTCTGAACTCCCCATGGGAATTGTTGGGATTTCCTCTGAGGCTGTATTGAAGCTTGGCTTTTCCTTCTATCCAATCCTTCTTTCCTTTTCCTTCCTCTGGTGTTTATCCCCAGGGAACTCTTCACTAAATATCCAGCCTGCTAAACCCATGTCAGATTTTCCAACCTGCGGAACCAAGTCTAGTACACTTGCCTGAAATCATTGAGAATAAGTGACAGAGTTAGAATTTTAAATTCCTTGCTGTGGACTACAATGTCCATTTGGAAAATCTTGATACAAAACTATGATGTAATTCAAAATAATGCATCAACAAAAATTATTCAAGCTAATTCCATGGTTTGAGAACTGCCCAAAAGACTTGTTCCTAAGAAACAATCAAATAAATGTCTGCAGTTGATATTTACCAATCAGCTATGGTGATGAAAAGACCACCACACAATCACATAGACTTTCTCAGAACAGGTGGTTTGAGTCATCCATGGGACAACATAATTGATAGTTTTGCAATGGGCCAGCTCTTCATCTGAAACAATGAGTCCCTTTCTCAGCCTTACAGGACCCCTTATACATTGATGGCAGTCCTATTAGGACTCACCCTGGCCAGGCACGGTGGCTCACGCCTGTAATCCCAGCACTTTGGGAGGCCAAGGCAGGCAGATCGCCTGAGGTCAGGAGTTCGAGACCAGCCTGGCCAACATAGTAAAACCCCGTCTCTACTAAAAATACAAAAATAAACCAGGCATGGTGGCAGGTGCCTATAATCCCAGCTACTCAGGAGGCTGAGGTAAGAGAAACACTTGGACCTGGGAGGCAGAGGTTGCAGTGAGCCAAAATTGCGCCATTGCACTCCAACCTGGGCAACAAGAGCAACACTTCGTCTCAAAACAAAAACAAAAACAAAAACAACTCACCCTTTTTTCCTCTACTCCACCCTTTTGGCACTCCCTAACCCTAAAGGATGTTTTATTTTCCTTCTTATCATTTACCAGCATCTATCGTGACTTTGTCAATTCATTTTGTTTATTTTCTCTCTTCTTCCTCACTAGACTGACAGCTCTATAAGGACATGGATTTTTGTCTGTTTTATTCCTTGCTGTGTCCCTAGCACCTAAATCAATGCCTGATACATAGTAGACTCTAACTAGCATTTGTTGAATAAGTGAATTAATTAATGGCTATTTCTTCTTTGCAAAGGGTTACCTGGGAAGAGTTGTTTTCCCCAATAAATCCCGAAGCACTTAGTGTAGAACTTGATTATAAGATCCACTTCATTAAAACATAGCAGCAAGTTTACTTAAATGTTTCTCCACTAACTCATTTCCAGTCTTTTCAGTAGAACTCAAGACCACTGATAAAACGCATCAGGTATCCTATCAGTTTCATCTTTTTCTTTTTTTTTTAAAGGAAGATAAAAGTTTGTTAAATAAAAAAAGATTACATAATTGTTTTGAAATAGTTATCTTTGGCTACAAAGATCAATAACAAGAATAATGTGAGTCTGAGGTTGGACAGCCAATTGCTTGGCAGACATCCTGCAGAAATTTTTTATGTCTAAGGTTGAAGTGGTCTTTGTGAAAAGTTGTGTTTTTTTGTGGTCTTTTGTGATAGTTTTTGTTATCAGACATACACGCATGAAAACTCTATCCTTATGGTATTCCCTGACTACTTTTCAGAGTTTTCTTTTTTTTTTTTTTTTTCCTTTCAACTTTTATTTTAGGTTCAAGGGGTACATGTGCAGATTTTTTAAATCGGTAAATTGGATGCTGAAGCGGTTTGCTGTACAGATTGTTTCGTCACCAAGGTAATTAGTATAGTGCCTGAGAGGTAGTTTTTCAAATTTAACCCACCTCCCCAACTGCATCCTTTAGTAGGCCTTGGTATCTCTTGTTCCCTTCTTTGTATCCATGTGTACTCAATGTTTAGTTCCCACTTATAAGTGAGAACATGCAGTATTTGGTTTTCTGCTTCTGTGCTAATTCGCTCAGGATAATGGCCGCCAGCTGCATCCATGTTGCTGCAAAAGACATAATTTTGTTCTTTTTTAATGGCTGTGTAGCATTCCATTCACCTTTTCCTTAAATCTTTCTCTCCTTAAATATTCCATTAATCTTCTCCAATCAGGACTAACTATTGTCTCTGTTTACTCACAGCTGCCTTTTGGAATTTCCCTTCAGCATCAGCCTCAGAATTTCATTAACAACTCACCTGTGTTGTATTCCTATTTTCCACATTCGTGTTTTCCTCTTTCATCGATTTACTGTCTATCTTTTGGGGGAACACTTTCTCCCAAAATTTCTTATCCATTAGAGAGTGACCATTCACATTCTAAAATGCCTTTATTCTGTCTTTGTGTTTGCAACTTTTTCTATTGCTATAGTCCCTCTGCAATAATCCTTTTGAATAAAATATTTTAATGAGTTTGAATTTGTTTTTTATTTTAAATATTTAAGGTTAAATTGCTCCTTTTAAAAACACAGGACCAATGATCTTATTTTAAATTCACCTGGCGAGAACAGATTTCAAATTTTGTCTCCTACTACTGAGGCTTTCCAGAGTTTTGTTGGTTGAATCATTTTGTTTCATATTAGCTTCCCTCTTGCAGGTTTAGCTTTCAGTTTTCTTTTGTACGTTTAGTCAGTTACTTCCATGGATAGAATCACTATGTGGATGAATTTGATTCAAAACTGAGCAGGGTGAAGAAATAGGAGCAGTATGGAGCTTCCATTCTATCTCACTTTGTTTGCAGAAGAGCTTTCAGTGAAAGCAGAGATGACTTCTGTCACAGAAATAACATTGGCGCTGTAAAATGTAGTAGTACCCATAAAATTAAGTTCGTAGTCTTTATTGCTGGTGGCAGGTGCTCTTGGAGCTACATTGGAACTTTCTCAATTAAGATCATTGTGTTTCCTAGTTTAATGTTCTCTAGCCTCTAGACACTTTCTCTAGGCCTCACAAGGCTCTCTAAGCTATGCAATATCCTTTAATGAGCCATTTTTCACTTAAGCTGGCAAGAGCGAATTCATTTTGTAGAGGGTGGTTATTTCTGTCACATCTTCATTATCATGACCCGTTTTGACTAAACATAAGATAAACACTTTTATAAAGAATACTGATAAATTATGGCAAAACAAATTACTGTTGGAAATAGGCTTTCTTTGCTTGAACAAGTCAACACAGGCTGAGTGTGCAGCTTTAATATAGCAAAAAATTTTGTTTTCTCTTTGTCAAAAGGAAGAGCACAGAAGAATGGCATGGTTTTGCTTGGTATGAGCAGCAATACTGCATCAACTCACTTCAAGTTTATGTTAACTCTCTTATTCTCTAAGCTAATCAACAGCAACTTTAATTTTCTCAAAAAAATATAGAATGTTACATTAACTCACTATATTAATAATACATGCTGATGAGTTCTGATGAGAAGAATACAGTGGGTACTATAGATGCTTTGGAAAGTCACATAACTTTGGTTCAGCTGGAGATCCAAAGGGAAAATGAGGAGCAGGAATTCTGAAATGATGAACCAAGACCAAAAAACCCATTAAAAAAAGAATACTGGACAGAATTATCAAAATACACCTTTTTACAACCTTGGCAATTAAACAGTCTTACAACAATTAAGGGAACACTGATTTAGGTGAAACAGCTGAAACTTGGAAAGAACAGTGGGCTTTGTGGTAATTGAACTTTCCCCATCCCCAGTCTTCTTTCCACATATCGGAGGCAGCATTAACAATCAGCAGACTCACAAGCTTGGTAGCTGTGAAATACAGCAGCTTGGCAGCCACTTGAATGAATCAAAAAGGTTTGGAGGCCGGGCATGGCGGCTCATGCCTGTAATCCCAGCACTTTGGGAGGCCGAGGCGGGCGAATCATCTGAGGTCAGGAGTTTGAGATCAGCCTAACCAACATGGAGAAAACCCATCTCTACTGAAAACACAAAATTAGCGGGGTGTGGTGGCGCATGCCTCTAATCCCAGCTACTCGGGAGGCTGAGGCAGGAGAATCACTTGAACCCAGGAGGCGGAGGTTGTGGTGAGCTGAGATCACGCCATTGCACTCCAGCCTGGGCAACAAGAGCGAAATTCCGTCACCAAAAAAAAATAAAAAAATAAAAAAAAGGTTTGGAACTCTTCAGAAAGCCTATTCCTCAAAGAATTGTAATTATTTTATCCATCTGGCAGCTTCCTGGGAAAGCTTCATTTACAGAGTTTCTTGCAATTTGACCCATTTGACCTATCTCAGGATTCACTTAGTGGAAAAAGCACATATCAAAAACAATCAATGGCCATTGGTTAACACTGTTGCTGCCTAAGAGGTTGATACCAGCTGGGGTAAAAAAGAGGCTTAACAAAATCTTAAAAGGAAGATCTGAGGAATTAAAGTTTATAGGAAGCTTTGAAAAGTTCTATTTTTGAAGATCTAGGAACCACATGAAGGGTTGTAAATTGTCAGTGTTGAATCTTTGCACTGATACACACAGAGCCCCTTTAAAAGGATGGAAAATTTAGTGTTTCAGATATTTAAGGAAATCTCTAAGCAATCATTAGCAGGTATTTCAGTAGCTCTGTATTACATGGAATACAGATATTACAAAGTAAGTGCAGGAAACGTACTGAACAGACACAGAAAATAAAATAAAAAACAAAATGAAACAAAACAAAACAAAAAAAATCACAGCAATTATAACTCCATGTGAGGTCGAGTTACTTCATTATATTTAAAATGTGCAATTCTCAAATAAAGAATTGTAAAAAATGATCTCTATTTCCAAGAACACTGGGGGAAAATGACAAGCAGAAAGAGCCTGAAACCTACAGGAAAGAGTTCAAGAAAAAGCTAAGATTGCTCTAAGTGCTCTTAAGAGGATATTGGATTCCAAGTACATCTAGCTAGGATTTTCTAATAGTAAAAGCTTAAGAGAAAAGAAAATGAAAGTCTTGGAGAGAGAAAGAGAATGGTGGAAAGACTATTTCACTCTTTAAGAATGGTAAGGAAAATAGTTTCTTCTGACAGGATAAAGCCCAGCTATAGATAATTGTATTTATTTCTGAAGACAGTCTTTTTGACACATTACTTTTCTTCATTCTCATTCCATGTGAGAGACAGAAAACTAGAATTCTCTTTTTTTTTCCAACTTTTAAGTTCAAGGATACATGTATAGGATGCGCAGGTTTGTTTACATAGGTAAACGTGTGCCTTGTTGCTTTGCTGCACAGATCGTCTCATCACCTAGGTATTACGCCCAGCATCCATTAGGTATTCTTCCTGATGATCTCCCTCCTCCCGTTCCCCACCCTACAGCAGGCCCCAGTGTGTGTTGTTGTCCCCTGTGTGCCTGTGTGTTCTCATCATTCAGCTCCCACTTATAAGCGAGAACATGTAGTATTTGGTTTTCTCTTTCAGCGTTAGTTTGCTGAGGACACTGACTTCCAGCTCCATCCATATCCCTGCAAAGAACAAGATCTCATTTCTTTTTATGGCTGCATAGTATTCCATGGAGCATACATACTACATTTTCTTTATCTAGTCTACCATTGATGAGCATTTAGGTTGGTTCCATGTCTTTGCTATTGTGAATAGTGCTGCAATGAACATACATGTGCATATATCCTTATTATACAATGATTTATATTCCTTTGGGTATATACCCAGTAATTGGATTGTTGGGTCAAATGATATTTCTTCTTCTAGGTCTTTGAGGAATTGACACACTGTCTTCCACAATGGTTGAACTAATTTACACTACCACCAATGGTGTAAAAGCATTCGTTTTTCTTCACAACCTCGCCAGTGTCTGTTGATTTTTTACTTTTCAATAACTGTTATTCTGACTGGTGTGAGATGGTATGTCATTGTGGTTTTGATTTGAATTTCTCTAATGGTCAGTGATGTTGAGCTTTTTTTTCATATGTTTGTTGGCCAGATGTATGTCTTCTCTTGAAAAGTGTCTGTTCATGTCTTTTCCCCACTTTTTAATGGGGTTGTTTGTTGTTTTCTTGTAAATTTGTTTAAGTTCCTTGTAGACTCTGGATGTCAGACCTTTGTTAGATGGATAGATTGTAAAAATTTTCTCCCATTCTGTAGGTTGTCTGTTTACTGATCATAGTTTCTTTTGCTGTGCAGAAGCTCTTTAAGTAGATTTCATTTGTCAGCTTTTGCTTTTGTTGCAATTGTTTTTGGTGACTTTGTCATGAAATTTTTGCCTGTGCCTATGTACTAAATGGTATTGCCTAGATTTCCTTCTAGGGTTTTTATAGTTTTGGGTTTTACATTTAAGTTTTTAATCTATCTTGACTTGACTTTTGTATAGGTGTAAGGAAGGGGCCCAGTTTCAATTTTCTGCATATGGCTAGCCAGTTCACCCAGCAACATTTATTAAATAGGGAATCCTTTCTCCATTGCGTGTTTTTGTCAGGTTTGTCAAAGATCAGATAGTTGTGGATGTGCAGCCTCATTTCTGAGTTCTCTATTCTGTTCTATTGGTCTTTGTGTCTGATTTTTGTACCAGTAGTATGCTGTTTATGCTGTTTTGACTCAAATAGCCTTGCAGTATAGTTTGCAATTAGGTAGTGTGATGTCTCCAGCTTTTTTCTTTTTGCTTAGGATTGTCTTGACTATTTGGGCACATTTTTGGTTCCATATGAATTTTAATATATTTTTCCTAATTCAGTGAAGAATGTCAATGGTAATCTAACGGGAATAGCATTGAATCTGTAAATTGCTTTCGGTAGTATAGTCATTTTGACGATATGATTCTTCTTATACATGGGCATGGAATGTTTCTCCATTTGTTTGTGTCATCTCTGATTTCTTTGAGCAAAGCTGTTTGTAGTTCTTCCCTTGTTAGCTGTGTGACTAGGTATTTTATTCTTTTTGCAGCAATTGTGAATGGGAGCTCATTCATGATTGGCTCTCTACTTGCCTTTTGTCGGTGTATAGGAAAACTAGTGATTTTCACACATCAAATTTGTATCCTGAGATGTTGCTGAAGTTGTTTATTAGCTCAAGAAACTTTTGGGCTGAGACAATGGGGTTTCTAGCTATAGCCTCATGTTATCTGCAAACAAAGATAGTTTGACTTCCTCTTTTCCTATTGAATACCCTATATTTCTTTCTCTTGCCTTATTCCCCTGGACAGAACTTCCAATAATATGTTGAATAGAAGTGGTGAGAGAGGGTATCCTTGTTTTGAGCTGATTTTCAAGGGGAATGCTTCCAGCTTTTGCCCATTCAGTATAATATTGGCTCTGGGTTTTTCATAATATGGTTTTTATTATTTTGAGGTATGTTCCTTCAATACCTAGATTATTGATAGTTTTAAACACGAAGGGATGTTGAATTTTATTGATGGCCTTTTCTGCATCTATTGGGAAAATTATATGGGTTTTGTCTTTAGCTCTGCTTATGTGATAAATCACATTTATTGATTTGCATATGTTGAACCAACTTTGCATTCTGGGGATGAAGTGTGATTGATCATTGTGGATAAGCTTTTAGAGTCCTGCTGGATTCAGTTTGCCAGTATTTTGTTCAGAAATTTTGCATTGATGTTCATCAAGGATATTGGCCTGAAGTGTTTTGTTTTGTTTTGTTTTTTGTTTGTTTGTTTTTTGTTGTATCTCTGCCAGGTTTTGGTATCAGGATGATGCCAGCCTTACAGAATGAGTCAGGGAAGAGGCTCTCCATTTGATTTGTTTTGAATAGTTTCAGCAGAAATGGTACCCGCTCTTCTTTGTACCCCTGGTAGAATTCAGGTGTGAATCTCTCTGGTCCTGGCCTTTTTTTGTTGTTGTTGTTGTTGTTGTTTGGTTGGTATGCTATTTATTACTGCCTCAATTTTAGAGGACACAATTTTTCCTTTTCAATCTTGGGAAGGTGTATGTGTCCAGGAATTTATCCATTTCTTCTAGATTTTCTAGTTTATGTGCATAGAGGTGTTTATAGTATTCTCTGATAGTTATTTCTATTTCTGTGGGGTCATTGGTGATATCCTCCTCATCATTTCTGATTGTATTTATTTGAATCTTCTCTCTTTTCTTTTTGTTAGTCTATCTAGCAGTCTATCTATTTTACTCACTTTTTCAAAACAATAGCTCCTGGATTTGTTGATTTTTTGAAGGGTCTTTAATGTCTCTATCTTCTTCAGATCAGCTTTGGTCTTGGTTGTTTCTTGTCCTCTGCTAGTTTTGGGGTTTTTTTGCACTTGGTTCTCTTGCTGTTTTAGTTGTGATATTAGGTTGTCAACTGGAGATTTTTCTAACTTTTTGATGTGGGCATTTAGTGCTATAAATTCCCTTTTTAACACTGCTTTAGCTGCATCCCAAAGATTCTCATATGTTATATTTTTGTTCTTACTAGTTTCAAAGAACTTCTTGATTTTTGCCTTAATCTCATTATTTACCCAAGAGTCATTCAGGAGCAAGTTGTTCAATTTCCATGCAGTTGTGTGGTTTTCAGTGAATTTCTTAATCTTGAGTTCTAATTTGATTGTGCTGTCACCTGAGAGACTGTTTCTTATTATTTCAGTTCCTTTGCATTTGCTGAGGAGTGTTTTACTTCTGATTATGTAATTAATTTTAGAGTAAGTGCCATGTGGCAATGAGAAGATTGTATATTATGTTGTTTTTGGGTGGAGAGTTCTGTAGACATCTATGAATTCCACCTGATCCAGAGTTGAGTTCAGGTCCTGATGTCTTTTTTTAATATTCTGTCTTGATGACCTGTCCAATAGTGTCAGTAGATTGTTAAAGTTTCCCACTATTATTGTACGGGAGTATAAGTCCTTTTGAAGGTCTCTAAGACCTTGCTTTATGAATCCGGATGTTCCTGTATTGAGTGCATATGTATTTAGGATGATTAACTCTTCTTGTTGAATAGAACCATTTACCATTATGTAATGCCCTTCCTTGTCTTTTTTGATTTTTATTGGTTTAAACTCTGTTTTATCAGAAACTAGGATTGCAATCCTGCTTCTTTCTTTTTTCCATTTGCTTGGTAAATTTTCCTCCATCCCTTTATTTTGAGCCTGTGTATGCCTTTGCCTGTACGATGAGTCTCCTAATGACAGTATACCCATGGGTCTTGGTTCTTAATCCAGCTTGCCATTCTGTGACTTTTGATTAGGACATTTGGCCCATTTACATTTAAGGTTAGTATGGCTATGTGTGAATTTGATTCTGTCATCATGTTGCTAGCTGGTCATTTTGCAGAGTTGTTTATGTGGTTGCTTCATAGTGTCACTGGTCTGTGTACTTTAGTGTGTATTTTTAGTGGCTGATAATGTTTATTCCTTTCCATAATTAGTGCTTTCTTCGGGAGCTCTTGCAAGGTGAGACTGATGGTGACAAATTCCCTCAACATTTGCTTGTCTGAAAAGGATTTTATTTCTCCTTCACTTTTGAAGCTTAGTTTGACCAGATATAAAATTCAGGGTTGGAAATACATTTTTTTTTTAAAGAAGGTTGAATATTGGCCCCCAATCTCTTCTGGCTTGTAGAGTTTCTGCTGAGAGGTTCACTCTTAGTCTGATGGGCTTCCCTTTGTAGGTTACCTGGCCTTTCTCTTTGGCTGCCCTCAACATTTTTTCTTTCATTTTCACCTTGGAGAATCTGATAATTACGTATCTTGGGGTTGATCTTCTCATGGAGTATCTTACCGGGGTTCTCTGCATTTCCTGAATTTTACTTCATGGTTGGATTCTCAAAGAATCATTTTATTACCATAATTTTAACATTACTGGACTAGGAAAAGTTTCATATTGGCCTTCTATACTATATACACTGGCCTGTTGATGTGAGACCTGATTAAAAATCAGGTAATGTGGCCTGTCTTGCTGGTTGGGGAAGTTCTCCTGAATGATATCCTGAAGTATGTTTTCCAACTTGATTCCATTCTCCCCATCTCTTTCAGGTACCCCAATCAGTCATAGGTTCGTTCTTTTTACATAATTCCATATTTTTTGGAGGTTTCATCCATTCTTTTTAGTTTTTTTCTCTATTCTTATTCTGCCTGTCTTGTTTCAGAAAGATAGTCTTCAAGCTCTGAGGTTCTTTCCTCTGCTTGGTTTATTCTGCTATTAATACTTCTGATTGCATTGTGAAGTTCCTTTTGTGTGTATTTCAGCTCTAACAAGTTGGTTATGTTCTTCTCTAAACTGGTGATTTTGGCTGTCATCTCCCGTATTGGAAAACTAGAATTCTTAAGGCAGAAAATAGTAAGGTAGCAGTAGAGAGCATCCTAGCAGGAAAATCAATTAAAAGATTTTACAATGGGGTGAGTGGACATTAAGACCCATGTTTTGTATGAGGAAAGGTAGTGTGGAGAAATATTGCCTAAGAACAGAACTTGAACCCAATTATATGGGAGAAAATAAAAATGCAAAGAAAATGTCTATAATAACTCAGGGACTTGGATTGGTGACTGAATTGCATGTTGTTTCACCATAATGGAGTTTAGAGAAGAATGGACATGATCATGGGGAGAAATGGCCTTTCATTTGAGACATTCAGGTTTTTAGATGCCTAACTTTACAAGTGTAGAAATTTAGAGTCTGACACAAAGTGTTCTGCAATAACATAGTTCCTCATTAAGTTTGTGACAGAACTTGGAAAACCAGCATAATATTTTAGCCAGGTCTCACATCACCAGGCCAGTGTATACAGTATAGAAGGCAGACATGAAACTTTTCTTAATTTAGTAATGTTAAAACTATGGTAATAAAATGATTCTCTGAGAATTCAACCATGAAGTTAATGAACACAAATGAATTGAAGTTATAAAAAATAAGAGAAATGTATTGTTGGAGAGAAAATTGTCTTCAATTTGGTCTTGGAGAGATGAACATCTCCAGTTTGTTAAGACTTCACTCAATGTGAGTGAAAAATTGAGTCAATCACAAAGAGGTATACTTGGTGGAGAAAATATAGAAATGGAAGATTGCACACGCAAAAATGCATTGGTGTCATCCACACAAGCATTTTGCAGATGAAAAATGTTCCAGTTCCTGGATCCATTTCCAATCATATTCCTATGGCAAGAAAGGAAATTTTAAGCAAAGAAGATATGTTCTCATAATTAAGACCTAATAGCCCCAAGTAAACTGATATCATTTTTTCCTATGTGCTGAGAGAGGGTGTCCTAGTCATTTCAGTTTTAAATAGTCTAGTCTTTGGGAGAATTATTTTGGATGGTGAAGTAAGAAGTTTGTATTCTGGTCTTTGTAGTCGTTTCTGCAGTCACGATGTGCTGAATATTCCCCAGTTTTTTGGAGAGACTGACTTTTACGGTCTGTGTTACCTGAATTATTTGCCCTTTTGATTTTGCTTAAATTTGGTCAACATTTGGTACCAGCAGGAAATCAGAGAGCAAGAAGAGAAAGTGGGTGCAAATTTATTTCTGCAACGTCTTTCTGCTAGGTTCCAGATTGGCATTTGTTGTATTTTCTTTCTAAAGCCAAGGCTCATAGTAGAAGAATCCTGTTCTTCATCCACAGGTCTGCTGAGGTTCTGACAACCACTCTACTTCCTTGTTCTTTAGGCTTAGGTGCAGAAATGGTTTCTATTTGTAAATAGCCTAGAGGTACTCCACCACTCCTTGTTGGATTATCATAACCCTGCTCACAATTTTGGAAACTGTTTCTTCAAAAAATTATTTTCAATTACTCCACTTGAGGGTAGTAACTTTTTCTTGTTGATCCTCAGATTGATAGCAGAAGGTTATTGTGAGTTGACCCCTCATGGTGGATACAGACACTCAATTTGCTTACATAACCCCCTGTTTGAACATATAGGATGAATGACTGATTCTAGAAAACAATAAATTCATCAGTACTCTAAATGGCTTGCTATTACCCTTAACGTTGCTGTGTGACATTCAATATATTCCACAGGACATGGCTACTACACTTGCTCATTTACCATCAGAGCTGAAGTGTAGAATATGAAGAGACACCACTGGACCATCACGGAGCCAAATTAATTGTTCTTTACTTCATTTGTACAACCATAGCCTTACTTCCTCATGATGATCAGGGTCAATTTTCCTTGCCAGGATAGTGACTTCTTCCTCACCTGCTGCTTTCCTGGCACAGAGAGCCTGAAATATCTGGGCAACAGCCATAGCTTAAAGTTTAATAGACCTCTTGCTATGTTCCTTGTTGGAAACATTCCACTCTGGAATCTACACATCTAAGCCTGAAGATTTTACAGTTATTGTGAAGGGAAGCTCAGATACTCCAAGTGTATACTTGGATGTGCTGATTAGGACTATTCCTACTTCTACCCTGTGGTTTCTGTATCCATGCATTTTACCTGTTTGTACACAGCACCACACATTGTTTATTGATTTTGGTTGTATACAGTGGCAATGGCACTCTGCTATCAAGCCAATAGTTTAGTTGAACTTTAAAAAGCTTGTTCCATTTTTATATCAAGTCAGCAACTTCTGGGGGATATAGCGTGGAAAATTCATAGTTTATTAACTATGAGAAACTTCTTGGTGATAAAATATTATGGAAAACTCATGGTTATTTGCTCATTGTTTTATCTTTTTTTAAATAAGGTTAGTCCCTTGGTACATGTGAAGCTATATGATACCCTGTATTTTTGTGTATTCCCTAGTGTTCTTAGCTGATGCTATTTAGGTAGGAAGGAAAAGCACATACTTGGAGTATGTGTTGAACCCAGTAACAGTGAATTGCTAATAACCTTGTCACCATGGAGTTGGTTGGTTTCCTCGAGGAATGGTGCCATACTGTGTCTTAGTGTTGGTCTTTGTTGCTGGAAGGTTTGTCATTTGGCAGAAGCAGTGGCAAAGCCAGCCTGATATGTTGGATTGCATGCTGTTGATTCGATGCATAGCCTCTATTCCTCCACAGTGGCTGCTTTGTGTGCTCACTGTGCCAGTTAGAGATAGCAGATGTTAGAGGCTGGCAGTTGCTAACTAGTAAATCATTCTGAATACTTGGTTGTTTAGTATCTTCCATGACACATAGTCTCAGATCAACCTTGATTTATGTTACAAAAATGTTTAACTTTTTTTCCTACTCCAATAGGTCCATCCACATGCTTCTTCCCCAGGATTCTTTGTTACTGATCTTCTAACTGGACAGTGACTGATCTTAGTGACTGGACAGGACACTGATCAACTGTAAATCCATTTGCCACTGCCCACGAGATGCTACATTCTTACCTTAGGCCACCTCTTTTTCCAAGGAAAATAGATGACCAGCTGCATCTTTTGAAGAACTACCTATGTGGAGGATTTCTCCTAATTAATGACATTTAGGGATACCATTGAGTGAAGCTGCAGTGCTACCATAGTTTGTTGTTGTTGTTGTTGTTGTTGTTTTTTGTCGGTTTTCCTTTCCTACTGAACTAACCCATGTACAAACTGTATACTATTCTTGATTTATCTTGTAATAGCTAGGCATAAGGGCCCTCTCCTCTGCTGCCATCAGTGTGAAGTGAAGCAGGGGTTCTCATGAAACAGTGGAAGATAGATCACCTTGTGGGGCAGTTCACTTGTGTGTTCATCTCTACTCATGCCAGATCCTGCAAATACCACATCCATCTATAGTGGAATGCTGCTGGGCCTGCTTAGCTATATGACTTGGTGGATCTGACACAACCCACACAATTTAACTAGTTATGCATGCATGATCCCTTGTTATGCCCATGCACCAACATATGTCTTTTATCACTTCTCTTAATTGAGTATCCTCCGGGTTTTCTCATGAAATGTAGCCTGCTGGTGGATCTCTCAGCCTTATGTAGTGCATCACTGTACACTCATGTTACTCTCCAAATTTCCTCTGGAAAATATTTTCTAGGTCCTGTAGCTTTCTAATATTATTGTTTCTTTCTTCTTTGAGCACATTCAGCACTCTCCCTGCTAGGTTTCTAATATTATTGTTTCTTTCTTCTTTGAGCACATTCAGCACTCTCCCTGCTAGGTTATGTTGTGACTGAAACCTAGTTGTTTGCTGGAGAATAGAAAAGGAGTTGAAATAGATCCTGAAATAGGCTTGCTTATGTTGAAAGCAAGGTAGAAAGAGAGGGCAATGAGAATTTGCAGGGAATAACTTCTGAAAGTCAAGAATGTTCAGGGGAATCTGAGAACTCAAGATTTGCAAGGAAATCAACCTAGATTGCTCCTATCTCAAGCCATAGGCTCCTACTCCTTCAAATCTAGGTTCTATAAAAGTATAGCAGATTTGCTGGTTGAGAATTTAGCCTTTTCTTGAGTTCTGCTACTCTTAATTAAGTTCTCTTCTGATTCTTAGTGTTCTGTAAGAATGAGAGCATATTTTTTGTTGCTAAAGAAACTCTCAGCTGGGCGCAGTGGCTCATGCCTGTCATCCCAGCACTTTGGGAGGCTGAGGCGGGCAGATCACTTGAGGTCAGGAGTTTGAGACCAGCCTGGCTAACATGGTGAAGCTCCATTTCTACTAAAAATACAAAAATTAGCCAGGTGTGGTGGCGGGTGCCTGTAATCCCGGCTACTCAGGAGGCTGAGGCAGGAAAACCACTTGAACCCGTGAAGTGGAGGTTGCAGTGAGCCAAGATAGCGCCATTGCACTCCAGCCTGGGCAACAAGAATGAAACTCTATCTCAAGAAAAAGAAAAAAGAAAAAAAAGAAACAAACTCACTTTCTACCTGAATACTTACTCTCAGCCTTTCAATGATTTTCACCAATGCATTGGTCAATAGCCATCTAATTATATAGTGCTTATATAATTATTACTTTTGTAGAACCTCTCTAAATCTAAGATATTGCATCTGCCAGTACATTCTCTTCCACCATCTTATCCCATTTTACCATTGGTGAAATTTTAAGTTGCACTGTTAAAACATGCTAGGAGCTAGTTTTCTACGTACCATTAGTGAAGTTGTCCTCATTGCCAGCTAGCCAGCAGGTGATCCAGCACTCAATACCGTTTTCAAATCTTTGTTGTACCACTCCTGGCACCAACTACCTAGATTTGTTTCCCTGGAAACAGACTTTGAGGTAGATATTTTCATGCAGGGAATATTTTCAAGAATAACACCTGTAAAATGTGAAAGAAGCAGGAACTGAAGCAGAAAAAAACAAAGCTGAACTGGGATGCCCTTGAACAGAGGCTTCAACTGATCCCACACAGAGTTTGAAAGCTGGCATAGCCTTCCAGAATATCTCAAATAGTGGGAAGGATACTTACCTTCATATCTCCGCGTTGACCAGACACTACACTGGATGAGGGTTTCCCTAAGGAGTGGGCATAAACTTGGCTGACAGGTTTCTTTTTGGCTGAGGGAAATTTCTGTGGAGGGAGCCAGTTGTGTGTTTGCAGCTATAGTCACTCCTGACAGCCATGGGTAGGAATACTTCAGTACTGAAGGATGGGAGTAGGAGGCGTACCACAACATACACTGCAGGTTATGTGAAGAATCAGTTATCTGTGAACCTCTTAGGAACATTTAAGAAACTGGTTATCTCTGACATCAATCTCTTCCTGCTTATGTCCATCCTCAAAGCCTCCAAGACAGTCAGCAACATAACAAAAATAAATAAATTTCATCATGTAACTCTCCATCCCAACTGTGTTCCTAGTTGCCACAAGACCGCATGATCACCTGAGCTTAACATACACGATCTTGCCTCTACTACTCTCTTTGATCTTCTTTCCAACCATTGCACACAGAAATTCTAATTTTCTATATACATTAGTATTTTTGAAATGTCGGCCTGATATTTCTGCCCAAATCTCCCTGATTTCTTTTCTCTGCCTGAAAATTACCTATTCATAGTTCAAAATCAAATTCAAATATTTATTCCTATGACAAGTTGCAGCAGTGAAGATACTTTTGTCTGAAATAACAGGAAGTGCAATATTGGCTTAAACAAATAGGGTCCTTTTTATTCTCACATAGCAGCAAAACATACAGAAGTGGGTGCTTGATTCAAATGCTAAATCTAGTCAACTTTTCATCTTCTATCTCTCTACTCTGACATTCTCATGGTGTACTTACGTCGTGGTTTACTATCTAATTTTCGACAATCACTGTCAAAACCTCAAGTCCTATGATTTTATTCAAAATCAGAAACAGGGATCTATCTACAACAAAAAAAGAGGTTGGAGGGAGAGAGAAAGAGGGAGAGAAGAAGGAGGATGAAAAAAAGGAGAAAGAGGAGAGGAAAGTCACTCCTCAGACCATTCTTAAATTTTATTAGGGAACTTTTCCCTGGAATACCCCTAGTAGATTTTCTCCAATATTTTACTGGACATGACCTGGTCACATGCTATCCCTAGATCATATTAGGTTGATGCAAAAGTAATCACTGTTTTTGCCCATTGAAAGTAAAGGCAAAAACTGCAATGATTTTGCAACAACCTAAAAGATTCAACTCTTACTTGATATCAAGGCATCTTCACACACTATTTAATTAAGTAAAAGTTCATTCACAAGGAAGAAGAGATCAAAATACTGTGGGATAGGTAGCCATAGTACTTGCCACAGAAGCATTCCATGCCACTTACCATATTGTATTTTGATTTGTTTGTTTACATAACTGCCTCTTCCATTAGACTAACTCCTCATAGACATAGATGAGGACTTTTTAAAAAATATCGATGTTATGCATCAAGAAACCTAAACTGTTATAGGCATACAAAATTTTAAAAATTAATAGATAATAAAAGTAATACATGATTGTCAAAGACAGAGTTTTGAAAATGATTGATCTTGAAGAACTAGGAAAATGGTCTGGCCCATAATAAAAAATAAGTAACTGTCTGTTACAAACTTTTCACTACTGTAAGGATACTAGAGTGCTTTCCTTTTGGATCTGTCCATCCTGACCCTGACACTTTTCATCGTCACTCATATTTTGTTTAATAATTTTTAAAAAGTAAACTCCTGTAATGACATATTAGTTTAGAAAAATGTAGCTATCTTTAAGAGCATCAAGATTCAGTCTTGAGAATAAAAGTGTCATTCTTTGTGGTGTCATCACAGTTTCATGAATATTTGAAAAAAATTGAGTCATCGACATTGAATTCTCTCATGGGACACTGGGAATTTGCAATACTGAAAGTTACAATGTAAAATTAAAAGTTCAACTTCTCGTTTGAAGGTAATCTGAAAGCTTACAACTTCCAAAAAAAATAATTGAATATTCATTAAAATCAGATATGAGTTTATGAAGACAAAAAACATTTTCAAAAAATATTGTCTCTTTTAATCCTCAAAGAAACTATATATAAAATAAATAATTATTTGCTCTCCTCTTTTACTAAATAATCATTACAATTATTTCATGTATGTGTTATTCTATATACACAATAGTGCTACTTATGCTTAGGTAATCCATTTGTCAGAAGAAAATATCTAAGATGCTTTGTGCTCTAGTAATTTCCATTTTTGATTACATTAAAAACTATCACTCAATGAGATAAAGAATAGAATAAGAAAAGTGAGTATTTTAGCCTCATTTTATTTGAAGCAGCAGTTTTATGCAGCATAATAATGCAGGCATGCCTCTCTGTTTATTCGATAGTTAGTAAATGTGTTGTCTTGGAACACTTTGAATGACTCCTGATTATAAATCCAAGAACTACTTATTTCAATTAAACAAAATGATTTAGCAATTCTGTCAAGACCTTGATGTCTAGAAATATGGTTCAATTATGGGAGCTTGGTATTTTCCAATTAGACATACAAATGGAGTCAAATTCAGTGGGGCCAAATTTTGAAATGAAAAATTATGAGATCAGCCTAGTTTGAGAAGTTGTATTTGTTTATTCTAAAGGATCTTGACAAAAGAGTTTTGTCAACAAGAGAAGTAAAACATAAGAAGGGCCAATATCAAGGGCAAAGGATGTGAGGGTCAGAATCAAATCAAGAAAGATTTTTTAAAATAGCATTAGAACCAGAATCAGCACAACTTCTGGGAGTGTTATTAAAATTCTATAGGTAGTGAGCACAAGAAAAATTCCTTGAGGTCATTAGGAATGATCAAAGTGTTCAAATAGCAGATACTGTAAAGACTGCATCTCAGTACAAGGGAAAAGATAGAAACAGGTTTGATTGCTCTCATCCAACTAACCAGATGTAGATAAGGAAACCATACACAATGAGATTTTCCTAGGAAGTTTCCATTTTATTCCTGTCCAGGTTAGTGTTCCTCAGTACAGAAAATGATCATTACAATGAAAAACCAGTAGAGTTTTTCACCAGTAGGGCTCTTACATCTTGAAGTAGATCAATTCTGGTGTTGTTTAGCGAATCATAAAAGATAACAAAAATTACCACAACTGCATTATACATTATCATAATTGTTCTATTTTATTATCAGCTATTGTTGCTAATCTCTTGCTGAGATTAATTTATAAATAAAACTTTATCATAGATATGTATGTCAAGGAAAAAAACAGTTTACGCAGGGTTTGGAACTATCTGTACTTTCAGGCAACCACTGGGAGTCTTGGAATATATTCTCCATGGATAAGGCGGGACTACTGTAATTGTTTTAAGGGTGAAAATTTTCCTCTGTGTTAACATTTTTAGCTAGGAGGAAGCTACCCTGGGATTAGTTCTATACCTATAGATTTTTGATAGGTAACTAAAACTAAGGAAAAGATATCAAGTATGGAAATTGTTGTGTCCTTCAGCAATCCCTTTAATGACTTTGAGTCTCAATATTCCCTGATGGAAAAACAAAAGGATAGGACTCAGCTATCTCTAAAATCTAAGGAGCTTTAATACTCTGGGTGTCCTTTTTCTTATTGTTCTCCCCCTTTTCCTATTTTGTGGCCAAATCCAGCTTTTGCATTCCCTCCACTTCATCCTGGATAAGTCTCCCTGATGTTCCTTGTCATTCCTGCCAAAAGATACCTCTTAGAGACTGTTAGTCAGAGACATTACATAATTATCATCAATTCCAGACAATAAGCCTTAATCAGGGAGAGAACTCCGAGAAAACACAAAAGCAACTGTCATTAGACTGAAATGAGTGGGCAAGAATATCATCAAGTCCAAAATGTGTTTCATGCTTGATTATGTGTTTCGTTTTTCTTTACCTTCTTCTCTTTTTAAATCCTTTTATTTTCTTACCTGGGAAATTCCCAGAAATATTTTGTCCAAATCATATGGAAATGGCAAGTTATAAAGGCTTCTTGGTATCTCCTCCTTATCTGCTAGCTTGGTAGACCCTAATAATTTGTAATAAACCAATTAGCTGGATATACAGTTTGCCAATGGTGGCTTCTGCTTTTAGTGCTTACATATGTTGTAAAATATGTACATTTATGTATACATATACTTTTTTTTCTATTTCAACTTTAAGGATAACTCAAAGATTTCCAGTTTGTGCTGAAAAAGCAAATGACAAAGATGGCCAACTAGATGCAGCCGGGTGGAACAGCTGCCACCGAGGAACTGGGACAACTGGCACACTCCCAACAGATCTTCAGAGGGAAGCCAGTGAGGGTGGATGGAGGAAAGACACAGAAGCTGGACTGAAGAGAAAGGAAACTGTGAACCTTGCACAAGGCTACCACACACAGAGAATTGTTCTTGGCCACTGACAACTCTGGGAGAACAGATGAGTTGAACCGGAAAGGAGCAACTTGCTCTTGCCACAGACCTCTGGAATTCCAGCAGGAGGAGACGCTTTGACCACCATGGAAACTTGAGTTGCCAGGGAGAGATGCTTAGAAAAATGGTAGGAAAAGCATAGCAGCCAATGTGGAGCCCAGAGGGTTTGATGTGGGAGCATCTGTAGCAGAGCACAGGCAGGAATGCCCATCCCCCTAGGCTCAACTTGATCCCATAGAAGACATTAGCCCTAGGGGAAATGTTGGACCTGAACTCTGCAGGGAGGTCTTGCCCATCAGAAGGGGCCAGTTCCACCTGATCACCCCTTGGTCTGCTGGTCATTCCCGGGGAGCCACCCTGGTTGCACCTGCTTGTAGTGCAACCTTGGGTGTTCTGGGGGCCTGTGTCATACCTCCCGCGCTGATGGACCATGCCTGATTACCAGAGAGCTCCACTGGGGCATCCCTCATGGCCATGCACCAACCTGTCTACACCCTCCCCAACCACAGCTTCTCTGGACCCACAGTCACCCCCCACATTACTTTGCCAGTTCATGTGTGCAGGTGAATTTTGACTCCCCAGCCCCACCAGCATGCCTGTGTGTGTGCACCCTGCCCTGTCACTGCTGCCAGCAGGAGTGCACACTGCCCTCCCTCCCCACTTTTACCACCATTGCAGTCGGAGCCTTGGTGGGCAGCAAGCCCGCCATCCCCACCCTGGCTAGTACCCTGCCCCTGCACCAACACTGCTGCCAGAGTGAAACAAGGCACAGAACATAGCAGATCCTCTTACTCCCTGAGCAACCCCACCTAAGTGAATGTGTGCAGACAGCACATTCAGACCTGTGCCTGCTGGTCCCCTGCCCCTGTGCCAGCACCCCTACTGGCACAAACACATGCAGAGCTGCCAGCAGGAGTCCTCCACATCCCTGGGCCATGCTGCCTCAACTGCTTTCTGTGAATGCGCACATGGAGGCAAGCACCCCAGCACACACTAGCACCCTGCTGCAGCTGAGAAATATGCGTCCTACCATGCTACCGCTGCCACTGTCGCTGGCATCAGCAAACTAGGATGGATTCTGCTGCCACTGCCCTATGAAAAGCTTTGGTTTGCACCACCTATCAAAGTGTAGAGACGAGTGGTCTGGGAGCACCTTGGTTCCTCCAATTGCAGTGAGTTCCTAAACTTGAGGAGTGAGAGAACAAAGTCGGGGCCTGATACCAGTCCCCCAGAATCAGAACAAGCAGTCCAGGAGTTGGGAGCTGAGCCTTGGCCCCCTAAATCTTCCATAAATAAAACCAGTCTAATGAACCCACCTAGTACCACAATCAAACCTTCAAGGGCATCAGATGGGATAAAGGAAAAAAGCAACTTCCGAAGAACAACAACTTCAAAGAATGAAGGAATATCAGCCCACAAAGATGAGAAAAAAAGCAGTGCGAGAACGCTGACAAATAAAAAAACCAGAGTTCCTTAATTCCTCCAAATGATCACACTACCTTTCCAGCAAGGGTTCTTAATGAGACTGAGAAGGCTGAAATGGCAGAAATATAGTTCAGAATATTAGTAGGAATGAAGATCATTGAGATGCAGGAGTACATTGAAACCTAATCCAAGTAAGCAAAGAATCAGAATAAAATGATACAGGAGCTGACAGACAAAATAGCCAGGACAGAAAAGAACATAACTGACCTGGTAGAGCTGAAAAACACACTACAAGAATTTCATAATGCAATCACAAATATTAATAGCAGAATAGATCAAGTTGAGAAAATAATCTCAGAGCTTGTAGACTAGCTATTTTCAAATTGCTGCTTTCTGGTGCCTTGCAATGCTCTAAAATTTCAAAGTTGTTTGTGACAAAACTTAAACTGCGTAGACTCTGCAACTCCCAATATATCTGTGATTATTATTGAAGAAAAAAAGGACAATGAAAAGACTAGCAAAATTGTTTTACTAGTTAAAAATATTAGAAAATATGTGTTCACTCACTCATTGAGTAAACATTTATTAGATGTTTTTCTAATCTGCTATACATCATAGGAATTGGAGGTAAAAATGACACAGAGGACTTTTCTTCTGAAAGAACTTATAATATTTAAGAGGAGACATACTGTCAACAAAGACTTCACAAGTAATGTCCTAAGTGTAAGTAATGTCTAAGATCATGGCCTGGGGAGCAGAGAAAGCTTGGTTGCTTATGACCAGCATTTCTTCATCAACACACTTGTTTTCTGAAGTGTCGCTAGCAATTTGCAAAAAGAAACAAAAACAGTGGAAATACTAGCATTTGTAAATTATTTTCTTTTGCTACTTTTATAATATATTCAGGTTAATTTTTTATGCTTACTTGGACTCATTTGTCTTTTGATGTTTTCTTGAATAGGGCAAATGCAGAGATATTAGGGCTAACAGAAAGGGATTATATAGGACCTTTACTCATTCTTCCTTGTCTATGTCACTGCCAACACAGAGTACTTTAATAGCTGAGAGAAAGAAGGAAAAATATAGCATTCCAAAGCTGAGATTTAACTTACTTTTGTTTCTAACTTTACCTATGATAATTTTTTTTATAAGGAGAATGTCAGGTATTCTTAAACACACACACACACACACACACACAGTATTATCATTTTCTTTAATGTATTTACAGACTTGGTGGGGGTTTTTTTTGGTAGATGGAGGAGTTTCCTTAAAATCTGGGCATGAAAAACAGAACATGTCCCTTATGAAAATGACACATTGGAGAAATCCTGAGACCCACTGATTACAAGATTCAGACTATGCTAGAAGAAAGGGTATTTGCCACATTGAGGAGTTTGAACTTGTCATTGAAACTATTTTAAGCATTTTACTTATATGTTACACCAGTCTCTCCTTTGGATGTATAGAGTATGAATTTGTGTCAACTGAAAATGGCAGAAATAATATAAATAAAGATACTTTTGCAGTAGTTCCATCCATAAATAAAATGGCTTGGTATTAGTGTTGAGTGGAGTAGGGGAATGACTCTAGAGAGGTGGGGACAGATTTGAGATATATTACAATGGTAAAATGTATCTATTAGTAACCAACAGGTTCTGGTCCAGGTTTCTGCCTTTTATTATGAAGATCAAGACAGATACGGGGGAACAAGGTAATAGATGAATTTTAGAAAACACTAGGGTTTGAGTTATCTCTGAAATTTATAGAAGTGGAAAGTGTAGACTTATATGAAGCAGTCAGTGTTAAGGTATGGGGCTAAATATAACAGGGATGACTGGAGGGAAATGCTTGGGGGCTATTATTGGCTTATAAGTTGAAACTTAACATATGGGCTTTTGGTTAAAGAGGGAGGCTGAGAACGGGCTCTGAGTAAACTTATTTGAGTGGCTAAAAGAGAAAAATGATGTTTTGATTGACCTTGAGAAGTAGAGATCTGAGATTTGAGCAAAAATCTGTAACAAATTTAAAAATGAGAAGATGGGAGAGTTTGAAGGAGAAGAGATTTTCAGCAATGACAATCAAACACAACAGAAAAAATAAGTTAAAACCAAAAAGTGCCAGTATGATTTGCCAATTAGAAATCAGTGAGTACAGTAGTGAGAATGGAATTGTTGAAATGCTGTAGAAAGTAGCAAGATTGGCCGGGTGCGGTGGCTCAAGCCTGTAATCCCAGCACTTTGGGAGGCCGAGACGGGCGGATCACGAGGTCAGGAGATCGAGACCATCCTGGCTAACACGGTGAAACCCCGTCTCTACTAAAAAAATACAAAAAACTAGCCGGGCGAGGTGGCGGGCGCCTGTAGTCCCAGCTACTCGGGAGGCTGAGGCAGGAGAATGGCGTGAACCCAGGAGGCGGAGCTTGCAGTGAGCTGAGATCCGGCCACTGCACTCCAGCCTGGGCGACAGAGCAAGACTCTGTCTCAAAAAAAAAAAAAAAAAAAGAAAGAAAGTAGCAAGATTACAGTGGATTGAAAAGTGAATGGAAGTTGGCAAAATTGTGCCATCAGATGAACCAACCCTGGACTTATGTTTCCCTGAGGCTATGTCCATTCAAGTGACATTTTGAGTCTATTTCTCTTCAACATTTAAAACTAATTTTGAGGATACATAAACAGATAGTGCAGACCAAGAAAGTACCTCTTTTTCTTCAGATGTTTCTTTTACTGAATCAGCTAACTTATTGAAGCAGGAGCTCCTTTCAGGCAAGAGAAGAACCATATTTTGGATCCCAGATATATGACTAGGTAAGTGCCTCTACTCTACTAGAATCTTCAAATAAGCCCTCAAGTTAAACTTGCAGATAAAAAACCAGTCAAGGAAGAACACTTAATGTGTTGTGAATATAACACTCTATTTGCAGTTGCACAGTCTGGGGAGTTAACATTATTTTTCATCACAAGCAAAGCTGAGGGACTTAACATGATAATGTTTAATTCTCATACAAAGCCTGGTTATGTGACTGTTCTCTGAAGATGATGGCAGTCTCTAAGCTCCTTTCATGTTGTGTAACTCTGTCTTCAGCAAATGGTTTTAAGATTGCTATTACAGTATTTAGTCATCAAAAGGAATGGGTTTGGAACTTAAACATGTCACATTGACATTTAAATGTCTCAGTTCAGAAATAACATACTACTGACAACTGCTTTCATTGACAAGAACTAGTCACATGGCCCCATATAGATTCCAGGAGGCTGGGGAATATAGTTTAGCAGCTAGGATATAGTTCCCCTTGCCTTGGAAGAGGAAATGGGTTTGGTGAGTATCTGATCAGTTTCTACAAGAGTCTTCCCTTTGCTTATTATATATATTATTCCTTCCTTCACTACACATAGAAAACATTCTCCCTTTCCTCAGAAAGAGATCTCAACTTTCCACCAGTTACTCCATCCAGCTCAAAGTGTAGGATTTCTGGTTCCTATACATTTAACACAGATGAGATTCCCAACGCTCTGGCAACCTACAAGCTAAAAAGACAGGTAATCTCCTTTTCATACCACATCTAATTAAAAAATGTTGGATCAGAGGCATATTCACAACAATAACCATCCGAAATTAGAAAGAAACAAATGGGAACACAGAATAGTTTTCAATATGTGCAATTGTGAAATCCTAATAAACAGACAGTGAGAAAGTACAGATACTGATCTCTGTATAGAACTCGCATCTCCATTGTTCTCCATGGCTCCTGACTCTACCCTATAAGAGATTCTTCTCTGTCCATGATTCTTTTTAATGACATAAAAATAAGTTTTGAAGATTATACCTTCCTAGTTGGCTGTGCAGCTGTTGTAGCTACCTTGTTATGCAATGATTGCTCAAGACTCTTTGAAAAGTTACCTTTTTTCAGATAAGGTTTTTGGTTGATTTTGCAATATGGTTCCCTTAAAAACCTAGTAGGCATCTGATCTGCATTTTTCCATTTGCCAGTGACCTCTCTCACAATCCTTTCCTAGTCACTGCTTTAAAATCTGCTTTATTTCTGTGCCCATTCATCCTTTACTTTGTTCTCTCAATATAGTGGAACCTGTCTTCATGAGACTATCAGTTTGAGTGGAGTGGCTATACCCTTAGTCAGACTTTGGTTATAAGGTGGAGTCACTATCTTCAACTGAGAAATCTTATTACCTCTTTGTTGTTCAAAGTCTTTTCTGATTTCAAACACAACTGAAGTCCAGAAACTTGTGTTTCTTTCCAAAACTGTAAGACTATAAATATGAAAAACTGAAAGAATTGTAAGAATATGAAGAACTGTAAGCATATTCATATGAAGACAATGTAAAACTGAATTTCTAGACTCAGTATTCCACTTCATTTATATTTGAAATACACATATTCTTTCCAGATATCAATATAAATCAAATATAGCTACTGACCACCCGAACTTTTGAATTTTTGCTTTTTAAATGTCTTTCCCTCAAATTAAAACCCAGCGAACTCTAGTCTGTCTCCTAATTGTTGCAGGCAACAATGTTACCAAATGTCTTGCTCATTCATAACATGTCGGCTTTCTAGACTCTGATGTTAGGTTCTTTGTCATCTCATTCCTATTTTCATTATTGCATTGAAAACTGTAACTTTTGTTATAAAAGCACTTTACTTCAAGGTACTAAAGTTTGTATTATTCATGTTAGATTGGCTAAAATCTCAGTGGATTAACCCAACACAAAATTATCACTCATTTACATCAGAGTTCAATAAGGTCAATAATGGAGGTACCCACTCTTTTAAGTCACCCAGGGAAACAGGATTCTTTCATGTTGGGACTTTGCTCTTGTCATGATTATCCTTTAGAGATGAGATTGATTCTCACTCAAAATTTGGTTTTGATATTAAGACTCTTGATGCTGTATACACACATCACACATACTTTTTTTCTCTCTCTCACATAACGAGGCTTTTTGGGGAGAGCAGGACAGGCTCCCAGCAGGTTATAAATGTGTTGAGAGAGCAGAGAGTTGTGATTGGCACAGGGTTTTCAAGTAGTTAGAGAATTAGGCTACATAGAGGGTTCCTTCATGTGGGCAGAGCCATGCATGGTTTAAACTTTTGAAATCAAAAGAGGGATCAGCCAGATTTTATCAGCTTGCCCCAATATAAGCAGACCGGGAAAAGGGGAGATTGAAGCTTGAATACTACCAGAAGTCAAATATCAAAAACCGAATCCAGCTCTATTAAAGATTTCCTCTACATGTGACCTCCAAAATTGCTGGGAAAGGATAAGAGAACGGAGGTTTGTACATTGCATTAGTTTATGGTATAAGTCTGGAACTCATCTTTATAACTTCCACCTATAATCCATTGAGCATGACCAGTCATATTCCCACCTCTCTTTCATCTTCTCCCAAATACAAAAAAGTAAAAGTAAAATGTAATCATTCTGAGGACCCAAGAAAAATGTGAGATGGTTACATGTACACTTAGGCCCAGGCCTGATATGCTTAGTTGTGTGATTTAATTATGAAGATTCTGAAATAAAATAAATAACTAGGGATGCTATAAATACTCAGATGGTTTCATCAAGCTTACAAAGTGATAACTATGCAATTTCATGAATACAGAGCAATAAAATCTCTCCACAATTCTCCATTTGATGAATTTTATGCCTTTAGCATGTGCTACTAAGGGAGAGAAAAAGAATACAAAAGTGAAGATGAATCATCCCGAGCACTTTAAAATCCCTAAATATATTGTATTACACAATAAGCATTTAAGTTGTGTTTTCCGTATGAGGGAATAATCGTGCAGAATAATAAACAAACTCATGTCTTCTAAACCGTGTTAAAACCATGATGGACGTTTTCTTCTTGGCCTGAACATGATTTTCCCAGAGTCTGGTATGTAATGAATGGTAACAAAATATGTATTGAATAAATAAATGAATAGGTGAATGAATGGATAGATGAATGCATGATTTGGATGTTACTGGCAGATATCTGCCTATTATAAAATGCTACTTCTATTTTCCTCGGTTGGAGCATAGAAGTACACTCTCAGTGAGCAAGAACTAGTAGGAAGAAAAAACACAGAAATTAGCATCAGAACAATTTTGATTAATGACAGTATTTTGAAAGTATGTCACTGGGTGATGTTGGATAAGTTATCAGTGGGAATCTCATTTTCCTATAGTGTCACTTTAGAATAGGCTTGTTATGTGAATTAAGTAATTAACTGATACAAAATATCTGAAATAGTTTGCATGATTATAAATGAGGTTTCATTGTAATTACATTTTTACACATTCTGATTTTCTACCCTAGACATTCCCTTCACTCCACTCTTCTACACAAACCTGTATCCACCCTCCTCTTAATTCTCCCCCAACCCCAACACACAGAGACCACCACAGACACCATGGATAAAAGCCCAGGACTATGAAAAGCCAGGAAAGGTCATCCTGACAATGTGTTCTTGAAATGAAAAATAAGTTTTTGACAAACTATTCCATGAGGTGATTTCAAATTATTCATAAGAAATTTATTCTCCGTATTCATTTGTTCAAATTACTTTCTGTGGTTTTCTGAGTGAAATTAATCTTCCTTCTGTTGTGTTCATAAATTCTCCTTACTCATCCTTCATCTCTCATCAAGAGATAGAGGTAATTTGTGACTTTTAATTTTCTCTTCTGATAAGTCCTTTACTAATTTAGGGACTTCTCTCTAACCCAATCTTTTTCTCCTTTGTTAAAATGAAATCTTTCACTTCAGTATTTAAGAGTTTTGAATCCTATGCAAAATTTTAGTTGAGAAAAATGTTACATCTCTTTATTTTCCTACTAAGGGCATTTATAATTGAGTTAAATATTACTGATTACAATTCTGTGAATTTTTTTGTTTATTTTTCAAAGACCTTCAGTATTTGGCAACATTAGGACATAGTAGAGCAAAAGCAAAGATAAAATATGCATGGAATAAACAAGTATCATGTAAAAGCAACACAGAGCCAAAATATTAGCAGGAATTAGAACAAAACAAAGTAAGTTTAGGCAAAACGTACTCATTCTGTCCTTTTATTTTCAGTTACTTCAATTTCAGTAAAAAGGAAAATAACAAAAGAATCCCTTTGAGTGTATGCAGCAGGGAAACAATTCACTTCAGAAATGAAACGAGTCAAGATTGTGACTAGGCCTGGTGGCTCACACTGCCTGTAATGCCAGCACTTTGGGAAGCCAAAGAGGGCGGATCACTTGAGGTCAGGAGTTCACGACCAGCCTGGCCAACATGGTGAAACCCCCATCTCTACCAAAAATACAAAAAAAATACAAAACATAGCTGGGCATGGTGGCACATGCCTACAATCCCAGCTACTTGAGAGGCTGAGGCATAAGAATCATTTGAACCCAGGAGGCGGAGGCTGCAGTGAGCCGAGATGGTGCCACTGCACACACACACACACACAAATACAAGTCAAGACTATGTTCACAAATCAATGGAGATCAGAATAGTGGAACTTTCTGATGAACACAATTTTTATACTATATCTGATTTGTTCTATTTTGTTATTTGCCTATGATGCGTTCCTTATGTGTACACTGAGTTTTAGCTTCTGCGTATGTGTGAAAAAATTATTGAAAAGTACGGAACTCTCAGTTAAAGTTTTGCACAATATTTACTATGACAAACTGATATATAAATATATTTTAGGTCAATCTTTTGAGGGACTGATGTAGAAATTTTATTGCCAAGGAAAGCTCCCAAGTGAAAGAGGAGACAAATATTTCTTGAGTCTCTAATCCAAACGTTCAGTGTTTATTTCTCCTCAGTCTTTCCTTTGAAGAGATTTCCCAAGTACCCCTAAACTTTCTGTTTTTAAGGTAACTTTATCATTTTGCTATTTATTGTCCCTGTCTTCTGGATTAGCCTCCTTCCCATTGTCTTTCCTTTGCTTGATACTGATCTTGTATTTGAGCTAGAAATATTCTTATGACTTTCAAGTTTCTCAGATGACAATTTAGATTTTGTATAACACGAAGCTTATATAATCTTGAGGAGACTCTAAGAAAAAGGACATAAATTTATTATAACCAGACAGAACTTTGTAAGGAATCTGTGGAAGTGAAGGACCCTGGAGTTTGAGCTTCATTAGCTTCATGATAGATCTGCGCATTATGGTTAATCCACGCCTTTCCTGCTCTTTCTTTCCATTTATTTCTCATCATATATTTACTAGAGGACAAAATATAACAAGGCTTCTACTGTCGTTATTTAGTGCCCTATTTTCACTAACTGAGGTAGCTAGTTGTGTAAAGAAGCAGCTGTGGACTTGGTAGAAACCCTCAGAGATTAAATTCATACCAATGTGTATCTGTCAACAAACTAAATTGAATCTAGATCGGACTCACTTGGTTAGCCATGCAATTTTCAATTGTTTAGCCATGCAACTTTCACTTTGAAAGAGAATAAGCTAAAGATAAAGAGGCATGGATAGAAAGAGTTACATATGGAAATCGTTTTGTATTTCTTATGGTGAAAATTAATACATAAATACAAAAGGAATTTTGGAAAAAGTTGCAAAGATTGAATTAAAAGATATATCAACCTATTTATTTATAATTAGTTGATCTTTAATACTTCTACTCGTACTGATAGAGAAGCAGTATAAAGTGATAGAAAAACTGCAGGCATTGAAATTAAATTGACCTCAATAAAAAGTTGAGGCTGACACTTACTCTCCGTGAGATTATAACACCTCTGAGGTTTTGTTGTATCAAATATGAATTGGAGAAAATAATGACCAGGTTGTTTAGAGTTTCGTTATAGCATATGTGAGTGTACATAGATAACATTAAATAAATCAAAGTTATTTGATTTTCATTAATAAGCTATATACCTATATACATATATATAATATGTATGTAGCATACACATTAATGAATATGATTGGCATTAAATGAGGATTAAAGATTAAAGGTGTAAGATGATCCATATTTAGGGCAGAACAATAAGCACATTATTTACATGCTTTTCACTTTAATTTCTATGTCCAAAGTATATTTCCAAAACGATTTTGCACTTTTTAAAATTGTGGCAATAATTGAAAGTCGTTGTGAATTTTAAAAGTGTTATTTCCTTCTTGCCTTCCAAACCTTGAACCAGACAACCACACACCATCACCCCCCAATTGCATGATAACAACTGTAAATTAAGCTGATATCTCCATTAAGCATTTATATTTATAAAACATTAAAGTAACATTTTTCTATCCTTATAAGCACTATTCTATTCAAAGTAATGAGCCAGGTTGAACTTAAATGTATCTAAGCTGTGTGAGGTCAAAAGTATTAATATTAGAAGTCTTAAGGAAAATATAGTCTGGAACAAAGGGCAGTTAGTACCCAAGTCAAAAGACACGCACAATGAGAGAGACCTGCGGAGAATTGTTTCCCATTACAAGTCAAAAATCACAATCTTGCCCTATAACAGTTTGCAAAAGTTATTTCACTCTACTACAAACATATATATAATTATATACATATATACACATATATATGTATATAATTGTTTAATAGATTGTATTTTAAAATCTTTTATAATTTTAAAAATTATGGCATAATTTACATGCAAAACCTTTAGCATTTTAAAATTACACAGTTCAGTGAGCTTTGACAAACACATACACCCACTTCAACCACCATCCCAGTTAAGATAATGAACATTTCTATCATTCCAGAAATTTTCCTCCTCTTTTCTAAGAAATCTACCAATCCAGGCGGAGGACAAGACTGTTACTTATCACTTATTTTTCTCCTAGTCTAGAATTTTACGTCAAAGGAAGCACATAGTATGTACACTTTTGTGTCTGGTTTCTTTTGATCAACTTTTTTTTTTTATTTTGATTTTGTTGTTGTTGTTTTTGTTGTTGTTGTTGTTTTTGTTGTTTTTAAAAATAGAGTCTTACTCTGTCACCCAGGCTGGAGTGCAGCGGCATGATCTTGGCTCACTGCAACCTCCACCCCACTGGGTTCAATCGATTCTTCTGCCTCAGCCTCCCGAGTAGCTGGGACTACAGGCGCGTGACACCATGCCCGGCTACTTTTTTGTGTTTTTAGTAGAGACGGGATTTCACCATATTGGCCAGGCTGGTCTCGAACTCCTGACTTCGTGTTCTGCCTGCCTCGGCCTCCCAAAATGCTGGAATTACAGGTGTGAGCCACCGCACCGGGCTGATCAACATCGTGTTTTGAGATTTTTTTACATTGTTGTGAACATCAGAAGTTCAAATCATTTTATACGTACTTAGCAGTGAATTCAAGAAACATAGGATAATATTGATAAACATTTGGATTATTTACAAATTTTGCCTAAAATGATTAAAGCTGTTATGAACATCCTTGTGTACATATTTTGCCGCTATTTTGCTTCCCTAAGAATACCAAAAAAAATTGTTTTGTTTTACTCTAAGAAACTCTCAGTTATATTCGAAAGAAAGGCAAATAAGTGGGTCAAAAGTCACTCTCACACATTGTTTCTGGGAGTGTAAATGGTGTAAGTGTTACAGAGGTAAATTGGTTAGCATGTAACAAAAATTTTTTCATATTGTGTTACAGTTGCAAACATACAATCTTATGTAGATTTTTAGAAACGTGATTGGATTCAAGGGAAACATGCTTATGAAGAAATTAACATACTGGCTGGGCGTGATGGCTCACGTCTGTAATCCCAGCATTTTGGGAGGCCAAGGTAAGCAGCTCACATGAGACCAGGAGTTCAAGACCAGCCTGGCCAACATGGTGAAACCCTGTCTCTACTAAAAATACAAAAAATTATCCTGGCATGGTGGTGGGCGCCTGTAATCCCAGCTACTTGGGAGGCTGAGGTAGGAGAATCGCTTGAACCCGGAGGCAGAGGCTGCCGTGAGCCGAGATGGCGCCATTGCACTCCAGCCTGAGCAACAAGAGCGAAATTTCTTCTCAAAAAAAAAAAAAAAAGAAAAAAAAAGAAATTGAGATATTTATCTTACCTTAAATCAAGACTTATTCTAAAGTTATAGTAAATACAATTATGTTCTGTTGTTACAGACATCTAGACTTAAGGAAAAGAAATGAAAAAACTGACTCATATGACTCAGTTGATTTATGACAGAGATAGCACTATGTATCAGTGGGGACGGAAATGACTATTCAACAAATGGTATTGAGATAATTGGAAATTTAAATGAGACAAAAATATATTTAATACCTATCTAATACCATGCACACAAAATGGCAATTCCTGGTGTAGTAAAGATGTCCATGTGAAAAGCAAAGATTAAAGTACTTAAAAGACAAATTTGAAAAATATTATTTAGGACATCTCCATATAGTAAGACATAAAAAGCATAAATCATAATAGCGAATATTAATAAATACAACAACATTATCTTAAGATGTTCTGTTCATCATCAAAAAACAAAAGTCACACACTGAGTTTGGATAGTTCCAAAATATAAAACTAAGAAAAATTAGTTTCTAGAATATTTATATTTGAAAATTGTCATCATCAATAAAAATAGAACCTGTT
Organism: Theropithecus gelada; assembly: GCF_003255815.1. NCBI lineage: Eukaryota > Metazoa > Chordata > Mammalia > Primates > Cercopithecidae > Theropithecus > Theropithecus gelada. The sequence goes on from NC_037689.1 coordinate 57,160,393, forward strand.
CTTTGGAAGAAATAGTCAAAAGTCAAGAAAAGTTATTTTATAAATGGAAACACGTAATATACATATAAAGAGATATTTAGTTTCCTCAATAATAAATATAAATTAATTCCACAATTAGAGATGATTTCATAATCACCAAATTGTCAAAAATAGAGAAAATATAATAATAATAATTGTTGACAAGGATGACAACTTACGAAAATGCTTACTGGTTGCAAATTGAGAGCATAAGTTAGTTCTAATTAAGTTCTGATGGGAGTGTCAGAAAGCCTAAATTATCAGCAACTTAAGCTAAATAGTGGCTTATTTCGCCCTCACACAATATTAACTATCCATCACTATTAGTGAGATTCCCTATCATCTGTACTATCTTCATTCCAGCAAGGAGAAATTAAAAATGAGAAGAGGAATGGTACTCTTCTCCCTTTCGAGATTGTGCATCATCTCTGTCTACATCCCATTGGTCAGAACTCAGTCAGTGAGCAGCAAGGGATGGGGAACTAGTCTGTCCTACACATAGGAAAAATTGTGGTTGTTTTAGAAAACAATTTGATATTATTTGACAAGTTAGAGAAGCATAAACCTGACAAACCAACAACTGAAACATTAAGACTATATCCCAGAGACACACATATTTACAAGGAGATATGGACAAGAAAGTTCAAAGCAGCATTTATTTAAAAAATAAACAAAAAAAATCCATAAATGTTCATTATTCAAAGAATGGATAAAATGTTCCATATTCAATTAAATAGTGTAAAGGGCAGCAACAATTTAAAAACATAATATTGAGCAAAAATGTATGTTATACAACAATACAATCTTCCAGTAGTATTTTATTCCACAATTACTATACTATGCATAATGTATCTTTAACTCTAAGATCCTGTCTCTCAAGTGGGTTCACATGGACCCTACAATTTGGCTAAAAACTGTTATTTGGTTTCAGCTTTTGGCTTCAGAATTTGGAAAGCCAAAGAACTAAATGTCTACTTCATTGTTGTCTCTGGCAGTTTTGAATTGAATTTAATCATGTGATAACCTAATTTACTTTATTCTAATCAGTGCCCAATTAGTGATACATATAAGAGATATCTGGGCCGGGCACTGTGACTCATGCCTGTAATCCCAGCACTTTGGGAGGCCAAGGCGGGCAGATCACGAGGTCAGGAGATCAAGACTATCCTGGCTAACACGGTGAAATCCCATCTCTACTAAAACTTCAAAAAATTAGCCGGGCATGGTGGCACGCGCATGTAGTCCCAGCTACTCAGGAGGCTGAGGCAGGAGAATCGCTTGAACCCAGGAGGCAAAGGTTTCAATGAGCCGAGATTGCGCCACCGCACTCCAGCCTGGGTGGTAGAGTGAGACTCTGCCTCAAAAAAAAAAAAAAAAAAAAAAGACATATCTGAATTCATTTGAACACCGGAATAACTGGAATATTTGCTTTTAAAGATAAGTTTCCATTATAAGTATAACTTGAAAAAGTCTTATGTGTTGTATGTGTTGAAATTCTATCATTCAGTTTATATGCAAGTTTATATTTACTTTTACAAGAGTGTATTTTGTGAAGATCATAAAGTATACACAAAATAGTTGTTAAGAATTTTCAAGTAGTTAAAAAGGAAATAGATTGCCAAGATGACTATTAAGGGACTATTACCTAGAAATTTTATGGAAGACACAACATTCTTTTTGAGTCAACAAATGTGTATATAAATTTAAGTGTCAATTCCAGGCAGAAGAGACTACAGTGTTTGACATATTTGCTTCAAACAGCTTTCTGAAAGTTGTATACTTAGTTTTATTTATTTAATTCCATTTAAGTCTTGAATCTTTCAAGACCAGTTTCAAAATCCTTCACGTCTTGTGAAGATGAAGTAAAAGCAGAATATTAACTTTGTCACCCCAATATTTCCTCAGGAAAATCGCAAAATTATATACCACACATAATGAAGAAAAAACAGAGAAGAGAAAAAGAAGACAAAATGAGATCCTTCTCCGGGAATGCTAGTTGAAAGTCAATATGTAGAGCAATAAAAATGAGCAGTGAAGCGATTCCTGGGGCAATCCTGAAGTTTAAAATGGCTGCTAAACTTTAATTATAATTGTTATAAAACAACATTTTATATTTATTTTTGTATCCCAGAAGTTCATTTATGGCATTGATGAAATCTTGTTTTCAGCTTTTGCTCATTTGGCATTTTGCAAAAATATGTACTCAGTGCCTTCTGTTTTATCATTAAGGCCCAGTGCCTGGACTTTTCCTCTTTAAAGAAAAATTAGAAATGGATACGTTTATTTTTCTTTTAGGTCTGCTTAGCCTGGTTCTAAGTTCTAAAATAAATCTCTCCTTATTAGTTTATCGATCCTTTATTTTTTATTTTACATTCATTTTTCCACTGCTTCTAAGCAGACAGTAAGTCCAAAGTATATATTTCAAACTACTATGGATCTTCTCTGACTTAATGAATTTTATTCTCTAAGACAGAGTATTTTAGGCACAAGTATTTCTGTCCTTTAAACTCTTAGTATTTCAATTTCATTCTGACGTTTCTCTTTCTTAACAACAAAAAATAATACATTATGCTTATTTCAAATATCTCTTTCCACTTGTTTATGAATAAAATCTACCCTCCGACTTTAGGCAACAATACCATTTGGGTTAATGAATGCAGAAACCTTGGTCCCAATTTTTGTAATTAGCAAATTCTGGTTGAGGTAGAGATCATATGGTGAGGTTTTAGACTAGAGTACATGGAAAACCCATTTAATTTCATAAGATTGGATAATCTGTTCCCTTAGCCCTAAATATAGTTCAAAATGACATTAAGAGAAGCTGAACTGCGGGCTTCTGAACCAAAATTACCCACTTATATCTGGCAGGAAACATACAAACTATTGGCCTTTATCTCTCATGATTCTGTCTGCTATTGCAAGTTTTAAAATTCAGCATATATATTTGGCTGAGAAAACAACGGAGGTTTTTTGGTTTTGTTTTGTTTTGTTTTTACTTTTACCCAATGCACAAATGCTTGGAAAGCTCAAACACTTAGAAATGCAACTTGTTTTGATATAGGCCTTAACTAGGACTAAATGGCTTTCTTCTTTGATCATGTAATTCTTGTGTCAGCAGATTCTGCGTGGTTAAAAGCTAAGCTACTGTGGGTCACGGTAAGGTCAGCCAGAAGTTCCTATTGTTTATGCTTACTGAGGCCTGCCTTGCCTGAAACAGTTAAAAACCTACCAAAATATAAACTGCTGCAATCCACCAAGGTCAAAAAACCACATGACATAAAAGCAGTGATATATGATGTCTCTTGCCCAGGCTGTGCCAGAAACATAATCTTTTATTCTCCAAATATCAGCTCAAGGTTTCCATGGAAGGATGCAAGATATTGGGGTATTAGGTGATCATTAAGAGCAACCCTATGGACTGAACCCAAGTTAGAAATTAGTTGAGAGACAGGCAAAAAGTCAAATTTTCTCCTGTTCTGTGAATTGTCTCTTAATTTGCTTGATTGCTTCCTTTGCTGTAAAGAATATTTTTTTATTTGATGTGATCCAATTTGCCTATTATTGCTTTGGTTGCCTGAGATTGTGGGGTGTTACTCAAGAAATTTTTGCCCACATCAATGTCCTGGAAATTTTCCTCAATTTTTTCTTGTAGTACTTTCATAGGTTAAGGTCTTAGACTTAAGTCTTTAATTCATTTAAATTGGATTTTTGTATAAAGTGACAGATAGGGATCGATTTTCATTCTTCTTGCATATGGATATCAAGTTTCACCAGCACCATATACTGAAGAGACAGTCTTGTTCACAATGTATGTTATTCACACCTCTGTCAAAAATGAGTTCACTGAAGGTGTGTGGATGTCTTTCTAGATTCTCTATTATGTTTTATTGGTCTATCTGTCTGTTTTTATGCCAGTACCATGCTGATTTGGTTACCATGTGATTTCACCAGTTTTGTTCTTTCTGCTCAGGAAAGCTTTGGCTATTTTGGGTCTTTTGTGATTCCGTATAAATTTTAGAACTGTTTGTTCTATTTCTGTGTACAATGTCATTGGTATTTCGCTAGGGAGGCATAAAATCTATAGATTGCTTTGCGAAGTATGGACATTTTTGCAATATTGAGTCTTTCAATTCATGAGCATGAAATATCTTTTCTTTTTTGTGTGTTTTCTCTACAGTTTCTTCCATCTGTCTTTTATAGTTTTAATTTAATTTCTTTCATTTCTTTGGTTACAGACATTTTATTTTGTGGGTATTGTTAACAGGATTATTAACATTTTTTTCCAGATTGTTCACTTTTGGCATATAGAAATGCTACTGAGTTTTGTATGTAGATTTTGTGTCCTGAAACTTTACTGAATTTCTTTATAAGTTCTAATAGTTTCTATGTGGAGTCTTTAGATTTTTCCAAATATAATATTATATCATCTGAAAACAAGTATAGTTTGACCACTTCCATTCCACTTTGGATGCCCTTTATTTCTTTCTTTTATTATTGCTCTGGCTAAGACTTCCACTACTATGTTGAATAACAGTGGTGAAAGTGAGCATTGTTGTTGTTTTCCAGATCAAAGAGGAAAGGCTTTCTGTTTTACCCCTTTTAGTATGATACTAGCTGTGATTCTCTCATATATGACTTTTATTATGTTGAGATATGTTCTTTATATACCCAGTTTTTGATGGTTTTTATCACAAATAAATGTTGAACTTTATCAAATTCTTTTTCAGTATCAATTGAAATGATCGTGTTTTTGTGCTTCATTTTGTTGATATAATGTATCACATTGATTGATTTGCATATGATGAACCATGTTTGCATCACTGGGATAAATAACACTTGGTCATAACGAATGATCTTTTCAATGTACTGCTGAATTCAGTTTGCTAATGTTTTATTGAGGACTTCTGCATCAGTATTTATCAGATATATTGGCCTGTAGTTTCCTTTTTTTGATATGTCTGTCTGGTTTTGGTATCAATGTAATACTGGCTTCATAGAATGAGTTTGGAAGTATTTCCTTTTCCTCTATTTTTGAAAGCATTTTGTGTAGGATTGGTATTAATTCTTCTTTAAATGTTTGGTAGAATTCAGCAGTGAAGTCATCACGTCTCAGGCTTTTCTTTACTGGAAGACTTTTTATTACAACTTCTGTATTGTTACTTGTTATTGGTCTATTCAGGTTTCGTATTTCTTCATAGGACAATCTTGGTAGGTTGTATATGTCAAGGAATTTATCAATTTCCTTTAGACTTTCTAATTTATTGGCATATGTTTGCTCATAGTAACCTCCTTTGAATTTCTACAGTATTAGTTATACTGTCTACTTTTTCATCTCCAATTGTATTTATTTGGGTCTTCTTCTTGTTTTCTTTAATAGACTTGCTAAAGGTTTGTCAATTTTGCTTAACTTTACAAAACAACAACTTTTTGTTTCATTGATGTATTCGCCATTTCATTTTTATTTATTGGTGCTCTGATATTTATCATTTCTTTTCTTCTACCAATTTTGGGTTTGGATTGCTCTTGCTTTTCAAGTTCTTTAAGATGCATTATTAGGTTATTTATTTATTGGAATTTTTTATGTAGGCACTTACAGCTTTAAGTTTCCCTCTCAGTACTGTGTTCACTGTATGCCATATGTTTTGATATGTTGTGTTTCCATTTTCAACTGTTTTAAGAAATTTATCAATTTCCTTCTTAATGTCTTCATTAACCCCCTGGTCATTCAGAAGCACGTTGTTTAATTTCCATGTGTCTATATAGTTTTCAAAATTCCTCTTGTTATTGATTTCTAGTTTTATTCCATTGTGATCAGAGAACATGCTTGATTCTTTTTTATGTTTTAAGACTTCTTTTGTGACCTAACATATGGTCTATTCTTGAGAATTATCCATGTGCTGAGGAGAAAAATGTGTATTCTGCAGCTGTCAGATGAAATCTTCTGTAAATATTAGGTCCATTTGTAGTTTAAGTCTGATGATTGTTGATTTTCTTTCTGAGAGATCTGTCCGATGGTGAAAAAGAAGTGTTAAAGTCTTCAGTTACTACTGTATTGGAGTCTATCTCTCTCTTCAGCCCTAATGATATTTGGGTTACATATCTGGATACTCCAGTGTTGGGTGCATATATACTTACAACTGTCATATCCTCTTGCTGAGTTGACCCCTTTATCATTAGATAATGACCTTCTTTGCCTCTTCTTACAGTTTTTGTTTTGACATCTGTTTTTATCTATATATGTATAGCTACTCCTGTTCTTTTTTTCATTTTAATTGGCATTGGTATCTTTTTTCATCCCTTTATTTTCAGTCTATGTGTATCTTTATACATAAAGTATGTTTTTTTGTAGGCAACAGGTCAGTGGGTCTTGTATTTTCATTCATTCAGCCACTCAATATCTTTTATTTAGAGAGTTTAATCAATTTACATTCAATGTTATTTTTAGTGGGGACTTACTCCTGCCATTTTACTGTGTGTTTTCTAGTTGTTTTTGGTCTTCTCTTCCTTCTTTTCATCCTTTTAGTAAAGGATTTTCTCTAGTAGTATGCTTAAATTTCTTGCTTTATATCTTTTCTGTATCCATTGCGTGATTTTTGATTTGAGGTTACTGTGAGGCTTAGAAATACTATCTTATAGCCCACTACTTTAAACTGATGACAAATGAACACTGACTGCATAAACATATGAATAAACAACACACAGAAAGAAAATTAATAAAAGCCTACACTTTAACTTTGTCCCCCTGCTTTTTAAGATTTTGTTGTTTCTCTTTGATTGGTTCATCAGTCTTTCTCCTTAAGACAAGTGTAACTTACACACCAAAATTACGGTGTTAAACTATTCTGTGTTTTTCTGTGTGCTTACTATTACTGATGAGTTTTGTACCTTGAGATGAATTATTTTTGCTCATTGACATCCTTTTCTTTCAGATTGAAAAGCTCTCTAGCATTTCTTCCTTCCTTCCTTCCTTCCTTCCTTCCTTCCTTCCTTCCTTCCTTCCTTCCTTCCTTCCTTCCTTCCTCTTTCTCTCTTTCTCTCTTTCTCTCTCTCTCTCTCTCTCTTTCTTTCTAGATGGAGTTTCACACTTGTCACCCAGGCTGGAGTGCAATGGCACGATCTCGGCTCACTGCAACCTCCACTTCCTGGATTCAAGTGATTCTCCTGCCTCTGCCTCCCAAGTAGCTGGGATTACAGGCACCCACCACCATGCCCAGTAATTTTTTATATTTTTAGTAAAGACTGGGTTTCACCATGTTGGCCAGGCTGGTCTTGAACTCCTGACCTCAGGTGATCCACACACCTCAGCTTCCCAAAAGTGCTGGGATTACAGGCATGAGTCCCCGCACCTGGTCGAAAAACTCTCTAGCATTTCTTGTAGGGCAGGTCTGGTGTTAATGAAATCCTCAGCTTTTGCTTGTCTGAGACTGTCTTTATTTCTCCTTCATGCTTAAAAGATTTTTGCCAAATATAATATTCTAGGATAAAAGATTTCTTTCCTCAAGATCTTTAAATATATTAAGCCACTCTCCTCTGCCCTGTAAGTTTTCCATTGAAAAGTCTGCAGTCAGATGTATTGGAGCTCCATTGTATGTTATTTATTTATTTCTTTTACTGACTTTAGTATCATTTTTTACTCCTTGACCTTTGGGAGCTTCATTAATAGTTGCCTCAAGGTTGTCATTTTGGGGTTAAATCTGCTTAGTTTTCTATAACTTTCTTATACTTGAATGCTGATATTTTTCTCTAGATTTGGGAAGTTCTCTCATTATCTCTTTAAATAAACTTTATTCATTTATCTCTTTCTCTACCTCCTCTTTAAGGCCAGTAACTCTTAGATTTGTCCTTTTGAGGCTATTTTTATTATCTTTGTAGGTGTGCTTCATTGTTTTTTATTCTTTTTTCTTTTGTCTCCTCTGACTGTGTATTTTCAAATAGCCTGTCTTCAGGCTCACCAATTCTTTCTTCTACTTGATTAATTCTGCTATTAAGAGACTCCAATGCATTCCTCAGAATGTCAGTTATATTTTTCAACTCTATAATTTCTGCTTTTTGATTATTTCAATTATTTGTTAAATTTATCTAATACAATTCTGAATTCATTCTCTGTGTTATCTTTAATTTCTTTGAAATTCCCTCAAAGCAGCTATTTTGATTTCTCTGTCTGAAAGGTTATATATCTCTGTTTCTGTTTCTTCGGGATTGGTCCCTGGTGCCTTACTTTGTTCATTTGGCGAGGTCATGTTTTCCTGGATGGTAATGATGCTTGTAGATATTCATCAGTGTCTGGGCATTGAAGAGTTAGGTATTTATTGTAATCTTCACAGTTTGGGCTAGTTCATGCCTGTCCTTCTTGGGAAGATTTCCACATATTTAAAGGGACTTGGGACCCAAGACCAATAACACCATGGTTTTTGCAGACTCATAGAGGCACCAACTTGGTAGTCTTGGAAATGATTGGGATGAATTCTTTGAATTTCCAGGCAGAGACTTTTGTTCTTTTCCCTTACTTTCTCCCAAATATATAGAGTCTCTCTTTGCTGAGCCACTTGGAACTGGGGATGTGGTGATGCAAGCACACCGGTGGTACCACCACTGGGACTGCACTGGGTCAGACCTGAAGCCAGCACAGCCTTGGGCCCTGCCCAAGGACCTTCCCTTTAGGGCAGTGAGTTCTCCAAGGCCCAAAGTATTTCCAGAGATGCTGTCTGGGAGCCAGAGATTGGAGTCAAAAACCTTAGCAATTTATCTAGTGTTCTACTGTACTGTGGCTAGCCTGGCACCAAAACCACAATACAAAGCATCTCCCTAACTTCCCTCCCCTTTTCACAAGCAGAAGAGCTGCTCCCTGTGGCTACCACCACCACTGGTTCATGGGAAGTTCTGCTAGGCCACTGCTGATGTTCACTTAAAGTCCAAGGGCTCTTCTGTTAGTTTGTGGTGAATGCTGCCCGACCTCGGACTCACCTCTCAAGACCATTAGGCTCCCTTCTTTCCCAGGGCAGGTCCAGAAAGGCAGTCCCACCACCTAGGCCTGGAGTCAGGAAACCCAAGAGCCATTTGGTTTTCCAGTGGGATCAGGGAGCAAATGTTGTAGGCTTCTATTCCATTATCTTGCTCCTAAACTTGTGTTATTAATTTTTAGTATGAGAAAAGAACATGATGAATGGTTAAATATCATGAATAATACTAAATGGTAATGATCTAACAAAGATAGTTTTGCAGCAAGTATAGGAGACATTTGATATCTTTATAATATAAAAATAAATAAATATATTTAGAGTTTATATAAAGCTATAAGAAACACTCTTTCAATTTAAAAGAAGAATAAAAACAAGAAAGTTACTGGAAGGAAATTCAATAGCTAATAAAAAAGAAAAAATATTTCATGTTGTTATTGATTAGACATATATGTTAAAGAGAAATAGGATATTTTTTGTATAAATTAGTAAAGAATTTGTAAAATGTGAATGCTAATACTGATATTAGTACAGTGAGAAAGACATTTTTATGCATTATAGTAGGAATACAAGATAATGAAAAAAGAAATTTGCTAATATATGTCAAGTGTCTTAAATATATCCTAACAAGTGATCAGGTTATTTGACTTTCAAGAAGCTCTTTTATAAAATAAAATAAAATAAAATAAAATAAAATAAAATAAAACCCAGCCAGAAATGGACAGAGCAGTATTTATAGTAGTAATAAGTTGGAAATGTCTCAATGGAAACTCTTCAGTTTCACAAAGCAGTTGTTCAGTCTTTTGCAAATTTTACATTTTAGAAAAAATAAATAAACAAAAGGACTCTGTTACAACTTTCATCCACATTGCATTTTTAGTATGTGTAGTACCAATTATTAAAAATGTTGTAATTTCTAGTTATATAATTTCTGAGTGGTGAGCATTGAATTATTATGTTTTTTGAAGAATTTAGGCCGGGCGCGGTGGCTCAAGCCTGTAATCCCAGCACTTTGGGAGGCCGAGACGGGCGGATCACGAGGTCAGGAGATCGAGACCATCCTGGCTAACACAGTGAAACCCCGTCTCTACTAAAAATACAAAAACTTAGCCGGGCGAGGTGGCAGGCGCCTGTAGTCCCAGCTACTCGGGAGGCTGAGGCAGGAGAATGGCGTGAACCCGGGAGGCGGAGCTTGCAGTGAGCTGAGATCCGGCCACTGCACTCCAGCCTGGGTGACAGAGCGAGACTCCGTCTCAAAAAAAAAAAAAGAATTTAACTAGTTTTAGTAAGTTTTGTAGACTGAGTTCAAGTATAATATAAGAAAGTGCAGAAGATATTAGTTAGCTTTCCAATAGTTTGTGATACCTTTTTGGAAATCAATATCAAAAAGTTAAGAAGGGTGGAGAATGATTTATTCAACATCATCTTAATATCAGTCTAAATGGTTAGCTGGATAGCTGGATTAATACTTTGTGGGCCAAATGAAGTAAATATAAATTCTATTTATTTTATGGGTTATATCAATACACTGATGCTTTATATGAATAAGACAATACAATTTACTCTAAATTATTTTTCTGCAAAAATAAAATATTTTACATTTAGAAAAAAAGCATAAAACAAATACCCATACAGTTATTTGTATATATTAAGATAAGCTTATAATATATGTGATTCTTATCCTACAATCTTTTCTGGACAATGTCCTTATAGTCCTCATTCTACAGAGTTGCTTATAAAATTCAATTTCAGTCGATATTGCCAGTTGCCTAAAATCTTACTCTTCCCTGGCTGCTCCTATCACAGCTTTGTATCAAGTTTCCAGAAGGGTATTTAGGAATATCTCTCTGTTTATTTGACCACATGCCGAGATGACCACGGTCCAAGTCAATATGGCCTCATGGTGATTTATAGCGTCACTGTGTCTAGCACTGAGAATGCATGAAACTTGGTCAGCCTCCCCATTTACACGAGGTGGTAATTTTCCTTCAAGAGAAGCAAAAGAGCCGGTAGCGTTTCCCAATACTCAGACATTTTACCAATCTCAATTTCCCTCCAGCATCCCCTTTTGCTACTTTCAAAATTATAATCTTCTTTCTTCTAGTCTAACACTATCCTTCCAAGGAACATAGACTTCAGAAAAACAAAATTCAAGGAGATTGTTGGTTCCTGTCTATACAAACCTACCTTACGGAAGCATCAGAAACTGATTTGTTTTACAGTAGAGAGGAAGTAAAATATAAAGAAAAAAGAAGAAAGCATGAACTAGTAACTCAACAGCCTTAACTAGCATTATTTCTTTTTTTTTTTTTTTTTTTTTTTTTGAGACAGAGTCTCGCTCTGTCGCCCAGGCTGGAGTGCAGTGGCGCGATCTCGGCTCACTGCAAGCTCCGCCCGCTGGGTTCACGCTATTCTCCTTCCTCAGCCTCCTGAGTAGCTGGGACTACAGGCGCCCGCCACCGCGCCCGGCTAATTTTTTGTATTTTTAGTAGAGACGGGGTTTCACCGTGGTCTCGATCTGCTGACCTTGTGATCCACCCGCCTCGGCCTCCCAAAGTGCTGGGATTACAGGCGTGAGCCACCGCGCCCGGCCTAACTAGCATTATTTCGATGAATGCTTTTCTTTGAGTGTAATAAGATTATTTTCCGTATTATCAGCTTGAACAAAAATAATTTTAAAATTCTTATATAATTAAAAAGCAATAAAAATTTGTTTTAAAAAAGATGAGTTTTTAGTTAATGTAGCAAATAAATAGTAGTACCTCTGGAAATTTTCATTACATGCAATATTCAATGTGTTTCCTAGAAGGTGAAATGATGTCAAATGACAGCTCTAGCTAAAAGTAAAACACATATAGTTAACTCCTTATTTCTGGAATCTTTTTTACACCCCTTTATCTAGCTTGATCTCATGTTAGGAAATTAACAGTGAAGACTTCATGCAGTAATTTTTGTGGCATTGTCTGTGACTACCTCTTCAGTCCACTAATGAAGAAAAGGCCATCAATCTTATTTTCAGTGGGGCCAGCTAATTTGTTCTGTCCTTGTTGCTGCAGAGTATACCATTCACCCCAGCCAGCTATTCTACTTTCAGCATCATTGGTCATGGGAAGAACTGAATCAGATAACATGAAACAGCAGAAGACAAAACATCTTTCAAAGCATCATTTATTTCCCAGTAGGGAAACATTAACATTATCATTCCAAGGACAGAGATCCCTTTTGTTAATTCCAAGTGTAGATTAAGTCAATCCAAGGTGAGTATCTCAATCTATTCTGCAAAAATCTGTCTGGATGTAAAAATATCCAATTCCATTTGGAAATTATTTTGCATTTGTATGAAGACTCAGACATTGAAATAGGTAGAAGCAATTCATACTTTGGAGGCTGGGGTTACAGCAATTAACACACACCAAAAAAAATGTGCTGCAAAGCTTTTGGTTCAACAAAATCAATGTTGAAATTCCTTTCCCATCTTCCCACAAATAATCGAAATATAATTCCAGGTTCTCTACAGTCCCATAGATCAAGTTATGCAAAATGTCATTGAAAGTGCTGAATAAGAGTACTTCCTGGGTCATTTTCCCATTCTGAATCACACACAATTTTTATTCATAAGACCACGTGACTAAATCCATCTGGTTATCATTTTGGAGGAGATGCAAAAGGTGGGCAAGGACCTCAGTATGAATCCTCAGACCAATTTGACTGATGGAGCAGTACACTGAAACTAAATGTTATCCTAAAACACTTTCTTCTGTTTTCCAATTACCATTGGAAGATCCCAAAACTTCTCCTGGGAAATATCCACACACTCTGGACTATTTCTTAGCAATAATAATCACTGTATGTTTATAGCAGTCATTCTTTCTCAATTTTATGTTCCCAGAATTAGTACTGTTAACAGCATGCTTTGTTTTTCTACTTAAAATGGACACTTGTGAAATTAGGTATTTAAGTGAAGTGAGTGGAAGCACTGCAAGCAAAACAAAAGAAAATTAAAAATATAAATAAAGAAAAGCAAAAGCTTTATATGTGATGTTAGTAGCAGCTTTTGTGCATTTCCTTTAAGACAGAATGCCCCCTCTATTAACAAATTCCCAGATGCTTCATCAATTGGGTAGGTGCCTGTTCAGCTCCTATGTACTTAGCAGATTCATTAGTGTAACCTAAAATATCCTCCGTGGAAAACTGTGACAGATCGGACAGGTAGCATGCAGTGTTGCTCTAATCACTGGAATAAATGCCCAAAATGTCTCCTGTGCTAAAATAAATACTCCAAGAAATATTTTTTTTTCTACTCAAATTACGAAAAGGGGAAACTAGACAACTCTTTGGCTGGCTTATAAATGATACAGTTGGTTATAATACAAATAAAAGAATCTCCCTGACGTTAAAGTATGATTACTCATTTTTGTCACTTAATCTAAGATGGAGAGTGGTAGGAAATTAGACTCTAAGTCTATTCTATTTTACTGTTGATGGTCAGATGTTTAGGGCAAACTATCTTGCAACACTCAAAACTTAGAAAAATAAACATGTTATATGATTGCTGTAACAACACAAAGAAGTGATGCTTTTCAATGAAATAAGATATAGATGTAAGCAAGCTATTAGATGATCGCTTACATGTACATTCTCAAACTTGCATCTAAAAGTCTCTGGGTAGTATCTGCAGTTTTAACAAATAATTAAATGAATAATGAAGCTTCAAATCCACAGTATAAGAATAGCACTCATCAGGGTTAAGCAAGACAAGCTCTGAGGCTGTGTGTTATTAAATGAAACTGGCTCTGTGTGATTAAAGTAGATGCATTAAGTCATATTACACATTGTCATTATAAAATGACACCAGTGATGATCAATTTAGATTTATGAAAAAGAAAAGTGTATCTGTATAACTACAATTCTATTATGATTTATTTTGAAATTGCCTGCTTTTATATAGCACAGAAAGTTAAAGCATCTCTATCTTGCCCCTTTAAAAGTCTCCTGACTCTCATCACATCTTTATGAACACTGCACTGATAAAAAGATCTCCTGAAAATTTCTCAAGTTCGTTCAATATTACAGCATCTGCCAAGAAACATAAAGTTCCATCTAAAAGGAAATAATAATTCATGAGACTTCTTATTCATGATACAGTTCATGTACTTAAAAGGGACCGAATATAGACGCTTGTGTTGAACTTTGTCTCTTTCGATTAGCCTTTGAGATTTGAGGGTTTAAATCAAATAAACGCTTTGTTATATATATTTCACTCATCAAAGGAAATACATAAAAGGGAATCAACCTTATAATATTTTCTTCCGAATAAGCTTCTTTATTTCTATTTCTATAAAGTATGGGGCTACAATTTCCTCAATTATACAAGCTCAAAAACTCAAAGTCATTTTTCAGTTTTCAGATTGGTTATGCATGGGGCAAGCATCTGGGAATATAAAGTAAAAAATTCTTTCCCACACAAAAACATAAAACACACTTTGGCAGCCAGCCACCAAGATGTACCCCAATGATCCTCTTCTCCTGGTATTCATACACTTGTATATCCCCCTCCCACTTTGAATTATGGCTGACCTATTTGAACAATAGGGTACCAGAAAAGTGACAGCGTGAGTCTTCCACGCTGTGAAGCTGCATTGTCTTCTAGGTGAAGCTGCATTGTCTTCTAGCGTGAAGCTGCATTGTCTTCTAGGTTTTAGAAGACAATGCAGCTTCTGTCTTCAGATTTTCAAGTACTCACCCTGGGGGAAAGCAGTCAGCAGTCACTATGGTGTAAGGACATACTAAGCAAGCTTATGGAGAAGCCTATGTGATGGCAGCCTCCTGCCAATAGCCAGCAGCAACATGTAGGCACATGAATAAGTTATCTTGAAGGTGAATAGTCCAGCCCCAGTCAAGCCTTCAGATAATTACATCCTTGCCCAGCATCTGCCTACAATTTCATGAGATACCTCATGCCAGAACCCTACCCTCCAGCCAAATGATTCCAAAATTTCTGATCCTCAGAAACTCTTAGAGATAATACGTTTTTATTGTTGTTTCAAGCCACCAAGCTTTTTAAGTAATTTGTTACACACACTCATTATCACTATACAATAAGCTGCCAAATATTAGAAATTCTACCTTAAAATCTCACATGATGCCCTTCTTTCCATTCCCATGATTAAAACCATGATTCAGAACCTCATAAGCAACTGGGTTTAGCCTTTCATTTCTCCACAACACTGTAGAGTTAATATGCTGAAGTTACAGCTCTGACCATTTCATTCTCTTGATCAAAAGTTCTAAATAGTTGTCAACTAATTTCCAACATTGGTTTCCAGTTCTTTATTCTTCCATTTAAAGGCCTTGTACTGTACACCATCTTTATCCGCTGCTTAGCCTCCATGTTATAATGTGTATGCCCAATGCTGGAGCCAAACTGGGTGTCAGTCCTGCCTGTAGGTATTTTCTTATGCTCTTCCCTCCACCTGAAAGCCCTCTTTATACATTTTTGAGTATCAAAGCACAGATCAAATGTTTCTACTTTCATGGAGCCATCCTGTGTGTCCCTGCTATCTGCGAGGGTTTTCTTATAAGATGAGGTAGGAGAGCTGCACTTTTCTTGATCTCCCTTGCTCCTAATTCTTGTTTCTGCAGCATTTTCAACTGATTTCTCCAAGTATTGTTTTCTTTTTATTCTACTTTATTCCATGCTGGACTTCATCTATTTCCTTTTATTCTCTCAGACTAATGTTAAAACCTGCTGTTTATAGCAGACTTTTACTAAACGTTTAAGGTAATGGAGGAGGATTATAGAGCAGTAAGAATCACTGTTAACACTGGATAGAGCTTTTGTAAAATTATTAGCAAAACTCTAAGAACATTTATGTTTTCCTTTCCATAACCGTAAGTTCACGTTTTCTTACTAAGACTCAGTTTGGCAGTTTTTTCTTTTACTTTCTCAAACCCCTCATATTTCCATCACAGCATACCACCTCTCTCCTTTGCTACTATATCCTAAGAAGACTTATTGTTTTCCCAGCAGGGCAAATCATTCAACCAAGATGATTTGAAACTAAAGAAATAATATCTTTGAGATAATTTTTGCCACACTTTAGATATAATGAGCCATAGTAGTTATTTATTCTCAGATAATCATTTTTATATCACATGAACTTTTTTCTTTCTTATCTTTTCCTGAAATTTGCTACGCTCAAGTGAAAAATAGTACCTATCCAAGTTTAATTTAGTCTTTCTCCAAATGTTTCTAAATAAACATTTATTTGCCGCCATTTGTCTATGAAATGCTATCCTGAGTCTCAGTATATAATGAAGTAAAACCTTGAACATGAATTCCTAACTAGGTCTACTATAATGTAGATATTTCTTTTTATGACAAGTCCAACAAATCCTCTATTGCCTGCCTGAAACTACAATTCTTAAATATCCGCTGTTAACCACTTCCCATTGAAACTCCCTCTTCCTATACTGAATCAAGACTCATGATATTCACTTCTCTTTTCCATTTGTGTAGATTATCTGGTCCTTGATCACATATGAAACCTTGGCTCATGACAGAAAATATTTTATTCACTCTTTTCACAGCTTGCAACGTATTCTTTTTTGCTTCTAGTAGATCTTCCTTTAAGTAGCACTTGAATAATTATTTTCTGACTGCTTAAGTCAAATTATGTCATTTCCCTTCTCAGAAAGATTTCAATTATTCTATTACCAACTAAGACATTAAATCCAAATTCAAGTTGGTGGTCATTTAAGGTCCCTTAGTTGCACTTCTATAATTCTCTTTCCAGCCTCCTGTACTTGAGCCTTATTGTTTCCAGTTGGAATGGTTTTAAGATTCTGCTGAGCCTGTAGCAAACTGTCCCATCTCTGTTCATCTCACCTCAGTCTTGTTTGGAGAGTAGAGAGGTTTCAT
This sequence comes from Theropithecus gelada, assembly GCF_003255815.1. Taxonomy (NCBI): domain Eukaryota; kingdom Metazoa; phylum Chordata; class Mammalia; order Primates; family Cercopithecidae; genus Theropithecus; species Theropithecus gelada. The sequence goes on from NC_037689.1 coordinate 57,177,289, forward strand.
ATCCTTTAAGGATAGAATTACTATTTCAGCTTAAATAAACATTCCCATAAAATGGTATTTCTCCAATATTAGAAAGATTTACAGAAGCAATGTATACTGTATTAGTCAGCTGAATATAGATGCAGAAAAATGTTTAATACAATGTAGGTGCAATTTGCTAATTATGATGAAATAGAGAGCAGAATAACAAATTATAAAAGTATCATTATGTACACTCATGAATAATAAATTTCATCAATGGAGTTTAGTGTTCATTATTCCTGTTTTTCAGAGGGTAAGGTAAGCCACTATAGTGAGGGCAATTCTTTATTTATTTTAGTAAAGTAAGGAGGAAACTTTGTCCTTCATGGAAATATCTGGGAGAACTTTGAGTCCAGAAAAATAGTGCTAGGTAAAGCTTTGGGGAAAAGATATTTCAGTTTCACAGAATATAATATACGAAAAGAAAGGTTTGACCCATAGCCACCTTGACCCCAGTTTTCCCATTTCAAAGGCCATTCAAAATGAAGTTATCACACAAATGGAGCTTCTTTGCCTTAGAACGCTAATTATATAACATATAGTTGCCTGGTATCTGAAATTGGGAAATTCATATAATAATTATAATTTTGGTTAGATACACCTATTTCATGTATTTGTCTCCAAAAGTCCCCCAAAAAGTAATGCATTCAGATTTTATAAAACCAAAGCAACATGTAAAAAAAAAAACAATTCAAAAAATAAGTAAACTATAAAACATTGGTGGAAGAAATTAAAGAATGCATCAATAAATGGAAGAACATATGCTCATGGATTAGAATGCTTAATATTTTTAAGAGAGCAATACTGCTCAAGTGATCTACAGATGCAGTATCTATGAAAAATCTTGTCAACATCTTAACTGCTTTTATTGCAGAAATAGAAAAGCTGATTATAAAATTGAAATGTAATTGCAGGGACCACAAATAGCCAAATAGAAAAATAAATCTTGAAAACGAAGAACAAAGTTGGAACACTTACACTTCCTGTCCTCAAAACTCACTACAAACTATAATAATCAAAGAAGAATAGTATCACTGTGAGGATAGACATACAGATCAATGGAATAGAATTGAGAGTCTAGAAAGAACTCCATACATCTATTATCAATTGATATTCATCAAGGATGCCAAGACGATTTAATAGAGAATGAAAAGACTTGTGTCTTCAGCAATTGGCACTGAGGAAAGTGGATATTCATATATAAAATAATGCAGGGGACCCATACTTCACACAAGGTAGTCACAGAAGGGTGTAGCTTCTTTGTGGTAAAATTCAGTTAAGATTTACAATTTTAAACATTTTAAAGTGTACAGTTCATTCACAATGTTTTGTCTCTTGTTCCAGAATATTTTTATCACTCCAAAGAAACTGCACCTGCTGTCTTAGTCTATTTTGTGTCACTATAAAGGAATACCTGAGGCTGAGTAATTTAGAAAGAAATTTATAAGCTCATGGTTCTTCTCACTGTACAAGAAGCATGGTGCCGGAATCTGCTCAGCTTTTGGCAAGGTCTTTTGTGCTACATCAAAACATAACAAAGTCAAAGGTGAAGTGGGCATGTGAGAAGAGGGACCAAACCCGAGAAATATTCTGGCTTTATAAGAACCCACTCTCATTCTGACAGAAACTGATACATTCCTCTGATAAACAATTAAGTCTTCTGAGAGACCTCACTTACTACCAATAGAATTGCACCAAACCATTTATAAGAGATCTTCCTCCATGACTAATAGGACACCAATAGCTCCTACCAGGCCCCAACTCCCAACACCACCACACTGAAGATAGATTTCAACATGAGATTTAGTGGTGACAAACAAACCCACTAAGCATTCATTCTGCATTATCCTCTCCCCCTCAGCTTCTGGCAACCATCAATATGCTTTCTATCTCTATGGATCTTCTCATTATGAATATTTTATATAAATTTGAATACCCAATGTGTTACCTTTTCTGTCTGGATTTTTTCACATAACAAAATGTTTTTAAGTTCCAAACATGCTGCCACATGTATTAGCACTTCATTCCTTTTTATAGCTGAATAATATTTGATTATGGATCTACCATAATTTTTTTTCCTTCAACTTTTACTTTAAGTTCAGATGTACATGTGCATGATGTATAAGTTTGTTACATAGGTAAACTTGTGCTGTGATGGTTTGCTGCACAAATCATCCCATCACCCAGGTATTAAGCCCAGCATCCATTAGCTATTCTTCGTGATATTCTCTGTCCTCCACTCACTCTGTGACAGGTTTCAGTGTGTGTTGTCCCCCACTTGTATCCATGTGTACTCATCATTCAGCTCCTACTTATAAGTGAGAACATGCAGTGTTTGGTTTTCTATTCCTGCATTAGTTTTCAGAGGACACTGGCTTTCAACTCCATCCATGTCCCTCCAAAGGACGTGATCTCATTCCTTTTTATGACTGTATAGTATTCCATGGTATATATGTACCACATTTTCTTTATCCAGTCTTTCATTGATGGACATTTAGGTTGAATTCATGTCTTTGCTATTGTGAATAGTATTACAGTGAACATACATGTTCATGTGTCTTTATAATACAATGATTTATATTCCTTTGAGTATATGCCCAGTAATGGGATTGCTGAGTTAAATTGTATTCCTGCCTCTAGGTCTTTGAGGAATTGCCCACACTGTCCTCCACAATGGTTGAACAAATTTACACTCTCACCAACAGTGTAAAAGTGTTCTTATTTCTCCACAACCTTGCCAGCGTCTGTTGTTTTTTGATTTTTTAATAATAGCCATTGTGACTGGTATGAGATGGTATTTCATTGTGGTTTTGATTTGCATTTCTCTAATGATCAGTGATGTTGAGCTTTTTTTCATATGTTTGTTGACTGCATATATGTCTCTTTGTGAGAAGTGTCTGTTCTACAAGGCTACAGTAACCAAAACAGCAAGGTACTGGTACAAGAACAGACACATTGAACTATCCAACAGAATAGAGAACCCAGAAATAAGACTGCACATCTATAACCATCTGATCTTTGACAAATCTGACAAAAACAAGCAATGGGGAAAAGATTCCTTTTTAAATAAATGGTGCTGGGATAACTGGCTGGCTATATGCAGAAAACTGAAACTGAACCCCTTCCTTACACCATATATGAAAATTAACTCAAGAGGGATTAAAGACTTAAATATCAAACCCAAAACTATAAAAACCCTAGAACAAAATCTAGGCAATACCATTCAGGACATAGGCAAGGAAAAAGATTTCATAATGAAAATGCCACAAGCAATTTCAGCAAAAGCAGAAACTGACAAAGGAAGGGATCTATTAGTAACTAAACTAAAAAGCTTCTGCACAGCAAAAGAAGCTATCATTAGCATGAACAGACAACCTACAGAATGGGATAAAATTTTTGCAATCTATCCATCTGACAATGGTCTAATCTCCAGAGACTACAAGGAACTTAAATTTACATGAAAAAAAAGCTCATTAAAAAGTAATTTACTGTAATTTTTTTATTCCTTCATCCATTGGTGAACATTTAGTTATTTCCACCTTTTGGCTATTGTGAAGATGGCTGCTATAAACATTTATGTGCAAGTCTTTGAACACCTGTTTTCAATTTTTTTAGTATATACCTAGGAGTGGAATTGCTGTGTCTTATAGTAATTCTACCTTTAACTTATTGAAGAAACTGCAACTTATTTTACACAGTGGCCAAATCATGTGATGTTCCCACAAACAATGTATGAATGTTACAATTTATCCACATTCATACCAATATTTGTTATTATTATTTTTAAAATTATTATAGCCATCGTAGTGGAAATAAAATAGTCTCTCATTGTTTTACATTCCTATTTTCTTACTAATGATGTTGGCAATCTTTTTATGTGCTTATTAACAATTTATATATTTTTTGGAGAAATGTATTTTCAATCCTTTGCTCATTTTATAATTGGGTTATGTGTGTGTGTGGTTTTTCTTTATTTTTTTTTTGAATTGTAGGAGTTCTTTATATTTTCTGTGCTTGATCCTTATCGGATACATGACTTACAAATATTTTTCCCATTCTCTGGGTTGTCTTTTCACTTTCTTGATAGTGATCTTTGATGCACAATATTTTAAAGGCACATTGCAGAAAGAGTTGTGTAGCATAATCGAAAATATGCATGCATGTGTGTAAATTTAGAATACTTCTATAATTTTAGTTATAACAACACTAGCTCTTGTAACAGATAAGCCCCCATATCTCAGTGGCTTAAGGAAATTGAAGTTAATTTGTTGCTTATATAGCATTTAAAATGTGTCTTTCTTTTCTAAGTGAGTTTCAAACTTCTAAGTCATAATTTGGGCTCCTTCAAAATGGGAATCTGCCATCTTCAATATCCTGATCTGTATCAAACTTGACAGGGAAGAACACAGAGGCATGCACATGGCAGGTTTTTATGGGCCTGGCCTAAAAGTGAGGCACAACACTTAGGTTCACATTTCATTGGTCAAAATGCAGTCGTACCGCCATACTTAACTGTAAGGGACATAGAAACACAGTCTAGCTTTTTGTCCAGGAATAAGAAACAAAATGTTTATTGAATTGCTAGGTAAGATCTTTCACAAATATTTAAGAATATAGTAACTGAACTTACCTCTAGTAAGTGAGGCAGGGGACAGCAGAGAGAGATTCTCAATTTTCACCCTGTAACTTTCTGTATACTTTGAATTATTTTCAATAGTCATGACTGTTAGGAGCTGAATTAGGTCCCCCTCCAAAATTCATATGTTGCATCCTTAACTCTTAGTATCTCAGAATGTGACTGTATTTGGAGAAAGGCCCACTAAAGAATTGAATAAAGTAACATGAGGCTGTTGGTGTGCGCTCCAGTTCAATCTGTGTGATAGCCTTATCAGAAGAGGAAATTTACACATACAAAGAGACAACAGGGGCATGCTGACACATGGGAAAGACCGTGTGAAGAACAAAAAGGGTATCTGCTAGCCAAGGAGAGGGACCTTAGAAGAAATCAAACTGTAGTCTTGAAATTCCAGGCTCCAGCACTGCGGGAAAATAATTTCTATTTTTAGGCTACCCACTCTGTGAACAAAACAGAACAACAGTACATCACTTCCTAGGAACAACTAAGTTTAAAATTACCTAGAACATTAATTGGTTCAGTTAAATGCTGACAGTGCCCATGTACTGCACTGAATTATAGCTTTCAAAATTTGCAGAGATGGAGAGTTAAATCTTTTTATCTTTTTATTTTTTAAGTAGCTGAATTTCTACTATTGATTACTTTTCAAATTTTTCTAACTTTACTTTAAACACTGAATATTATGACCATAAGTGGAAATTTTATGTCCTTTGCATATTGTTGTTGCTTAAGCAACAAGCAAAAATGAATCTATAGAAGGTTAACCAACAATTAATTTAGGAATTTACATATATGCAACAAATTAAAAATTAATGGAAGTCTAACCACATTGTGACTGGGGTGACAACTGTTAACCATTTATTACTGACATATGGGAAAAACTAAAGTATGGTTTTCATCCTGTATTTGCTCTGGATTTTTTTTCTTCATTGCCCTGCTTTTACATTGCCTTTTCTGTAACAGTAGTTGTCTAATTCTACACTCAATAGAATCCCATGGAATATTGTTATCTCACAGCTATCAGAATCAGCATGCTGATTGTGGAATTCTTAATCCAAACAATCCACATATTCTGTCCCCATTCCACAAAATTCAGCAGCTGTATTTTATTTTCTATTCTATTTCCACCTCCGTTTGAATTGCTGCTGTTCAAATTCACGCCATATATAGTTCCACTATGTAACATTATGTCCCTAAATTCTAACAAATGCCTTTTCAGTGCCTCCTTCTTACACACTCCTCTACAGTTTGCACACACTTCTATAGATGTGAAAAGAAAAATATTCTCTCCTATAGTGATATGCTCTATCCTTCAAATGTTCTTTCATTTATGGTAATGTATTTTCTCTTTATGTAAAAAAAGCTAAATTAAGAATGTCAAACAAGGGAAGTTCGATGGATGTTTTCAGTTTTAACACATAGTAGCGTCCAGGTCTAGCACACAGTAATTGAAGACATGAACCCCTAGCCATACCGGTAATTCTCTCATAATTTTCTAAATGTGTTCCTGTGGTCTTCACTGTTCTCTGAAATTAGTCCTGTGCTTTCCACCTCTATTTTTATGAACATTTTACTTTTCCTGTGATCATGATTTGCAGCCACTCTGTGAATCTATCGCTAAAAGAGGATGGGTATTTCAGAAGCCAATGTGGGGAGTCAGGGAGCCCAGTGCTGCCTTCTTTTAAATAACTCAATACAATTGAACTGAGTAAAAGGAAACACAGTGTTTATCCACAGAAATAGTCATTAGCTTAAAAAAGATTTCCCCTAGAATCTCTTTTGAAATTTTCTCTTCTGTATATATGCATAATGTGTGTATGTGCTCCCTTAGAAAATGTTTGATATCCAATTTTCCAACACAATTTTTTTTCTTTTAACTTTTATTTTAGCTTCAGGGGTACATGTGCAGGTTTGTTATATAGGTACACTTGTGTCACAGGGGTTTGGTGTACAGATTATACCATAACCCAGGTACTAAGCATAGTACCCAATAGGTATTTTTTCTGACCCTCTCCCTCCTCCCATGCTCCACCCTCAAGTAGGCTCCAGGGTCTGTTGTTCCCCTCTTTTTGTCCATGTGTTCTCACTATTTAGCTCCCACTTATAAGTGAGAACATGTAGCATTTGGTTTCTGCTCCTGTATTAGTCACTAAGGATAATGACCTCCAGCTCTATCCATGTTGCTGCAGATGACATGATCTCATTGTATTTATGGCTGCATAGTATTCCATAGTATATATGTACCACAATTTCTTTATCCTGTCTACCATTGATGGGCATTTAGGTTGATTCCATGCCTTTTCTATTGAGAACAGTGCTGCACTGGACATATGCATGCATGTGTCTTTACGATAGAATGATTTATTTTCCTCCGGGTATATACCCAATAATGGGATTGCTGGGTTGAATGGTAATTCTATTTTTAGTTCTTTGAGGAATCACTGCACTGCTTTCCACAATGACTGGACTAATTTACACTCTCACAGGAAATGTATAAGCTTTTCTTTTCTCCACAACCTCACCAGCATCTGTTATTTTTTAATTATACCTATTCTGACTGGTGTGAGATATTTCACTGTGGTTTTGATTTGTATTTCTTGAATGATTAGTGATACTGAGCATTTTTCGTAAGCTTGTTGACTACATGTATGCCATCTTTTGAGAAGTGTCTCTTCGTGTCCTTTGTCCATTTTTAAATTTTTTTTTTTTTTTGCTTGTAATTTTTTTAAAGCTCCTTATAGAATCTGGATATTAGACCTTAGTCAGAAACATAGTTTGTAGAGGTCGAGGCGGGCAGATCACTTGAGGTCAGGAGTTCGAGACCAGCCTGGCCAACATGGGGAAACCCTGTCTCCACTAAAAATACAAAATTAGCCAGTCATGGTGACAGACGCCTGTAATCCCAGCTACTCGAGAGGCTGAGGCAGGGGAATCGCTTGAACCCAGGAGGAGGAGGTTGCAGTGAATTGAGATCAGGCCACTGCACTCCCAGTTTGGGTGATAGAGTGTGACTCCATCTCAAAAAATAAAAAAATAAAAAAAATAGTTTGTAAATATTTTCTCCCATTCTGTAGGTTGTCTGTTTACTCTTTTGACAGTTTCTTTTGCCATGTGGAAGCTTTAGTTTAATTACATCCCATTTGTCATTATTTGCTTTGATTGCAATTGCTTTTGGCATCTTCATCGTGAAATCCAGTTCCTGTGTCCAGAATGGTATCGCCTAGGTTGTCTTCCAGGGTTTTTATAGTTTGGGGTTTTACATTTAAGTCTTTAATCCATCTTGAGTTGATTTTTGTATATGGTGTAAAGAAGGAGTTCAGTTTTAATTTTTTGCATATGGCTATCCAGTTACCCCAGCACCATGTATTGAGTAAGGAATTCTTTCCCCATTGCTTATTTTTGCCAGCTTTGTTGAACCTCAGATCCTTGTAGGTGTGCGGCCTTATTACTGGGCTCTCTATTCTGTTGAATAGTTCTATGTGTTTGTTTTTGTACCAGTACCATGTTGTTTTCTTTACTGTAGCCCTGTAGTATTGTTTGAAGTCATGTAAGGTGATGCCTCCCACTTTGTTCTGTTTGCTTAGGATTGCCATAGCTCTTTGGGCTCTTTTTTGGTTTCATATGAATTTTAAAATCATTTTTTTCTAGTTCTGTGAAGAATGTCATTTGTAGTTTTATAGGAATAACACTGAATTTGTCATTTGCTTTGGGCAGTATGACGATTTTAATATTGATTCTTCCTATGCGCGAGCATGGAGTATTTTCCCTTTTGTTTATGTTATCTCTGATTTCTTTGAGTAGTGTTTTGTAATTCTCACTGTATATATCTTTCAGCTCCCTGATTAGCTGTAATCCTATGTATTTTATTCTTTTATTTTGGCAGTTGTGAATGGGATTGTGTTTATGATTTGGCTCTCGGATTGGATATTGTTGGTGTACAGGAATCCTACTGATTTTTGTATGTTGATTTTGTATTCTGAAGCCTTGCTGAAGTTATTCTAACACAAATTTAATGGCCTCCTGTGTATGAATAATGGAAAAGTTTGGAACCTATTTGGAGAAAAGTGGTAAACTGTTTATTTTTTCTATAAATGAAATCAAGGCCTTTTCCACATGGAGCAGCAGACCATGATTATGATTCACAGAGTGAAATTACCACCTGAATCTTGAAGATTCTTACTGCATCAGCAGATAGCAGAATCTCTTTTGTTATTGTATGCACAGAGAGGCTCTCCTTCTAAGCACTCTTCTCTCAATGCACCCAAAAACACATGGAGAAACAAGACCTCTAGGGTCCACAAACTCTGGCATCCTTACAAAAGTAAAGATAACAGAGAAGGTAATAATCTCTCTGGAAATAAATAAAATGATTCCCTTAACATGGAAAGGATGTTACCAAAAAAAAAAAAAAAATCCTGTTGGAGAACAAATTGAAGCATTCTGTATAGTTTTATTTATATTTTATTTATTTGATGTATGAACTCAGTCATACCATGAGTGTTTACTGAAAGTATAAAGAAACAGATGAAAAACTGTGGCTCTGTATTTTTTTCCAGAAAGTCTCAATTTACTAAAACTAGTAAGATCATCTCATGCTGTAATTTATACAACCCAAGGCCTCCGTTATGTATTATTTTGCCTATGTTATTTATAAAATCTAAAACCCCCTTTTTCTATTTTAATTTGTAAGATTTTATAAGAAAGGCATACCATCATTATGAGTTGAGACCAAAAATCCCACTGTGTAATCATAATATTCATCATCATGAAACTACCAACTATAGGTATTACAATAATACCTTAAGGGTTAGTTTGGGGGTTTTTGTATAAATATCACAAGTATATTATTATATGCCCAGATAATTGGGAAGGAGATGTAATAACTACTGATGTTTACAATCACATGCTAATTTTCTGCTGCCAGTAACTATGGTATTCATTTTCAATGTGGTCAGTAGGGCTCAGATATTTTATTACATTACAGTGATTGTTGCCAGTAGAATCTTTGAATGTCAATCTTTTATATAAAAGCATAAGATTTCTAGTTTAAATTTATTAGAATAAATGGATGGGAAATCTTCTCAATTGCAGCATTATGAGAATATAGATGTCTGTATACCTAAGATATCTAAACTTGATTTGGTCTATGAAAAGAGATGGGTACAACTCAAACTAACTGAATGGAATTACATAGTCAGTGAAAGCAACTCTTTTGACCTCTGCTTTCCACAGAATTGTCTTCATTATTGATTTTGGTTTCAGGTATGTTATACTTCATTAAAGTCAATTATAGAAAATGTTTTAATAGTCTGAAATGCATATAGGATCCATTTAGGTTTAATACAACAAAAATCCTAATATTTATTAATAAATTGTATGCTAAGCATATTTCAGTCATTAGATGTAATTATACTCTCAAGCTAACTATAAATTTTTATTTTTTCTTTTCAACAAGGTTAAGTGACTACCCAAGATTACATAGTAGCAAGTAGCACATTAACTTACCTAAATGAAGATTCACAATGCCCTCAAATGCCAAGACTGATTCTAAGTACAGGTGTACTTTGGAGATATTGTGGGTTCAGTTCCAGACCACTGAAATAAAGTGAACATCTCAATAAAGGGAGTTACACAATGTATTTGTTTCTTAGTGTATATAAAAATTATATTTACACTATACTGTAGTCTATTAAGTGTGCAAAGTCATTAACTCTAAACAAATTTACACACCTGAGTTTAAAAAATACTTTATTGCTACAAAATGCTAAAGATCATCTGAGCCTTCAGCTAATTGTAATCTTTATGCTGGTAGAGAGTCTTACCTCAATATTAATGGCTGCTGACTGATCAGGATGTGGTGGTCACCATAGGCTGGAGTGCCCATGGCAATTTCCTAAAATAAGACAACAATGAAGTTGGAAATACTGATTGACTCTTCTTTGATGAAAGATTTCTCTGTAGCATGTGATGCCATTTGATAGCATTTTACCCACAGTTCTTTCAAAATTTCGAGTTGTTCTTCTCAAACTCTGCCTCTGCTTTATCAACTAAGTTTATAAATATACTAAATTACTTGTTGTAGTTTCAAAAATGCTCACAACCAGGAGCAGATTCCATCTGAAAAACAAACAAACAAACATTTTATTTGCTTATCCATAACAAGCAACTTATCTATTCAAGTTTTCCCATGGGACTGCAGCAATTCAGTCACATCTTCAGGCTCCCCTTCTAATTCTAGTTCTCTTGCTATTTCTACCACATCTGTAGTCACTTTCTCCACTGAAATATTGAACCCCCTTGAAGTAATTCATGAAGGTTGAAATAAACTTCCAGATTTCTGTTAAAGTTTATTTTTGACCGTTTCATGCATCATAAATGTTCTTAATGGGATCTAGAATGGGGAATCATTTTCAGAAGGTGTTTAATTTACTTTGCCCAGATTTCTCAGAGAAATGACTACAGCAGCTATAGCCTTATGAAATATATTTCTTAAATAATAAGACTTGAAAGTCAAAATTACTCCTTGATTCATGGACTGCAGAATTGATGTTACGTTAGCAGGTAGGAAAACAACATTCATCTCCTCGTGCATCTCCATCAGAGTGCTTGGGTGCATTGTCAATAAGCAGTAATATTTTGAAAATAGTCTTTTTTTGTTCTGAGCAGCAGATATCAACAGTGGGCTTAAAATATTCAGTAAGCCATGCTTAAACGGAAGTGCTGTTGTCCAGGCTTTGTTGTTCTACTTATAGAGCATGGGCAGAGTAGATTTTGCGTCGTTCTTAAGAGCTCTAACATTTTCAAGCTGGTAAATGAACACTGGCTTCAAGTTAAAGTCACCAGCTGCATTAACCTCTAACAAGAGAGTCAGCCTATCCTTTGAAGATTTGAGGCCAGGCATCAACTTCTCCTTTTTAGCTATGCAAGTCCTAGATGGCATCTTCTTCCAATAGAAGGATGTGTTGCATCCATTGAAAATACATTGCTTAGCGTAGCCATCTTTATCAATAATCTTAGCTAGATAATCAGGATAACTTGCTGCAACTTCTACATCAGCACTTGTTACCTCACCTTGCACTTTTATGTTACAGAGTTGGCTTCTTTCCCTAAACCTCATGAACCAACCTCTGCCACTTCAAACTTTCCTTCTGTAGCTTCCTCACCTCCCTCAGTCTTCATAGAATTGGAGAGACTTAGAACCTTTCTCTTAACCAGGCTTTTGGTTTAAGGGAATTTTGTGCCTGATTTGATTTTCTATCCAGACTTCTGAAACTTTCTTCCTACCAGCAATGAGGCTGTTTCACTGTCTTATGATTCGTGTGTTTACTGGAGTAGCACTTTTGCTTCAATAACTTTTCCTTTGTGTTCACAACTTGGCTAACTGGTGAAAGAGGCCTAGCTTTTAACCTATCTTAGCTTTTAGCATGCCTTCCTCACTAAGCTCAATCATTTCTAGCTTTTCATTTAAAGCAAGAGATGTGTGATTCTTCCTTTCATTTGAACAATTAGAGGCCATTGTAGGGTTATTAATTGGACTGATTTTAATATGTTGTATCCCAGGGAATAGGGAGGCCTGAAGAGGGAGAGAAATGGGCCAGTTGGTTGAACGGTCAGAACACACACAACATTTGTTGATGAAATTTGCCTTCCTATTTGGGTGTATTTTGTGGTACTCTGCAATAATTACAATAGTAACATCAAGGACCACAGATCACAGATCACCATAACAGATACATAATAATGAAAAGGTTTGAAATATTTAAACAATTACCAAAATGTGACACAGAGACACAAAGTGAATACAGGCTATTGAAAAAAGTGTGCTGATAGACTTGCCCAATGCAAGATTGTCACAAACCATTAAGCTGTAACAAGTATCGTATCTGTGAAGCGCAGTAAAATGAAACACAGTAACAAAAATTATGCCTGTAACTCTAAAACAAATGAATTAATCAATAAAAAAGATCTAAATCTCCAGAATAAATATTGCAAAGTGGAAGTACATTTTAGGGTCATTTTTTCAAATATTTTACCCTTTATCAAATGTTTATGAATGGAATTGACTTAATGCTAACCAAGTAGTTGCAATCCACCATGTAAATATCGAGACCAATTCTCTGTAGTCCTGGTTATTTTCTCCTTCAAATGACATTAACTATTTTTCATTGTACCAAAATATATATAACATAAAATTTACTATTTTAACCATTTTAAGTACACAGATCAGTGGCATTAAGTACATTCACATTGTTGTACACCTTTTCCCAGCATGCATCTACAGAACTTTTTCATCTTCCCAAATCTAAACTTCATACTCATTAAACAACAATTCTCCATTCTCCCTCCCCAAGCTTCCAGCCTCTGGCAATCACCATCCTACTTTCTGTCTCTATGAATTTGATTACTCTAGGTGCCTCATACAATAAGTAGAATTATACAATCTATGTCCATTAGGGAATGGCTTATTGCAATTTTTATGATGTCTTTACGGATTATTCATGTTGTAACATGTGTCAGAATTATCCTAGTTTTTAAGGCTGAATATGTCACTGTATGGATATACCACATTTTGCTTATTAGTTTATATATTAAGGGACATTTGAGTTACTTCTACCTTCTAGCTGTTGTTAATAATGCTGCTATTAGCACAGACGTACAGAGCATCTGTTCCAGTCCTTGTTTTCAGTTCCTTTGTGCATATGTCCAGAATTGGAATTCCTGGATAGTAAGGTAATTCTATCTTTAATTTTTTGAGAAACCGCCAGACTGTTTTACACAGTGGCTGCACCATTTGACCTTCTCATCAGCAATGTACAAGGGTTCCAATTTCTCCACATCTATACCAACACTTACAATTTCCTGGTTGTATTTGTTGTTGTTGTTGTTGTTGTTAATAGCTATTCTAATGGGTGTGAATTTTGATTTGCATCCCTGTAATAATTGATGATGTTGAACATCTTTTCTTGTGCTTATTGGACATTTGTATACCTTTGAAGAAATGTCTGTTTAAGCCCATTGCCCATTTTGAATTGGGTATATTTGGTTCTTGAGTTTTAGCAGTTTTTAATACATGGTGGATATTAATATCTTACCAGATATGTAATTTGCAAATATTTTCACTCATTTTATGTATTTTTTACTCTGTTCATAGTATATTTTGACACAAATCATTTTAATTTGGATGAAGTCCAATTTATTTATTTTTTCTTTTGTTGTCTGTGCTTTTGGTATCATATTCAAGAAATTATTGCCAAATACAATATTATGAAGCTTTTCCTCTATGTTTTCTCCTGAGTTTTATTGCTTTAAATCTTATAGTTTAGCTCTTTGATCCAGTTTGTTAATGTTTTGTATATGAAATAAAATATGTTTCTAACTGTATTCTTGCATGTGACTATCCACTTTCCCCAACACTGTTTGTCTTTTCGGCATTGAATCATTTTGCCACTTTGGCCAAATGCAATTTGAATGTATATATAAAGGTTTATTTCTGAGTTCTCTATTATATTCCCTTTATCAATATGTCTGTCTTTATGACAGCCTCACGCTGCTTTGATTACTATAGCTATGTAGATTTGAAATCAACAAATTTCAAATAAATCTAACTTTATTTTTATTTTTATTTTTATTTTTATTATTTTTATTTTTTATTTTTTTGAGACAGAGTCTCACTCTGTCGCCCAGGCTGGAGTGCAGTGGCTTGATCTCGGCTCATTGTAACCTCTGCCCTCCAAGTTCAAGTGTTTCTCCTGCCTCAACCTCTCCAGTAGCTGGAATTACAGGCGCCTGCTACCACGCTTGGCTAATTTTTGTATTTTTAGTAGAGATGGGGTTTCACGATCTTGGCCAGGCTGGTCTTGAACTCCTGATCTCATGATCCACCCCCCTCGGCCTCCCAAAGTGCTAGGATTATAGGCGTGAGCCACCGTACCTGGCCCATTTTTATTTTTTAGCATTGTTTTGGCTATTCTGCATCCTATGAGATTGCACATTTTAGGATGGATTTTTCTATTTTCTGTAAAAATATTTCTGGAATTTGGGTAGAGATTGCATTGAATCTGTAGATTGTTCTATGTGCAATAGATATTTTAATAATATTAAGTCTTCTAATCTATGAACATCGGGTTTATTTGCATTTATTTACGTCCTCCTTAACTTTTTCAGCAACATTTTATAACTTTCAGTGTGCAAGTCTTTGGCTTCTTTGGTTAATCTTATTTCTAAGTATTTTGTTCTTTTTGATGTTATTGTAAATTGAATTTTCTTAATTGTTTTGGGAGTTGTTCACTGGTGGTGTATGAAAATGCAACTTATTTTATGTTTAATTTTGTATCCTGCAACTTGGCTGAATTCATTTATTAATTTTAACAATTTTTATAACATCTTTAGAATTCTTCACATGATTATGCCATCTGCAGATAGAGATAATTTTACTTCTTCTTTTCTAATTTAGATACCTTTTCTGCCTTATTGCACTTTAATTATTATTTTCTGATCTAATCAATGATGATGATTAAACTCAATTGTATCAGAACACACCCATTTCACAGAGAATCTTATCTTGTCTTATCTTATCTTATCTTATCTTATCTTATCTTATCTTATCTTATTGAGATGGAGTCTTGCTCTGTCACCCAGGCTGGAGTGCAGTGGCATGATCTCAGCTGACTGCAACCTCCGCCTCCCGGGTTCAAGTGATTCTCCTGCCTCAGCCTCCCATGTAGCTGAGACTACAGGCACGTGCCACCATGCCTGGCTAATTTTTGTATGTTTTAGTAGAGAGAGGGTTTCACCATGTTGGCCAGGCTGATCTCGAGCTCCTGACCTCAAGTGATCTGCCTGCCTCGGCATCCCAAAGTGCTGGGATTATAGGCGTGAGCCGCAGTGCCCAGCCTAGAGAATTTTAAATTAAATATTTAACTAAAATTACATGTGTCCGAGATAGGCTTACATATATGAAACAAATATAAACCTTGGATTCAAGAAGTTTATGATTTCCTATGAAGTTTAATTCTAGTACTGCTGTGGTTCAAGGTTTCTGTCCCCTTCTCAATTCATGTTGAATCCTAATTTTCAACGCAGCAGTATTATAATGTATGGTCTCCAGGAAGTGATTCAGTAATTAGGGTCTTGTCCTCATGAATGAGATTAGGTTTTTATAAAAGAGTTTGATGGAAGGAATTTGCCCCTTTTCATTCTTTCCATCCCTTCCACCCACATGAGGACACAATATTCCTCTTCTCCTGAGGATGCAGTGACAAGGTGACATCTTGGGAGCAGAAAGCAGGCCTCAACAGGCACCAATCCTGCTGGCACATTGATCTGGTACTTCTCAGCTTCCAGAACTGTACAAAATAAATTTGTTTTTTATAAATTACCTAGTCTTAGGCTTTTAAAAAAAAGTATCTATAACAGTACTAGCAGACAAAGACAAATACCATATACTTGCATAGGCATGTGCCACATAACAACATTTTGGTCAGCAAAGAACTGAATATAGGAGGGTGGCTACATAAAATTATAATGGAGATTAAAAAATCCTATTTCCTAGTATTTACAATACTATTTTTTTATCATTATTTTAGAGTGTACTCTTTCTATTTACACTCTATACTGCCTGCTTACAAAAAAAAAAAAAAAAAAAGGTTAACCGTTAAACAGTTTTAGGCAGGTCCTTCAGAAGGTATTCCAGAAGAATGCATTGTGATCACAGGAGATGACAGCTTTGTGTGTGTCATTGACCCTGATGACCTTGCAGTTGTACAAGATGTGGAGCTGAACGACAGTGATATTGATCCTGACCCTGTGTAGGGCTAGGTTAATGTGTGTGTTTATGGCTTAGTTTTTAAGAAAAAAAAATTAAAATAAAAGCTTATAGAGTAAGGATATAAAGAAAAAATATTTTTGGACAGTTATGCAACGTGTTTGTGTTTTAATCTGTGTTATTACCAGAGTGGAAAAGTTGACAATTTTAAAGTTTATAAAGTACAAAAGTTATAGTAAGCTAACATTATTTTACTATTAAAGATAAATAATATGTTAATAAATCCAGTATAGCCTAAGCGTGCAGTGGTGTTTTTTGTTTTTTTGTTTTTTTGTTTTTTTTTTTCTCTTGAGACGGAGTCTGGCTCTGTTGCCTGGGCTGTAGTGCAGTGGCACGATCTTGGCTCACTGCAAGCTCCACCTCCCAGGTTCATGCCATTCTCCTGCCTCAGCCTCCCGAGTAGCTGGGACTACAGGCACCAGCCACCATGCCCGGCTAATTTTTTATATTTTTAG
Organism: Theropithecus gelada; assembly: GCF_003255815.1. Lineage (NCBI taxonomy): Eukaryota > Metazoa > Chordata > Mammalia > Primates > Cercopithecidae > Theropithecus > Theropithecus gelada. The sequence goes on from NC_037689.1 coordinate 57,194,225, forward strand.
TAGAGATGGGGTTTCACCTTGGTCTTGACCTCCTCACCTCGTGATCCCCCCACCTCGGTCTCCCAAAGTGCTGAGATTACAGGCGTGAGCCATTGCGCCCGGCCGTGTACAGGGTTTATAAAATCTATAATAGTATATAGTAATGTCCCAGGTTCACATTCACTCAATACTCACTCCTTGACTCACCCAGAGCAACTTCCAATCATGCATTTCCATTCAGGGTAAGTGCCCTATACAGGGGTATCATTTTAAAAAAATCTTTTATTCCACAATTTTACCATACTGCTTCTATGTTTAGATATATGTAGATACCCAAATACTTACCATTGTGTTAGAATTGCCTATAGTATTCAGTACAGTCACACGCTGTACAGGTATATAACCTAGGAGCAATAAGCTATACTGTATAGCCTAGGTGTGCAAAGACTATACCACTTAGTCTTGTGTAAGTACAGTATATAATGTTAGACAAAATTGTCTGAGGACGATGCATTTCTAAGAACGTGTCGCAGTCATTAAGTGAGGCAGGACTCTAATTCAAGATAGACATTTAAGAAGCAGAAACTAGGTGATCGGCTGCTTTTCCCATTGTTATGATTACCTTAAGAGGCAAATGAACCTGCACTCAAACTTTTGTTCTGATGTCTGAGAATGATGACGCCACACTCACACCAAGAGGGTATGAAACGGTTAACTACTTACTTATTTGAAATCTCCAGGGAGAGCACACAGACTTTAAGTGAATTGAGAGCAAGAAAAGAAGAATTACCTGGATTTTTTTTTATTTCTTTTATTTTTTTATTTTGACTAGGGAATGGGACTGAGATGAGAGTTCCTATGAGGGCAGGAATTTGTGTTGCTTGAATTTCCTGCCCCTGTCAGAGAACAAAGAAGGCAGGTTTTCTTATTAGCTTGCCCAGGTGCAGGGCACAGCAGGGAGAGGAAAAGGTCTGGCATAAAAGCTGTCAGTAGTAAAACATTTAAAACATGGAGTCAGCCTCCCTATTAAACTCTTCTACTACTGGTGAACATTTGATTTGCTTTGAGTTTTATGTTGTTAAGAATAATATGGCTATGAATATTCTTGTACACGTCTTTGGTAAATACATGAATGTATTTCTGTTGATTATATGCCAAGAAGTAGAAAAGCTGGGTCTTAGAGGATGCTTATGTTCTGTTTCAGCAGGTACTACCGAGTAATTTTCCAAAGAGGTTGTACCGATTCACACTTTCACCCAAAGTCAAATTAAGTCCTGGTAGCTCTGCATCCTCATCAATACTTGATACTTTCTATCGTTTTAATTTTAGTGATTCTACCATTGTTACTTGCAGGATTAAAGAAAATAATGTGTAAGGTATTAAGATTTGGCTCTGTGTCCCCACCAAAAAATCATGTTGAATTGTAATCTCTAATCTTGGAGGTGGAGCCTAGTGGGAGGTGATTGGATCATGAAGGTGGTTTCTAATGATTTAGCACCATCCCCTAGTGCTGTCTCATGATGGAGTTCTCACGAGATCTAGTTGTTTAAAAGTTTAAAAGTGAAGTGTATAGCACTTCACCCTTTGTTCTCTCTCCTGCTGCCATATGAAGATGTGCTTGCTTCCCCTTTGCCCTTCTGCCATGATTGAAATTTCCCTGAGGCCTCCCCAGCCATGCCTGTTATATGACCTGTGAAACTGTGAGTCAATTAAACTTCTTTCTTTTATAAATTACTGAGTCTCAGGTAGTTGTTTATAACAATGGCAGAATGGACTAATACAGGAGTTTATGTATTTCTAGCCTCAAAACATGTTACCATCATCATCATCAACATCATGTTAAAGGCAAATTTTGTATTGCAAATATCAAGGCATTATCACTCATATAAATAGGAAATTAATAGATTATTAACAAATACCTACCATAGAGAAAACTAAAGTTAAAGTTTTCTTTTCCTTTTTTTTTTTTCTTTTTTTGAGATAGAGTCTTGCTCTGTTACCCAGGCTGGAGTGCAGTGGCATGTTTTAGGCTCACTGCAACCTCTGCTTCCTAGGTTCAAGTTATTCCCCTGCCTCAGCCTCCCGAGTAGCTGGGATTATAGGCATGTACCACCACGCCCGGCTAATTTTTTGCATTTTTGGTAGAGATGTGGTTTCGTCCTGTTGGCCAGGCTGGTCTCGAACTCCTGACCTCAGGTGATCCACCCACCTCGGCCTCCCAGAGTGCTGGGGTTACAGGTGTGAGCCACCATGCTGGTCTGCTCAGTTTTCTTGTCAAACTTCTCTGAATATGCACACTCTTTTTTTTTTTCTTTTTTTTTAAATTTATTTATTTTTTATTATTATTAAGTTCTAGGGTACATGTGCATAACGTGCAGGTTTGTTACATATGTATACTTGTGCCATGTTGCTGTGCTGCACCCATCAACTCGTCAGCACCCATCAACTCGTCATTTACATCAGGTATAACTCCCAATGCAATCCCTCCCCCCTCCCCCCTCCCCCCTCCTCATGATAGGCCCCGGTGTGTGATGTTCCCCTTCCCAAGTCCAAGTGATCTCATTGTTCAGTTCCCACCTATGAGTGAGAACATGTGGTGTTTGGTTTTCTGTTCTTGTGATAGTTTGCTAAGAATGATGGTTTCCAGCTGCATCCATGTCCCTACAAAGGACACAAACTCATCCTTTTTTATGGCTGCATAGTATTCCATGGTGTATATGTGCCACATTTTCTTAATCCAGTCTGTCACTGATGGACATTTGGGTTGATTCCAAGTCTTTGCTATCTACTCATCTGACAAAGGGCTAATATCCAGAACCTACAAAGAACTCAAACAAATTTACAAGAAAAAAACAAACAACCCCATCAAAAAGTGGGCAAAGGATATGAACAGACATTTCTCAAAAGAAGACATTCATACAGCCAACAGACACATGAAAAAATGCTCATCATCACTGGCCATCAGAGAAATGCAAATCAAAACCACAATGAGATACCATCTCACACCAGTTAGAATGGCAATCATTAAAAAGTCAGGAAACAACTGGTGCTGGAGAGGATGTGGAGAAATAGGAACACTTTTACACTGTTGGTGGGATTGTAAACTAGTTCAACCATTATGGAAAACAGTATGGCAATTCCTCAAGGATCTAGAACTAGATGTACCATATGACCCAGCCATCCCATTACTGGGTATATACCCAAAGGATTATAAATCATGCTGCTATAAAGACATATGCACACGTATGTTTATTGCGGCAATATGCACACTCTTAATTAGTTTCTAACAGATACAGTATTTTGAATGCTTCCCCCTTAAGGCTATTTATATGCAAATTTTGTTGTCTCTAAGTTTAGCTAGTCTCATGCTTTGACCCCAGGCTGAGCCCATCTGGCTATTCGGACAGCCTAAGCACACCCATCTGCCAAAAGGCAAGTTTGTATATATGGACTGTTCTGTCTCCACTGTAGGTCTTCAGCCAGCTCCAGGTGCCTTCAGTATGCTGCAGAACTTCTTGCTTACAGTGCAAAACTTTCTGCATATTAGCCAGTTTGGTTGATTCAAGTTAACCATATGTGTTCATTTTTAAAGAAGTATTTTATTATTCTCTCATAAGCTGCTTATTGATCTACTCTTAAAGAAGATATAGTGCAAAGGACAAGACCTAAATAGAGTAAAACCAATTGTCCTGTACACTCTGCAGGGAGACATGTTAAATATAAGCAATTTCAAAAATATAACATTTAACCAATATTAATGGTCTGAAACAGAAACTTCCTTGACACCAGAGCAAAAACGAATCTTTCTGGGAAAATTCTGAAAACCCTTTTTCAAGATGCTAAACCTCTGATTGGTCATATAGGAACTCAGCTTCACTTTTTCCCACCTTCTTCATAATCTTTCTTCCCTTGCCTACACAGGCACATGGTCTGGCTATACATCCATCACTGTGTGGCTGATGGAAGGCCTAAGTGCTCAGTGTTTTTATTGGCGTGCTTTAAAATTTCTTCTAAGTATGAAGCCTACAGCGATTCAAGCTAGAAATTTTTGAGTGTTTCCTAGGCTTGTTATCTATTGTAAATGCTGTTACATCCTAAGTGTGTTATGTATATGAGAGTAGACGTTCTTAAATATTTTGTCTTCATTGTCTTATACTTACTAAACTCTCGAGAGATTCCTTTTGGAGTATAAAATGTCACAATTCACTTTTGTAAATGTTGGCTGCAGCTGAAAGCCTGTTCCACATTTAGCAAGACAAAAGAAAAGGGAATAAAGGGCATTGCAACTGAGCCTATATTATACAAATTATAAGATGTTTGTTTTACTTATTTTCCTTTCTTTTTGTCCTTTTCTTCTTTCATTCATGATTGCTATCATGTAGTCATTTAGGTAGAGGGTAGACACTAATAATTGATTAACTTCATATTCTAACCCCCAGGAGCTACTTGCAAGACTAATGAACATGTTTTCCTCTTAAACAACAATGATCCTTAGGTCATGCAGACCTCCTTGATGGCATCCAGAAGTTTGATCAGTTGAGCAATGCAAGCAGCTTTGATCATCCATAAATCTCATGTCCTGCATTCCTATCTTACTCATAAAATCCCCAATTATGTTCAAATGCAGGTTGAATTTGAGAGTTTGCCGCCTGCCCCTTCACTTTGGCCAAATCAAATAAACATTCTCTGCTCCCAAGTGCTAATGTGTCAGTGTTTGGCTTACTGAGCACTGGGTACTCAAACCTAAATTCTGGATTTCTACAACAGTATTTGGGACATTTCTTTAAAGGAATAGAAAATAAGGGCAATCATTCTGAAGAAAGGAAATGATATTACTTACTGAACAAGACTATCTCAACATTGCTTTCAGCTTGACTCAACTTTAGTAGAAAGATTTCCTGACTGTAGTCTTCTGGCCTGCCTTTCTTGAGGTATTTACTTTAGAAAACTTACAACTGCAGATCATTTCTTTGCCCCTTTGAAACGTATATGAATCGTGTCCCAGCATCTTGCTAGTTTTCCAATCCAGGTAATATCTTTCTCAAGGACCTGGGATCCATCTTTTTGAAATGTAAACATTAAAGGTGATAGAGTAATAGTACTTCTATCTCCCAGCCTCTGTGTGAGGGTAGAAGCCTAACTTGGAAAGGTGCCAATTAAAAAACACAGATGGCCTAATCACAGTGGGAAATATTTGCAAACTCAAGAATAACTCAATGTGCTCCACAATGTGATCCACATTGATCAACCTTCCCCCAACATCCTCTAGTAATTTTCCAATCGCTCACCCCAGTGTTAAAAAAACCTTTCGCCTGTTGCAATAGCCTGAGTAAAATCTGTTTTCATCCTCCAAATTTTATGCTCCCAGGGTCCAGTCCCAGCTTTGACTATTTTATATGTTTAAATCAATTTTGATAATGGCATTTGAGTCTCATAGAAATGTTGCATATCCTGCCCTCAAGGAGTTTACATTCTGAAATGGCTAATGCTACAAGATTCTACTTTATACAATTTGAAATGAGATGCAATCACTTAGTTTGGAAATAAGAACAGCTTCAGAGAAAACGCAGTTTTTAGGCATGATCCAAATGAATGATGTAATAAGGAATCCTTCAAAAAATCCCAGATGAATCCTGAAACCTGTTGACAATGTTATCTTGTAGAAATAAGTGAAGACCAATCCCATGAGAATAACTAAAGGCTATTTATTCAGAGATTGCTATAGCAAAGGAATCAGCCACCATCACATGCATTTTGCAGAGATTCAAAGGCAAACAGAAGATTTGGAAAGCGTTGTGGTGTACGGACAAAAAGGCTTCAGGCATGAAACTTAACTTATTGGAGGTTGCTGGCATGGGGAAGTTGGAGGTGGGCTAACTAGAAGTGGGCATCTTATTGAACTTTAACTTTCTCTGGTTGGCCCTGAATTGGAAGTAGACGAAAAATACAGGGAAGCTAGCAGTGATTGACAAAGTTTTGATCATTCTGGACTAATTGCTCAGAAGCTGTACTCTAGCTTCCCAAACAGGTTGCTTCAAAATGTGCAGATCAGAGTTCTATGGTCGTAGATCGTCTAGCCAATGTCCTTTTTTCTGTTATTGATAACACGTTCTTTATCTTTAGCAAAGTAGGGACATTACAGACTCTTTCCTGTCCTATTGTTTTACGTATAAAACAACAGATAATTATATTTGGATTTACCATTGGTTCATAATTTCTATCCCAGGCAAAGTAATACACTGATTATCTCCCTTCCTCATCATGTCTCTGTAGAAACAGTGCAAGTTATAAGGGAGAGTATTTTTACTCCTTGTCATTGATAAGTGACTGAGTAATGACAGGCCCAAATTCCAGGAATATTCTGGACAACAAAAAAAACTCCTCTTTTTATAAGAGCTGGCACTTTCTGTGGGGAATATCTGGGCAGTTTTAGGCACTGATGCTAAAAAGGGAATAAAGGACACTGTGAAACATTTTTTTTTTTGCAGTCTTTGTCCTTCAATTTCCTGAAAAACATATGTCTATATGATTTTAAAGATAATAGTGTGCTATGGAGAATGGAGAGATAGTAAAAACTAAAATAAATGAGGTTAATTTTAGTAAATGGGCTGATGTCTGGGTTGGGCATTTGAGATAAAGGGAAACCAGAGCGAAGACAGGCTGTGAACATGTTCAAAATAATCATCCAATGTGGAGCACACTGATAGAAGTGGCATAGTGATAGCACTACAGTGATAGTAAAAGACAAGAACCTGAAGCTACAAATAAACTATGCTATACATTACCCTGGATGTCTAGATTTTATTAAATAAGTGGCAGATAATCTTCAATGGCATGCATATCTTTTTGTGGCAATGGATAATGACAGAATAGTTCCACTCAGGGGAAAGGGACATGCAGGATCTTGCAAGCCAGGACTGCGTAGGCTTGTTCTGGGGTAAAATAACTCAAAAATAGGGATTCTCTCACAAGAAAAGCATCAGCACAAGTTTTAATTCATAAAAGTCAGATGTGTAGGCAATGCAGGACAGCCAGAGAGGCTATATAGAAGTCAGAATATGTTGTGAGAAGTCCCAGAGAGTAAAGCTTTCAGGATTATGTAAACACTGGGTTATAAGGAGTAAAAGAGGCAAACCATGACTCATGAGCAAGCTCCATGTATAGGAGAGCAAGACAAAGTAAGACCAAGTTCAGTGAAACAATAGCAGCAAATATATAATTACAATCAAAGTATAGTTGATTTGCCTTTCTCTGATGATTAGTAATATTGAACATTTTTTCATGCTTTATATATGTTTTTTGAAGACGTACAACCTGCTTGTACATCTTCTTTTGTGAAGTGTTTGTTCGTGTTGCTTGCCCATTTTTCAGTGGATTATTTGTGTTTTGCTTGTGATTTAAGTTCTTTGGAGATTCTGGATATTAGACCTTTGTCAGACTCAAAGTTTGCAAATGTTTTCTCCCTTTCAGTAGGTTGTCTGTTTACTCTGTTGATAGTTTCTTTTATTGTGCAGAAAATAAATGCAAATCAAAACCACAATAAGATACTATCTCACACAAGTCAGAATGTGTATTATTAAAAAGTTAAAAAATAACTGATGCTGGTGAGGCTGTGGAGAACAGGGAAGGCTCATACACTGTTGAATGGAATGCAGATTAGTTCAGCCACTGTGGAAAGCCATTTGGAGATTTCTCAAAGGACTTCAAGGACAACTATTATTTGACCTACCAACCCCATTACTGGGTGTATACCCAAAGGAAAATTAATTATTCTGCCAAAACTACACATGTGCTCGAATGTTCATCATAGTGCTATTGGTTTGGATAGAAAATTTTTGGTACATATACAACATGGAATACTACATAGTCATAAAAGAATGAAAATGTAGTTAAGGATTGGAAGCACCACATTAGTTCACAAAATTTGTTATGCGGAGGTGAACCCATTTTTCCACTTATAAAAATGCATAAAATATTTCACACAAAAACATTCATGCTATAATGTGTTAACTTTTCCCCTGACACTAGAGTTATAGGAATTCCTCTGTAACAACTTGCAAATCTCAGGGAATCAAGAGTGGGTGTAGATAGGACTTGAAAGCATGACAGAGCAAATCAGCACATGGACAAACTATGCTCAATCTTTTGTAAAAAAATTCTCTGGGACATTGATTTTAGGTTACCTAGCAGCATAATGTGTTCATCATGTTTACTTTCAAACTACTGTGTTTTGTCTTCAACTTTAGTGTTGAGTGGCTCTTCTACTCTATAGAAATACGCTGCCTGATTAGTTTTTCTCCCTCCATCATGGGTTTCAGCTACCAACCCAGAAAGGTGTGTTTTTGCCAAAAGCTTGATCACTCTACCATAGGTCATTTCAATTGTCAAAGAGTCCCTTATATATTTTTCCATAATATATTTAGAAAAAAAAATCATAATAAATTTGGTTTAGGGGTTAGAATGAAGCACACAAAGATAGCATAAAATTATAAAATATATATTGGCTTTCTTCTGGGGAGAGGAAAAATGTAGTGTTATGAGGCCAGAGGAAGCCTGGGTCAGAACAAAGATGCATCAGTAGAAAGGATAGAGCCCTCTTTTTGGAGGCCACAATAGTCCTGGGAAAATAATAGAAGAAAAGCAAGGGGACCTCAAGTGAAAATAAAAGCAACATAAAAATTTGGACAATTTACTCCATATTTTAAAGCCATTAAAATATATTAATGGAGATTTAATTTGAAAATAATAATATCTTCCACTAAAATGTGCAGTAAAACGTGGCACAAACATATGGCAGATATCTACTGCACTATGTTCTCAACACACATTATCTGTTTACTTTTCACCAGAATTCTAGAAAATAGGCACAATTTTATGACAAGTTTTAAATATTATGGAAATAAGGGTCAGAGCTCTGCAGAAGAGCCAGAATTTATACTCAAACACTCATCAGGACTTTGGCTTTTTAACCAAAATTCTAAGCCAGTTTAGGACTCACTTCCCTATTATTCACATAGCTAGTCCCAGGTAATGGTAATAAAGTTCAGCAATTTGCTGAGATTACACAGCTGGTAAGTGGTAGAAACAAACTTAGATTCTGAAATAGCATGTAAAATATTATAACTAAGAAAGACCTGGTAAAAGGATTCACAGTTATGAGAACAGCCGTCCTATAATAAACTACTATAAAACTGGATAAAATATATTATTAAACTATTATCTTCAGGCATTGGTCAACAGTCGGTGCAAGATTGTGGTCCATGAGATAAACAAATGAGACTTTATGATTACTCCAGCTTATTGAGTTTCCAAGCTACAGTGTAGAAAGTGTCAAATCAAATGGAGTCCAGTGATCTCACTGAGTTGGTAAGGTAAATATTAATGTTAATGGAAATTTAGGCAGCTAGAATTTGAGGGACCAAATATTGAAGAGGAGGGAGCTATACAAAGATAAGTTTACCAAAAGCTGAGAAAAGAACCACTAGAAACAGTAATCTTGTCCTAGAACTCATACAAGGGTGAGACTAATCTGTGTTTCTACCAGGCAAGAACTCAGAAGAATATCACCATTTTAGTGAGATTTAACTAATTTTAGAATAAATACTATTTTGGACCTTCCTTAACGAAGTTTAAAACTAAGTTCTGAAAGGATTGTATTCATTATAAGTAATTAACTCTGTGCTAGAAGAAAGCCAAAGGCTCTTTAAAGAAATGTAATAGAATTTATTATGCAATACAGTAATAATCACAGTTCCAGGCATCCAGTGAAAAATTGCAAGCCATGCAAAGAAGCAACAAATTATGATCCATTTATCAATAAATACACAAGCCCAGAAATGAGATGATTGAATTAGCAGACAAACACCTTAAAAGATCAATTACAAATATGTTCCATATGCTAAAGAGTGTAGAAGAAATAGCAGGCATGGTGAAGAGAGAAATGGAACATATAAAAATATAAAAATGAAACTCCTAGAGATTAATATACTATATATGAATATGTTATCTACCTACTTGTCATCTATCTCAACAGTAGAGATAAAATAGAATCCCCTTAAAAAGACTGACTATATTCTATGAAAACTCACATTAAGTATAAAGCCACAGATCACAAGTAAAAAGATATTAAAAATATGCAAGGGAGGGGTGTGTATGTTATCATTAGGATAATTAGTCTTTAGAAGAAAGAACACTTTCATAGATAAAGAGGAATACAGTTGATCCTTGAGCAAATGGGTTTGAACTGTGCAGGTTCAATTATGAGAATTTTCTTCAGTCTCTGTCACCCCTCAGGCAGCAGGACAACCTCTCCTCTTACTGTTCCTCCTCAGCCTACTCATCCTGAAGACTATGAAGGTAAAGACCTTTATGAGATTCATTTTCACTTAATAAATAATAATATACTTTTTCTTCCTTATGATTTTCTTCATAACATGTTCTTTTCTCTAAATTACCTTAAAAACACAGTATATAACACATTTAACATACAAAATAGGTGTTAATCAACTCTTTACGTTATCAGTAAGGCTTCCAGTCAAAAGTAGGCCATTAACAGATTTGTTTTTGGAGATTCAAAATTTACACCCATATTTTTACTGTTCAAGAAGTTAGCATGCCAAATCCTTATATTGTTCAAGGGTCAACCATATTTCATAATGAAAAGAGGTCAAATTATCAAGTGGATACAGTTTTAAATGTGTATGCACACAAATTCAGAGTTTAAAAAAATATAAAGCAAAACAAGAAAGAACTAAAAAATGTTAATTCCAATGTTACAATAGGACACTTCAACTTGCTATTTGACAGAATATATGAAGAGAAAATCAATAAGGGTATCGAATATTTGAACAATACTATAAAGTAGCATGATCTAACTGACATTTATAGAACATTCCACCCAACACAGCAGAATACACATTATTTTCAAGTGCACTTGAAACATTTGCCAAAATAGAACACATGCTGAAATATGAAACATTTCTCAACAAACTTAATTGTGCTGTAATTATTCATTATTGTATGAAAAAGTCTACATTGTAACCCTTACAAATTCCCATAAGCAAACAAAATTGAAATAGATCATATACGTAAATGTAAGAGAAAAAATTATAAAACTTCAAGTGGAAAGTAGGAGAAAATACTTGTGAGCTGGGTTAGGCAGCAATTTCTTAAGCAGACAGACAAATTAACCATGAAAGAAAAAAATTACAGGTTTAGCTGTTTAGAAAATGTGGTTAACATTGGTAAGGAAATAAAAAGGCAACCCTAAGAGTGGGAGAAAATGTTTGAAAAGCTGTGTCTCATAAAGGACTTGTATCTAAAATATTTAAAAGAACTTTTATGTCTCATTAATAAGAACACAATCAAACCAATTAATATGGAGAAAGATTTGAACAAATATTGAAGCAAAAAGGCCATATAAAATTTCAATAAGCATTATTAGGCACTCTGGAAATGCAAATTAAAATCATAATGAGATACCACTACCACCCATTACTTAGCAATGTCACTCCTAGGTATTTACCCAAGAGAACGGAAAACCTACGTCTATTTAAAAAAGTCTTATATATAAATATTAATAGAAACTTTATTCACAGTAACCAAATCCTTGTAACAATTCAAACATCCATCAACTGATTAAACACACTATGATTTACTCAAATAATGAAATATTGCTCAAAAATAAAAAGAATAAAATGTGAATACACATATAAATTTGGATGCATTCCAAAGGCATTAGGCTAAGTGAAAGAACTCAGACACAAAATGCTTCATTCTCTATGATTCCAATTTTTAGAAAAGGCAAAACTATAGTGAAAGAACAGAAAATAATTGGTTGCCAAGGAACAGGAGCCAGGCAAGGAGACTGACTACAAAGAGGCACCAGAACTTTTCAGGATACTGAAAAGCTTCTATGTCTTCATTGTGGTAGTGGTTACATAAATGTATTACATTTGTTCTAACTCATTTAATAGCGTGTTTAAAACTGGCGAATCGGATTGTATGTGTATTATTTCGTTCTCATGCTGCTAATAAAGAAATACCTGAGACTAGGTCACTTGTGAAGACAAGAGGTTTAATTGACTCATACATCAGCCTGGCTGGGGAGGCCTCAGAAAACTTAACAACCATTGTGAAAGGAGAAGCAAACACATCCTTCTTCACATGTGGCAGCAAGGAGAAGCGCCAAGCAAAAGGGGGAAAAGCCACTTATGTAACCATCAGATCTTGCCAGAACTCACTCACTATCACTACCCACATGAGGGTAACTGTCCCCATGATTTAATTACCTCCCACCGGGTCCCCCTCATGACATTTGGGGATTATGGAAACTACAATTCAAGATGAGATTTGGGTCGGGACACAGACAAACCGTATCATTCTACCCCTAGCCCCTCCCTAATCCCATGTCCTCACATTTGAAAACACAATCATGCTTTTCCATCAGTCCGCTAAAGTCTTAACACATTCCAGCATTAACTCAAAAGTCCAAGTCCAAACCTTCATCTGAGACAAGGCAAGTCGCTTCTTCCTATGAGCCTGTAAAATCGAAAGCAAGTTAATTATTCCCTAGATACAATGGGGCTACAGGCATTGGGTAAATACACCTATTCCAAAAGGAAGAAATTGGCCAAAACGAAGGGGCTACAGACCCCATGCAGGTCTGAAATTCAGCAGAGCAGTCAAAGGCTCCAGAATGATCTCCTTTGACTTCATGTCTCACATCCAAGTCACGCTGATGCAAGAGGTGGGTTTCCATGGTTTTGGGCAGCTCCATCCCTGTGGCTTTGTGAGGTACAGCCTCCCTCCTGATTGCTTTCACAGGCTGGCATTAAGTGTCTGTGGTTTCTCCAGTTGCATGGTGCAAGCTGTCAGTGGATCTACCATTCTAGGGTCTGGAGGACAGTGGCCCTCTTCTCATAGCTCCACTAAGAAGTGCCCCAGTGGGGACTCTGCATGGGGGCTTCAAACCCACATTTCCCTTATGCACTGCCCTAGTAGAGGTTCTCCATGAGGGCCCTACCTCTGCAGCAAACTTCTTCCTAGACATCCAGGCGTTTCCATACCTCCTCTGAGATCTAGGCAGAGGTTCCAAAACCTCAATTCTTAACTTCTGTGCACCCTCAGGCTCAACACCACGTTGAAGCTGCCAAGGCTTGGGGCTTGCACTCTATAAAGCAATGGCATGTGCTGTACTTGGGCCCCTTTTAGTCATGGCTAGAGCAGCTGGGATGCAGAGTACCAAGTCCTTAGGTTGCACACAGCAGGAGGGCCCTTGGCCCTGCCCATGAAAACATTTTTTTCCTCTTGGCCTCTGGGCCTTTGATGGAAGGGGCTGTCACAAAGGTCTCTGACATCACCTCAGACATTTTCCCCATTGTCCTGGAGATTAACATTTAGCTCCTCATTACTTATGCAAATTTCTGCAGCCCACTTGATGTCCTCAGAAAATGAGGTTTTCTTTTCTATTTCATTATCAGGCTGCAAATTTTCCAAACTTTTATGCTCTATTTCCCTTTTAAAACTGAATACTTTTGAGGGCACCTAAGTCACATCCTGAATGCTTTGCTGCTAAGAAATTTCTTCTGACAGAAACCCTAAATCATCTTCCTCAAGTTCAAAGTAGCACAAGTCTCTAGGGCAGGGCAAAATGCCACCAGTCTCTTTGCTAAAACATAGCAAGCATCACCTTTACTTCAGTTCCCAACAAGTTCCTCATCTCCATCTGAGAACACCTGAGCCTAGATTTCATTGTTCCTATCATTATCAGCATTTCTGTCAAAGTCATTCAGCAGTCTCTAGGAGGTTCCAAAATTTCCCATATTTTCCTGTCTTCTGAGCCCTCCAAACTCTTCCAACTTCTGCCTGTCACCCAGTTCCAAAGTTGCTTCCACATTATCAGGTATCTTTACAACAGAACCCCACTCTGCTGGTACCAATTTGCTGTATTAGTCTGTTCTCTCACAGTGCTGATAAGGACATACCTGAGACAGGGTAATTTATAAAGAAAATCAAGTGAGGTTTAATAGACTCACAGTTTCATGTGGATGGGGAGGTCTCACAGTTATGGCAGAAGCCGAAAGGCACATTTTACATGGTGGCAGTCAAGAGAGAATAAGAGCCAAGTGAAAAGGAAAACCCTTTATAAAACCATCAGAGCTCATGAGACTTATTCACTACCATGAGAAAAGTATGGAAGAAACTACCCCCATGATTCAATTATCTCCCCCTGGGTCCCTGCCACAACATGTGGGAAATATGGGAGCTACAATTCAAGATGAGATTTGTGTGGGGACACAGACAAACCATATCATTACAACAGTGGCAAAATGCTGCCAGTCTCTTTACATAGCAAGAGTGGCCTTTACCGCAGTTCCCAACAACCTCCTCATCTCCATCTGAGACCACCTCCACCTGTACTTTGTTGTCCATATTACCATCAGCATTCTGGTCAAAGCCATTCAACAAGTCTCTAGGAAGTTCCAACCTTTCCCACATTTTCCTGTCTTTTTGTGAGCCCTCCACACGATTCCAATCTCTGCCTGTTACCCAGTTCTAAAGTTGCTTCTACATTTACAGTAGTGCCCCACTCTCTGGGGTACCAAGTTATTGTATTAGTTCATTTAAATGCTGCTAATAAAGACATACCAGAGACTGGGTAATTTATAAAGGAAAAAGGTTTAATGGACTCACAGTTCAGCTTGGCTGTGGAGGTCTCATGAAACTGACAATCATGGTGAAAGGGGAAGCAGATAACGTCCTTCTTCACATAGTGGCAGCAAGAAGCACCAAGCAAAAGTGGGGAAAGCGCCTCATAAAGCCATCAGATCTTGTGAGAACTCACTAACTATCATGAGAACAGCATGAGAGTAACTACTCCATAATTAAATTAGCTCCCAGTGGGTCCCTCCCACAGCATGTGGGGATTATGGGAATGATAATTCACAATGAGATTTGGGTGGGAACACAGCCAAATCATATCAGTGTGTAAACAATAATAAGGCTGATTAAATAATCATATCCCCTCCCCCCAAAAAGCAAGACAAATAAAAAGTGATTTGGAGCCTAACCCTCTAGTTAGAATTCTAGCTAATTCTAATTAGCTAGAATTAGCCTAACTAATTCTGGCTTTGCTAGTCAGTAGTTTTGTGACCTTAGACACATGCCATACCCTCTCTGTGTTATCTGTACCAAGAGGATAATGATGTCTGCCTCACAGGCTTATTGTCATCTAACTATGTAAAGCACACAGATGAGTGCTCAGCAGAAGTAAGTGATCAGTGAGTTCCTTCTGTTCCTCAGCTATTGCTCCTGACTTTGCTACTCAAATATTTATGACAGTGATTGAATCCTTTAAATTCTATTTATTTTTTTCAACATTAAAAATGTTATTACTATATGGATCTCTATAATCTTTCAAGCTTTCTGATACCCTAAAGTCTATAAAAACATGGAAAATGTTGTCACTCTCTTAGAAGACATTCTTCAAAAAATGGATTCAGGGAAGGTTTCTGAAAGAAGCAACTGCACTCTGAAAATATTTATGTTTGTCTAATAGATAAATTCACTTTATTTTGCAAAACTCTTAATATGGTACGTATTTATTACCTTAAGTAAATCACGTTTTGCCATGGAGATAGGGTAAAAATGTATAAATTTGACCAAAATCTAGTGTATTGTTCACCAGAAGCACGTTTTTTATAGCTTTGCTTTAATTTATTATAAATTAGATACAATTGTCTTTCAAGATTGATGAAAACCTCTCAATTTGTTTAATGTAGGCCTACAAGTGTTCCTTGTTGTATACTATTTAGGACATCAAACTCAATGGCTTGTATCTAATCAGCACTTTTTCCCCTAGATACCTCAATCCCCGCCCACCTCCCCCCAGCCCCCTCCGCCACACTTCACTTCTGATGCTGTCCTCCCTAGATAATATAGTGATAGTCAACTAGCTGGAGGCTACATATATCAGATAGTAGAATCTTGACAGATGTTTGACGGAATTATGTGTTTTTTCTATTCAATATATTTACCTTCAGGTGATTTATAGTGGAATGAATGAGAATCTAATGGTGAAAAGACTAAGTACTCAAGAGTTACTTGAGCTACTGTGTAGAATTGAGGTGGAAGGTCTGTTCTCTTCGGAAATTCTGCCAAAGAATCTTTCACTTCCCACAGGAAGAAAGGGACATGTTTTAAGAGCTCAGCCATCTTAAAGCTCTTATGTATAAATCATGCATTTTTTTCTGTCATAGTATAACACAATCCTTGCTTTCAAATCTCTTAAATATATTAAGATTAATTTCAATTAATAAAATGTTCTCACATCTTCTTGCATTCACTATATGAAAATTCCTGATGATTGCTTGTATATTTAATAATAACATAGATTATAGCTGTGCTATTTTGGCTAAAAATTGATTTACCCTCTGGTAAATGTTTGAGGGGAGAGAAGCGTGATTTTACTTCTTTTCAGCATTTTCTTGAAAGATGCTTTATGCGAAGACAGCCAAGCTCTTGAGTATAATTCATTAACAGGCCTGCAGCCAATGTAAGTGGTTGGGGATACTGTGGGGTGTCATCATGCACTTTGCTCACTGAAGATGAAAACCCCATATGGTTGCCCAGCCTCAGTATCGTGAGACGCTCTTTAAGTCTAAAATTAAATTAAAGCTCACTGGCTACTGAATGTATGTGTTTTATCTTTATTTTTCCCCATGTTTTTCTGTGCTTTGAGGTAATATCCTTCACTTGGAGGCTATGATCCATTAATAGTGGAGTTGTGCAAGACTAGAGACTTTTCCTCCACTCCAAAGGCTTCCATTATTCATCATATAGATGGGAGTGCATAAAGGTATTTCTTTCGTGTTTAATTCCATGTGACAGTAAAATCGAAGTTCAAATTCAACTCTCCCATCTTCAAGAAGTCAAGATAATTAATCTTAATTAGTAAATCATTCAGAAGTTTATTAAGTACCACTGAGTACTTTGTTTTTTCTAGAAGATAATAGTTTCAGTGAAATTTCAAAGAGAGGATATAACTAAAGGCACTTAAAAGCAATTATAAAACAATCCAAGATAGAAAAATCACAGCTGGATTGCAAATTCCACATAATTAATTTAATGTGAAGAAAAATGAAGCATCTTCATTTTCTAAAAAAAGCTAATCTGATGTTTGCCTGAACCACTACCTGATTTTTAAGTGGAAGAATAGGGTATGTACACACCCACACACACCTCTCCCTCCCCACAATATATATGATGTATATGTATATGTATATGTGTGTGTGTGTGTGTATGAATATGTGCATGTATATAATATGGTTTAAACATTTTGGTACTCTCATTTGGTGAAACTGTTTTCAGTCTCTCAGCTCCTCCTGTCTCTGGATCTTTTTCGTAATATTGAATCCTGGCTACACTATTCCCAGTACTTTATTTTTATTTTTATTTTTTGTATCAGTCTCTGTTTAAAACTCTGTTTCTTAGGCAAAATCTTTGAATAAATCAAGAATAGGTCCTTAAGATCTATAGAGTTAGGTTACTGGTTTTAGATTTTTCTTCTTCTTTTTTTTTTTTTTTTTAATTTGGGTGTGTAAAGCTATGAATTTGCTTCTGAGTATGGCTTTTACTGAATCTCGTGTCTTTAGTGTGTTGTATTCTGTTTTATTTATCTCAAAGTATTTTCACTTATAATTTCTTTTTCATTTATTGGTTGCTTAAGAGTGTATTTTTAAATTTTTACACAATAAAAATGGGAAAAATGAGAACAATATGCAATATACTTAAAATATACACTAGTTGCATCAAAATAAAATAAATACTAAAGAAAACATAATCATTGATTTAAAAGACAAATGATGAATTTTCTGATTCCTTTTAATTTTGGTTGATATAATTATATTACTTACCCTTTCCTCTAACTTTTTATCTGTATAACTGGTGTTATGTGTTTGTAATTTACTTAAATAATTTAGCCTAGCTAGAGTGATATGGTATTTATGTCTACACTATCCCATTCTAATCTAAGTCTTAAAATGGTTTACTATCTAATTAAGAACACGTATTATCCATTTGAGTAAGTACAATTTGATCAAAAAGCCATACTTCTGAGGAAGGCACTGCAGGCCTCCATCTGTTTTTATGTCAGATGATTTGCAATTACATAATAGTTGTTTAAAATCATTTCCATTCAAGAGTTAGTGATCGCAAACATTTGACATGGCTAGAAATATTGTTTCAGGGCCTTCAATCTTACCTGAACAGAAAAAAAAAAAAAAATGTAACTATCAGTTTGTATACACTCTTGGGAATTCTCCTGGGGTTGAGTTTTGAATTAGCCTGTATCCAGGTGCAAATTTAAGGAGGCTGCTTGAACCCAACTAAAAGTTTACATAAATCACACCTTTAGAATTCTGGACCCTTCAAAGATTGATTCTGGGAATATAAAATGGTGGTGCTACCCTGGAAAACAATTTTTTCATTTCTTCAAATATTAAACCTAGATTTACCAGCAATTTCACCCCTGGGTATCTAGTCCTAATTTCTCCATATCTTTACTGACACTTGTAAATTTTTTTTTTTTTTTATTGCCAGACAAGTGCTGTGAATTAGTGTCTTACTGTAGTTTTGATTTGCATTTTCCTAATGACTAATAATGTGGAGAAAATTTTTATATACTTTGGTAAAGTGCGTACTCAAATATTTTTGCCCATTTTCAAATTGTATTAATTAATTGGTTGGGCACAGTGGCTTATGCCTGTAATCCCAGCAGTTTGGGAAACTGATGTGGGCTGATCACTTGAGGTCAGGAGTTTGAGGCCAGCCTAGCCAATATGGTGAAACCTCGTCTGTAATAAAAATACAAAAATTAGCTGGGCATGGTGGCAAGTGCCTCTAATCCCAGCTACTCAGGAGGCTGAGGCACGAGAGTCACTTGAACCTGGGAGGCGGAGGTTTCAGTGAGCCAAGATCACACTATTGCACTCCAGCCTTGGGGAGAGAGTGAGACTTCATCTCGAAAAAAAAAAAAAGAAAAAGAAAAACATTGGATTATGATTGAGTTGTAAGAGTTTGTAATGTATTCTGGATGCAGATTCCTTACTGGATATATGGTTTGCAAGTATTTTTTCCCCAGTCTGTATCTTTTCTTTTCTTTTACTTGATAGTTTCTTTGATGCAAAAAGGTTTTTATTTTGATATACTTCAGTTTATCTTTTTTAAATCACTTGAGCTTTTAGTACTATATCTAAGAAATGGTTGCAGAAACAACAACACAGATATTTACCCTTATGCTTTCTTATACGGGTTTTAGCCTTTACATTTAGGTCTATGGTCCATTTTGAGTTATTTTTTATATGTGGTGTGAGACAGGGGTCCAAATTTATCCTTTTGCTTGTGGATATTTAATTCTTCCAACATCATATGTTGAAGAGGTTATTCTTTCACGCACTGAAATAACTTGAAATATACGCAAAATTCAATTGGTCATAAATGTAAGGATTTATTTCTGGACTCCTAGTTTTAACCATATATGTGTGTGTGTGTGTGTGTGTATATAGATGGAGAGAGAGAGCGAGACTAATAGTGCATCAATGGCAGAGACATGAGTGTCTAAAACCTTCGTAGCCTGGGTAACATTATGTGAATAATCTGGAACATACACACAACATTCAGTTTTGGTTAAAGCACAAGTTCTCCCTTGAGCTGTTGTTAAAATGTCCAAAGCCATATGAGTTTGTGAGGCCGCCTGCCTAATTTGAGAAGTTTCCTCAGTTTAGAGTGTAAGGGCATGATGTGTATTATTGAAAGCTGCAGCATGTGTTCGGCTACGGCTTCAACTTACAGCTTGATATCAATTGTGGCTGTCTGTGGGAAAAATATAGCCATGGAGTAAAACCTCAAAGATATCCATTTTTGTTGCCTATGGCGAGCCTTTACAATTTCCCAGTTAGATGGGAGAGAGTCTGATTTGGAGAGAATACATTTGGGAAGATAAGGATGACCCACATACCTGTTCCGGTTCAATTGTAAGGTAAGTATGGCCAGCTGTGAGTTCC
The DNA here is from genome assembly GCF_003255815.1 of Theropithecus gelada. Taxonomy (NCBI): domain Eukaryota; kingdom Metazoa; phylum Chordata; class Mammalia; order Primates; family Cercopithecidae; genus Theropithecus; species Theropithecus gelada. The sequence goes on from NC_037689.1 coordinate 57,214,267, forward strand.
ACAAGCCCGTAACCATCCCCAAGGAGAAAGGTAGGCACCTAGTTTTGGTGAATTATATTGCCATCCTATCCGCATTTGGTCTGTTAAAAGAAGGGTATGATTACACTGTTGAGGTGGCAACCATTCCCTATCATGGTTTCCAGTTTGTTTGTGACTGTTATTGTGACTTCCAAGACAGAGGCGCCTTACCTGATAACTGTACTTGAAAAGCTGTCATCCACCCAAATCTATCATGTACAGTATTCCCTAAAATTGGAGTCGAATTTAGGTGTTTCCTAATTAGACAGTAAAGGTGACTTTTTATCTCTGTAGGAAAGGAAGGGGCTAATGCCTGTGTGGCTACAGTACATGAGGAAAGAAGACATATGTTTATTATTTTTAGTTTCCCAATCATCATAAAGTCTCAATGAACTTAGGTTGACTGGTTGGACAAGGCAGAGCAATCCAGAAGTGAAGGAAAGTGGCAATTCACATACCCAACAGATGGTCTTATTATGTAGAGAAACTGAAGTCTGTGCCCACTTGGCAATTAAGTTACTCTCTGTGTGATTCCAACTTATACCCAAAAGCAGGATACTAATCCATATTTTTATGTTACCCATCCTTTTTATTTCTTCTGAGTAGGAGCTGGCGGTCACTGGTTGGCTTACAGGAATAAGTGGGATCAGTCTCTTGTGTGGGACTCCATAAGAGACAGGTTTAATCTGAGATAAGTGGACCCAGCTGTTTATTCCTAGAGGTTTAACTGCAGGTGGGGCACTAAGGAGAACTTGATAGGGTCTCCTCCACTTTGGGGAAAATTGATCTGCTGGGGATCCTTTTTTCCAAGTCTTTCATAGGACTTAAAAGACTTCCCACTAGGTTATAAGAAGATTCTCTTCCTTAGCAGGAAAAGGAAGTTTTTGATTTTCATATTCAATACGTGCTTTTTGCACCTGTCCTTAGTCAATTACATAATTTTGTAGCTTGAAATTATCGATGTCTATTAGGAAGTCTGTAGTTAAGAAAGGCCTTCCATACTTACAAAGGGGCTGAGCTGTAGGTTTTCTTTAGGAACAGCTTGAACCCACAACAAGGCCACAGGCAATAGAGGCTTTCAGGCTTCTGCTGTTGCCTTGCAGAAGTTAGCAAGAGTCCTTTTTAGAGTTTAATTGGCTCTTTCTACTTTCCCTGAGGACTGCAGCCTCCATGCTGAATGAAGGAGGTACTGAATTCTTAGGGCTGAAGGTATATTTTGAGTTATTGTTGCTGTGAAAGATGGATCATTAGCATTCTGCAAGCTTTTAGGCAGCCCAAACATAGAAAGTATCTCCTTTAATAGAAATTTAGAAACCTCGACTACCTAAGTATAGTCTATTTGCCAGTCTTCACCAGGGTACGTTCCCCTAGGTTGAACAGGCCTTACTAAAGGCGGTGGTAAATGTTGGTTATTTGGGTTACTTCTGGCACAGAGTTCACAGGTCCCACTTACGTGTTTTACTGTTTTAAGTAAGCTTTTTTTGGGGGGGTTCTGTATGAATTTTAGGATTGTTTTTTCTAGTTCTGTGAAGAATGATTGTGGTATTTTGATAGGAATTGCATTGAATTTGTGGATTGCTTTTAGCACTGTGGTTATTTTAACAATATTGATTATACCCATCCATAAGCATGGAATGTGTTTCCATTTGTATGTGTCATCTATAATTTCCTTCAGTAGTGTTTTGTAGTTTTCCTTGTAGAGGTCCTTCATGTCCTTGGTTAGGTATATTTCTAAGAATTTTATTTTATTTTATTTGCAGCTATTGTGAAAGGCGTTGGGTTCTTGATTTGATTCTCAGCTTGGTCGCTGTCGGTGTAGAGTAGAGCTACTGATTTGTGTACATTAATTTCGTATCCTCAAACTTTGCTGAATCCATTTATCAGTTCTAGGAGCTTTTTGGATAAGAATTTAGGGTTTTCTAGGTATATGACCATATCATCAGCAAACAGCAACAGTTTAACTTCCTCTTTATCAGTTTGGACGTCATTTATTTCTTTCTCTTGTCTGATTGCTCTGACTATGACTTCCAGCACTATGTTGAATAGAAATGGTGAGAATGGGCCTTCTTGTCTTGTTCTGGCATCAGAAAGTTGGAAAGTGCTAAAACATAAGTTTGGGCGTGTAAAAGGGAGAGAGGAATCAAACAAAAGAGCTCCAAATATCCAAAGCTAGAAAAATTTGGCACAAAATAAATAGTGCTAGACTCTAACCCTAAGATGGTAAGTTTATTGTGTCAATTTGACTGGGACATTGTGTGCCAAATTAATGGTCAAACATTATTCTGAGAGAATCCACAGACCCTTCTGCTCCAAGAACTATCAAACATTATTCTGAGAGCATCTGTGAGGGTGATTCTGGATGATGTTACTATTGGAATCGGTAGACTGAGTAAAACAATTTTTTCTTCCTAGTGTGGGTGAGCTTCAACCAATCAGTTGAAGGCCTGAACAGAACAAAAAGCTGATCCCCTAAGGAGTAAGCAGGATTTTTTTTTTTGTGCTTTTAGACTTAAACTGAAATGGCAGTTTTTCTTATCTCAAGTGTGCCAGTGTTTGGACTAGAAATTACACCATCAGCTTTCCTGATTCTCAGATTTTCAGAATTAAACTGCTATGACACCTTTGGCTTTCAAGGGTCTCCAGCTTGATGATTGCAGATCTCGGGACTTGTTAATCTCCATAATCATGTGAGTCAATACATTTTAATAAATAAATCTCTATCTCCTCCCCGCCTCTCTCTCTCTCTCTTCATCTATGTCCTTAGTTGTGTTTCTCTAGAGAATCCTAACTAATACAAACCCGAAGAATAAAATAAATATCCATGAGACCAAGCCAATATAAATAAGTGGTTGAATGAGTAAACAAGTGGAGAATAAGGGATAATTAGTCCCTAGAGAATAATTCCAAATAACAAATATGGATGACAAGAAAAAATGAAAATTACTGTTGAAAACCTATGGTGATTATTACTGTAGTGAAGATACGCTGATAAATGTTAAAATCAGTGGGTAAAATTTTAAGCAGAAACAGAATGTTTGCATAGTCTCAAATTTTCTCTCTCCGAATATTTGTTAATTGCAAAAAGGAAAAACTGTAACATTATAGTGGAGGAACCTGTCGGCCACCACCTTGACCAGGTGATCAAGTTTAACAACCCCACAATAGGATATCCTGTTGTTATGTGTCTCCTGATATAACAATGTGGTATTCTTCTGGAAAACAAAAACCAAAAAACCATGGCCTCGACTTAATCATGAGTGCACATGAGACAAATTCATATTGAAGGACAGTTTACAAGGCACTTATCTACTATTCATCAAATGAGTCAGGGTCATAAAAGACAAGGAAGAATTGAGGAACTAACACATATTGGAGGAAACTAGGTAAACAGGACAACTAAATTCAATCAGTGTAGGACCTCAGATTACATTCTGAAACAGAAAAAGAACATTAGTAGAAAGACTGGTGAAATACAAAGTCTGTAGTTTATTTACTTTTATTGTACCAATGCTGATTTCTTAGTTTTGACAATCATACTGTGGTTATTTGGGAAGCTAATACTGGAGAAATCTGGGTGAAGAGTGTCTAAGGGTTTCCTTAACTCATTTGCAACTGTTCTATAAACCTAAAATTATTTTAAAACGAAAACTTAAAACAGTAACCTGTATACTCTGTGAGGATTTCAAAGTACCCCTTAAAGAATCCTATTCAAATAAAAATGAATCAGAATCCTGACCCAAACTTCTCTTCTTCTGGGTAAATCATGTTAATTCCTTTAAACTTCCTTCACACATTTAAAGAAATACTATTTATCCTTGTTTTTCTGCTCTGCATTCTCTCTAGATACTCTTTATCTCCCTTAAATTTTGGTGTCGCAGTATTCTGATTGACTAGGCCAAAGCGGGCAATATTAACATCAATATTCATTTCACTGTGACCCAAGCTGGAGCTATGCAAACCTGTCTTGAAATACTAATAAGAGAAATGACCCGGGAGGGAACCTCAGAATTCTAAAGAACATAAATACAGACAAGAGAGCAAAGGATATAAGAAAAAGTAAAGGCTAAGACTGGAAAGAGTTGACTAAACTTTTGAAAGTATGGATTATAAATATAATCATTTTTTATAAATTATTTACTTATTCATACATTTTCCATAATTTAAATTCTTATTGTAGAATTTAAAATAGAAAATAAACCTTCTAAAACACCTAAAATTTTGCTTTAAATTCTCATCTACTTAAATAATATTGCAGTAAAATATTACTCATGTTAAATAAATTTACTTTCCATAACAGACAATGAAAAAATAACTTAAACCATCCAAAATTAAAAAGTGAGAAAATTTCATATTAGAATACACTGCAAGTAGAAGTCATTCTAGTTTCTCATCAGGTGTTGTGGTCAGCCACATACGTGACTTTATCTAAGTCACTTCACCTCTCTGAGTCAGCTTCAGGATGATAGTGTGGAGATGTGCCAACTCTCATAGCAAAATTCTAGCAGGAGATCTTCATTCACTTCACAGTCTTTTGAAAAGCACCCCTGGAATTGTACAAAAGAGTGGCCCTTCCTAAAGTGCAATTATTTTTCTTCTTAAATGAATACATCAAGTTCCTTGGAGTTTCAAAATTAAAGAAATAATAAGTAGGTGGCAACCTGGAGTCTAGAATTTGTCAGGCGCAGTGGCTTACGCCTGTAATCCCAGCACTTTGGGAGGCCGAGGCGGGCGGATCACGAGGTCGGGAGATCAAGACCATCCTGGCTAACATGGTGAAACCCCATCTCTACTAAAAATACAAAAAGTTAGCCGGGCATGGTGGCGGGTGCCTGTAGTCCCAGCTATGCAGGAGGCTGAGGCAGGAGAATGGTGTGAACCTGGGTGGCAGAGCTTGCAGTGAGCCTAGATCATACCAATGCACTCCAGCCTGGGAGACAGAGCAAGACCCCATCTCAAAAAAACAAAAAAAAAAACAAAAAAAAAAAGGAGAATTTCTGGATGAGGATCACAGTTCTGTATAGGTAGGACAATTCCAGCATGCCCTGGATATCTGCCTATAATCTTGCCATCTCTCTGCTCAGTTATTTTTTAAATTTGGGTAGAACACGTATACAGAAAAACACTTTAATATGAAATGTACACCTGAACATAATATTTTGATATTCACCCTGATTTTTGCACATAGCAATATTTTATGTTGCCAAATACAATTTCATTAAAGGAATATGCTTCTATTTATTTATTCTACTTACAATTAGCTTTTAATTTAGTCTCTGTAAGAAGACATTTTAAATAAGTTAAGGCAATTTGGTTATACCTGAATATGAGGTTGTTTTGGTAGATATTGGTTATTTCCAACAGTTGTCAATAAAAAAATCTCTCTAGGTCTCCTCTCCCAGGAATCATCAACAAGTGGTATGTTAGAAGTCATAAATAGTATAAGTCTACACACAGCAATGTATGAGAAAGTAAGCATAACTTTGTCATTTCAGGGATTTCAGTAAATTTTGCCTCAAATATCCATGAAAATCAGACATTCAGATTCCTCCAGAGGTGACCGAACACATGAAGCAGACATAATCCTAGACTGAGATCACCACTCTAAAAGGTACAGGATCTGTCTTGCTTCCCTAGACCTCCTGTGTTGATTCATGCAAAGGCAGAAAGTTAGACAATATTCTAACAAATCCACTTGTATTAAACACCACTCAAGTCTGTAATTAAAATTATTCCTAACATTATGCTAACTAATGAACCATCTGGTGCTGATCAAATATACAGTTGAAGGACACTTCTGGAGCCTGAATTTCTGAATAAAGACTCTGAATGTTAAATAACTATACCCTTTATTGTATACTCTTGATTAGGGGGCCTCAAGTGTTCACTAATGATCTCCAGAGTATAGATTGAAAACATACACATGCATATATATTACACAAACCATATTTTAAATATTTTAAATAAAATTACAAACAATATTAAAAATTTTCTTCTAAACACTCAAGTCCAACTTGCCAAAACAGAACTAATCTCTACATTAAGGAGTTAGCCCAGGGAGGCTGCTTCTGTTGACAGATTGGAGACTACCCATGGCTGTTCATTTGGCTGACTCTGTCCTGTCTTCTCATTCCTGGGCCATCTGTGAGGTTAAACTCTCTGTAAAGAATCAAAGGGTGGAAAAAAGGGAGCAAAATTTCATCTGTTATTGTAGTACATGGTTAAACTTGAGCCCTTGGCAGTTAACTCTGAAAAGAATGGGAACATCTCTTTTACTCATTGTCTATTTCCACAAGACTTATTGTTAAGATAAACGTTTATTTCATCCAATCTGTAGTTGGATGGTGCAGTTCACAAACCTGCAAGTCAGATAATCTAGGCTGGGCTTGGCTAACTCAACTCTATCTGACATGTCTCATTTGGGACCCTGGCTGAAGGTATAACACCTGGTGAAAGCTCTTCTCACGGTGATGTCTGAGGTGAAAGAAGGAAAAGAATAATTTTATCTAATTCAGAAGTTATCTAGAAGTTAATTCAAATTATAAACTTGAAAAGGGTATTTATGCAACAAGGTAGTAAGGAACGAGTAAGTGGGGAGAGAGATGTAAAGAAAGTTATATATATGAAGATTTTTTTTGTAATGAAGGCTATAAAGGAAAGATAATCTTTGATGAGAAAATACCTTGTATGGTAATTTTTTTTTTCCAGCGGTAAAATGACTGGTTATTTAAAGAAAAAATAAGAGGAAGAAGAATAAAATCTGGGACTGAACAGAAAGCCTAGGCATGTTGTGGATGGTCTTTGTAAGTCATATGTAGTTTTTACTGTTTCTCTGTGTGTGTATCTTCATGAACCAAAGAGAAAATAGAAAGTTTAAAAAGTTTAGATAATAAAATATTCTTTAAAACCTGGAGAATTGGATAAATTTGGCTAACTTTTTAAAAATTTGCCTAATTAACATTTTCGTATTTAAAGCTCTTAGTCTTGATGAAGATAAAATAAGAAATATTGTAAATAAATGCATTGGCAGTTTCACATTTTTAAAAAATATAGTTCATCATGAAGCCAGATGTGGTGAGGAACCAAATTTCATATACATACATGCATTGCTTCATACTATATATAGTACCATTTGCTATTTTGCACAGACAGTGCTAGCACTAAAGTACTTATTGGTCATGTACCTAAAGTGAATTTCTTAATTGCAAAAAAAAGTATCATTATATTGGTGGACTTAGAAATATTAAATTGTGTATCAGGAATAAAATAATCATCTTTTTTAATAGGCTCTGGGTAACACTAGCATCCAAGGTAAACTTAGTAGGAGAAAAAAATGAGGTAGGTTTCCTGTTTGTTTTTACTTCTAATTTTTTATTTATTTGCCTTTTGTTCTGCTTTGAGTTTTACTTATGTATACATACATATAAACCATTGACTTTTAAAGTTCCTAATGAAAGACTTTTATTTGGTTCTATGAATAGTCATTTTGTTTCCTATGCATTTCTAACAAGTTATCATTTGTTTTATTTATCTAGAATTCCTAAGCTACCTTTGTCAAGCCTGAAAAAACTGATAAAGCACACCAGCCACTTAAAATTTGATTTTCTCTACCTCTGATAATGTAGAGAGCTACAAGAGCTTTAGGTTTCCTAGCCAAAAATAATGGAATTATTATAATAAGTTCTGAACAGAAATAAGAGCATTATGTATTTTGTTATTTGAAAAAGTGGATGACGGTAGCAATGTTTAAATGGTGTGTAGTTGGTTTCAGATTTTTTTTAATGAGGAAAAACTGTGATATGGATACAAAGTTTTAATATTCAGGAAAGATTAGCCTTGTCCTTAAGAAAATTATATTGATCAGAATTTCTCTCAAACTACCTTAGTTGTGTTTACTATTATTAAAATTAAATGACATTCACTTGGATTAAGTAGTAATTTTAAAAATGTGAGACTTTCTAGTGATCTTTGATCCCAAGCCGTTTATCACTGATGGGTCTTCATGTGTGCACTTGAAAACAAAATATGTATAAGTGTTGCACTAGTTTGAAGATTTTGGTAGCCAAAGTTACCTCATCAGTTGTCAGTACTGTATCTAGAAACCAACCTTGGAAATGTGTGATGATACTCTTTTAAATAGGTGAAAAGAAATTGTTCTGTGCTTGTTGTTACTTTGTCTCTGTTTTATTGTCTATTACTTAAGTGGAAGATAATCCTCATATTGAACGTTCAGAACTAATGTTTGCATTTATCATTTTTTGATGGAGACAAAAGTTAGTTGTCTTCCTTTCATAAGTTTGGCATACAACCTATCACTTTTTGATGCTTTTAGTCACAGTCTGTCACTAGAATGTTGGCAATTATACATGTGCAATGAGTAAGCTAACTACTTGAATACAGTGATTTGAAGTGTTGCCGGCAGTAACTCTTAAACACTAAATCACATTGTTTTAATTTTTAACATATTAGAAAGAATATTAGGACATTCTACAATATAAATATTCTATTAACTAATTTTTGTGCTGTTATGTTACAGGGATTTGACTCCTGGGTCTGAAGGAGGCACAAACCCCTGCTAAATTTTGAGCATTGATACCAGTTGAAGCCTCATCTTTAGACCCACGGAAAAGTGACAATCAACATGAACTGCTTTTGTGAGACAGAAATTAAAACTATTCAGTCCCCCTACACTCAGGGACTATTATGGAAGAGGTGGCACATGAGATTGTAAGGGCCGATTTTGAGGAATATGATTAATTCAGAGTTTTTCTATATATTAAACATTAATATCAAAAGCACCCTAATAGAAGGCCAGCATCTGGGCCCATGTGTCAGAATAATAGGGTTTTCTTGGATCATGCTCTTTAATAGAACATTGTAAAATGTTATTAAAGGTTGATGGAAATCTTACCTTATGGTCAAACTGATTACAATTAGTTAAATGTTTATGAGGTTTTATTAAAATCTAAACCATACAAAGGTTAAATATGTTTTTTTTCTTTTGAACAAAATTTTTCATGTAAGAGATAATATATTTGTTTACCTTTGGAGTAAACTGCAGAGGACAAATGGAGGGAAAGAGACAGATATAGTCGGCCTCATGCTGTATTTATTAAGTAGCATTGTTTAGGAAACTGAGTCTCCTCCTTATCAAAGAGTAAATATTTTGGTGTTATCATTTTGGCTAAATGAATGACTATTTTATAGTAACCTGTAACCTTATTTAAAAATATCAAATGTCTTAAACTTTTGATATTTGCCATACTTTTCAAGAGCAAAATGTAAAGTTCTAAATTCAGTCTTTTTGACCTAAAACTGTTTTTTTAAAAATATTAGGATCCTTGAAGTCCAAGAGAGATGTGTTTATTAAGCTTATTTGTTATGTTAGGATTATACAGGAAGCATTATTAAACGTGAGATGGTACTTCACTTTTTTTGATTATATTTATATAGATGTGTTGTTAATATGTGTTTCAGGATTGTATGACATTCCTGAAATTCTGATATGTATGTATGTTTTTGGTAATAATTATGATTATTATTTTAAATTGTTGTATACCATAGAAATAACCAAATTTTGTTGTCAACTGTGTCTTTGACTATGGCTGTCCTAAGACATTTGTCATCCATAATTGATGTTTTGCTTTGATCTGTCTCAAAAAAGTGATTTATAATCAGCTACTGTCTAGAGCTTGCTTTTTCAGGGGAATTCTTGAAAAGGACTCTTTAATGTGGGTTTCTGATAACATTAGAGATTGTGCCATTGGATTAGAGAGAAAACTTGCAGAGCGCTAATTGAAAGGCTGATATGTTCATAAAGAATGCTAATCAAATATGAAGCAAAGCAGGAGTTAACTGGTGGACTGAACTAATGGAGAACTGAAATCATTTGTATGGCTTTTTTGTTTGAAATAGTGCTGATTCTTTTTGTTTTATGTTTCAGAGTCTGGGGAATTGTTTTCTTTATGCTATTTATAGCCTTAAAATATACTTTAGGTGTACTGAGTAGAGCATATGTTTGTAAACAGAATTTGAGTCATATATTTTTCTCTCTTGGTCCAGTTTCTCCAGAATTCATTAATCATTTGTGGAATTCTTAATTCATGGCAATGTATTTATTTGATAAGTTTAATAAGAATCTGTTTTCTTGACTGGGTGCGGTGGCTCACGCCTGTAATCCCAGCACTTTGGGAGGCCGAGGCGGGCGGATCACGAGGTCAGGAGATTGAGACCATCCTGGCTAACACGGTGAAACCCCGTCTCTACTAAAAATACAAAAAAATTAGCCAGGCATGGTGGCGGGCTGTAGTCCCAGCTACTAGGGAGGCTGAGGCAGGAGAATGGTGTGAACCCAGGAGGCAGAGCTTGCAGTGAACCGAGATCGCACTACTGCATTCCAACCTGGGCAACAGAGGGAGACTCTATCTCAAAAAAAAAAAAAAAGAGAGAGAGAGAGAGAATCTGTTTTCTTGTATAATGGGGCACAGTTGGAGGAACTGGTTATTTTTCCAGGGCTTTGACTGGAGTGGCCTTGTGAGAGGTTCCAGCAAAGCCAATTTAGGAGAACCTATTGAGCAATGATTATTGTTGCACTTTGTGTGGGTAATCAGGCCAAGCATATAGGACTGAAGCTAATTTTGCAGGTAGATTGGTTCTGCTGTGATTTGCCTTTGGTGGAAGTGGGAGACTGGAGAGAGAAATACTGGGTTTCGGAAGAAAACTCTAGTATTAGATTAACCTTTGATTCCTGAGTGGCCACGTGGTCACCTATGGTATTGAGATGCCTACAACACCCCTCCCTCAGCATGAAGCAGCCATAAAGATGAAGACCAGATTCCCCATGACTAAGGAATTTATAAACAGAAAAGGGGGACTGAAACTGACACAATATTTCCCTAGATAATTTGTTTTTCTTTCTGTTTTTTTAATAAACATAGAAATCGACCCTTCTGTTCTTAAAGCTTGAAAGTTATATTTATTTTATCTGAGTTCTTTCCTCAAGAAATGATCTTCAGGCCTCTCAAAAAACTATCAAAGAACTAAAACTCACCGGATCACTACATCCAGACCATGAGATACTGGACTTCTCATTTATCATGGTTTACTTCTTTGCCTGTCCCTATTTTCTATTTTTCTTACGCATTGTTACATTTCTTCCCCGCTATATAAATCCCCTAATTTTAGTCAGTCAGGTAGATGGATTTGAGAATGAGCTCCCATCTCCTCAGCTGCAGCACCCAATTAAAGCATTTTTCACTGGCAGTAGTCATTGTCTCAGTGATTGGCTTTCTTTGTGGCAAATAGTAGGACCTAGACAAGACCTCTGGTGTTTGGTAACACTAGTACGGTGGTTTTTGAATTATGATGCTCAGACCAGTAACAACAGTATCACCTGAGAACTGGCTGGAAAAGCAAATTACTAGGCCTAGACTTGATGAATTAAAAACTCTGGAGGTGAGGCTTAGGAATCTGTGTGTTAATAAATACTTTGATGATTCTGATGTATGCTAAAGTTTGAAACCGACTGTCCTAGCACAAAATAGCACAATAGCTGGCATAGAGTAAATGAAAAACCTGAAGAAATGAAAGTTGCCATAACTGTTACAATATTAATATGGTATAGCTGAATTAATAAAGAATGAAGTTAAGTGTTAGGATTTTTAACCACTGTTTCCTCCTGTAAATAACTGGGCAATAATACCTGTAGCCAGTATACAGGCAGAGGCAGAGAGAACTCCCTTTGAACATAAGAAGAAAAGTAATTGTCTTCTGAATGCTATTCAAAGACACACAATAAAGATAATATGTGTTAATAATGGTGGAGCAGGTCAACAATTGAAGCACAGAAGAAGGGGAGGCAGTTTGGCAATGACTATCAAAGCTATTTGCAGTGAAGTTACCATTTTGCCTAATGAATTTGGCTAGTTGTTAAAGTCCCAGTGGCAAGTCTATTACTTTTCTAGACTTTCTGAAACTGATGCATGCCATTAAGTATTCATAATGTATAACTGCCTTTCTGTGTTCTGATCCTTTTTATATGCTTTCTCATGCATCTCTATGTACTTGTTACTTAAATGCCAGGAGTTCAGTCTAGGTCTTGTTGCTCACACACAGAAAGCCAATTACTAAGTCAACAAGTATTGCCAGGAAAGAAGGCTGTATTCAGGTGCTGCAGCCAAGGAGAATGGGAGATCAGTCTCAAATCCATCTCCTCAAGTGACTAAAATTAGATGTTTCTACAGCAGGGAAGAAATGTGAACTATGTGTGGGAAAATAGAAATTATGGAAAGATAAGGAAGATGAATTGGTCAACAAAAAGCTGGTTGTAGGTTAGGCAATCAGGATGGATGAGGAGTCTGATGTATCATTGTCCAGATGTGGTGATCTTTGATACTGTTCCTTGATACTGTCTGGAAGGACTGATGGTTTGTTTTCTGAGAAAGAAGCTCAGTTAAGACAAATGTAAGTTTCTCAAGTTTTAAGACTGGTAAGGTCAATCTCTATTTTTATTGTAAAGAAACCATACACATCAGTTCTGTGGGACAATTGGATCAATTCATACTGATGACTACTCAAACATCCTCCTTGACTACTCTAAGAGGAGCTCAAGTATCAAATCCTCCCTCCTCAAATGTCAGCTTCTTCCGCCTAGAATGGGCAAGTAAAAGTTTGTTCTTGCTTTTATTTTGAGTTGTACACTTAGAAGCCTTTTTTTATATTTAGCTTCATAACAACCCTATAAGTACTGTTATCATCTCTATATGAGGAAACTGAGAATCAAAGAGGTTAAATAATATTATTAAGTACACAGCTAAAAGGAAAATCAAGACTTACACATAGGCCAAGGAAGCAGTGGTACTCATGATTGAGGTAAAAGGGCAAGGGGCAGGAAGGAATATTAATTTAGGAAGGTGCAACAGAAACTTAAGACAAGTAGAGCCAACATGAAAGCAGCAGGAGCCTGCAGATTGGAGAGTTGGCTATATTTAAAGTGACCATACCTAATTTGAGATATTTTCTTTTTCAATTTTTAAACCGTTTGGTCCATATTTGACAGTTATTTGTTCATTTGAAACAAAGGACAAGTCCATATCAATGATTTCCAATGGTAGTGGTATCACCCCAAGGAAGTATTTGGGAAATATTGAATGACATTTTTGTTGCCAGAATGATCAGAAGGCACTATTGGTATTTAGTGGGAGGAATCATTAATGCTCTTCATAAGACAGTGTCACACAGCAAATACTTCTCATGTGTCTGCAAAAATTTTAACTATCTCATTGGATATTCTTATAGGTGGCTATCCAGTCTAGAAGTGAATAAATTCATTTTCAAGGAAAGATTGAGCACAATAGCTCAACTTTAGAAAATCATGTAATCTATGACTACACTAAACATAATTAACACCAAAACAGCACAACAACTGTTTCAGGGAACATTTGTATACATGATTTAAGAATAATATCTGAATACAGTCATCAGGTCTTCTAGTCTGGTTATGCTGAGGACAAATATATATTATTTTTATTATGAATTTATTTATATTTTTACATTTCACTTAGGGTATTAACATACATGCATAATTATGTTGAAGTAAGATTAAATTACTTAATAATTTTTCCAGGGTGACAAAATGTATGTTTTAAAATTGGAGCATTAATTCTGATGCTGTCAAAAACCAACTCTCTCTAACATACTCTGATAAACACCATTATATCCAGAAAATATCTTTATGTAATTGCTATTGTTAAATCATAATTTTGTACAAATAATACTTACAAGGAGAAAGTCAACTCTGCGAAATATTTTTTAAATTCTATATAAAGATGTAAATTTATACCATCTAGTATTTGTCAGTCAACAATTTGCTTTGGAATTGAGGTTTGTATTTATTAGATTAGAATTACTTTTCCTGTATTTCCTATATTTCAAGTTCAGTCCATGGATACTTTGTTTACATGTGAAGAAAATTTTAATCTGACAACCCACCAGTAACTAATAGTTAGAACTTTACATGAAACACATCCATTTATACTCCAAGAATTACCATACACATGCTTCCAAAACACAGAGGTGCAAATTTGTCTGAAGGTCTGCCATTTAGCAAAGTGAAATCAAAATAATCTTTGCATGGTAGAAGACAAACTAAAATGTGTGAGGGAGAGCTCCACTCTTTAGACCCTCAAATTCTCAGATTGCAGGCTTGGGTCTAATTCTCTGGTGGACGTTGACAGAGTAGCCTCTTCACCAGCTTTGGATCCAAAAAGAAGATTTACATAACGTTTTGGAATCCTGCGGCAAATGACTTCATTTCCTTCTTCTTGCATATGTGTTACTCTTCAGATCACTGTTTTATAGTGACACGTATGAATTCTCACAGGAAGGAGCAGAGGAAATTCTTGTTCTGAAACAGATGATTAGGAAAAATCAGACAGCATTTGAAACATGAACAGAAACAAGACCTTCTAAAATAAGTAAAATAACACTAATACTTTGCTCATTGCTGAGCAGAAATTATATCAGAAAAGAACATCCATGTGAAAGTAAGAGAGTGAAACTTCTAAGCATTTTTTTTTTCATAGCAAGTTTAAGTTTAGGTTCTCAAACCTCTCTGCACAATAGAGTCACCTAGCGAGCTTTGAGAACTACCAATGCCTGGTCCCCAAACACAGAATTCTGATGTGATTGCTTTGAAGTAGAGCCTGTGTATCAGTATAAGCTCCATGGGTGGACCTACAATTCAGCCAGGTTTAACAACCACTGATTAGCCACTTCATCAGTATCTTTATGGCTCTGCCAGTACACACCTATGGGTGATTAGTACTAATTTGAGCATTTGCTTTGATTAAGTTCATAGTTTTGCTGTATACCTCGGGGCTATGTCACCATTTGTTGTTTGTTTGTTTGTTTTTCTAATAGTAATAGTATTCTTTTTCTCCCTTTCTCTCTCCCTCCCTCTCTCCCTTCCTTCTTTCCATTGTAATTCTTCCTTCCTCCTTTCTACCTTTTTTCCTTTTTTCCCTTTCTTCCTTTCTCTCTTCCCTTGTTTTACTTTCTTTTTTTTATATAATATTTATTAAGTGTTTTGTTGTTAGTGGTAATATGAGAGTTACTGTGTTGAGTTCTGGGGAAATAAAATTTAACAGGCTCTACTCCCTATTCCTGAGGTGGTCACAATCTAAAGTTCCAAGAGATGGACAGAGGTGAATTAGGCTGTATTGTTCAAACCATATCTTAAGTCACTACACATATTAAGCCACCCTATAGATAATAACAAATACATACACTCATCACATTTTGTCAAGGAAACTATACAAGTTTCCATGTCCTGTCTTATCTTCATAACACACCTTGATTGGCATTCTTTTATTTTTAACCTAAATTTTTGATAATTCTTGACAAAGAAGAAAACATTTAATAAATAACAAAAGTAAAACTTAGTGCCCGTATCTGTGTTTTAGGAAATAATTTAGTAGTATTAACAGATTTTCTTCAGATGATGCAGACTCCTCCCAATTAATTTGAAATTAAAGATTGTGTCATGTATTTTGAAAGAAGAAGTTATTCTTAGATCTTTACTGAGGCTATATGTTACATATATTGGTTAAATGTCCAGAATATTTGAGAATAGTTATTTTATTTCATGGATGGGCACCTGTTCTTCTTTTCTCTATCAGTGCTTTTTAGTTTTATTATTTATTAACTCCTGCCATTCCTTTTCTCTCTCTATTTGCTCATCCCACAAATATAGAACTCCTTTGAAATTAAAAACAGAAGACATTAAAAATTATATGTGAAGGCAGCAATGCATATGGAAATTTTAGATAAGATGAATCTGGGGTAGGGTAAAAGCAGAGGTCTAAGATGGATGAGATGTTGGGAGTAGATCTTTCTGCAGAACTACTTCCAGAGCAAAACAGAAAACTGAGTACTTTCAGGCCTTGAATTATACTCTCTTACATTTTCTATAGGGAAAGAAGACAAATGTTTCCCTCCAGAACCATTGTCCTGATACATTCTCATATGCTGGAGCAGAGCTAAGGTCATTAGGCAGGGGATTGGAATTGTTGATCCAATTGTTCTCAGCCATTCTCTAAAGAAAATTCTAAAAAAAAAAAAAGAAAAGAAAAGAAAAAAAGGTAAGTACACTGGAAAGTGTCCTGTGAACATTTTTTAAATTTATACATAATATTTTACATATTTATGGGGTACATGTGGTTATTTTTTACAACCATAGAATGTATAATGGTCGAGTCATGGTGTTTGGGGTATCCATCACCTTGAATATTTATCCTTCTGTGTTGCTAACAGGTCAAGTCCTGAAATTAAGTAAACGAAGACATTTAAAACAGATAAAATAGTAGTTAACATATTCTGTGCTCTCAATAAATGCCAGATGTTGTTTTGTTGCTATTAATGTTGTCATTGTAATTACATCATTTGGGAATATCTGCCTGAGAGGAATAAGATAGAAGGTGTAGCTTATGAAGCTCATCATTATGTTTAAACATATTATTTAAATCAATGATATTATGTGTCATTGATTTTACAGTGCACCTAGGGCCATATCCTCATAGTAGATGCACATATTACTACAATTACATGTAACATAACTCTCAGTAAACTAAACCTACACATTTCCATTTGTTTAATTAAGAATCAAAGGCCTTTCCCTTTAAATATGACTAAGGTCTATCTGAAACAAAATTTTCTAAAATTGTCAGCATTTTAGAAATTAATTCCTTAAAATTCACTCAGAATTACTGAAACAAGTGAAGTCTTTAGTTAGTAGTGCTGTACCAATGTTAATTTATTAGTTTTTGATAAATGTATTACTGTGATGTAGTAAGTTAGCATTAGAGGAAACTAAGTAGAGTATATGGGAACTCTGCACTATCTTCACAGATTTTCTATAAATCTAAAAGTATTTCATGTCTTTTGCCCACTTTTTAATGGAGCTGTTTGTTTTTTGTTTGTACATTTGTTTAAGTTCCTTGTAAAGTGTGGATATTAGACCTCTGTCAGATGTATAGTTTGCAAATATTTTCTTCCATTCTGTAGGTTGCCTATTTACTCTGTTGATAGGTTTTGCTTTTGTTTTTGTTTTGTTTTGTTTTTTGCTGTGAAGACACTCTTTAATTTAATTAGGTCCCATTTGTCAATTTTTGCTTTTGTTGCAATTGCTTTGGATGTTTTTGTCATGAAATATTTGCCAGTTCCTATGTCCAAAATGGTATTTCCTAGAGGAAATATATGTGGCCAAAATACATGGGGGAAAAAAAAATGCTTAACATCACTGATCATTAAAGAAATGCAAATCAAAACAACAATGAGATGTCATCTCACACCAGTCAGAATGGCCATTATTAGAACGTCAAAAAATTACAGATGTTGGTGAGATTGTGGAGAAAAAGGAGCACTTTTTCTACACAGTTAATGGGTGTGTAAATTAGTTCAACCATCGTGGAAAGCGGTATGTCTATTCCTCAAAGAGCTAAAAACATTCAATCCAGCAATCTCACTACTGGGTATATATACCCCAAGGAATATAAATAATTCTACCATAAAGACACATGCATGGGTATGTTCATTGCAAAACTATTCACAGTCGCAAAGATATGGAATCAGCCTAAATGCCCATCTATGGTAGACTGGATAAAGAAAATATGGTACATATATGCCATAAAGTACTATGTAGCCTTTAAAAGGAACGAGATCATGTCATTTGTTGGAATATGGATGGAACTAGTGTCCTTACACAAAGAGGAAGTTTGGGCACACAATGAAGCACCAGGAATGTGTGTACACAGAGGAAAGGCAATCCAAGGATAGAGGGAAGGTGATATCTATAAGCCAAGGAGAGAGGCTTCGGGAAAAGCTAAACCTACCAGCACATTGATCTTGGACTTCTAGCTTCCACAACTTTAAAAAAATAAATTTCTGTTGTTTAAACGAACAAGCAAAAAAGCAAAACAAACATAGGCAGAGATTCATCTAATGATTTGGGACAATTTTAAAAATACAGGTTCCTGGACTTCATGCCAAATCTAATAAATTCAAATCACAGAAGTGAGACATAAGATCCCTATTTTTAGCAAGACTCTCAGGTGTTACTTGTTCTTATCAAAGTCTCGGAGGCATCACCTTGTTTAAGATAATTTAATTCTATAAAAAAAAATAACTATTTTCTCAATTCTCCCAAGGATGCCGGCACCATTCTAGATACATAGGAGAACACTTTATCCTTTATATACAACTACTATCTCGGGGCCATAGGGCTTAGTTATTTTGAGAAATATTCAATGAGAAAGAGTATTATAATGCAAAATATATGACATAGTAATGATTTTTCGTGAATTATCCAAACAGTAACAATAGTAAAGTTACTAACCAGCATTTTGATTTTGGCTTTACTATTAACCAGACATATATCCATGGGAAAGTTACCTAACCACTTTTAACTTATCTTGCCTTCTGAAATATCAGTGAAATTAACAAATGGCCATGAATACATTTTCTAACTGTAATCATTTGTAAAATGGGAGAAATAAAAGTAATTGTCTCAACATGCTTTAAGTTCCAAGTTACATAATGGATAACAGTGTTTTCCTTAAAGTCGTTTTACATAGTAAGAATCTGATAATTGTTGTGTATTATTTTTGTCTCTTATTTATGCTATAGTTCTGCAAAAAATATTTGGTAGTTTAAATTTGCCCAGGAGTGAGTATTACATACTAAAACCAGAAAATTATCTTAGAAGTGGTAACTAAGTTTTTGTTTTTCAAGTTAGATATACCTGCCTGTTCTTGTTTCCATGCTTTTTGTTAGACAAGGCCAAAAGTTAGAGCTTCCAAGGCAATAATAAACTTTCTTATCAAGTTCAAAACTCTCAAAACAGATTAAAACTACTCTCTCCCCACCTATATATTACAATACTCAGAGAACTTTGATCTTTATCATAAAGACCCTTATTTTTGGTGTTTCGTGTCAAATTTTTCTGTTCTCATGATACAGGCACATTTGTACCACCAAGTGGGCCTTGTTTTCAGTTAAACAAAAGAGCTCATGTTATTTCCTTGATGTCTGCCTTCGGTCTCACAGCTGTATAGAATGCTGACTATGTCAAAGCACATTATCAGAGTTTTGATAATTAAGTAAAAAATGTTCAATAGAGTTGCCACCTACTCTTATTTGTTTACTTTGTTTTAAATTTATGGATAGCATCAGAGTCAGAGTTTTCTACAACTAGAGTCAGAGTTCTCCAGAAATAGAATCAATAGGATATGTATACGTGTAGAAAAAGATTTATGATAAGGAATTGGCTCGTGTCAATGTGGTGCCTAGCAAATCCGAATCTAAAGTGTGGGCCAAAGGTTAGAGACTCAGTAAAGCCAATGGTGCAAATGAAGTCTGAAGGCAGTCTGCTGGAGAATTATATTGCTCCAGGCCACTGGTCTTTCTATTCTATTCAGGCCTTCAACAAATTGGATGAGGCCCACCCACATTATGGAGAGCAATCTGCTAACTCAAAGTTCACTTATTTAAATGTTAATCTCATTCAAAAACACCCTCCAAGTTGACACAAAATTAACCATCACAGATGGTATGTAATAGAAAATACAATGTGCAACATCTATTTTAAAGCAATATGTAACACACAATTTTGTAATAGAAAGCTTTAGATTCCTTAATTCTTATTTCTTATTTTCTTCTTGACTTTTTGCATGATGAAGATCAAATCATATGCACCTTTGAGAGTCCTGAGATATAGATGGACATTTAAAGTTAGTGGCCTGAGAATGAGATCACTTATAGAGTAAACACAGAAACAGAAAAGAATAGATCTGGGACCTGAGCTCTAAAATGTTTCATCATTTAGAGGTAAAGAAGTCACAACAAAGTTGACTGAAGCAACAGCAAATGAGGTAATAGGACAAAATAAGACTACGTGGTGACTTGGTTGCCAAATAGTGTTTCAGGAAGGAAGTGATCAATAGTGTCAAATGCCATGAAGGTAAAGACGGAGACTGAATAATGGCCACTGGATTTAATGATGTGAGCAGAATTAATAGCCTCAACAGAGCAGTTTCTGTGAGTGGTGAGAATGAGAGAATAGTGTTGCCATCAGATGTTAGGACAGTTGGTCTTCCAGCTATAAATATACTTTATTTTTCAAGTAAGTTTTTGATTCATAAAAAATTTGGGTAGAAAGTACAGAGAATTCCCATATACTCCCTCCCCCGCAATGCACAGCTTCTCTTCACTGACAATATCTCACACCAGAGTGGTACATTTGTTACAATCAATGAACTTACATTGATTCATCATCACCTAAATTTCATAGTTTACATTAGGGCACAGGTGCCAGTTCTATGTGACCCTATGGCTGGACCAGGCACACTACATGCAGCTTCCACAACTGGCCCTGGGGAAAATGGTGGCACCTGGAAGCTTGGAGATGCCAGGAACTGCAGAGTCCCAAGGAGGGAGTCACAGACCTGGCTCAGGGAGCCCCCAGGTCTGGGCTCCTTGAAGGGCTGCAGCTCTTCTCTTCTCTTCACCCACAATGTGGCAAGCAGGGGGCCTGTCTCAACCCTGTTTGCATTATAGCTCTTTTAGCCTTGCCATTTGGTGGATTCCAAGTTCTTGTCCTGTGACCAGGGAAAATGAGGTATACAGAAAAGTAGAGGGTGAACAAGAGGAAGAGGTGCTTTATTGAGTGATAGAACAGCTCAGAGGAGACCCACAGTGGGTGGTTCCTTTCCGCAGCCAGGGTTTCCTGACAAGTGTTCGGCTCTTAGCAGAGAGGATACCCTGGAGTGGGAAGCTCCTCACTGCAGGCAGGTCGTCCTGTCATCTCTGCAGCTCTCAGCACAGAGAAAGCCGTGGAGTTGGTTGTTCCTCTCTGCAGGCAGGTTGTCTTGTCATCTTTCCGGCTCTCAGCAGAGAGGAGGCCTTGGAGCGGGTAGCTCTTCTCTGCAGCTGGTTGTCCTGACGTCTGCTCTGCTCTGCTTGAGCCTGAGGCTTTTATGGGCCTTGGACAGGAGAAAGTGCACCCTGATTGGTCCATGGGTGACCATGGCAGGGGCAGAAAAGGCACCACAAGTTGCCACTCCACTCTGGGTGACTAGCAGCCTGGCCCCTAGTCTTCAGGTCCTCCCTGGCCTGAAGGTAGGACCTCAATGGGGACCTGGTCCCTTCTGCCCAGGAGCCCATATGCTTCCTGCTGCAGTCTATGGTGCCCAGGCTTCTTGCCTCAAGGGGCACCTGCAGGCCAGTGCCAAGATGCCCTCAGTCCCCCTTGGCTCCCCCCAACTATGTTCATTGGTGCCCAAAGTCTGGAGGGAACTGAAGTGGCCAGGGGCTGGCATGTCAGAACTTCCTCCAGTGTGTGCACCCCTATTTGGTCTGTGATGATGCCTGGGATTGGCCCTGTGTTGCTCTGAGATCAGAGCAGGCATTGACAGTGGAGAGAAGCCAGGCAGTGGGAGCAGGCACTTCCAAGCCTGCAAGGGCAGGGCATGGCTTTCCCAGGCCCTCAAGAGCACATGGAGGCCTGGGTCCACAATCCAGACTTGGGTGGCTGCACCTGTGCCCGGGATGGTGGGGCTTCTGCCTGCTCTGAGTTTCCACAGGCTCTGTGGAATACACACTTACTTGCAGCCCAGGGTCAGAGCTCCAGGTCCTCACTGGGCTCAGTCTAGCATCCAGGGCAGGTGCAATATCTGCACAACCTTCCCCCATTGCTCTGGTGCTCAGGGGTGGCCAGAGGAAGAGCAAACTGAGACCCCAGGCCCAGCAGTCAGGAGTGTTAGCTTGGCAGTCACCCTGACACAGGGTGGACCTCAGGGATGCGGCCCCAGGAGGTCCCACGCAGAGCCTCCTCCCAAGGCACAGGAACCTGGCACCCTTGGCAGGGTGGGCAGTGTGGCTGTGGCCAGCGAAAGTGGGCACCATTCCCACTTTCTGCCACAGGTCCCCAAAGCATGGCCCCAGCTCTGTGACTGGAGTCTGGCCCCTGCATTCTGTGTGCAAGTGCAGCACAGCCCCGGGTCCAGCTTTGCTTCGGGGCCCCTCTCTGCCTGACCTCACTGCTCCCCTGTCAGTGGGCAACTTGGTCCTGTCCCATCACGGCAGCCCCCAGAATGGATGACTCCAGGGGTTTGGCAGACTCCTTCCCATGCCCTCCCTGCAGTGGCCAGTGTAATGGCAGCAGCCACCCCAGGTGGCTTGCCGCTGCCATCAAAAGGGCATCTGCATGGTTTCTTTTGTCACTGCTTTCCATTGTTCTCTGCTATCTCTTAGGAGTGCAGCACATTTTAGTCATCCTTTGAAGATATGACAGCTTCATGAAAACAATCTATTGAACTGACTGAATTTTATTCTGTCTTCCCTGGGGAATATCAGACAAAGAATATATCTAAAAACCATTCTGCAACACACACTTAATATAGAAATTAAAAGTTTGATAAAGTAATGAGCAGCTTGGGGGAAGAATGACACATTTGTCAACCTCTTCATGATTCCCTAGGATAGCAGTGACATCCATAATTGGTGCTAGGCAGCGAGTGGAGGGGAGTAGATGGAAGAATAATTGATTCTTAATTTATTCCATTGGAACACCTTCAAAGCTGTATGTTCTTAAGTTTTACTAGAAATTTTCTATCATTTCTTTTTGAGTTGTTTAAAAGTAAATAATTTAAACAGTGTCTAGATAAATAACTTATAAGACAACAGCTATTGGCAGCTTATTTCTCTGGCAGGTTTCTGAGGAGTTGAGTGGTGTGGAAAGAGCATCGTCCTCGGAGCAGAAGGTTTGGTGTTGAGAACTCAGTTTGCTACCTGTTAGACAGATTTAACTTGGACAAAGTCTCAACCCTTACTAAGACTCAGCTCTCTCATCTATAAAGTGAAAATATTTCCCATGCTAATCTCACAAAACTATTATGAGAAACGCATGACATAATGTGAGGGAAATCTCTTTGTACAAGGTAAAGCACCACACAAATGCCCATTAAATAGATTTTACATTTTGGTATACAACAAGACAAAGTTCTGACCAGGACACAGACCTAATTATCCTAGAACAAAATGAGGAAATTTAATTTAGATAGCAAAGGTTCTTATCTTGTAATTTTTGTATTATTATTTCTTCTCTTCAAGGGCAAACAGATGACTTTCTTTGTGTATTATACTTATTCTGTTTGCTAAACTTTAGTTTACATTCTCCCAAGGAAACAGTAACCTAACCTCTATAACTCATTGTCTAGACAACTGAATGACTTTCTTTCGTCCTTGATTTTCTAATACTATCCGGGCAATGTAATTGATACACAGGGTGTGAGAAACAGTCTACTAATCAATGATAAGTACCAACATCACTGCTATTGTGTAAGGGAAGGCGATGCTCTGCCAAAATCCCTTGAAAGAGAAAAAGATACAGGGTTAGCCAACACTTCAAGGATCTTTCCTGCTGATGCTCTGGCCTTCAGTCAAGAAAATATTTAAATCAGCCCCTAACACCAATAGTAATTTAATTTTTATGGACCCACAGGGAAAGAGATTACGCACACACACACATATAAGTATAAAAACTTTTCAGCCATAATAATTCTAAAGATCAGAAAATTATAATTTTCAAGCCTAAATTATATGAAAATCACAAGGCCATATATAATACTTTATTTTAATGAATATGTTGAAAGTGGAAGAGTAGAAAGGGTGCTTTTGAAAAGAGGAAAGAGATCACAGAAATACAATTGAAAATGAATGAAGGGAAACAAAGGGGAGAACATTTGGTTTCATATCTCAATGAGAGTCTAGCAGGGATGTGAACAAGCACACCCTGAATTTTCTACTTTTCCTTTTTTGTACATGCTGTCTTGAGTTTTTATGGTTCTTAAGTGAGAATGCCTGTCTTCTCCAGGAGTCTGAGCCACGGAAGATTCTAAAGATAGTAACCAGTGCTCATTATGTCTAGGTCCAGCTCAACAGTGCTGGTGATACTGCTTCTATCTGCATCATAGAACTTGATTACATTTTTATTATATTTATATACTTAGAATTGTACATCTTTGGCTAATCTCTAAACGTGGGGAGGCTTAACAGTGTGTTTTATTCTGTTTATATCCCTTATTACACTAACTCAGCCTTATCTATATAAAATATTCACAGAAATTTCCTGGAAAAATGGCCTTGAGACAAGACATACCTATGAAGTTAAAATATGAGCTTGGAGATCAACTTTACAGAGGAGGATGTGAAGGAGTCCAGTATTCTGAGGAGAGCCTGCATCAGGATGTCAGGTGACACTGTGCCCTTCTCTGCATCCTGTCAGGAAGAGGTACAGAAAGACTATCTCATTACAGGCAATGTGAACTTTAATCAGGTGGGTAAGTTGCTGTCTGCCACATTCCTCTACTGTAAAGTTACCATTTTTCACTTTATGTTAATCTGTATTTTGTGGGGAGATACTTTGAGCCTGAGCAAACATACATTTTTTGTCATACTCTCTTCTATTAAATTTAGCATCCAATGATGATTTTCTGGGTTTTACTTAATAGGCATTTTCTGTTTCCATAATTTCATCCTAATTTATTACTAAGAATTTTACAATTAGCAAGTGCTGTCTCCTAGTCACTATTTATTATATGGTTTGGTTTCAAAAAGGGTAAAACATTGGAATGCATCAAACATGTTAGAAAGGCCAACTTATGAAAATATTGTGTCAAATGCTTGTAATAACTTACTGCCTTTGATTCTCTACATATGTATTAGTGTGGGGGTGTATGAGGGTAGCATACGCAGGTGCCTTGGGCACATAGGTCCATTTGCTCTTGAAATCATGACTGACAAAAAAAGAAATTAAAGTCACAGGTTTGATATATCCAAAGGGAAGTACAACTAAATATTGCAGACCTCCTACTGGGTGACATCATGTAACATGCTGAGAGAGACTAATTCAGAATATTGTATCACTGCATAGTCAATAGACAAAACAAAGCAAAAACAAGGAACAATTTTGGGGGAAAATTGGACAAATTGTAGGTTCTCAGAAAACCTTTCTTTGAGTTCATTTTTGTTTCATCTCTAAAGTAATGAATAATATTGAGTCTAGTTCTTTGTTCCATAGGTACTGAAATGGTTTGGCTGTGTCCTCACCCAAATCTCATCTTGAATTGTAACTCCCACAATTTCCACATGTCATGGAAGGAACCCAGTGGGAGGTAATTGAATCATGGGGACGGGCGGGTCTTTTTTGTGCTGTTCTTGTGATAGTGAATAAGTTGCACAAGATCTGATGGTTTTAAAAATGGGAGTTTCCCTGCACAAGCTCTCTCTATTGTCTGCTGCCATCCACATAAGATGTGACTTGCTCCTTCGTGCCTTCTACCATGATTGTGAAGCCTCCCCAGCCATGTGGAACTGTAAGTCTATTAAATCTCTTTTATTCCCAGTCTCGGGTATGTCTTTATCAGCAGTGTTACAACAGGCTAATACAGGTACCATATTCTAAAAGTATGAATTCATTTCACAAAATCACACTCTAATCATATTAAATGGCTTCCAAATTTAAATGAACGATCTTTGCTTCTTAGAAAAGAATTGTATTATGAGTCTTGGTTAGTTAAGATACAAAAGTACACACTTTCTTATGGTACAAATAGCCTTGGTGTAAAGCCTAACAAAAATTGCCCTCTGGGCTACAGAATTTTCTCACATTTCTGCCTCATAATGGCAGCAAAATCATAGGAGAGTCATTTTCTGGCCAAGATTGTAAAGTCGATTTAAAAGATTTTGCTACTGTATCATTTTCCCACACGGAGTAGTCCTTCTGAAGGTATTACTCCAGATTTCAAAACTGCTAATTGGTGTGGTTTAGCTGTTGGCTAAACCTACCGTCAATTGTGAAATAAAAATCATATTTGATGAGGTTTTTTTTAATTCATTCAAAGTGCTTTGAACTTGTTCTAACAGATAGCCACAGTGGCAGATAATGTGGATTGATTATTCAAAAACTCTTTATCACTCCCTCTCCCTTGAATTTCCCTACTGAAGAGACTAGACAGCTAACTTAGTCACCAATTCAGCTTCTCTGGAAGCCACAGTAGCCTGATTAAAGTAGTGCTTTGTTTTCTAATTTCCAGCTTTATTGAGGCATGACTGACAAATAAAAATTGTATATATTTAAGATATACAAGGTGATGAATTGATATATATGTAAAATGTGAATTAATTATACAATCAAGCTAAAAATATTTCTATCACCTCACATCCACACTCATTTTGGGCATGAGAACACTTAATATTACTCTCAGTAAATTGTAAGTATAAAATTCATTATTATCAACTATTGTTACCATTGTGTACATTAGATCTCCAGAATTTATTGATCTTATAACTTAAGGTTGTACCCTTCACCAGTATCTCCCCATTTCCCTCACTCATCCAACCCCTAGTAACCACCATTCTACTCTTCAACTATTTTATATTCCATATATAAGTGTGATTATACAGTATTTGTCGACCTGTGTTTGTCTTATTTCATTTACCATAATGTTCTCCAGTTTCACCCATTTTTACACAAATTACAAGATTTCATTGTTTTTAAGGATAAAGAATGAATTGACAGAAGTAGGCTTCAGGAGCTGGGTAATAATGAACTTCACTGAGCTAAATAACTATATACAAACACACATACGTATTGTATTTATGCATACATATGTATACAAAATTTTATGTATTCATTCATTTATTAATGAGCACTGAAGTTTATTACATATCTTGGCTATTATGAATAGTGCTGCAATACATCAGAGTGCAGATATCTCACCAACATAGCACTTCATTTCCTTTGGATATATATCTATAATTGGCATTGCTGAATCACATCATAATTTTATTTTTAATTTTTGAGGAACCTCTATATGATTTTCCATAATGGCCATACCAATTTACATTCCAACCAACAGTGTACAATGGTTCCGATTTCTCAATCACCAATATTTGTGATTTTTTTGTCATTTTCCTGATAGTCATTCTGAAAGGTGTGAGATGATATCTCATTGTGCATTTGATTTGAATTTCCTAATGATTAGTCATGTGGAGCACCTTTTTATAAACCTGTTGGCCATTTGCTTATCTTCTTTATGAAAAAATCTATTGTGTTCATTTGCCCATATTTTAATTATATTATTTATTTTTTAGCTATTGAGAGGTATGAGTCCCTTACATATTTTGGATATTAACCTTTTTTGGATGTGTGGTTTGTAAATATTTTTAAAAGCCACACAGAACAAAAATATGTATTAGAATTAGTAGACAAGCATATCAAAAAACTGTTTTAACTTTATTTCACATATTTTAAAGGTTAAGCACAGAAATGCAAGATATAAAGACACCATAAATAAAACTTCTAAAGCTGAAAACTACAATGTGTGAGATGTATACAATAAAAAATACACTGGATTGGCAGAATAAAATGTCAGTAAACTTAAGGACAAACAATAAAAACTATTCAAAATAGAAAACAGGAGAAAATGAAATTTAAAAAAATTAACATAAGTGAACTGTAAGAACATTTTTACATGGCCAAAATAACATGAAATTGGTGTCCCTGAAACTTCATGAGGAGGCAGACTGCTTCCTCTCCATGACATTTAATTATATACTTTAATAGTGAAATTTTCCCGATTTAAGATTATATATTCATAAATACAAAAATGATTATATATTCATAAATATAAAAAATTCAACAAACTCCAAGTACAAGAAACATTTGACAATTCACCAAAAAAATTCTGGGGAAAAGCATGGAATCGAGAGCAGCCAGGATGGATGAATAGAAGCAGCTCCACTCTGTGGCTCCCACTGAGAAGGATGAAAACTGCAAATGAACTCTGCATCTTCAATTGAGGTACCAAAGTTCTCTCATTGGCACTGACTATGTGGTTGGCATGACCCACAGAGAGTGAGCAAAAACAGGATGGAGCAAGGGTCCACCCGGGACCTCCATGGGGCAAAGGAAACTTCCTCCTCTCGCCAAGGGAGGTGGTGAAGGAGTGTGCGTTTCCTCCCTGAAAATCAGACTTTTCTCATGGATCCGTGCAACCTGTGGATTAGGAGGTCCCCTCCTGAGCCCACGCCACCAGAAACTTCGGTCTCAAGCACCAGGCTGTGGAGACTCAGAGCAGCTGCTCAGGTGGATGGCCACTATAAGCAGGCACTGAGACACAAGAGTATTTGCATAGTCTTTCTCTGGGAACTTTCGTGAGGCAGAAGATCTGTCCACTTTCATGGGGAGGGGGCCGAAGCCATGGAGTCAAGCAACCTTGCTCCCACAGAACTCCACAAGCTAAAACTCACTGGCATGAAATCCCCACTGGCCAGCACAGCTGGCTAGAGACTGCCTAAGAAGACTGAGTTCCCAGGGGGATGGGCAGCTGCCATCACTGTGGCTCCAGTCAGCCACTTTCCCCTGCCACCAGTGCCAGTGAGATGGAGGACTCTAAATCTTTAGCAGTTCCCCACAGTACATCACAGAGGCTGGATCAGTTTGTGGCCAGACTGCTTCTTTAAGTAAGACCTGGATCCACTCCTCATTGAGCAAGGCCTCCCTATGGAAATCTCAGCATCCCCAACCAGGAATTTATGGACAGAACTCTGATAACCCTGAGAGGAGACCCTAGGAGGAGGAGCAGCTGTAGTATTGTGAATTAGTGATCTTAGTCTTTTCTGCCTGCCTGCTCTGGAGGGTCAGGGCAGCCCAGATGATGGCGATTCCCCCAGCACAGCACATCTGCCCTGCCAAGGGGCAGACAGACCGCTTATTTAAGTGAGTCTCTGATCTCACTTCTCCTGACTGATTGAGACCTCCCAACACGAGTCTCCAGATACCTCATACAGAAGCATTCCAGCTGGTATCAGGTCAGTGCCCCTCTGGGACAGAGTTCCCAGAAGAAGGAGCAGGTTGATATCTTTGCTGGTCTGCAGCCTCCACTGGTGATATCTCCAGGGGCAATAGGGACCCAGGAGAATAGGGTCTGGAGTAGACTCCAAGCAAACCACAGCAGCCCTACAGAAGAGGGGCCTGACTACTCCAAGAAAAACAAAAACAAAGTAAAAACATCAATGAAAAAGACACTACAAAAAACCCAGCCTCAAAGATCAAAGGCAGATAAACCAATGAAGATGAGAAAAAAAATCAACACAAAAATACAGAAAACTCAGAAAGCCAGAGTGCCTCTTTACCTCCAAATGATCACAACATGTCTCCAGCAAGGGCACAGAACTGGGCCGAGGCTGAGATGGATGAATTGATGGAAAGGCTTCAGAAGTTGGGTAATGAACTTCACTAAGCTAAACAATTATGTTCTAACTCACTGCAAAGAAACTAAGAACCATGATAAAACATTACAGAGGCTGTTAAACAGAAAAACAAGTTTAGAGAAGAACATAAATAATCTGCTGGAGCTGAAAAACACAACACGAGAACTTCATAATGCAAACACGAGTATTAATAGCTGAATAGACCAGGTAGAAGAAAGGATATCAGAGCTTAAGACTATCTTGCTGAAATAAGGCAGGCAGACAAGATTAGAAAAAAAAAAAAATAGAATAAAAAGGAACCAACAAAACCTCCAAGAACTATGGGATTATGTTAAAAGACAGAACCTGTGACTGATAGGGGTACCTGAAAGAGATGGGGAGAATAGAACCAAGTTGGAAAACATACTTCAGGGTATCATCCAAGAGAAATTCCCTAACCTAGCAAGACAGGCCAACATTCAAATTCAGGAAATCCAGAGAACCCCAGTAAGATATTTCAAGAGAAGATCAGCCCTAAGGCACATAATCATCAGATTCCCCAAGGTCAAAATGAAGGAAAAAAAATGTTAAGGGAAGCCAGAGAGAAGGGCCAGGTCACCTATAAGTGAAACCCATCAGAATAGCAGCAGACCTCTTAGCAGAAACCCTATGAGCCAGAAGAGATTGGGGACCAGTATTCAACATTGGTAAGGAATAGATGTCTTCTTTTGAGAAGTGTCTATTTGTATCCTTTGCCCACTTTTTGATGGGGTCTTTTTTTTCTTGTAAATTTGTTTAAGTTCCTTGTAGATTCTGGATATTAGACCTTCGTCAGAGGGGTAGCTTGCACAAACTTTCTCCCATTCTGGACGTTACCTGTTCATTCTGATACTAGTTTCTTTTGCTGTGCAGGAACTCTTTAGTTTAATTAGATCTAATTTGTCAATTTTAGCTTTTGTTGCAATTGCTTTTGGTGTTTTCGTCATGAAGCAGAGGGCCAAATCATAAATAAACTCCCATTCACAATTACTAC
This sequence comes from Theropithecus gelada, assembly GCF_003255815.1. NCBI lineage: Eukaryota > Metazoa > Chordata > Mammalia > Primates > Cercopithecidae > Theropithecus > Theropithecus gelada. The sequence goes on from NC_037689.1 coordinate 57,244,622, forward strand.
AAAGAGAATAAAATACCTAGGAATACAGCTTACAAGAAATGTGAAGGACCCCTTCAAGGAGAACTATAAACCACTGCTCAAGGAAATAAGGCAGGACACAAACAAATGGAAAAACATTCCATACAAATGGATAGGAATAATCAATATCATGAAAATGGCCATACTGCCCAAAGTAATTTATAGATTCAATGCCATTCCCATCAAACCACCATTGACAATCTTCACAGAATTAGAAAAAATTACTTTAAATTTCATATGGAACAACAACAACAAAAATCCTGGAGAGCCAAGACAGTCCTAAGCAAGGAGAACAAAACTGGAGGCATCACACTACCTGACTTCAAACTATACTACAAGGCTACAATAACCAAAACAGCATGTACTTGTACCAAAACAGACATATAGAACAATGGAACAGAATAGAGACCTCAAAAATAACACCACACATCTACAACCATCTGATTTTTGACAAACCTGCCAGAAACAAGCAATAGGGAAAGGATTTCCTATTTAATAAATGGTACTGGGAAAACTGGCTAGCCATATGCAGAAAACTGAAACTGGACCCCTTCCTTACATCTTATACAAAAATCAGCTCAAGATGGATTAAAGACTTATATGTAAAACCCCAAACCATAAAAACCCTAGAAGAACATCTAGGCAATACCATTCAGGACATAGGCAAGGGCAAAGACTTTAGGAAGATTCTTTTCACTGTAAAGGATATATTGATAGCAGATAAGCACATAAAAAAGAGATTCAACATCACTACATTTCAGAAAAATACAGCTCAAGACAATGATGAGATATTCCTATACATCCATCTAGCGTCAAAATAAAATGTAGTGACAATACCAAAAGTTGGCAAAAGTGTGTAGATCACTGGATTTCTCATATATTGCTGATGGAGATATAAAATGTTACAGCTACTCTGAAAAATTATTTCAGTTTCTTTAAATCTAAACAAACAACTCATCCAGCAACTGCACTATCGGGAATTTGTCCAGAGAAATTAAAACTTATGTGTAAACAGAAACATATATATAATTGTCCACATCAGTTTTATTTGTAATAATCAAAAACTCAAACTGCTCTAATATTACTCAATAGGCGAGTGGTTAAAGAAACTGTGGTACATGCATATGGTAAAATACTAATTAACAATGAAAATAAATGGACTTTTGATACATACAACTTGCATGGATCTCAAGGGTATTATGCTAAATGAAAACAAGCTGACCTCAAAAGGTAACATGCAGTATGATTTCATTTATATAACATTCTCAAAATACCAAAATTATAGAGATGCAGAGCAGGTTAGTGGTTCCCAATGGCTAGGGATGTTGGGATGATGGTTGTGTCTATAAAGAAATCGCATGAGTAAGATATTTACTATGAAGTAATACTCCCGTGTCTTGATTTTGGTGGTGGCTACACAAATCTAGACATGTCATAAAATGGCACAGAACTATGCACAAACATTTTACGAATGTCAATTTTCTAGTTTGAAAATTGTACTCTAATTTTGCCATATCTAACAATTTGGAAAAACTGGATAAAGCATACCTTTCTGTACTATTTTTGCAAGTTTCTGTGAACCTACAATTGTTTCAAAAATAATACACAGGAATAATAATATCCAGAAGATAAAATAAAACACAGAATAATATACAGAATATAACTCTTTTCAAGTGCACAGTGGGCATTTACACAAATAGATGATATTCCGAGCCATGAAAGAAACCTCGGTAAATTTACAAGTATTCTGGTTATACGAAGTATGTTCTCTGACCACAATATGTAATTTCAGGACTCATATAAAGCTCCAATAATCAACATTGAGTGGGATTGGCATAATGATAGATAGATAGATAGATAGATAGATAGATAGATAGATAGATAGATAGATCTATCAATGAAATAAATGGAATTTTAAGAAATATATTCACACATACTTCAAAAAAATAATTTTTGAGAAATATACAAAGGTAATATAGTGGAGAAAGGAACGTCTATTCAATACATTGTGTGGGCATAAATGATTATCCATATGCCGAAAGTGGAATTTGATATATACGTTGGGTTACACACACAGACATGCACACAAATAGCAACTCAAAATGGATCATACCTAAATGTGAAACCTAAATTGTAAAACTTCTACATGAAAACCGCTGTGACCTTAGGTTAGACAAATATGTCTCAGTTATGGCACCAAAGGCATGGTCCACAAAAGAACCAACTGATAATGTGGATGCCATCAAAATGAGAAGTTCATGCTTAGTGAAATACTCCATTAACAGCTGAAAAGATAAGCTACAGACTGAGATAAATCATTTACAAACCATACCTTGAACAAGGGACTTGCATATAAAATATATAAATAACTCTCAAGAGTAATTGATAAAATATTAAACAATCCAATGTAAAAGAGGAACAAATTGGTACAGATGCTTGACTAAAGGAGATAGAGGGCGAATAAGCACAGGAAAAGTTGTTCATCTCCATTAATCCTTCCAGAAATGCAAAATAAAGCTATAAAATCATCACATGACACATCTATGAGAATAACTAAAATACGTATTTTTACAATGATAATACCAAGTGTTGGTGAATATATGCAGGAACTGCCACTCTAATGTAAAATGACTCAACCTCTTAGAAAAACAGTTTGACAGTTTAAAGTTAAACAGATACCAGTCATATCTGTTTCACTCCTAGGTAGTTACACAAAATATATGAAAGTGTATATCTATATGAACATTTGTACATGAGTGTTTACAGCAGCTTTATTTATTATATCACCAGAATTGAAACAATTACAGGCAGGGTCCATCAATAGATGAATGAATAAACACATTGTTGTATATCTATAAAATTGAATACTACTATAAAATAAAATAAACGAATTATTGCTACATGCCACAACATAGATGAATCCAAACTAATGATGATGATTGAAGGAAACCAGACAACAAAATTACATACCCTATGATTCATTTTATATAATATGCTTGGAATTGCAAACTGATATATAGTGATAGAAAAGTTGGTGGTTACCTGGAAACAAGAGTGGGGTGGGGAGGGAATGATAGATGGGTTACAAAGGGCCTGAGAAAACTTTTGGGGGTGATGAATGTGTTCTTTATCTTGATTTTGCTGATGTTTTCACAGATATATGTCAAAATTTATTAAATGGTAGAGTTTCAATGTATGCAATCTATAGTGTGTGTCAATGATACTTCAATAAAGCTGTTAAAAAGCAACATTTAAAAAGTTAAACCTTTAACATAATTTAGAGGAGGTTTGCCAACAAAAATCACCAATGCAGGGACCTCTGAAAATGCAACAGTTATTCAACAAAAACTGTGAATCTAGAAGCTGATTGTAACTTTCTACTCCTGGAAAATAGAAATGATAATTAGCCCCATAACCCTTATCAGGTAATTAGAAATATGTGCTCCTCATTGCAAATGAATTTCATTTGAGAAGTGAGCTACGAAGACACTTCTATTATTTGAAATGCAGTTTATATGCTAATCACTTACTGAAAGCACAAATTTTAGCAGGAGCAAAGTAATGCTCATATTTGGAAATATGATGATATCTAAAAAGATGAGAGCATGCAGAAAAAAAGAGATACTACATATTAAAATTGTGATATTTATTCACAAAATAGTGTTTCACGAATGGAAAACCTCTGAGTAGAAGAGTGAGAAATGAGAAAAATAGATATTTGCCTAAGTGGAAAGAATCAGAAAAGGAAGGAGGAAGAAAAGAAAAATATATGCATAAGCTAAATTGTATAATTTTTAATATGAGAGAAAATACATGTTGATGTTTGTTTGAGTTATTGACAAAGTAAATATACTTTACCAAACTAAAAGTTTGTTTAAACTATGAGAAATTGTCAATTGAGAAGGTTTTTATGCATATTCAAATATGTCAAGTCCTAAAAGTATATTAATTCAATAGAAAAAAAACTAGCTAAAACTTTAAATTGCTTCATGGGATTAACTAAGTGTACCTGTGATATTTCAATGTTGTAACTAGTATGAAAAAGATCATGCTAAATATCCTTTTTGTACGTATTCATATAGTTGCTCAAAGTGGACATTTCTGTCATACGAAGGAGTTATTATATTCATCTCTCAATATGATCACAGACCAATTGTCCCAAATAGCTAAATAATCCACAAATTGATCCTCCTTCACAAATTAATTTAGGCCCAGACAATAGTTTATCTATCATTTTTTGGAAATTATATCTAAATTCTTGCTGTACATAATTTTTAATTGACACAGAAGACAGAATTGAAAGAGGAAAGTGAACAGAATTTCTATACATAAGAGATAAAAGTGGTATTTCTTTCCTTTTTCCACTGGTGAGAGGCTCTTAAAAAGCATTTGAGGTGTGTTCCCCATTGTACTTACAGAAACTTATCTCTGTCCAAACTAAAATATCAATATTCCTTCTTCATGTAAAGAACAGCAAACCACATGAAGAACAGAACAGAACAATAGGATATGAGGTTCATTGAGAGCTCTAGTCAACTGTTCACACCAATATTTATTGTTTTATCTAAATAAAAGGTTTTTCTTACGTATCTTTTGAAAATGACACAATGTACACAAAAAATCTGCTTTCTCTGAGGCACATACATACTTCTGTTTTCCTTTATATAGTTCCCTTCCAGACAATGGGTCACTATTATTTTTTTAAAACTGATATATTTTAAAAAGTGGTTAAAGGATAGACAACCAATAGAAAATGAATTGGAACAATGATAAGACACCAAATTATTGCCTGGTCAGATTCCATTGACCACAAGAAGTCACACTGTGCAAATGAAGTCCCAAGGGAACAAAAAATGCCACCTCAAAATTCATTTTTCAGAGTTGCTTTCCTTCAAATGTCTTTTTGTGGCATACTTTTATTTTCCTGTTTGTGATCCCTGAAGGCAGTACCTGCTACACAAATATAAAATGTCCCTCTACTACCACATTCTTCATTGGGTTGCTTATGCAATCACACACACATCTTAGCAACCATTTATTGGATACGTACTATGAGCCAGGCCCAGACATCGTACTAACTAATGGGGATATAAAGATGAAAGGAATACAGAAACCAATCTCTCCTCCCCAAGAGTTCCCAGCCTATCTGGAACAACAACTGTGGGGTCATGAAATACAGTTGGTAAATGAATAGTAAGTATGGCTGACTTTTCTTGAACAGTTCCAATGTGATGCTTACAGTGTTAACTGCTTTCTACATGAACTCAGTTAATCTAGCCCATAGACTGTGGGTGGATACAACCTGGGGCCTCATTTTACACATAAGAAAATTGAGATTTAGAGACAGGGATTTGTTCAAAGAACAGATAAACTGTGGAGTTCCCATTGCAACCAGGACACGCTGGCTCTATAACCCATATTCCCAGTCCCTGGCCCAGAGGATAGAACACCAGCCCCATGTAACGCTAGTGTCTCCTAGATCTTCATTAAGGAGCCATTCAAGTTCAGTCTACAATAAAAGATTTATTTGGGGGTTTAGGGGGCACAAAGATGCTGACAGTGTCTTCCTGGCAGAGGGAGGAATCAATCTAAAAGGGTCGTAGACAACAGCTTTGAAGGATGAAAGAAGTCACTAAATTCTGAGATGAGAGCTTGACCTGGAATGGGGCACGACATTGGTTGGGGAAAATGGAAGGGGAAGGGGAAATCTGAGAGCCAATAGGTGGCTGCTTAGGAAACTGGGTCCTAAGCCACTTAACTTTCATCCTGCCCTCACCTGTCCTCAGATGAGGCACTGAAGAGATGGGTATGACTGCCACATGATTTCTGCTGCCTGTGCCTGGGAATTTTTCCCTTCTTCGGGGCACTGTAGCTGTAATCGTATCCCATGCTGCTTCTGCTGGTTATCATTGCTGATTTTCCATGGCCCCTGAGGTACCAAAGCTCTATTCTGTGGACAACTTAGGGAGAATTTCTTTTCCCTTCTGTGTTATATACTGTGTTGGGTGGGAGTTGGGGAATAACAAAGTCTCAATGCATTCTGCTTTTTATCTCATAAAGAGATGTTTTACTGAGGTTAACTCTTTGAGAATTTAATCATATTTTTGTCCCTCAATTTCAGACATGAGTTCACAAAGGGCTGCTGAAAAGTCATTGCAGGAGGAAGATTCCACTGAGGCTACTAAGTGGAATGGCAAAATGATCCATGTGACAAAGAAACAGGACTAAATTCTATATATATATATATATTTTTCAAGACGTAATCTTGCTCTGTTGCCCAGGCTGGAGTGCAGTGGCACAATCTCAGCTCACTGCGACCTCCACCTCCCGGGTTCAAGCTATTCTCCTGCCTCAGACTCCCGAGTAGCTGGGATTACAGGCATGTGCCACTGCGCTCGGCTAATTTTTGTATTTTTAGTAGAGACAGGGTTTCACCATGTTGGCCAGGTGGGTCTCGAACTCCTGACCTCAGGAGATCCGCCTGCCTTAGCCTCCCAAAGTGCTAAGATTACAGGCATGAGCCACCAGACCCGGCCAGGACTAAATTCTCAGGAGAAGATTGATGACAGTTACTTTGAAAATATATCTCTTTTATATGAATTAACATTTTCAGTTTCAAAAAGTATTTTGCCTGTCCTGAATATATAAAGTGCAAAATACACTGTTATTTCTTGCTCTTCAGATGTTTTGTCATAATAATATGTATCTCATACCAATCCCATAGTCCACTGAATATATGGAATATAGAAATTTTCTGCAAAGGAATGCCTATCAAAAAGAACAGGTAACAAGGCTTCTAGGCCTGCAAGCATGCTTACACCTGTACAAAAAAAAAAAAAAATTAAGAAAATTCCACTTTTTAGGTTGGCTAGAGTAGGGGAATTATTTTTAATATCACTATTTCTATTTCTATCATATATATTAGTATAATATGCAATATATTATTTTAATATAATATTTTAAGATTATTATTTCCTTTCATAATGTGCTTCAAATTCTGCTGTATCACAAACCACAATCATTTATCTATAGAAAACTGGAGCTAATTAATTTGAATTTGATGATGATGCCGATAGCGATTATAATGAAGTGATGAGTCTTGGCTTAGTTCTTGAAATGAGAAAGACAACAGCAATTAACTCCCTTAAAAAACATGTATTTAACAATTACTTTACGTTTGCTGCACTCTAAGGACAAAAAAAAAAAAAAAAAAAGAAAAGAAAACGTTCCATTCTAGAAAGAGCAGAGCAGAATTGAGAAAAATGGGTCCCTTCTAGACTCTAAATACTACTGTCATTTATTACAAAGCTGATTTTCTTGGCCACAAATGTTCATTCTATTTTTGTATTTAAAATGAGAGATGCATTATTATATGCATATGTTTATTTATTTGGAATTATATTTTATTCATGACACACCTAATAACTAAAAGCATTAGTTATTATCATTAAAGTTAAAATTATCTTACATAGATACACTTGCAAAATCTTGATCAAAGTATGCTTAAGATGTTTTTCTCCTTATTTTCAACTTAGAAATAAATTTTTTAGTTTTCCATAAGCTTTCTAATATCTAGTTCTCCATTTTTCTTTCTATTCTCTAGTTTTATTTTTCAGTTTTCTGAACTAGATACGTTTAAAAACCCATTACTATATTTAAATGAAGTAAGAAAATAAAGCACTCATTCCCAGAAAAAAATGACTTTATTTGGCATTACTTGATTTCATAATTTCGGTGGTTGCAACTGTTGAATTTCATCAACTACTAGCTGACCAACATCAGTCATAGTAAAATGTCATGTAGCAACACCATAAAATCACATGTGATATATAGATATAGATGTAGATATGAATTACAATCTGACAAATTATTTCTCTCTTTTCTTTCTTTTTGCCTTCTGATTTTCTTTCCTCACTTCCTTGCTTCTTTCATTCTTCCCATTCTTCCTTTTCTTCCCACCTTTTTTGCTTCCTTCCTCCCTTCCTTGCTTCCTGTCTTCTTTTCCTCCCTTCCATCTTTTTCCTTCCATTCCTCTTTTCTTCCTTCATTTATTCCTTTCATCCTTTCTTTGTTGTTCACCACTGTAGGATGTAGTCTACATTGGTTTATATTCCTTCATTCGTGCAAGTGGTTTTGGGAAACCTGAATTACTGACCAATTCAATCAAGGTTTACTTCAGTGGTGCATTTACGCCTCCCTCATACCTTGACACTTTCCAGGAATGCACCTTGGTGAATCACTTTGTGACCAAATTCTGAGCAGTGACAACCACATATCTAATCAACTGACTCTAACATAGCAGGTGAGTGCTCCAAAGAAGCTATATGCAACATGTTATGGAATGATAGAAAAAGAGGAGGTTAACCCTATCTGGCAGAACTTGAGAGGCTTCCAGAAAGAGGTAATATTTGATCTTGAATGGAATACTGAGGAGGAAGTTGTCAGACAAGATAGGGAGCCAGGGTATTTTATTTGGAAGGAAACCAGGAGAAATGAGTCTAATCCAATCAACAACAACAGCAACAAAAATCATTGACTTCGTTAATATAGTTGTAAAATTGTGTTATTAAATATATATTTCATAGCCAAAGTCTAACCTGGTGGAGTTAAGTAAGACTTACAAAACGTTCAGTTTGAAGCCATGTTCAAGGAAAGCTATACTTACCCTGAAAGGGCAGGCAGTGCTGCTAACCATGTCATAATGTTGTTCACATCATGTTGTTCCTGTCAGGGTAGACTGGATTGCTCTCAGGGTGATCAAAAGAGACCCTGGAAATGCCAGTGAGTCATGATGGTAAGATGCTGGGGAAATATCTTGAAAATTGGCATGTATTCGTGTGCTCTGATTTGTGAGATTTGTCAGAAATCTGAAATTGTGTTCTCTCTGTTGTAATGTCAGGTGATTTGTGCTGGGTATTATTTGAAACATTTAAACATTTTTCATACCTGTACTAATAGTGATGAATACCCTCAGCCGTATATGATATTGTCTCCTAGGAACAAGGAAGGAGTATTCATATTCATTTCAGATGCATTCTTTTCGCCACACTATTGGTATCTACACCTAATTATTTTACATATCTCCCAGGTTGCATACATTATGAGTCTTTTTTTGTTTAAATACATTTTTATATTCTATCGGTTGCCCACTTTTTATGTTTCTATAAATATAGACTAGAACCCTATTCATAGAACAGATGTGTAGGTACATAAAAATGTGAAAAAGTGTTATTTATTGATATATTTCCTTAACATTACTGATATGGAAATTGAAAACCATAAACCCAGGAATAAAGTGATCCAAAACCATCTGAATGCAATGAGATACAAATGCTTTAAAGTTGTAGAATTTTATAGCCCAAAGTCATCTTAAAATGATTTAGTTCAGTCTCCTCTTATTGAATATAGGAAACTGAGGTCAAATGAGGTTATAACTTACTCCAGATTCCTCAGTTACTGAAAAATCCTGCAATTAGAATACCAGTTTCATGACTCTGAGCCACATGTTGTTTCAGTTGATCTATTGTATATACTCCTATATAATTCATTTTTTTCTTCAAATATATTCATAAAATCAGAGGTTTAGAAGGGCTTTCAAATATTACTTATTCCTCTTGCTTTTCCAATGGATGGAATCCTTGTTTTTTGTACAGACAGCAAGCTATTAACCCATAAAGATAGGGACCATGTAAATTAGAGTATTATTCAAATACTATCCCCAAATTATCAACTTCTACTTAAATAAGTCAAATAAAGTTAACTTATCGAGTGCAAATTATTATATTTTAACATAAATGTGACTCTGATATTGAATTAAAATTCAATAAAAATGCCACATATTGTACATAAATGATACAAGAAAGTTTGTTAGTGACATATCCATTCTAAAGTAAAGGGACTTCATTACCATGCTGAAAAGAGCAGTATCATTAAAGGATGTTGATAAATTGTCTCAACTGCCAAGGATTGGTCAGTTTTTAAGTCAACTCACCTATAAAAAGTTTCACCTATAAAATGAGACATTCTCCAGATAGCCCCATATTCTACTAGAGTTACATTTGGTCAAATACGTATAGCTGACATTGCTACACCATTCAACAAGTGTACTGAGACCATGCTTTGTGTGGAGCACTGAGTATGAATGCATTTTCACACATTGGGCTTTGGTCTCTACCATCATATGCTTCATGAACCATTCCCCTCGGCATGTCTGAGGGTGGGCTTTGGAGATAAACAGTCTGGGTTCCAGTCGCTGCTCTGGCACATGCTAACTGAGCAGGTCCTTTCTATCCTCAGTACTTTTGTTTGTAAAATAGAATGAAAATACCTATCTCATAAAGTTTAGGGAACATAAAATGAGGTGGTACTTATAAAATACCCAAGCTCAGTTTCTAGAAGATAATGCAGAACTGAAAATATTTAAGTACCAGATATTGTGATTCACTTTGATTCAAATAAATCAATAGGAAAAATGTTTTGATAGCATTTAATGGCAAACATTTAGGAAAGGTCATTGGTTTTGACATAAATGCGTTTGATAATTCAGTATATCAGAATACAGGGCTCTTCATTAATCTTTATTGAAAACATAATAGAGAAGGTTGGAAAATATTTACAGAGCAGTCACCATAATGCAACAAATACATATTTTATTCTGTCACTGTTTAATAGATTTTGGGCAAGTTTGTTGCAAATGAAAGAAACTCTTCTGTGACATTTTGTTTTCATTTTAAGATTTATATTTTTATTTTCAGTGCACTGTAATCCTTAGCCTCAAGACAATAATTACAACAAGGAGATTGTTATGCCTTTTTATGGAAAATGTTATATGTTAGAGTATTTATTATAGAAAATTGGATGAACTCATAGAAATTGTAAAGTGCACACTAGCACTCTGATTTTTAGGTTATTATCTATTCCTATCCTTGCTAACTATACAACATACCTATTTACTTCTCTATCAGAAAACTTTAAATTTATCCTTTCAAACCTATTTAGAAAAAATAAATTTTTGAATCAAATACATTAATTTCTAAACAAAACATATATTATTTCTTACATAATGAAAGGTAAGCAAAGAACCAACGTCGACTGTAGCTAGTAAAGTTAGTGCTTTCATTACATGTTACATATTCACCATTTGACAATCACCGTAAGGCTGATAAAATAATGAAAGAAGAATAATTTTGGCTTTTCTCAGGTGAAAAGGTTTACCACACCAGGGCTCAGAATTGAGTTACTTGTCCTGCTGGTACTTGAACTTTTCTTTTAATCTCTATCCGTACATTCCTGTAATAATTGACTACAAATACTGACGTCCTTCCTAAAATCTGGAACATGTAATATACTCTCGCTAGATGTCTTACTAGATACTGGTATTCTAGCTAGAAACCCAGCGTTATGGCTGGTGCCTAACATCTGTTGAGAGATCTCCCAACGTCTCAATTCCTGTTGCTTTATCCACATCTCTGAACAAGGCCTTGTCCAAATTCTCTGGAAATTTGCTAGTCACAGAAGCAGTAACCAAACAAGGCTTTTGTTTTACTGTGCCTCAATTATATCTCATAGTTAATGAAAATATATGGGCCGGGCGCGGTGGCTCAAGCCTGTAATCCCAGCACTTTGGGAGGCCGAGACGGGCGGATCACAAGGTCAGAAGATCGAGACCATCCTGGTTAACACGGTGAAACCCCGTCTCTACTAAAAAATACAAAAAACTAGCCGGGCGAGGTGGCAGGCGCCTGTAGTCCCAGCTACTCGGGAGGCTGAGGCAGGAGAATGGTGTAAACCCGGGAGGCGGAGCTTGCAGTGAGCTGAGATCTGGCCACTGCACTCCAGCCTGGGTGACAGAGCTAGACTCCGTCTCAAAAAAAAAAAAAAAAAAAAAAAAAAAAAAAAAAAAAAAAAAAAAAAAGAAAATATATGAAATATCTTTCTAAGTATTTGTGCCTTCTTCAATTTCTTTTAATATTTCATAGTTTACAGTGTACAGATCTTTCACCTTCTTGGTTAAATTTATTCCTAACAATTTTTGCAGCTATTGTTAATGAGACTGTTTTCTAGGTTCCTTTTTCAGATAGTTTGTTGTTAGTACATAGAAATGCTACTAATTTTTGAAGGTGGATTGTGTATCATGTGACTACTGAATTTATTAGTTCTAATAGGTTTTTGGTGGAGTCTTTAAGGGGGGTTCTACGTATAAAATCATGTCATATGCAAGTGTGGACAATTTAACTTATTTCTTTCCAATTTAGATGCCTTTTATTTCTTTCTTTTGATTAATTGCTCTGGCTACGACTTCCAGTACTACATGGAACAGAAGTGGTAAGAGAGGGCAACTTCATCTTGTTCCTGATCTTAGAGAAAAAGCTTTCATTTTTCACACTTCACTATAATGTCAGCTGTGGGCTTGTCATATATGGCCTTTATTATGTGGAGGTACTGTCCATCTATACCTAATTTGTTATGAGTTTTTATTGTAAAAGAATATTAAATTTAGTCTAATACTTTTTCTACATCAGCTGAGATGGTTTTGTGTTTTCTGTCTTTGATTCTCTTAAGGTGGTGTATCATAATAATTGATTTTTGTATTTTGAACCATCCTTGCATCTCAGGGGTAAATCCCACTTGATCATAGTGTGTGATGCTTTTAATGTGCTGATGAATTCACTTTGCTAGTATTTTGTTGAGAATATTTTCATCTATGTTCATCAGGGACATTGAACTGTAATTTTTTTTCCCTGTAGTTTCATTGTCTGACTTTGGTATCAGTATAATGCTGGCATTGTAAAATAATTTTGGAAGTGTTCCCTCCTCTTCAATTTTTTGGAAGAGTTTTAGATGGATTGGCATTAAAATTTTCTCATATGTTTGATAGAATTAACCATTGAAGCTATCAGATCTTGGGCTTTTCTTTGTTTGAAAGTGTTTTATTACTAATTTATTCTCCATAATTGATAATATTCTGTTCAGATTTTCTATTTCTTGATGACTTAATTTTACTAGGTTTTTAGTTTCTAGGAATTGATTTTTTCTTGGTTATCCACTTTTACTGCATATAATTGTTCACAGTAATCTCTTATTCTTTTGTATTTCTGTGGTATCAATGAAAATGTCTCCTTTTTTATTAATAATTTCATCTGTTTGAGTCTTCTCTCCTTCTCTCTAGCTATAAGTTTGTCAATCTGGTTTACTGTTACAAATAACTAGCTCCTAGTTCATGGGTCTTTTCTATTATTTTTCTAGCCTCTACTTCATTTATTTCTGCTCTTACACTTATTCTTTTTTCTTCTGCAAACTTTGCAATTAGTTTACTCTTCTTCTAGTTCCGTGGGTTGAAAAGTTAGGTTGTTTTGTTGACTGTGGGTTTGTCATAGATGGCTATCATTATTTTGAGGTATGTTTCTTTAATACCTAGTTTATTGAGAGGTTTTAACATGAAGGGATGTTGAATTTTATCAAAAGCCTTTTCTGCATATACTGAGATAATCACGTGATTATTGTATTTATTTATTTATTTATTTATTTATTTATTTTTTGGAGACAGAGTCTCACTCTGTCACCCAGGCTTGAGTGCAGTGGTGTATTCTTGGCTCTCTTCAACCTCTGCCTCCCAGCTTTAAGCAATTCTCAAGCCTCAGTCTCCTGAATAGCTGGGATTACAGACATGCGTCACCACACCCAGGTAATTTGTGTTGTGTGTGGCAAGGGTTTGTCTTTTAGTTCTGTTTCTGTGATGAATCACATTTATTGATTTGTATATGTTGAACCAACCTTGCATCCCAGGGATGAAGCCTATTTGATCATGGTGAATTGACTTTTTAATATGCTGCTGAATTCAGGGTGCAGATATTTTGTTGAGGAGTTTTGCATCGATGATCATCAAGAATGTTGGCCTGGAACCAATCCAGATGTGACAGCATTTGCAATGACCTGGATGAGATTGGAGACTATTATTCTAAGTGAAGTAACTCAGGAATGGAAAACCAAACATTGTGTGTTCTCACTGATATATGGGAGCTAAGCTATAAGAACACAAAGGCATACGAATGATACAGTGGGCCGGGCATGGTGGCTCACGCCTGTAATCCCAGCTCTTTGGGAGTCTGAGGTGGGCAGATCATTTGAGGCCAGGAGTTCGAGACCAGCCTGACCAACACGGCGAAACTCCGTCTCTACTAAAAATACAAAAATTAGCCGGGCATGGTGGTGTATGCCTGTAATTCCCAGCTACTCGGGAGGCTGAGGCAGGAGAATCACTTGAACCTGGGAGGTGGAGGTTGCAGTGAGCTGAGATCGTGAAACAGCACTCCAGCCTGGGTGACAGAGTGAGACTGCGTCTCAAAAAAAGAAAAAAAAAAAACAGAATGAATGATACAGTGGACTTTGGGGACTTGGAGAGAAGAGTGGGAGGGGGTGAGGGACAAAAGACAACATATAATATGGTGCAGCGTATACTACTCGGGTGATGGGTCACCAAGATCTCACAAATAACCACTAAAGAACTTACTCATGTAACGAAATACCACCTGTACCCCAATAACTTATGGAAAAATAAAATAATAATAATTTAAAAAAAGAATATTGGCCTGAAGTTTTCTTTTTTGGCTGTGTCTCTGCCAGGTTTTGGTATCAAGATAATGCTGGCCACATAGAATGAGTTGGGGAGGAGTCCCTCTTCCTCAATTTTTGGGATAGTTTCTGTAAGAATGGTACCAGCTCTTTTTTTGTACATCTGGTAGTATTCAGTTGTGAATCCATTAGGTCTTGTGTGTGTGTGTGTGTGTGTGTGTGTGTGTGTGTGTGTGTGTGTGTGTGTGGTTGGCAGGCTATTTATTACTGATTCAATTTCAGAACTTACTATTGGTCTGTTAAGGGAATTAATTTCCACCTGGGTCAGTCCTGGGAGGGTGTATCTCTCCAGGAATGTCTCCATTTCTTCTAGGTTTTCTAGTTTGTGTGTATCTTGGCCACTCCCCTCTTATTTCATAATGTTAGTATTCATTGTTATAAACTTCTCGGGACTGATTTTGCTGCATCTAATAAGTTCTGTAAGTTGTGTTTCCATTTTCATTTCTCTTAAGACATGTTTTTGTTTCCCTTTGGATTTCTTTTTTGAGCAATTTGTTGTTCAGAAGTATGTTATTTAATTTCCAAATATTTGTAAAATTTCCAGTTTTCCTCCTTTTAGTGTTTTATAGTTTCATATCATTGTAATCATAAAGATACTTGTATTGTGGTTCTCCAGAGAGACAGAAACAATAAGAAATGGATAGATGGATAGATAGATGATAGATAGATAGATAGATAGATAGATAGATAGATCGATCGATAGATGAGAGGAGATTTATTAGGGGAACTGTCTTACACGATTCAGGGTTTCAGAAGTCCCATAATAGGCCATCTGCAAGCTGAAGAACCAGGGAAGCTGGTAGTGTGGCTCAGTCCAAGTCCAAATTTCTCAGAACCAAGGAAGCCAGAGATGTAACTTTATGGCCCAAAGCCTGAGAGCCCAGGGGGTGCTGGCGCCAGTCTCTGATTTCAAAAGCTGAAGAACCTGGAATTCAGATATCTAAGGACAAGAGAAATGTTGGGTATTGGCTGCAGAAGAGAGAGCAAGAATTTACCTTTTCTCTGACGTTTTGTTCAATGAGAGCATGGTACTGCAGGGGCCAGCCTGGAATTTGGGGTGGCAGGGGCTGACCTGGCACTGGGAAGGCCTGAAGCCTGTATTAAGGGTTCTTATCTTGTGCCTAGGTTCATGGAGACCAGCCTGGAGTTGAGGCTGCAGGGCCCAGACAGGTGCTGTCACCAGTCTCGAGGGAAGGGTGGGCTTGGATTCTGAGTTCATGGGGACAGTTTGGAGCATTGGGCTACCAGGGCTGGTCTGGAAATAGGGCAAGCCTGGAGCTTGAGGCTGAGGGAGATGGCCTGGCTTGGCATGGGCCTGAAGTTGGGTCTCACTGTAGCTAATCTGGCATTGAGGCGGTTCTGAAGGCTTGGTCTGTGGTACTAGCTTGAAGCCTTGGGCATTGGGAGCTGGTCTAGTGCTAGATTTTAATGGGAAGGCTCAATGCTGTGGTCCAGAGCAAGATTAGGAGCTCACTTCACTCTCCTTCCCCCACATGGAGGGTATCTCTTCCAGTAATGTGCTACCCGTACTGAGAGAAGGGGTGATTCAGGTAATGTGAAACTGTTTTTCTCTACCCTCTCCCAGGCATCATTGTTTTATGTCTGTACTACAAGCAAGTGTTATAATCTCACATCTGGATTACTTGGCTCTTTTGAAGGTATTTCATATATGGGTAGTTGTTCAAATTGACGTTCTACAAGGGGATAAGCACTGGAAAGTCTTATTCCCTGCTATGGTTCTCAATGAAGCCTGCACTGTCCTAGAACTAGAGACATATTCTATATTTTATATGGTTTCACAACAGACAACCAGGCCCTTTTGGCACTGTTTATCTGACAAAATTTAATCCTAATCCATTTTTCAGGAATCTCCCATTGGAAGAACAAAGAAAATAAATATAGAAGAGTGAGGAAAACTGTTTGCTTTTTTTGTTGTTGTTTAAAAAAGCATTAGAAATACTAGTCCTCATTTCTTCCAGACCCAATTCACTTCATACTTACTAAATCGGAATCTCCTTTTTTACAAGATACCCAGGGAATGCATGTTCACATCTCAAGCGGATGTGAACAAGGGGAGGGGTAAGGACACCTCAGAAATTCCAAGGCCTTTTACCAGTTTACACAGGCAGAGGGAGGTCAAAAGCTCAACTGGTAAAATATGTCACCCTTTTGCCAGCATGTTTGTTGGGCTTCTATGTTTCCTTCCCCTGAGCCCAATCCTAAGCCAACCAGTTTAAGGTTTGGAAAATTAACTCTTTCCAGCTTGGAAGATGCAACTGAGAAGAGTGTCCCATAGTACAGAGACACAATTACCTATCAGTGAAGAGAGGACTGAGGAGGAGAAAGGAATAAAAAGAAGGTGTTTTTTTCGAAGGAGTCCCAGGGTTTCAGGATGCATTCTAAAGGGGTACAGACTGAAGATGAGTGGCTACCCATCTAGAAAGAAGGGAGCAGGCATCCCTGGTTCCCTTCTCTTCCTAGCAGATATCTGGAGATAAGTGAGGTAGAAAAAGAAGAGCGTCCTATTTTCATTTTCCATCCTTGGATCCCCGAGTTCCGGCAACCTTGGCAGGTGCTGCCTTGGGTGTCGAAGCAATTTGCACTCATGAAGCAGGGGAGCCCAGAGAACAGGAATTATCCACTCTCACCTATGTCTCTTTCCCACCTGCTGTCAGTAGCTTTAGAGTTTCCTAGACCTCATTTATGCCATGGATATTAACATGGCCTTTATCCATGAAACAGGAAGCTTGGGGTGGGCTTAATTGGCAAGAATCAGCCACGCTCGCCTGCGCTGTGCCTTTTAACTTGTGTTGTCATTTGCATCTGGATCCCTCAGATCCAGTTTTCTTTCCTAGGGCTTTGACCTGAAGCTTGAAATTGAGCCTGGGACAAAAAATGCATCTCGGGGGGTAGGGGTTGCATGGACTCCTTATCATAAGCTAAATACTAAGGTGAAACTGTGGAACTGAGTCATTCTCCAACAAGGGAGAGAAAAGTGTGTCCTGTGACATACCCAGATAACTGGTAGCTTTCATTATGCTTGCTAGGATTTTGGTGCATGGTCCTTGGCTTTGGTTAGCTCCCTTTGTTTAACTTTTCCAAAAGGAAACCTCCAGGTGATGGGCATTCTATTTATTCCAGTCACCTAGCAGAATTTGTTGGATAATTGTTCAGAACTAGAATACTGATCCAGATTTTTATGTTACCCATCCCTCTTGTTCTTTCTGAGCCGCAGCCAGAGATTGCTGGTTGGTCCACAGGAACAAGCAGGGCTAGTCTAAAACATAGGCGAAAACTTATCAACGAATGAGTTGAGAATTTAATGACACATTGGCCGGGCGCGGTGGCTTAAGCCTGTAATCCCAGCACTTTGGGAGGCCGAGACGGGTGGATCACGAGGGCAGGAGATGGAGACCATCCTGGCTAACCCAGTGAAACCCCGTCTCTACTAAAAAAATACAAAAAAAAAACTAGCCAGGCGAGGTGGCGGGCGCCTGTAGTCCTAGCTACTTGGGAGGCTGAGACAGGAGAATGGTGTAAACCCGGGAGGCGGAGCTTGCAGTGAGCTGAGATCCGGCCACTGCACTCACTCCAGCCTGGGCGACAGAGCGAGACTCTGTCTCAAAAAAAAAAAAAAAAAAAAAAAAAAAAAAGAATTTAATGACACATTGTATGAATTTAATGACACATTGTATGATAAGTTTTGGAACAAAATTTCTCTCTCTACAGTCGTCATTTTTGTTAAAAAACAAATGATCATAAGACTGAGTTGTTTAAATAGACTTTAGTCTTATACTTGGCCTGATTATTTGCCTAAAGTGCAGCCATAATAATTATTTCTAAATAGGTCTTTTGGATTAGTTTCGATGGAATTCTGTTCCACAAGGAATCTCATATAAGATCTGTTAAAGCCAAGCTCAACCATGGGGCCGTATACTCAAATACCTGTGAGTTGGGTGATCTTGTCCTCTTAAGGTCCCAAGATAAACTTGGAGCTCCTAGACCTGTTAGAAAGTGACATTCTTTACTGACCATAGGTCAGGAACCCTTTGCAGGGACTGTGTAGGTAAGGGTATGAGGCCAGTTTTCCCACTGGGCTTCTATTAGCTCTGTAAGTCAAGCTTGACTCCTATAGATTCTTATCACACTGATGCAAACAAGTATATTGCCATAAGTTAAGAATACTCACAGAGAGTTTCCAAATTCTAGAGAAACCAGGCAGAGAGAATCAAACATGCTTCAAATTTTGTTCATAGAAGTATGCCTTACTCAATTGTTAAAGGACTTAAATAGTTCAAAATAAGTTTCCTTGACTATGAAAAACAAAACATGGATTAGCAATATTCCAACAAAAAGTCAAAAAAGTTTGCTTCAGCTTTCTGAGTTCAGTCCATTTAGTTAACTCTTGTTTTGCTTGATATTAGTGAATATTTCAGCTCTTCATGAGTCCTATCCATTTTCCTTTATTCCGATGTTACAATTTCAAAAGTTATCAGAAGCCAGTATTTGAGAGTACCTGTTAAAAGTTCTGTAGCTTATTTAAAACCATCTTTTGAAAAGGATTCAAACAAGACAATTGCCTGTGAATAACAAAATGTCCAGGGTAGTTAGGCTTAGAAACACAATTGACAAAGAAGTTTGGTTATCTCTGTGGTTTACAATAACTTAACATAAAAACTATGTTAATTATGACAGAAAACATATACTCAGGCATTATAATTTTAGAAATTCCATATAATTTTGGAGCATACATTAGCATTATTCACCAAGATATAACCTAAAGAAGATTGAGCATCATTTTGGCAATCCCATGTACCTAAACATGTCAAATAATCCTGTTTACCTCTGTTTTCTCGACACTTCAGGGGCCCTCTGAAGTATTCAAAAGTCAGGTGTCAGGGAAGACAATTTTGAAACCTAAGTTTGATTTGGAAACGGCTGGTAAATGTTCAAGGTTTAAAACACTTGATATTATGAAATAGAATTCCAGATTACCATAAGCTATTTATTTTGCCAAAATGAAAACTCAGAAATTTCAAAGAAGCAAAAACCTTTTATAACCCTCTAAAAATTTTGCCAAAGAGCACATTAGCACCTTAGGAGAACCTTGTTATGCTTTTATTTCAATGCTCGATTTGCAGAAAAAATACATAATACCCTTTTTTGAATTTAGTCAATATGTTCACACAGAGAACCTCTTCTGCAAGATTAATTTCCACAATTCTTCCACCACTTTATTGAACCTTCAGCTTTTTTCTAATTTAACTCAAAACAATCCTTTAACCCCAGGCAAAAGTTTACATTTCCATGCCTTCTTATAACCTTGTACTAAAAAATACATTTTACTGTTCTTACACACCTTGAATGTAAATCTATTTCTAGTAGTTTCAGTTAACTCCTATCACTTTTTAACTTTAAGGTAAAACAGCAAACTTTGCATCTGACCTGCATTTTACCAATAGTCTTTAGGGTTGTTTTCACTTCTTAAAGATTAAAGTCATGTGAACTGAAAGGTACCACAACGTTTAACTTCCCTTTAAAAATATTGGATCCAAGCATTTGTCTTTCTTTAGGCCAAATTAATTAGAGCTCTTTTTACAGACGTCACACATGGTATATACATAGACAGGCAGAAGCAAACCCAGTCACTGGGTGGGGCCCTTTAAGAGGCAGGGCTAGGAAAACATGCAGATATTAAACCAGAAAGAAGCTTATTCCCTAAGGTAAGATTGCTAAACAAAGCCTTGCCACCAGAGTTACAAGCCATGCCCTCAGGATGTAAAACCAGATGGAGGCTTGATTTCACAAATAAAACTTTGTAGAAAATATAAACAGTGATAGTTGGGGAGGCCTGGCCTAGTAAAACATCTTCTAAAAGAAAAAAAAAAAAAAAACTTTAAAAGTTAACTTGCTGATGAGGTAGAGAAGAGGAAAGAAAATAAACAGTTTAAAATTGCGTGGGGAAGAACCTCTTATTCTTATGCAAGTGGTTCCTCCACCAGGGAGAAAAGTTTAATTACTGTAATTACTGTCCGATGGAGCTCAATCTCTTGGCTGGGGAACGGGAAGGCTGCAGCGGTACCTGGCTGGGACCCAGCCAGCTGGCTGTGCAGGACCCTTGGCCCAAACATCCCAGACCCAGCAGGGAGCCGGAAGTGTTGGGGAGCTGCTGCTCACTGGTTCCTCCCAAAAAAGGAAGAAAAAGGCCATGAGAATTAAAAGACTCAGAAGCGAGAGGGAAAAAGAATTTTTGTTTTGCATCTCACTCACCGCTTTTCAAGCTCCCACACTGCGTGCCAAAAATGTTGCAGGACTTTTCCTTAGTTCAGCTAAAGATGGGGTACTTGTCTGTCCCATGACCATGTAAATTTAGGCTCGTAGATGGTTTGAATGGTGAGTAAAGCAGCATTTAATTGAGTGAAAGGGAGAAAAAAAGGGAAAATAGGGACTTTAGAAAGATTCTTCGAGGACTCCCTCCCACCTGGCTCAGGGAGACATAGCATCTTATTTGATCTCAACAATGAATAAAGTATTAATGAGTCAGAAAAGTTAACTCGTAGGAGATTATAGTAGTAGGAAGTATAGCAGAAACGTATTGCAATTAACTGTATCTGACTCAAAAAATCCTGTGATTTCCATTATAGCACAATGTTTCACTGCATACTTAAATGTGGCCTCACCTACAGTTTAACAAAACCACATAATTTTCATTGTTTTCTTCTCCATCTCTACATAAATAAGAGTAGTTTAAAATTATGTTACTTAACTGTTTTATAAAGCTTATTCACATAGTTTAATTTGCACTGCTCAGCAGTTCTGTGAAATTGGCAAAAATGTTACTATTTTCTCCATTTTAAAGACTAGTTATTTGAAATGTATATTGGTTAACACACTTTTGTGGAGTGAACAGCTACTAAAATGGCAGTGTCCAGACCCGAACCTAAAAGTTATGAGTCTAAACCTTTGACACCTAAAATAGATTACACTGACTTAAACAATTCTGTGTGTTTATTTGGATATTGTAGTGTTTTTTTTTAAAGCACCCTAATTAATTAAATTATTTTTATTATGAGCTAAAGTACAACTTAAGAAATGATCAAAATGTAAATATCTATAATTTGTGATAACATTCAAACTACAGGTATGCCTCCTCAGAGAAATAGACATTCCTTATGGAAGAGCCTGGATACAAGAAAGAATAAAGCAAAAAATAGGAAACACATATATAGATGCATATTATGCTAAAACATTTACAATGTCTACAAGTTTATATATAGAATTAAATGCAGTAAAACATCAATATATAAATTGTGATGTGATAAATTAAAGTGTATTAAGCATCTTGCATTATTTAGGAGGAAGTATTGATTGTCCTTATTTTTTAATCAACTTTATTGTGAAATGTAAAACACATATAGAAAATCCATAAAACATAAATGCATAGTTTAATAGAAAGTTGAAAAGTAAATACCTATGGAACCACCCCATATTCCTACCATTCACAGGCTCTTGCCCCTCCCCTGTCAGAGTAAAGCTTACTCTGTCTATTATGGTTATCATTTTATTTTTGTTACTATAAAAATTTGGTAGTTCCCCTTATGGTCAATGTTTGTAAATATTTTATGTGTTAATAAAAAATGTGCATTGTGCTGTTATTGGTTGAAATGATTTGTGTATACATATGCACACACATACATATTACCATTAAGACATGTTTGTTAATGGTGTTCAGATCTGCTATACCCTGGTTGATTTTATTTTGTGTGTAATTATTACCAAAAGAAGAGCATGCTAAAGTCTCCCACATTGACTGTGGGGTTTATCCATTTCTCATTATAATTTTACATATATTGCCTCCGTGTATGTACGTGTGCTTGTGTGTGTGTGTGTATCTTGAGACTACACTATTGTTTTATCTACCTGATGAAATGAATCATCTTTATGAATTGGCTGCTGTAATTTTTGTTTACTTAGCAGATCTATACTATGTCTGCTTTATAGGCATATATAAATAGCTATTTTTCTTTCTTTTTTTCTTTCTTCCATTATGGTCACCACCCAGATGATGTTACTGCATCTATTGTGGATGAATTTTGTTCTGTTTGTCTCTAACACTAAGGCTGTATCCCTTTTTGCTTCTAGATTCACCTCTTCAGGTATTCTGGGTCATCACTTCTATACCCTTCCTTCCTTCTTTCCATAATGACTAGTCATCAAAAGAATTTAATCCCCCAAATAAAAGAAATACAAAGTCTCTCATGGTTGTTGGTGGTAGGGAGTTAGGTGAGAAAAGTTGCTCTGTTTTCTATTAAGCTTCCCGGATTCTCACTTTACAGTACAATCTTGACCTATAGTTTTCTCATACATTTTCTGCTCTTTGATGCTTTTTAAGGTAATGTTTTATTAATTGTATCCAATAAATTTGCTTTTTATTGGAAGGGTTTATCTAAATAATGTTTCTTGAGTTAAGCAGAGCTTCTGTAACTTAAGAAACTGAACAACAAATTTGAAAGAATCCATGATGATAAAAAAGCTAATTGTCTCTACCTTTATGAATGCAGCTCATTGGAAGAAAATAAAGAACTGGAAAAGGAAATAAAGAGAAGTGTTGATGTAGGTTCAGAAGAAATGGATGCTGCTAGGTAGAACCAAAGAATTCCCAATATATGAAGAGAAAGAATCACAGACATAACTTATTCCCCACTTTCCATGTGGACCTCTAGGAGTGCAACATGCCAATATCAGCAGCCTTAGAGTAGAAATAATGTAAGTGTAATTGTAAAGATATTCTAGGACTTTTCTAAGTCTCTTGCATCACTAAGTTTCTTTTTTAAAAAATTTGATACGTAATAATAAGGAGGAACAGGAAAGTATAGCCCAAAACGTCATATGTACCCTATACATATATACAATTACGTTCCTAGAAGGAGTATCCTAAATATCCTGATTTGATCATTACACATTGTATGTATGCATCAAAATATCACATAAGCCCCATACATATATATAGGAAATATACCCTATATACAATCATATTCATCATCTCAACTATTTATTATTTCTCTGTGCTGAGAACATTTTAAATCTTCTCATAAACATTTTAAAATATGTAAGATATCACTGTTAACCGTAATCACCCTACTGTGCTGTCAAACACTAGAATTTTGTTTGTATTCGTTAATCATATTTATTTGTAAAACAACTGGCTCCTAGAAAAAGGCAGGTTTTGAACATCTGGAGATGTCTAGTGTCCCTGGAAGGAATGTGGAGGTAGTCTGAGGAAGACACAATAAATTTGAAGGGACTCAATGTTTTAGATGAGGAGGATGGCATATGTCCCTGGTAGATCTGACATCAAAAGTCAGGACAGCCAGCAGACATAAACAGATGGAATTGATGAAAAAGTCAGAAGTATCTCATAGTGGGCAGAAAATGGCTATAAACCAAACACAAAACCTAATGTGGCATTTTAAAGCACCCCACCATCCACAGCATTTGTAGCCAAGAGGAAAACACATGAAGATGAAAATTTAGAATTTCCTCCCTAAATAATAATGAGAAAAATCCAGAAATTGCTGCTTTTACCATAAAGTTTCCAGTTTATGTTTTCATTGTTCTACAAATCAGAAAATAGGATAGCAAAGTTTGATACTTTAATTGATAGCTTAAGCTAGATATTTGAACACAAAATTTTATGACTGTGAAATTTATTGTACCCTAAATGGGAACTGATCCTAGATTCCAAATAATTTTAATTCCCTTTCAAAAATTTAATATTGAAGTGTGAGTCACACAACATAAAGTTAACCATTTTAAAGTGAGCAATTTAGTGCAATGTAGTACATTCAAAATTTTGTGCAATCACCACCTGAATCTAGTTCCAAAATATTTTAATCACACCCAAAAAAATCCTGTGGCCACTCAGCATTTGCTTACAATTCTTTTCTCCCCACTGCTTCTAGTAACTACCAGTCTGCTTTCCGTGTATTTATTTAGTCTGTATGTTTCATATAAACTGAATCATACAATGTGTGAATTTTTTCTGTCTGGCTTATTTCATTTAGCATAATGTTTTGGGCTTTTCTTTATTGAAAGGTTATTGATTACTGATTCAGTCTCCTTGCTTTTTACTGCTCTCTTTTGTTTTCTATTTCTTCTTAATTCAGTCTCATTAGGCTTCACTTTCAATTTTTTTTTACACATGGACATTAATTATTACTGCATCATTTGCTGAAAATGTCTACCTTTCTCCATTGGATTGCCTTCGCACCTTTGTGAAAATCAGTTGACTATATTTGTGTAGGTCTATTTCTAAGTTCTCTATTCTATTCTATTTACCTATGTATATATTATTTAACCGATACTACACTGTCTTGATTACTGTAGCTTTATGTTAACTCTTGAATCTGGATAATGTAAGTCATCCAACTTTGTTCTCTCATTTTCCAGATTATTTTTATTTTAGCACCTTCATCATACCATATTCATTTTAGAATAAGCTTGTCAATATCCAAAACATTCAACTTTTCAAATTCTATAAACAATATAGAGTGTTGTTTGAAACAGCACTGATTCTGAAACTAGGGAAAATTGACACTTTTACATCAGTTAATCTTGCAATGCATGGACCTGGGCATATTTCTCCATGCGTTCAGAATTTCTGTGATTTCTTTCATCAGTGTTTTGTAGTTTTCTACATAAAAATCCTGAATATAATTTACTAGACTTATACTGAAAGATTTCATTTTGTCATACAATTGTGAATGGTATAATTAGATTTAATTTAAATTTCAGTGTTATTTGCTGGGTTATACAAATGCAAATGCAATTTATTTTGTATTAGCCTTACATGATTTATATTGACCTTGATCAAGTGGCCTGGCCAAAGTCACTTGTCAGTTCTTAGAGTTTTGCTGTAGACTCTTTGGGATTTTGATGTTCACATTATCTGAAAATAAGGACAGTTTTATTCTTTCTTTCCAATCTAGATCTCATTTATTTTATTTATTTATTTTTTGCCCTATTATTCTAGGTAGTACTTCCGATAAAATGTTGAATAGCAGGGGTCAGAAAAGATAGTTTTGCCTTATTTCTGATCTTAGTGTGAAAGCATTCAGTCTATCCTCTGGAGTATTGTTAGCTCTAGGTTTTACTTTATCTTATTTTTTTGTGTCTCCTATTAGGTTAAGGAGGCTCCCTTATGTAACTCATTCTTGAGGATTTTTACCATGAATGGATATGGAATATTACCAAATAATTTTCAGCATCTATTGATATGATCATATGGGTTTTATATTTAATGGGCTAATATGCTGAATTAAATTAATTAATTTTTGTATGTTAAAACATCCTTGAATTTCTGTGATGAACTCCACATGGCATTATCATTTCATATGTTACTGGATTTAATTTGCAGATATTTTGTTCAGATTTTTGCATCTATGTTAGAGATATTGGTAGGTAGTTGGTGCTTTTAATGTAATTTTATGCTTTTGGTCCCAGGATACTACTGGCCTTATAAAATTAATTGGGAAGTATTATCTTCCCTTTTATTTTCTGAAATAGATTGTATAGAAATGGTATAATTTATTTTTTAAACTGTTGGTAATAATACTACAGTGAAACCATTTGAGACTTCAGTTTCCTTTCTTGGAAAGGTTTTAACTACAATAACTACAATTTAAAAAATAGATTTAGGGCTATTCAAGTTGCCTATTTATTTTGAGTGATTTTTGATAATTTGCATTTTTCATGATTTTGGTCTATATAATGGCATACAGTTGCTAATAGCATTTCCTTACTATTACTTTAATGTTAGAGGAATCAGTATTTGTTCCCTTTTTAAGATTTCTGATATTGTTTACTTATGTTTTACATTATTTACTTATTTATTTATTTTCTGTAGAGATAAAGTTTATGTTGTGCAGCCTGGTTTTGAACTCCTGAGCTCAAGCGATCCTCCCTCCTTGGCCTCCCAAAGAGCTGAGATTACAAGCATGAGTCACCACACACAGCCACCTCTTTTACTCTTGATTAATATCGGTCAAGTTTTATTTTTATTTTCATGTTTTCAAATAATTCACTTTAGTTATTATTCATTTTTTTCTCTGTTGATTTCTTCTCTAATTTTTGTTACTTCTGGTTCACTTTGCTTTTCTTTTGCTAGTTGGCTAAGATGAAAACTCCCAATCTGCATTTAAACAAGCCCTCTAATGCTCGCTATACTTTTAGAATGGATGGATTCCATGATCAACTTCCTGTTTTTCTGTTATGCTGTCCCCTAAAGATTGATCAAACCCCCTAACTTTATTTCACAATGCTGTTATTTTAGTAATCATGGATGACAGGACCTCCTTCTACTTGTACACAATACCACTTTACTCACATGCCCTAAACCAAATATACACAAGATATTCCAAGAAAACGTTAAGCTCTTGGTGGAGGTAGAGCAAGGTGGCTGAATGGAAGCTTTCCCTGATCATTCTCCCTGCAGGAACACCAAATTTAACAACTACCTACACACAAAAAAACACCTTCATATAAAACAAAAACTGTGTGTGCAATCACCATACCTAGTTTTAACTTTATATTGCTGAAAGATGCTGTGAAGAAGGTGGGAAAGACAGCCTTGAATTACTATCACCAGCCCTCCTCCATCTTCTGGCAACAGCCTCATGGCATGGAGAGAGAACCCGTGCACCTAAGGAACGGAGGGCGCAGTGATTGTAGGGAAATTACCCATCCTAATGGTCAGAACTTGAGTTTCAGGAAGCATTGCCACTGCAGGATAAAGCACTCTGGGATCCTAAATAAACCGGAAAAGCAGTCTATGCCATAAGGGCCACAACTACTAGGTAGATCCAGGGGCTGTGCTGGGCTTGGGGCAGTGAACTTAGGGGGCATGTGACCAAGTGAAACACTAGCCAGGGCAGCTAAGGGAGTGTTTGCGCCACCCCTGCCTTAACCCCACGCAACACAGCTTGCAGCTGTAAAAGAGACTCCTTCCTTCTGCTTGAGAAAACGATAGGGGAGAGTAAAGAGGATTTTGTCTTTCAACTTGGATAGCAGCTCAGCTACAGTAGGATAGGGCACTGGGGCAGAGTGTGAGGCACCCATTCCAGGTCCTAGCTCCTGCGTGACATTTACAGACAGATGCTGGGCCAGAAGGAAAACTGCTGCCTTGAAGACAAAGACTCAGTTCTGGAAGGATTCATTGCCTGCTGTCTAAAGGGACTTTAGGCCTGAAATAATTAGCAGCTGTACCAAGGCAGTACTCCCTATGGGCCTCTGAGGAGACTCAGAGCTGTGCTGGCTTCAGGTGTGATCCACCACATTCCTAGTTGTGATCGCTACAAGAAAAGTCTCCTTCTGCTTGAGAAAAACAGAGAGAAGGTTACCTGATTCCAGCACGTGGTCCCTGGACAGCATTTCTGGACCTGCCAGGGCCAGAAGGGAGTCCACTGCCCTGAAAGATGACCATTCACCACAAGCTGACTGAAGAACCCTAGACCCTAAGTGAACATCAACAGTAGCCTAGCAGTACACCCTGTGAGCCTATGCTAGCAGTGGCACTGAGGAGAGAGCCTGGGAAAAGGAAAGGCAAGGGTGAGAAAGACTTTGTGCTGTGGTTTGAGTGCCAGCTCAGGAGCAATAAAAGAGAGAACCAGACAGATTTCTAAGGTTAGCAATACCAGGCCCTGGCTCCAGGACAGCATCTCTGGAACACCTGTGGCCTGAGGGAACTTGCCAAACTAAAGGGAAGGGCACAAGGCTGGCTGACTTAATCACCTGCGGATTGCAGAGTGTTGAGGCTTTCAGTGAACACAGGCAGTAGCAAGATGGTGGTTACAGTGGAGCTTGGATGAGATGTGGTGCTTTGCTGGCTTCAGGTCTGACCCAGTGCAGTCCTAGTGGTCATGGCCACAGGAGTTCTTTTGTCATTGCTTGCCCAGCTGCAAGTATCTCAGCACAGAGAGAGAGACTCCGTTTGCGAGAAAGTTAGGGAAGAGAAGAAGAGTTTCTGCTAGGAAATCCAGATAATTATTCCATATCTTATCCAAGATTAACAAGGCGGTACCTCTATGCATCTGCAAGAGTCACAGTGTTACTGGGCTAGGAGTCCCCCTGAATGCAGGTACAGCCGCAATGACCAAACACTTAGATCACAACACCTAAGTCCTTTTAAATACATGGAAAGGCTTTCCAAGAAGGATAGGTAAAAACAAGCCAAGACTGCAAAGGTTAAAATAAATTCCTAACTCTTCTATAACCAGACACTGACAAACATCTACAAATACCAAGATTATCCAAGAAATTACGACCTCAACAAACAAACTTAATAAGGCACTGGGGGCAATCCTAGAGAAACAGAGATATATAACATTTCAGATAGAGAACTCAAAACAGTTGTTTTGAGGAAACTCAAAGAAACTCAAGACAACACAGAAAAGGAATTCAGAATTCTATCAGATAAATTTAACAAAAATTAAAATAATTAAAAGGAATCAAGTAGAAATTCCAGAGCTGAAAACTGCAATTGGTATACTGAAGAATGCATCAGAATCTCTTAGTATTAGAATTGACCAAGCAGAAGAAAGAATTAGTGAGCTTTAAGACAGGCTATTTGAAAATACACAGTCAGTGAAGACAGAAGAAGAAAAGGAAAAAAAAAAAAAAAAAAAAAGAAGCACCCCATGAGGTCTAGAAAATAGCCTCAAAAGTGCAAATCTAAGAGTTATTGGCCTTAAAGGGCGGGTAGAGAGAAATATAGGGTAGAATGTTTATTCAAAATGATAACAGGGAATTTCCCAAACCTAGAGAAAGATATCAATATTCAAGTACAATAAGGTTACAAAACACCACGCTGATTTAACCCAAAGAACACTACCTTAAGGCACTTAATAATCAAATTGCCAAAGGTCAAGTGTAAGGAAAGAATTCTAAAAGCAGCAAGAGACCAAACCTATGACTCTGGCATTCCTTAAATGAAAAAACCTGCATTCAATAATTCAGTCTCTCCTGTCTTCAAGAGACCCATCTCACGTGCAATCACATCCGTAGTCTCAAAGTAAAGGGATGAAGAAAGATCTGTGAAGCAAATAGAAAACACACAAAAAAAGGAGGGGTTGCTATTTTTATTTCAGACAAAACAGACTTTAAACCAATAATCATCAAAAAGAGAAACACAGGCATTTTGAAATGTTAAAGGATTCAATTCAACAAGAAGACATAACTATCTTAAAAAATATATACACCCAACAGTGGAGCACCCAGCTTCATGAAACATTCTTGGAGACAAACGAAGAGACACAAATTATTACACAATAATAGCGGAAAACCTCACAACCCCACTAACAGTGTTAGACAGATCATTGAAGCAGAAATTTGTTAGCAATCCTAGCAAAAATATTCCAAAAACTGTGGGAGGGGGGACTCTTCCCTACCTTATTGTATAAGGCCAGCATTGTTCTTATATCAAAACCTGGCAGAGACACACATAAAAGAAAACATCAAACAAATATCCCTGATAAACATAAACACAAAATTCCTCAACAAAATACTGGCATTTTGAATCCAGCAGCACATCATAAAGCCAATGCACCATGATCAAGTGTGCTTTATTCCTAGGATGCAAGTTTGGTTCATCATAGGCAAATCAATAAATGTGATATATCACATAAACAGAACTAGACACAAAACTACATGATCAACTCAATAGATGTACAAAAGGCTTTTGATAAGATCAAACATTCCTTCATGTTAAAAACCCTCACCAGACTAGAAGTTGAAGGAAAATATCTCAAAATACTAGATCTATCTATGACAAACCCACAGCCAACACCATACTGAAGAGCCAAAAGGTGAAAATGTTTCTGCTGACAACCAGGACAAGACAAGGAGGCCCATTTTTATCACTCTAATTCAACATAGTACTGGAAGTGTCAGTCAGAGCAATCAGGAAAGATAAATAAAAGACATCCAAATGGGAAGAGAAGAAGTCAAACTATTTCCCTTTACAGGTGATAAGATTCTACACCAAGACAACCTCATAGCCTCTGCTCAAAGGCCCTTCAAACATATAAATAATTTCAGTGAAGTTTCAGGATACATAATCAGTTGGGCAAAAATCAGTAGCATTTTAATACACCAATAATGTCCAAGCAGAGAGTCAATTCAAAAATGCAATTCCATTCACAATAGCCACACAGAAAAAAAAAAAAAAAATGCCTAGGAATACAGTTAGCCAGGGATGTGAAGGATATCTACAGCAAAGATTACAAAATGGTGCTGAAAGAAATCAGAGAAAACAAAAATAAAGAAAAAATAATCCCATGCTTACTGACAGGAATAATCAATATTGTTAAAATGACCATAGAGCCCAGTGCAATTTGCAGATTGGATCCTATTTGTATCAAACTACCAATATCATTTTTCACAGAATTAGGAAAAGAAACTATTGCAACATTTATAATGAACCAAAAAGGAGCCTGAATAGCCAAAGCAATTATAAGCAAGAAGAACAAAACCAGAAGTATCATGCTACCCAATTTCAAACTATACAACAAGACTACAGTAACCAAGACAGCGTGATATTTGATGTGATTTGGCGTGTCCCCAACCAAATTTCATCTTGAATTGTAGTTCCCATAATGCCCATGTGTCGTGGGAGGAACCCAGTGGAAGGTAATTGAATCACACAGGCAGCTACCCTCATGCTGTTCTCATAACAGTGAGTTCTCTCAAGATCTGATGGTTTTATAAGGGGCTTTCTCCACCTTCACTCTCATTCTTCTCATTTTTGCCACCATGTGAAAGATGTGCTTGCTTCCCCTTATGCCTTGACTGCAATTTTCTGGAGGCCTCCCACCCCTGCAGAACTATGAGTCAATTAAACCTTTTTCCTTTATAAATTACCTAGTCTCAGGTATTTCTTCATAGCAGCATAAGAATGGACTAATACAGTAAATTGGTACTGGGTAGTGGAGCACTATTGTAAAGATACCCAAAAATATGGAAGCAACTTTGAAACTAGGTAACAGGCAGAGGTTAGAATAGTTTGAAGGGCTCAGAAGAAGACAGGAAAACATGGGAAAGTTTGGAACTTCCTTGTTGAATAGCTTTGATCAAAACACTGTTAGTGATATGGACAATGAAGTCTAGGTTGAGGTGGTCTCAGAGGGAGATAAGGAACTTGTTGGGAACTGGAGTGAAGGTGATTCTTGCTATGCTTTAGCAAAGAAACCGGCAGCATTTTGCCCCTGCCCTAGAGATCTGTGGAACTTTGAACTTGGGAGAGATGGTATAGGGTATGTGGTGGAAAAAAATTTATAAGCAGAAAAGCATTCAAGAGAAAGCAGAGCATAAACATTTGGAAAATTTGCAGCCTGACAATGTGGTAGAAAAGAAAAACCCATTTTCTGGGGAGAAATTCAAGCCAAATGCAGAAATTTGCATAAGTAACAAGGAGCTATATGCTAATCACCAAGACAATGAGAAAAATGTCTCCAGGGCAGGTGAGAGACCTTCACAGAAGACCCTGCTATCACAGGCCCAAAGGCCTAAGAGAAAAAAATGGTTTTCTGGGCCAGGTCCAGGGACCCCTGCTGTGTGCAACCTCAGGACTGTGACTCAGCCACTCCAGCCATGGCTAAAAGGGGCCAAAGTACAACTCAGGTCATTGCTTCAGAGGGTACAAGCTCCAAGCTTTGGCAGCTTCCATGTGGTGTTGGTTCTGCAGATGCAGAAAAGACAAGAATTAAAGTTGGGGAACCTCCACCTAGATTTTAGAGAATTTATGGAAATTCCTGGGTGTCCAGGTATAAGTTTTCTACAGGAGCAGAGCCCTCATGGAGAACCTCTGTTAGGGCAGTGTGGAGGAGAAATGTGGGGTCAGAGCCTCCCATACAGTGCCCCCGCTGGGGCATGGCCTAGTAGAGATGTGAGAAGATGGCCATCATTCTCCAGACCCCAGAATGGTAGATCCACTGATACCTTCCACTGTGCACCTGTAAAAGCCACAGACACTCAACACCAGCCCATGAAAGCAGCCTGAAGTGGGGCTGTATCTTGCAAAGCCACAGGGGCAGAGCTGCCCAAGACCATGGGAGCCCACCTCTTGAATCAGTGTGACCTAGATGTAAGATGTGAAATCAAAGGAGATCATTTTGGAAATTTAAGGTTTAATGACTACCCTATTGGATTTTGGACATGCATGGGGCCTGTAGCCCTTTGTTTTGGCCAATTTTTCCCATTTGAAATGGGTGTACTTATCCAATACCTGTACTCCCATTATATCTAGGACATATCTAACTTGCTCTTGATTTTACAGGCTCATAGGCAGAAGGGACTTGCCTTGTCTCAGATGAGACTTTGGACTTGGACTTTTGAGTTAGTACTGGAATGAGTTAAGATTTTGGGGGACTGTTGAAAGGGCATGAATGGGTTTTGAAATATGAGGACGTGGGATTTGGGAGGGGCCAGAGGCAGAATGATACGTTTTGGCTGTGTCCTCACCCAAACCTTATCTTGAATTGTAGTTCCCATAATCCCTATGTGTCAGGGGAGGTACCCAGTGGGAGGTAATTGAATCATAGGAGCAGTTACTCTCATGCTGTTCTCATGATAGTGAGTGAGCTCTCACAATAACTGATGGTTTTACAAGGGGCTTTTCCCCCATTCACTCTCATTTCTTTCCTTCCTGATACCATGTGAAGAAGGATATGTTTTTTCTCCCCTTCTCCCATCATTGTAAGTATCTTGAGGCCTCCCTAGTTCTGCAGAACTGTGAGTCAATTAAGCCTCTTTCCTTGATAAATTACCCAGTCTTGGATATTTCTTCATATCAGTGTGAGAATGGACTAATACAATACTGGTGCAAGAATAGACACATAGACCAATGGAACAGGTTAGAGAAAACAGAAATAAAGCCATATACCTGTAACCATCTTTGACAAAGTCAAAAGTAACAAGCAATGAGGAAAAGTCTACCTGTTGATTAAATGATTCTGGAATAACTGGCTAGTCATATGCACAAGACTGAAACTAGACTTCTTCCTTTCACCATATACAAAAATAAACTCAAGATGGATTAAAGACTTAAATATGAGACTGAAAATTATAAAATGTTTAGATGAAAGCCTGGAACATACCATTCTGTACATAGACCTTGGCAAAGCTTTCATGATAAATTCTCCAAAAGCAATTGCAACAAAAACAAAAATAGTCAAATGTAACCTAATTAACCTAAAATCTTTCTGTTCAGCAAAATGAACTATTAACAGAGTAAACAGACAACCTACAGAATGGGAGAAACTATTTTCAAACTATGCATTCAACAGAGGCTTAATGTCTAGAATCTATGAGAACCTTAAAGAAATCAACAAACCAAAAAATATTAAAAAATAGACAACATGAACAGACAATTCTCAAAGAAGACACATATGTGGCCAATAAGTGTATGGAAAAGTGCTCAACATCACTAATCATTAGAGAAATGCCAAACAAAACCACAGTGAAATATCTCATACTAGTCAGAATGGTAATTATTAAAACGTCAAAAAATAACAGATGTTTGCAAGTTTGCAGAGCTCAGAGGGCACTAATACACTGTTGCTAAGAATGTAAATTAGTTCAGCCACTGTGGAAAGCAGTTTGGAGATTTCTCATGGAACTCACAGAGTGGTATAATGGATATTGCAGACTCAGAATGGGGAGGGCTAGAGGAGAGTAAGGGAGAAAAACTACATATTAGGTACAATGTGCAACAATTGAGTGCTGGGTGCACTAAAACTTCAGACTTCATTGCTCTACATGCAGCCAATTCATCCATGTAACCAAAGCCGCTTGTACCCCATAAAGCTATTTCTGTATTATTTTTAATTTTTAACCTATAAAGCTATTAAAATAAAAAAGAAAGTTTGTTTCTTGAGAAGATAAACAAAATGAACAAAGTTTTAGCCGGAATAAAAAACAGAGTGAAGATTCAAATAAATAAGATCAGAGGTGAAAAAGAAGACTACAGCTGATACCACAGCTATTCAAAGCATCATTAGAGACTACTATAAGCAACAATATGCCAATACATTGGAAAACTTAGAAGAAATGGATAGATTCCTAGACACATGCAATCTACCAAAATTAAACAATGAAGAAATTGAAAACCTGAACAGACACATAACGAGCAATAAGATCAAAGTGATAATAAAATGTCTCCCAGCATAGAAAAGCCTGGGAGCCAATAGCATAATTGCTAATTTCTACCAAACATTTAAAGAATAACTAATACCAATCCTACTCAAACTATTCCAAATAATAGAGGAGAAGGGAATACTTTGAAACCCATTCAGTGAGACCAGTATTACCCTGATATGAAAAAACACACAAAGACACATCAAAAACAGAAAACTTCAGGACATTATCTGATGAACATTGATTAAATAAATTCTCAAAAAATACTAGCAAACTGAATTCAACAGCACATTGTAAAGAACATTCATCAAAACAGAGTGAGAGAGTGAGAGTGAGATTCATCTGAGGAATGCAAAGATAATCTGACATATGAAAATCAATCAATGTGATGCACGATGTCATCAGAATAAGAGACAAACACTGCGTGATAATTTCAATGGATGCTGAGAAAGAATTTCATAAAATTCAACATCCCTTCATTTAAAAAAGAAGTTAATAAAACTGGTGATAGAAAGAACATATCTCAACACAATAAGAGTCCTATATGATACATACAGGTACACGTAGATACATATAGTATCATCCCGAATAGGGACAAACTGAAAGCATTTCCTCTAATATCTGGAACACGTCAAGGATATCCACTATTACAACTGTTATTCGACATAGTACTGAAAGTCCTAACTAGAGCAGTCAGACAAGAGAATGAAATATAATGTATCCAAATAGGAAAGAAAGAAGCCAATTTTTCCTTGTTTGCAGAGGCTATAATCTTATATTTGGAAAATCCTAAATATTTCACCAAAAACCTTTTACAACTGATAAATAAATCTGGTAAAATTGCAGGATGAAAAACTAATATACAAACATAAGTAGCATTTCTACATGTCAACAGTGAAAAATCTTAAAATCAGGAAAGTAATCCCATTTACAGTAGCTACAAATAAAATAAGAATAAACTAAAGATTTCTACAATAAAAACTATAAAACATTGATTTAAGAAATCAAAGAGGACACACACGCAAAAAATAAACAAAAAGATATTTGATATGGTTTGGATCTATATCCCTCATCCGAATCTCATGTTGAATTGTAATCCCCAGTGTTGAAAGTGGGGCCCTGTGGGAGGTGATTGGATCATGGAGGTGGATTTCTCATGAATGGTTTAGTACCATCCTCTTGGTGCTGTTCTCATAATAAAGAGTGCATTCTCATGAGATCTGGTTATTTAAAAGTGTGCAGGGCCTCCCTGCTGCATTTCTCCTACTCCAGCTGTGATGTGTATGCTTCCCCTTCACCTTCCATCATGATTTCACCATCTCAGTTTCCTGGGACCTCCCTAGAAGCTGAGGAAGTGCCAACATTATGCTTTCTGTATAGCCTGAAGAACCACGATCCAATTAAACCTCTTTATAGATTATCCAGTCTCAGATATTTATAGCAATGTGCGAATGGAATAATCTAGAAAATTGGTACTGAGGAGTGAGACATTGCTATAAAGATACCTGCAAATGGGGAAGCAGCTTTGGAATTGGGTAATGAGCAGAGGTTGGAAGAATTTGGAGGACTCAGAAGAAGACAGTAAGATTAAGGAAAGTTTGGAACTTCATAGAAACTGGTTGAATGTTTGTGACCAAAATGCTTATAGTGATATGAACAGTGAAGGGCACGCTGATGAGGTCTCAGATGAAAATGAAAAACTTATTGGCAACTGGACCAAAGGTCAATTTTGTTATGCCTTAGCAAAGAACTTGGCGGCATTGTGCCCCTGCCCTAGGGATCTGTGGAACTTTAAACTTGAGAGTGATGATTTAGGGTATCTGGTGGAAAAAAAATTTAAGCAGCAAAGTGTTCAAGAGTAATCTGGCTATTTCTAACAACCTATGCTTATTTGTGTGAGCAAGGAAATGATCTAAATCTGCAACTTATATGTAAAGGGAAAGCAGAGGTTAGAAGTTTGGAAAATTTGCAGCCGGGCCATGTAGTAATAAAAAAAAGCCCATTGTCATGGGAATAATTCAAGCAGGCCACCAAAAGTTGCTTAAGGAAAAAGGAACCAAGTGCTAATAGCCGAGACAATGGGGGAAAAAACTTCAAAGGCATTTCAGAGACCTTCAAGGCAGCCCCTTCCATCAAAGACCCAGAGGCCTAGGAGGACTAAATTGTTCCATGGGCTAGGCCCAGGTCCTCACTGCCCTGTGCAGTCTCAGTACAATGCTCCCTGTATCCTAAACACTCCAGCTTCAGCCATAGCTCAAAGGAGCACAGGTACAGCCTGGTCCACTGTTTCAGAGGATGCAAGCTGTAAGCCTTGGTTGCTTCCATGTGTTGTTAAGCCTGCAGGTGCATGGAATGTAAGAGTTGAGGCTTGGGAGCCTCCGCCTAGATTTCAGAGAATTTATGAAAAAGCCTGGGTGTCCAGGCATAAGCCTACTGTATAGGTGGAGCTCTCACAGAGGACATCTACTAGGACAATGCAGAGGGGAAATGCGGGGTTGGAGCTCCCACAGTGTCCTCACTGGGGCACTGCCTAGTACAGCTGTGAGAAGACGGCCACTATCCTCCAGACTCCAGAATGGTATATCTACCGATAGCTGCATCGTATTCCTCGAAAATCCACAAGCACTCAACGCCAGGCTGTGAGAGTAGCCAAGGGGGTGAACTTTGCAAGGCCATTGTGGCAGAGCTTCCCGAAGCCTTGGGAACACAAACCTCACACCAGTGTTCCCTGGGTGTGGGACTTGGAGTCAGTGGAGATTATTTTAAAGCTTTAAGATTTAATGACTGCCCTGTTGGGTTTCAGACTTGTATGGAGGCCTGTAGCCCCTTTCTTTTAGCCAATTTCTCCTTTTTGGAAAGGGAATGTTTACCCAATGTTTGTATTTCCATTTATCTTTGAAGTAACTAACTTGGTTTTGATTTTGCAGGCCCATGGGGGAAGAGGCTTACATTGTCTCAGATAAGACTCTGGACTTTTGAGTTCATGCTGAGATGAGTTAAGACTTTGGGGATTATTGGAAAGGAACGATTGTATTTTGAAATGTGAGAAAGACAAGAGATTTGAGAGGGGCCTGGGTGAAATGATATGGTTTGGATCTGTGCCCCCACCCAAATCTCACACTGAATTGTAATCCCCAGTATTGCAGTTGGAAAATAGTGGGAGGTCATTGAATCATGGAGGAGGACTTTTTAGGAATGTTTTAGTATCATTGCCTTGGTGTGTTCTCATAATAGTCAGTGAGTTCTCAGGATATCTGTTTGTTTAAAAGTGTGTAGCACCTCCCCTACCCTCTTGCTCCTACTCCAACTATGTGATGTGCATGCTCCCCCTTTACCTTCCATCATGATTATAAGCTTCCTGAGGCAACCCAGAGGCCAAGTAACTGCCCACATCATGCTTCCCGTACAGCATTCATAACTGTGAACCAATTAAACCTCTTTTTTAAAATAAATTACCCCATCTCATGTATGTCTTTATAGCAATGTGAGAATGAACTAATATAATATTCCACATTCATGAATTGAAAGAAGCAATATTGTTAAAACATCCATATTACCCAAAGCAATCCATAGATTCCAAGTAATCCATATCAAAATACCAATAACATCTTCACAGAAATAGAAAAAAAACTCTTAACATTTATTACAAAACTTTGTATTATTACAAAATACCCACAGTAGCCATAGCTATCTAGAGCAAAAAGAACAAAACACTAGGAATCACATTATCTGACTTCATATGATACTTCAGAGCTACAGTAACCAAAACAGAATGGTAGAGGCACAGAGACCAATGAAACAGAATAGAGAACCCACAAATAAATCAATACATCTCCGGTGATCTCATTTTTGACAAAGGTGTCAAGAATATAAATTGGAGAAAAGATAGTCTCTTTAACAAATGGTGCTAGGAAAACTGGAAATCCACATGCCGGAGAATGAAACTACACCCCTATCTGTTGCCATATGCAAAACTCAAATTAAATGGATTGAAAACTTAAATCTAAGACCTCAAACTATGAAACTACTAAGAAGAATTCATTAGGAAATTCTCTAAGACATTGGTTTGGGCAAAGATTCATTGAGTAACACCCCAAAGCACGGGCAACTAAAGCAAAAATGAACAAATAAGACCACCTTATGTTAAAAAGCTTCTGCATAGCAAAAGACAAATCAAAAAAGTGAAGAGACACAGAGTGGGAAAAACTATTTGCATACTTGCCATTGGACAAGGGATTAATTAACCAGAACATATAGGGAGCTCATACAGCTCTATAGAAAAAAACCTAATAATCTAATTAATAAAAGGGCAAAAAATCTGAATAGACATCTATCAAAGGAATACATACAAATGGCAAAGAAGTTTATGAAAAGGTATTTAACATTATTGATCATCAGACAAATACAAATTAAGTCTACAATGTGATGTTATCTCACATCAGTTAAAATTTTTTTTTTTAATTATCTTATCATTGTTGTTGTTTTAAGTTCTGGAGTACAGATGCAGGTTTGCTACATAGGTAAACATGTGCCATGGTGGTTTGCTGCACCCAACAACCCATCACCTAGGTATTAAGTCCAGCATGGATTAACTCTTTTCCCTAATGTTCTACATTACTGCCCTCCCCTGACAGGCCCCAGTAACTGTTGTTTCCCTCCCTGTGTCCATGCGTTCTCATTGTTCAGCTCCCACTATTAAGTGAGAACATGGCAGTGTTTGGTTTGCTGTTCCTGCGTTATTTTGCTGAGGATAATGGCTTCTAGCTTCATTCATGTCTCTGCAAAGGACATGATCGCATTCCTTTTTATGGCTGCATAGTACTACATGGTGTATATATACCACATTCTCTTTATCCAGTCTATCACTGATGGGCATTTGGGTTGATTTCAGGTCTTTGCTATTGTGAGTAGTGCTGCAATGAACATACACGTGCATGTATCTTTATAATAGAATTATTTATATTCATTTGGGTACACACCCAGGAATGGAATTGCTGGGTCAAATGGTATTTCCAGTTCTTAATCTTTGTGGAATCACCACACTGTCTTCCACAATGGTTGAACTAGTTTACAATCCCACCAATGATGTAAAAGCATTCCTATTTCTCTGCAACCTCGTCAGCATCTGTTGTTTTTCAACTTTTTAATAATGGCCATTCTGACTGGAGTGAGTTGGTATCCCATTGTGCTTTTGATTTGCATTTCTCTAATGATCAGTGATGTTGGGCTTTTTTTCATATGTTTGCTGGCTGCATGTATGTCTTCTTTTTAGAATTGTCTGTTCATATTATTTGCTTGCTTTTTAATTGGGTTGTTTTCTTCTTGCTATTTGTTTTATTTCCTTGTAGATTCTGGATATTAGACCTTTGTCAGATGGA
The DNA here is from genome assembly GCF_003255815.1 of Theropithecus gelada. Lineage (NCBI taxonomy): Eukaryota > Metazoa > Chordata > Mammalia > Primates > Cercopithecidae > Theropithecus > Theropithecus gelada. Next base: position 57,284,836 of record NC_037689.1, read on the forward strand.
TAGATTGCAAAACTTTTCTCCCATTCTATAGGTTATCTCTTCGTTCTGATGATAGTTTTGTTTCTGGAAGCTCTTTAGTTTAATTAGATCCCATTTGTCCATTTTTGCTTTCATTGCAATTGCTTTTGGCTATTTCATCATGAAATTTTTGCCAATGCCTTTGTACTGAATGGTATTGCCTAGGGGCAAAGAGGTTTATGAAAAGGTGATCAACATTATTTATCATCAGAGAAATACAAGTTAAGTCTACAATGTGATATTATCTCACCTCGGTTAAAATTGTTTTCAATAAAATATAGTGACAAATGCTGAAAAGATATGGAGAAAAGAGAACCCTCACACACTGTAGTACAACCACTATGGAGAACGGTGTGGAGGTTCCTCAGAAAACTAAAAATGTAACTACCATAAGATCCAGCAATCCTTTGGCTAGCTATATGCCTCAAAGTTAGGAAACCAGTATATCAAAGATATATCTACACTCCCTTGTTTATTGTAACACTAATCACAATAGCAAAGATTTTGAATCAACCTAAGTGCCCATAAGCAGATAAATGTAGAAAGAAAATGTGGTACACATAGACAATGCAGTACTATTCAGCCTTAATAAGTAAAATGAGATCCTGTCATTTGCAACAACATGAATGGAACTGGAGGACACAATGTTAAGTATAATAAACCAGGCACAGAAAGACAAACTTCACATGTTCTCACTCATTTGTGAGAGCTAAAAATTAAAAAAAAATTGTACTCATACAGATCGAGAGTAGAAGGATGATTACCAGAGGCTGGGGAGTGTTATAAGGAGGAAGCGAGGGGAACAGGAATGGTTAATGGGTACAAAAATGTAGTTAGATAGAATAAATACCATCTAATATTTGGTACTCAAGAGTGTGACTACAGTCAACAATAATTTATTGTACATTTTTAAATAACAAAAAGAATATGATTAGAATGTTTGTAACACAAAGAAATGATAAATGCCTGAGGTGACGGCTGCCCCAATTACCCTGATGTGCATATTACATATTGTTTGCCTGTATCAAAATATTTCGCATACTCCATAAATATATACACTTACCATGTATCCACGAAAGTTAAATTTTTTTTAAATTAAAAATCTACTGTTCTGGCAATATTTCTTATTCTCATCAAGGTCATCATCATACACGGAAGCCCAAATTCGTTCTGTTTGCCTCATTCTCCCTATTTTATGTTGGATGTTTTTAAATGGAGTCAGTTCTCTTCCTTTATATCTTCACATCCTCAGTCCTGCTGAACTTGTCCCAATGCTGGCCCTAATTATTTCTCCCTTGTTCTATGTAATTACTTCTTTACCTCTTTACTGCATTCACCTTATTTAACCTCAATTCTTTTTCAGACTACTGAATCCTCCCAACTAGTTTGCTAAAATAACAATCTAATCATATTACTTTCTTGCTAAAACTTTTCAGTTTTCCATCATTTCCTGCAAAGGACTGGAATTTCTAGCTGGCATAATTGTATATTTATGAGGAGTCTCTCACTTCAGCTCTTACTACTTGCCTCCTTTGTCATCCTAGGATCTAGCTTCTACTGAGCTATCTAAATTTCTATATAGTTTCATCTCTATATTTTGCACGTGTTCTTTCTCAGAGGATTACCATTCCCCAGCTCCTGCATGAGTGAAACCTTAATCCCCTTCCTGACCCAGTTCAATAATCCTCTTCTCTATTTTATTTATTTCCTACCGCCTCCAATCTTCAGACACAGTTGATTCCTCTTTCTTCTAAGTCAGACGTGTACCCAGAACACATCGTTACCAGTGGAAGTATCTGTATGGGTCTGTAGTAACTTCAGTCCTTGCCTCCTCAGAAGAAATCATTTGACTGAGGGGCATAAAGCAGAAAAAGAGACCAAGGCAAGTTGTAGGGCAGGAGTGGAAGCTTATTTAAAAAGGCTTTAGAACAGAAAAGATAGGAAAATTCACTTGAAAGAGACCCAAACGGGTGTATGTAGGTCCAAGAGAAAAGAGAGAGCAAAAGAAGGCAGCAAAAGAAGGAGCCTTTAACCTTGATACTAGGACTCTATAGACTCCCCTTTTTCCCATGAGTCTTCCCTTGGGGTGGGCTTTCTGCATGCCCAGAGCTTTTCTTACCCTTTGGAAGTGAGCATGTGTGGTGTGTTTAGGGAGTTATATGCATGCCATTCTGAGCCTTTCTTCCTTTTTCCAGTGGCATGTAACTGAAAGATCCACTTTGCTGTTTTTGTCTCTTAACACGCATGCCCAGGAAGTTGCTTCTCCCTGAGGCCTGCATTCTATTAACATTTTGATGTTAACAGGTGTGGACCATCAGGAAGTGGCCTCTCCCTGGCACTGCTGAATTATTTTTTAGAGGCAGTGTGATAATTGCTGAAACATCACCAGACATTTGCAGTGGGTGAGGGGAGAGTCCTCTCCTGCTTCCCTCATACCTAACTACCTGTAACAACATCATTCTAATTTAATGATTGTTTTACCTGTTACTCCAACTACACTCTGAAAACTTTGAGTGGAAGTATGATATCACATGTTATTACCAACACAAAACATGCCACTCGGCATATAGCAAGTGGTTAATCAATGGTTGCTTAACAAATGAAGAAATTGAACATATCTTGTTTCTGTTTCAGTGGAAATATTGAGTGAGGTAGAAGATGGGATATGACTTTTATGTGCTGTCATGGGCTAAATTGTGTTCCCCCAAAATTTCTACATTGGGGCTCTAACCTCCAGTAGTTCAGAATGTTACTGTAATTAGATACGGGCAACTTGGATAAACCAGGGTATTCTCCCACTCTCAAGGTTCTAAATTTAATTATATCTGCAAGTTCTATTTTGCCATATATGGTAACAGTTTCAAGGGATTTAATCATAGTATCTTCTGGGAGCATTATTCAGCCAAACACGCCTGTTTTATTTCTCCTTTTCTTTCTCAGTCTCATCATTATTTTATTCTTTCTTTCCCTTCTCTTTATATATTTCTTCCTCTTTCTCTCTTCTCTCTTCCTTTCTTTTTGAGCTTCCTTCCCAATTTCTTTTTCTCTCTCCCTCTCTCCCTTCTTCTGAAAATGATAAGGCATAAGAGGCTAAAAGGGGCTAAATTATTTTTCCAATTTTTTTCGTAAGGTAATGGCAACCAATGACAAAGAAACCTCTCAAGCCAGGTCTCTTTTCACTATATTACGTAAATACTGTCTAGATTCATGTAAAATCAAAGAGAGGCAGCTGTCATCATGACATTGAATGAAGCTCCTCATTACTCTCTATGCACTGCTCTGCAATTACTACGTCTTAAAACATTAGTGGCACTTCATATTCTATTCTATCTCAGGAATAGAAAATGCTTGGCTGTGATGGTCATTAAAAGGACAGATGTGAGTAATAGGGAACAGGCTTTGTAAATATGTGTGTCAAAAATTACAATATGCATGGATTGTCAATACAGTAAGTGTTTCTCAGAATTGGCTACTTTCAATTTCAATTAGTAACTTGGTCTTTGTCATCCTTCAGCTGGATTCTCACAGCACCAAAATTAAAATGAAAATACTTTAAAAAATCTGTCAGTTCATACTTGTTTTGCTATACAATGCCATAAATGTGCATGTTTCACCCCTAATTAATCAGTTATTTTGATGTAATGTAAACATATTCATAGCTATAATCTTATTTTTTTTATATTGCCAAGTCAGTATTTCTGGAAGTAGAACACTTCACTACCTTGAGGGCTTTGACAGTTTCTCTGTATCCTAGAGACAAGTTACTTAGCCTCAATCCTACCCAGTAATATTAACACTAATAATAGATACTCTGTAGTATTTCACAGGGGATTATGAGGGCAAATTAAGTGTCATTCAATGAATTAAGAAAATTTTTCAAGGACTAGTACAAAGCCTGTATGTCTTTTATTTTTTAAGTGAAATGAAATGGTAACTTGTGCTAACAGAATGGGAAGCAATGTGAGCAACTTGATTTTCCCTAATGCATATTCTTACTTTTACTTGAAATTATTGAGGCCTGACTTTGTTCAGCAATATTGAATAATAAACATAAGAAGGTTGACTCAAATTTTGCTGTATTGTTGATATTTTTTATATTTATATTTTTTATATAAGATATGTTTTATATTTATATTTTTCTATTTACTTGCTTGTACATGACTGATTTTTTAGAAATTGTGCTTAGAAAACCTGTTTTAACTTCTTTTACCTTTAATAATTATTTTCACTTCACACAATTTAATTTAAATGATTGGAAGGAGAAGTCCTGCAGGCAGGCAGAATAATTTGAAGGTCACTTGCTTATTATGCATGTTAAGTTCTTCATGAGTGATAATCAAGAAAGTGGTAAATTATAAGCAAAAACATAATGCTGACTTTTAAAATTCCGACCCACAATTATCTATTAGCTTTGTATTGGCCTTGTAACACATGAGAAATAAGCTGAATATTTCCCAAGTACTAGAACTTCCGATGGAACGCTTAGAACAGAAAATTGTATCTAACAGCAATATCTGGCAAATTCCCTTCAGTCTTTCTCCCATTTTGTAGGAAGTGTTGAAACTATCACCAACAACTAAAGGAAGGAGCAAAATGTATAATAAGAAAAATGGGTAGTTAGAGAGAATTCACCAATGTAATCTGCTTTTGAAATTGTTTCTACGATTTGCAATAATCAGATTACCCATCAAAGTTAAGTCTTAAGTCTTGGAAAAGATAAAATTACTCAAGTAATTTAAACTATGGGAAGGTTGAATGAGACTTTGGTAAGGGAGTGGAGCTAACCAGCTTATAATATTTTGCTGAGTTTTGTAGGGTCCAACAGGAAGTTATCTTGCGGGGAACTAATGTGCTGTAACTCTGCATATCTGATTAGGTTTGTATTAATCAAATTACCCTTGGGCATTCACTGGGGTTTCCTCCACCGAACAGATCTAGAGCGTGTTAAAACCCTATAATCAAAGCTTTTCTAGTGGGCAGCTAGTTTCACATTTGGAGGCAGAACTGTAATTCCACACAGAAACTAGTAGAAATCCATTTCTCCATTTCTCTTTGACTCAGAAACCTATCATATTAAATCAACTTTAAGTTAATCACTTCTCCTCCCTCATAGTCTAAGAACTTCTGAAAATGTGATCTTGTAAACATATTGTTATATTGAGTTATTTAATGCTTCATTGCAAATGACTTCTTGGTTTCCTACAATGTTAAGCAATCAAACTTGTATTAACTCACTAAACTACATCACTGCTTGGTTTTTATTTTCTTTTTTGGGGGGAGGGGCTTTTATCTAATCCATCAGTTTCAAATACTAAAGTGTTTGAAACCATTAAGCCCATGAGCCATGAATTTAGACTGCTTTGTTGCAAATCCTGTTTCTACCATTTACTAGAAAGGTGCTTTCAGGCCACACTGTTAAACTCTCTCAGTTTTCTTACTTTGCTAAATTGGGAAAGTGGTATTTGTAACCCTTATGGAGAGAGTTATAAAAATTGTATTATATATTGTGTCAAGCTTGTGGAATAACTTTTTTAAATGTTAGCTATTATAATTATTCAGTTTATAAAAATTATCTCTTTTCTCTCTGTGACTTGATTCTTACCATAAAATGTAAAATATCCATATCCTGACACTAGTGTCCTATATAGATTACCTTTTTACCAATTGCCTCTCCTGTGTCTTTGAAACTATCTTGTAAACTTCCTCATCTGGTGTGAAAATTCACTGAAAACCACAGGATATACATTGGACTTGACTTTGTAAAGTCAAGCTTCCCATTTCCACTTAGAAGTAATTGTTTTGCTCAGATTATTAGTGTATTTAGCATAGCACTCTACCATGAATACTTATTAAATAAAGAGAAAGCTGGGGTCAGTATTGGAGGTCCTCTTTTCATTTTATTATTTTATGTGTCTTTATTTTGATTTTCTGTTCTGTGCTGAACGATGTATTATAATACTGTACTTAATCCTCTGACTAAAACAAAATAAAACAAAACGACAAAAAAGAATCTATTTTTTTTTTTTCTTAAAGATCTTAGGGACTACACTAGAAACCCATCCTGAAAACATATGGGCACAAGGAGGACATCACTGACTGCAGTATCCAGGTGAAAAGTGGGCAGTGGTGCAGCCAGGCCTCAAAGACAGCAGAAATGTGGCATGCTCTTTGCCAGGCTCTGTTTCTCTGTGGTGATCTTTTTTTCTGACTTTCATTTGAGGTTCAGGTGCACAAGTGGAGATTTGTTATATAGGTAAATTGCGTGCCATAGGACTTTGGTGTACAGATTATCTTATCACCCAGGTAATAAGCATGGTACCTCATACGTAGTAATTCAATCCTATTCTTCCTCCCATCCTCCACCCTCAGGTAGGCCCCAGTGTCTGCTGTTTTCTTCTTTGTGTCCATGTGTATTCAATGTTCAGCTCTCACTTATAAGTGAGAATATGCGGTATTTAGTTTTCTGTTGCTGCGATAGTTTGCTTAGGATAACGGCCTCCAGCTCCATCCATGTTGTTGTGATGGTCTTTATTATCTTCTGTAAGCTAGTTTCTTTTACATGCTCTTCGTCTTGGCCCTGGCAGCTCTTGTCCTCACAGATTCACCAACAGAGATGGGCTAAACAAAGCCCAAGTCCCAGAGAATAACTCTGGCACCCTGTCCTAGAGTTCATATCTGCCTTTGTGTCTTAGAAGGTGGACAACTGTGATTGTCAGTCTCTATTAAAATCCCTCAGTTACAGTGAAGAAGGAGGTGGTTTACTAGAAGATTAGAGGTGATGCTTCTAGACAATGCGGGAGGGGGCGGTGGTTGCTGAGGAGATTAAACAATACACATGGAGGTATGGAGGTAGCTTTGGTGTCCATCTGACTGAACTTACGTTACGAATTCCCAATTTTCAGTCCTTGTGCCCATGGAGAAGTGATGTGCTACTCGTTTTTTTGTTTGTTTGTTTGATTGTTTTTGAGACACGGTCTCACTCTATTCACTCTAATTGCAATTACCCAGGCTGAAGTGCAGTGGCATGATTTTGGCTCACTGTAGCCTTGACCTTTCCTGGGCTCAAGTGATTCTTCCACCTCAGCATCCAGAGCAGCTGAGACTACAGGCACATGCCACCATGCCCAGCTAATTCTTTGTATTTTTAGTAGAGACAGGGTTTTGTCATGTTGCCCAGGCTGGGATGTGCTACTCCTATGCCTCAGTCTCCTTATATGAAAAACAGGGATACATAGGATCAAGTGCCTCCAGCACAGTGCCTAGCATGTATTAATGGCACTGTAGGTAAGACTTCTTATTCTAATTATCGTGTCCTTTGTGTTGGCCAAGTGATCTCAATATCTCTATTAAAGAAAGCTAATATAACTTTTTATTTTGAAAGCAGAGGACTGGATCAAATTTCCTTGATGGGGGCGGGTCTTTGAAATCTACTAACTTTATGACAGGAGCTGAAAAATAGTAATGATAATCGGTATTATCAAATAGTTTGTAACGTGGGAGATCATTTTGTTTTCCAAGAGGTAAATTACCTTCCAAGGGAGAGGGGCACTTCCGGGTTTCTTGGAAGTTGTAGCCATATAGACAGTTTGTTGAACTCAGATTGGCAAGATCTTGTGGACTTCTCAATCCTTTACCCCAGACCCTTACACCAGTGATAGGGTAGGGTCTGAGGACTTTAGAGAGCTCTTGGCCATTTTCATGCTGAACTTTCCTAATGATTCTCTTGGGAAGCTATTTAGGTAAAAGTTTGAGAGAACATAAGGCTTCTCCAGAGAAGTTCTCTGAGCTTGTTGGGAGTGAGGTGCCAGTGGCCTGTGAAGGAGACAGCAGGATTTTACTACTGCACACATCCAATGTAAGATAATATTTTACAACCCATATTTCTCAAAAGATTAAATACTTAAGTTGCTCACAAATGTCTGCTGGGAAGAGCTTTAGATATTTCTAGGTTTGAAAAGACCATCAGGTTCATTTGTGTTGGGCACAAATTCATCCTATGTGGTCACACACAGCTTTTCTAATCATTAGAATACTCAAAAGCATGGGATGCTGTTAATGAGGGCAGTGTACCTTTAACATTTGCATAATTTAAAGTGAAAGGGTGTTTCCTTTTTCAAGTGCAAAATACTGAACTATGGCTTATACTCTGAATGTTAATAGTGTTCTGTGAGATAAAAATATATTTGAAAGCAAATTTCCCCATTTCCCATGCCTATGTATAGTTGAGGCAAAAAAGGTGTGGATAGATTTTAATATTATCAAATGGGCCATTTTTCAAGATGGGTTTTAACCAGATATTGTTCCACTTCAAGGCAAAATTTTAAAACAACTTAGTTTACAGTTAAATATGTAGTTTTATATTCGGACATAATAACTTTTCTCTAAAGACCAATCCTCTGCAAGTCCTTGGTTAAAATTACTGCTTGGATCCTGCAGGATTTTCTTCCTCCTATCTTTCTTCCAATACAGTTGAATATTGATTGTGATGTTTTCCATTTATGCATCTATTCAGGTCAATTTTGTTAACCTGTTCCCTACAGGAAGGATAAAAACATTTTATAGAATGTTGCGTGCAGCATTCATTCTAATTTCCTTCATGTGATTGATTGCAAGTATTCTTTTGCTTATATAACATATTTCATGATAAAGTGAAATGCGAACACTTACAGATAGATCACTTTCCAAAAGAAATGTTAACTATAAATTCCAAAGCAATAAAACAATCACTGGAGAATGTAGGAGAATGAAGGAGGAAGATTCTTGATGGTGGGTTTGGGGGGAACAAAAAATAACATTTTGGCTTGTTTGACCAAAGGAGAACATCCCGAAATAGTGAACAGCACAGTATGCTGAAGTATTTACTTGACAATACTATGCACTAAAAAGTAAACTTCCACATGATAGGTGTTGGAACCAGTTCATAAATGGTCTATTTGAATGTGGTAGACTGATTTCTGAATTATAAAAACATTCTCAAGGAAAATGCACTGGAAGAAATAATACCATACAGGCTGAATCTACAAATACCTCACAATTTTTCAATTTTTCCCCACTCTGAATATAAGCTTCTACAGCCAGTGAATCTTCTTTTTCTTTTCTTCCCTGGCAAATCACATGTGACCTTCACAGTGAGGTTCTGTTATTTTGCCACTGATTTGCCACAAGTAGTTATAAAAAGATGAATCATTTGTGAGCGTAATGAGGTTCTAAAACTCATGACTTCAGTACTTTGTTTATTTACCATCCCTCCCCTAACCCCAGGCTGCACAACTCACAGCTCCAAAAGACACCTATTCCTTTCACTTGAGGAGTGGAAAGTAAAGAGTATGGAGGACTTTGTCTTACATCTTGAATACCAGCTCTGCCACAGTAGGAGAGGGCACCAGTCAGAGACATGAGGCCCCTGTTCTAGGCCCTAGCTCCCAGATGACATTTCTAGGCACACCCTGAGACAGAAGGGAAGCTTCTCCCTTGAAGGAAAGGACCTAGTGCTGACATCATTAATCATCTGCTAACTAAAGAGCCCTGGAACCCCGAATGACCAGCAGAGATACCCAGGAACTACACTGAAGGTCTTGATGAGCTTCTGAGACTAGCTGGCTTCAGGTACCAACACCACCACAGTGGGATAAAGCAATAAGTGGGCTCTTGAGACTTGACCCTTGGATGGCATTTCTGGAACTGTCCTGGGCCACAGTGGAGCCCATAGCCCTGCAGGGTGTGTTACAGCCCAGGCAGCATTTACCACAAGCTTGACTTAATAGACCTTGGGCCTTAAGGAAACATTGGTGGAAGTCTGGCAGTATTTTTTGGGGGGCCAAGGGTGGTAGTGGCTAAGTGATGAGGCTCCTGTGCCTTCGAAAAGGGGAAGGAAGAGTAAGAAGGACTGCATCTTGTGGTTTGAGTGCCAGCTCAGCCACAATACAATAGAATAATAGGTGGAATTCTAGGGTTTTTTGACTCTAATCCCTGAGTCCTGGATAGCACTTATGGACCCATCCAGGGTGTGGAGGACCTCATTGTCCTGAAGGGAAGTACGTAAACCTGGCTGACTTTGCCACCTGCTAATTGTAGAACTCCAGGACGTTGAGTGAACATAGGCAGTAACCAGGGAGTGGTTACAGGGAGGCCTTTGGCAAGACCCAGTGTTATGCTGCCTTCAGGTCTGACCCAGCATAATCACAGTGGTGGAGGCAACAGGGATGCTTGTGTCACTCAACCACCAGCTTTAGGTTGTTCAGAACAGAGAGAGAAATTCTGTATGTTTTGGGGAAAGTAAGGAAAGGGAACAAGAGTTTCTGGCTGATAATACAGAGAATTTTCCTGGATCTTGTTCAATGCCATCAAGGTGATACATCTCTGAGTCTATAAGAACCACAGCATTTCTGGGCTTGTGGTGCTCCTAAAGTAGAAACACCTTAAATCACAATGCTCAAGTTCTTTCAAATATCTAAAAAGCTTTCCCAAGACTCTTGGCTATGAATAAGCCCAGACAGTGGAGACTACAATAAATAACTAACTCTTCAATGTCCAGACACCAGAAAATATCTACTAGCATCAGTATCATCCAGGAAAACACGACTTTACCAAATAAACTAAATAAAGCACCAGCAACCAATCCTGGAGAAAAATACGTGTGACCTTTCAGAGAATTGAAAATAGCTGTATTGAGGAAACTTAAATAAATTTAAGATAACAAAGAGAAGGAATTCAGAACTCTATCAGGTAAATTCAACAAACAGACTGAAACAATTTTTTAAAATTAAGTAGAAATTCTGGAGCTGAAAAATTTATTTGGCATACTAAAGAATGCATCATAGTCCTTTAATAGCAGAATGGATCAAGCAGAAGAAAGAATAAGTCAGCTTGAAGATAAACTATTTGAAAATACATAGAGAAGACAAAAGAAAAAAGAAAAATAACACAATGAAGCATAACTTTAAGATCTAGAAAATAACCTCAAAAGGGTAAATCTAATAGTTATTGGCCTTAAAGAGGAAGTAAAGAACGACATAGGGCTAGAAAGTTTATTTAAAATAACAGAATTTCCCAGACCTAGAGAAAGATATTAATGTCCAAGTACAAGAAGGTTATAGAATACCTAGCAAATTTAACCCAAAGAAGACTACCTTAAGGCATTTAACAATCAAACTCCCAAAGTTCTAGGATAAAGACAGGGTCCTAAAAGCAGCAAGAGGAAAGAAACAAAGAGCACCTAATGAAGCTCCAATATGTTTGGCTTCAGACTTTTCAGTGGAAACCTTACAGGCCAGGTTACAATGGCATGAAATATTTAAAGTGCTGAAGGAAAAAAAAAAAAAAAACTTACTCTAGAATAGTATATCTGATGAAAATATCCCTCAAACATGAAAAAGAAATAAAGATTTCCTCCAGACAAACAAGAGCTGAGAAATTGCATCAATACCAGAAGCAGAGCATAAAAGTTTGGAAAATTTGCAGTCTGACTATCCAATAGAAAAGAAAAACCCATTTTCTGGGGAGAAATTCAAGCCAGCTTCAGAAATTTGCATAATTAGCAAGGAGCCTAATGTTAATCCCCAAGACCACGGGAAAAATGTCTCCAGGCCATATCAGAGAATTTCCCGGCAGCCCCTCCCATCACAGGCCCAGAGGCTCAGGAGGAAAACGTGGTTTTGTGGGCAGGGCCCAGGTCCCTGTGCTGTGTGCAGCTTAGGGACTTGGTGCCCTATGTCCCAGCCACTCCAGCCATGGCTGAAAGGCGCCAACTTACAGTTCAGACTGTGGCTTCAGAGTGTGGAAGCTCCAAGCCTTGTCAGCTTCCATGTGGTGTTGAGCATGCAGGTGCACAGAAGTCAATAATTGAAGTTTGGGAACCTCTGCCAAGATTTCAGATGTATGGAAATGCTTGGATGCCCAAGCAAAGGTTTGCTGCAGGGCAGGACCCTCATGGAGAATCTCTGCTAGGGCCATGTGGAAGGGAAACGTGGGATCAGAGCCCCTACACAGAGTCCCCACTGGGGCACTGCCTAGTGGAGCTGTGAGAAGAGGGCCACCATCCTCCAGACACCAGAATGGTAGATCCACCAACAACTTATACTGTGCTCCTGGAAAAGCTGCAGACACTCAATGCCAGTCCATGAAAGTAGCTAGGAGGGAGGCTGTACCCTGCAAAGCCACAGGGGTGGAGCTGCCAAAGACCACGGAAGCCCACCTCTTGCATCAGCGTGACCTGAATGTGAGACCTGGAGTCAAAGGAGATCATTTTGGAGCTTTACAATTTGAGTTCCCTGCTGGATTTCAGACTTGTGGGCCCTGTCATCCCTTTATTTTGGCCAATTTCTCCTATTTGGAATGGCTGTATTTACCCAATGCCTGTACCCCCATTGTATTTAGGAAGTAATTAGCTTGCTTTTGATTTTACAGGCTCACAGGCAGAAAGGACTTGCCTTGTCTCAGAAGAGACTTTAGATTGTGAACTTTTGGATTAGTTCTGAAATGAGTTAAGACTTTGGGGTACTGTTGGGAAGGCAGGATTGGTTTTGAAATGTGAGGACATGAGATTTGGAGGGGCCATGGGTGGAATGATATGGTTTGACTGTGTCCCCATTCAAATCTCAACTTGAATTGTATCTCCCAGAATTCCCACATGTTGTGTGAGGGACCCAGGGAGAGGTAATTGAATCATGGGGGCCGATCTTTCCCATGCTATTCTCATGATAGTGAATAAGTTTTATGAGATCTGATGGATTTATCAGAGGTTTCCACTTTTGCTTCTTACTCATTTTCTCTTGCCACCACCATGTAAGAAGTGCCTTTTGCCTCGCACCATGATTCTGAGGCCTCTCCAGCCGTGTGGAACTGCAAGTTCAATTAAACCTCTTTTTGTTCCCAGTCTTGGGTATGTCTTTATCAGCAGCATGAAAACAGACTAATATGCACCCTCTCTGACAACAATGGAATTACATTAAAAATTAATAACAAAAGAAATATTGGAAACCATACAAATGCATGGAAATTGAAAAATATGCTACTGAATGATCAGTTGGGAAACTAAGAAAGATTTTTTTTAAAAATTGTGAAATAAATGATAACAGAAACACAGCATACCAAAGTCTATGGGATACAGCAAAAGTGGTATGAGAAGGTTTATAGCTGTAAATGCCTACATTAAGAAAGGGGGAAAACTTCAAATAAACAATCTAATGATGCATCTTAAAGAACTGGAAAAGTAAGTGCAAACCAAACCCAAAATCACTGGAAGAAAATAAAAAGATCAGAATAGAAATAAATGAAATTGAAATGAAAAACATACAAAAGGTCAGGAAAAAAGTTGGTCACTTGAAAAGTTAAACAAAATTGACAAACCTTTAGCCAGAATAAGTAGAAAATAAAGAGAGAGGATACAAATAAATGAAATCAGAAATGAAAAAGGAGACATTATAACTGATACTGCAGAAATCTAAAGGATCATTAGTAGCTACTATGAGCAACTATACGTCAATAAGTTGAAAAATCTAGAATAAATGGACAAATTCCTAGATACATAAAATGTACCCAGATCAAACCAAGAAGAAATCTAAGACCTGAAAAGACCAATAACAAATAATAAGATTGAAGCTGTAATAAAAAGTCTCCCAGTAAAGAAAGGCCCAGGATGTGAGAACTTCACTGCTGAATTCTACCAAACATTTAAAGAAGAACTAACAAAAAAACCTGCTCAAACAATTCTGAAAAATAGAGGAGGAGGAAATGCTTCCAATCTCATTCTACAAGGTCAATATTATCCTGATACCAAAACCAGACAAAGACAAATGAATACAAGAAAACTACAAAACATTATCTCTGATGAATATTGATGCAAAAATCTTCAACAGAATACTAGCAAACCTGATTCAATGACACTTCAGAAAGATGGTCAATCATAACCAAGTGGAATTTATCCCTGGGATGCGAGGATGGTTCCACATATGCAAATATATCAGTGTGATACACAATATCAACAGAATACAGGATAAAAACCATATGATCAGCCTGGTGTGGTGGCTCACACCTGTAATCCCAGCACTTTGGGAGGCCGAGGCGGGTGGATCACTAGGTCAGGAGATTGAGACCATCCTGGCTAACACAGTGAAACCCCGTCTCTACTAAAAATACAAAAAAAAAAAAAAAAATAGCCAGGCATGGTGGAAGGCACCTGTAGTCCCAGCTACTTGGGAGGCTGAGGCAGGGGAATCACTTGAACCCAGGAGGCAGAGATTGCAGTGAGCTGAGATTCCACCACTGCACCCCAGCCTGGTGACAGAGCAAGACTCAATCTCAGGAAAAAAAAGTAATCACATTTGCAGTAGCCACACATTAAATTAAATACCTAGGAATTAACATAACAAATGAAGTGAATGACTTGTATAATGGAAACTATAAATCACTGATGAAAGAAATTGAAGAGGACACAAAAATGGAAAGATATTACATGTTCACGGTTAGGAAGAATCAATATTGTTAAAATGTCCATACTACCCAAAGCAAACTACAGATTCAGTGCAATCCCTCTCAACATACCAATGATATTCATCACAGAAATAGGAAAAACAATCCTAAAATTTATATGGAATCACAAATGACCAAAGCAATCCTGTAGCCAAAGCAATCCTGAGCAAAAAAACAGAACTGGAGAAATCACATCACCTAACTTCAAATTATGCTACAGAGCTATAGTCATCAAAACAGCATGGTACTGGGGGGGGTGGGAACCCAGACACATTGACCAATGGAACAGAATAGAGAAGCTAGAAACAAATCCACACACCTACAGTAAATTCATTTTTGACAAAGGTCCAAGAATATCCACTTATCCACTGGGGAAAAGACATTCTCTTCAATAAATGGTGCTGAGAAAACTGGATATTTATATGCAGAAGAATGAAACTGGATCCCCGTCTTTCAAAAGTGTGAAATCAAAATAGATTAAAGGCTTAAATGTAAGACCTCCTATTATGAAACTACTACAAGAATATATTAGGAAAAATCTCCAGAACATTGGTCTGGGCAAAAGTTTCTTGAGCAATACCCCATAAGCACAGGTAACTGAAGCAAAAATGGGCAAATGGGATCACATCAAGTTAAAAAGCTCCTGAGCAACAAAAGATACAATCCACAAACTGAAAAGACAACCCACAGAATGGAATAAAAATATTGGCAAACTACCCATTTGTCAAGGGATTAATAACCAGAATATATAAGGAGCTCAAATAGCATTATAGAGAAAAAAGTAGTAATCTGATCCAAAGATGGGCAAAAGATTTGAATAGATATTTCTGAAAAGAAAACATACAGATGGCAAACAGGATATGAAAAGGTGTTCAACATCATTGATCATCAGAGAAATGCAAATCAAAACTACATTGAGATATAATCTCATCCCAGTTAAAATATATTATATCCAAAAGACAGGCAATAACAAATGCCGGTGAGGATGTAGAGGAAGGGGAATCCTTGTATACTGTCACTGGAAATGTTAATTGGCAGAACCACTATGAAAAACAGTTTGAAGTTTCCTCAAAAAAACTAAAAATTGAGCTACCATATGATCCAGCAATCCCATTGCTGGGTATATACCCAAAAGAAAGGAAGTCAGGACATCGAAGAGACACCTGAACTTCTATGTTTGTTTTAGCACTGTTTACAATAGCTAAGATTTGGAAGCAACCTAAGTGTCCATCAGCAGATGAATGAATAAAGAAAATATGGTACATATACACAATGAAGGACTATTCAGCCATAAAATAGAACGAGATCCAGTCATTTGCAACAACATGGATGGAATTGGAGATCACTATGTTAAGTGAAAAAAGGTTGGCAGAGAAAGAAAATCATCACATGCTCTCACTTATTTGTGGGATCTAAAAATCAAAACAATTGAACATATGAACATAGAAAATAGACGGATGGTTACCAGAGGCTGGGCAGGGTAGTAGGGGCCTGGGTTTGGGGAGAAGTAAGGATGGTTAATGCGTACAAGAAAAAAAATAGAAAGAATGATTAAGACCCACTATTTGATAGCACAGCAGGGTGACTATAGTCAGTAATAACTGTACATTGTAAAATAACTTAAATGGTGTAGTTGAATTGTTTGCAACTCAAAGAATAAGTGTTTGAGGGGATGCATACCTCTTTCTTCATGATAGGCTTATTTCACATTGCATGCCTGTATCAAAGCATCTTTTGTACCCCATAAATATATACACCTATTATGTGCTCACAAAAAATTGTAAAACAGATAATTGCTTGTTCATAAGAAGCAAATGGTGAATCATAAGTCATCAAGACAGCCCTGCAAATACCTACCGAAAAACAGAACCAGCAAAAAAGGCTGTCTGTTCCTTTTCTCACAAGGAAATTTAATACTCTATTCTTGGGAAATAAAATAGTATCTGGGCCAATTGATTGCAGTAGCATATGTTTTTACGCACGTGACCAAGCCTTTTTTTAAAAGAGTATATAAATGTAATATATCAATATTACCATAAGCAAACTTATTAGTTCTTCGTTGATATTTTTTTTCTTGGGAACTTTCTGTTCCTTCACAGCAAGAGCACTTTGAAAGTTTTCCTTAACCCTCAGCCGTGGCTTCTCATTCTCCAGAGTAACCCAGATCATCTACTTGTTTAACACATATTAAGGACCAGGCACTGGGCAGCCTTGTCTTTCAAGACGCTCAGCATAGAGAAGAGAACATGTGGAATAAAACCTGTCATTGCAGTGCTATGTAATGAGCCTAAGACAGAGGGTCTGCAGACTCAGCCAGAGGACTGTGAAGATGCTTATGAGGAAGGGGAGCATCAAGCAAGCTGGTTCTTAAAGGAAGAGAAAAGATTAGTCAGAAAAGTCAGCATAAAGGCAGGGGAGGAAAATAATTTCCAGCAGGTGGAAAAGTATTGACAAAGACATGGACATGTGAGGATCATTAGCACAGTGAAATATGCAAACATAGACTAGCGGGTCTGAAGCAAGTAGTATGTGCATGTGTGTGAGTGTTTGTGTGTGCACATGTGTGCCCATGGAGCAGCGATGGTGGTGATGATGCAGTGGAGGTCTGTAGCCTTACAGATTACTTGGCTCAATACAGTGTTCAAATATTTTCTGGGCATAGGGAGCAATCTCACTGCAAACAAGACACATGAAAACGTTTCTGCTCTCCCATGAATATGTGCATCACAATAGAAAAAAAATGAGATAAGTATGTGATTGTCTTTATATAGATAAAAATCCAGAGAAAGAGGGAAGAAGTTAGGAACTGAGGTAGAGGGGCAGTTTCTAAGCCCTTCTTAGGCTGGATCTTTGCCCTGTGCTTCCTTATTATTACCATTATTGTAATTATTATTTTGGGACATGCTGCCTGTTTACACTGCTTTTAATGTCAATTTCAACATTCAGTCAATAATCCAGAAGTAGGCAGACCAGAAATTTTAAATATATTGCATTCCCCAAATCCCATTCCTAGCTAATAACTCACTAGAAATGGGATTTGGGGAATGCAATATATTTAAAATTTCAGGTCTGCCTATTTGTGTTTGCCCATAAAAGTAGTGTTATAAAAGGCAGAAAAAGTCCCAGGAGAATGTCTCAAGTGTGTTTGGCCCGTGGTCTGTTTGAGAAACAGTGCTTCTGTATCCCTACTGTCATGTAGGTCTTGATTATAACTAAGCCGTCTCATCACCTGCATGGACCACAGGCACTTCCAAGTCAACATACATACAACCAAGTCCTCATCTTCCATCATACACCTGACTGCAGATTGCTCAACCCCTCTGCCTCTGTCCTGATTAATAGAATCCCTATTCATTCAGACACATAGTTGGGAACACTTACAGTCATTACTCCCTCCTAGTCCATGTTCCGTGAGTCAACAAGTCCACTAGATTCTATCTGAAGGTCACTTTAATCTGTTACTTCCACATTCCCTCTCACTGCCCTAATCCAGGCTCTTATCTTTCTCCCTGAATGAGGACTTCAATAGCCAGACTTTGTTGTGTTAAGCTCAGAGTAACCTCACTAACATGTACTCAGTTCGTGTCTGAAATCATTCCAGCGGCTCAATATTACCTTTCAGATGGGATTCAATCTTCTTAATACCACGCACAAGGCATCTCTGTGTACATTGACTTGTGCCTTTCATTCCAGTCCCAAGCAACAGTTGACTGCCTCCTAGATGCACTGACTACACCCTACCTTCTCTGTGATTTTGCACATTTCTCTCAATTTACCACTCATTATCTCCTTGTCATCATTCAGAAATCAGACTAGACACCATGTCTGAAAGGATTCTTTGTCCATTTAACCATTATCAATCACCAATATATTAAACATATTATACTTGACACTGTGCTAGGACCTGAAGTTATAATGATAAATAAGAAAACAGTAGCTGCCCTCAATTTTGCTTGGGTATAACTGATTAAATGGACAATTGAATGTAGGTAATTAGATTGGGGAAGGAGACTGTACCGGAGCACTTGGCAGTACTTAATCCAAAATGGACAGAAAGCTTCTCACAGAAAGTGACATCTACTTCAAGACCTGAAGAATAAATAGGGTTGTCCAGATGAAGAGAAAGAAAGGGAGAGGAAAAGTAGCACTCTAGATAGAGGTAACAGCCTATGCCAAGATCTAAAGTTAGACACAGCAACATAGTTTGCAGTTGAACATGAAAATGTTGTGTCGCCTATTCAAAAAAGCAGGAAAAAAATATGTTCTTAATAATATTAAGTTATAAAAGCTTATCTTTCCCCAGACATTTCTCTCTCAACTTGTCATGGTGGTTTTTGCGCAGAGCCCATAGGTGCCCAGGGGCCTGGCAAGATATTAGAAGCAAATGTGGCCCACTGGGTGCAGGTCCCCTCTCCCACAAGCAGCCAAACCGAAGAACCTTCGTTTGTTTGGGGGCTGCGTCTGAGAAAAGGTTTCAATTCCTGACACATGCTCCATTGTGCCATGGAGTTTCACTTACAAAGCACAAACTCAAAGATAAAATGATTAAGAATTTCGGGATGACTTCTGGAACGATAGCATGAACAGCTTTATAGATCCTATTCCAGGTGAGACAACCACAGCATCTCTGGATATTGCTGGATATTGTTTTAAGGGCATATATTCAAGTAAAAATTATATCTTCAAGAAAAACTACCAGATCTTATTAAGTAAAGTGGAAGTCTATGACATTTGAGTCACAATGTTCTCCCTGCTTCCCATTTTTAGCTCAATGTGGTGGAAACTCCACTATGGTAGGTTGCAGACAAGAACATAGGGTTCTCTGTCTCACCAGGTTCCTGTTGAGGGCTATGATATCTCCCTGAAGAAGTGCAGGCCACCAGCATTTCTCAACCCCCTCAGCTCAAAGTTGCAGAGGTTGTATTCCAGGAAAGAGAAGGCTAAGATATAGAGGCTCCTTTTTTTCACCCAGATCCCACTTCTAGGGAATAACTTTATTCCAGACTTTGCAAGTCAAGAATAGTGGGGCTTAAATCTCCAACACTCCAGATCACTTATTGGGTTGAGTTTCTGTTCTGGAGGGAGTAAACCAAGCAGACCAGAGACGAGTGCCTGAGCCCAGTGCCTGAGCCCAGTGCCCTGTAACGAAGTACAGGTGTCACTCTGAGACAAGTGGACCATATTCCCTGCCCGGGTTCTACATTAGTAGTGGGTTTTCTTAGGGAAAGAAGCAGGCAATAAGAACAGAGGTCAAAAGCTCTCCCTAGAACAAACGATTTCATTTGCAACAGAATGTGCTTAGGTTAAGGCTAAAGGCACTACAAAAAAAAAAAAAAAAAAAAAAAAAAGAGATGGTGGTGGTAGTAAATTACTAAGAAGCAGCTTGCTCAATGAGGGCAGCAACCTACACTCTAAACCAGTTAGAAATATACCAGAGAAATATAGGAAAGGAGATAGCTAAGAATAACCCTCCTGGAGTTAGAACAAACCTCAAAGATTACCTCTACAAAAGGAACATGATTTAATGGGATCAGATGGTGGTACAATCTATGCCTCAGGGCTCTATTGATAACAACAGCAAAATTAAGTAGCGATTTGTGAAGGGTAACAGCTGCATGATAATCAAACTGAAGCAGATAGCTTAGCAAAGAGATCTGGGGAAAAAAATAAAGAGCTCTGCTGAAATCACTGTCGTCTTAGGGTAAATGTGTATATTCCTAGGGTTGTACCCTCTGAACAGTGGCATCACAGGATGTAACCTGTTGAAGGCATGAGAAAAACTTCACTGAAATAGTCTAGCTATTTCACTAAAGTTACCAAAGAAATAAGCAAAAACCAACAAGCCCTAGAGAGGTGACCAGTATCCAGGATTGTTATGATATGTTACCTAAAATGTTTAATACCTAAGAAAATAAATAAGAAAACGTCATACATACATTTTTTTAAAAGTGTCTAAAATTTTAATGAATGGTAAAAGAATGAATTCCTTTCCCCCGAGATCAGGAACTAAATAAAAATACTCACTCTCATCACTTCTATTTAACATTTTATTGCCTCTAACTAGGGCAGCTAGGCAAGAAAATGAAGTAAAGGCATTCAGATTGGAAATAAACTAATAATACTCTATCTATTTGCTGTTGATATGAGCTTGTGTGTAGAAACATCTAGGGAACCCACTACAAATCTATTATAGTTAATAACTTATTTCAGTCATTTTCAGGATATAAGATCAATATATACAAATCTATTTTATTTCTATACACTAACAATGAAACTTCTGAAATTTAAAATGAGAAAACAATTTAATTTATTATAGCAAGAAAGAACAAATATTTGCAAATCATATATCTGATATGGTTCTTGTATCCAAAATATATTTGACAACTTCTTACAAGTTAACAATAAAAAACAAATAACCCAATCAGATAAACAAAAGGACTTGCCTTTTGTTATCCATTAGAGCAGCCATTTGAGAATATTGAGAAGTCATTGACATGACTTGATTTATGCCCTTAAGGATGGCCTTGACTGTAGATAGCATCAAAAGTAGAAGTAGTGAGATCATTTAGAGGGCTATTACAGAAACTAAGGGGAGGATGAAGGTAGCCTGGAGTAAAGGTAACAGTTGTGGAGGTGATGAAAAGTAGTCACATTGAGATTTTATTTATTTGTTTATTTTTATTTATATAAATTAATGGGGGTACACGTGAAATTTTCTTACATGTATATAATTCATAGTGATCAAATCGGGGTATTTAGGGTGTCCATCACTCAAGTACTATACATTTTTGTTAACTATAGTCAATCTACTCTGCTATCAAGCATTGAGTTTATTCCTTCTATGTAACTGTATGTTTGTATACTTTAACGCACTACACTTCACCTTCCGCCTTGCTCTCTATTCACCCTTCCTAGTCTCTGTTATCTATGAAGATATATTTAAATGTAAAACTGAATACTGATGAACATTTAAGATTGATATTTTTCTGGTAAATTTCTGAATATTAGTCATTCATATAATTACTATTTGTTTGTGTTTGTGTGTGTATTTTTAAGAACTATTCTATAATCCTATGTTGCCAGACTTTATTAGGTAAGAATAGGACACCACTTGTACAGACTAATTGATAAGGCCCCACGATGCTGGATGGACTATTTCAGAGAAAGAGAAATTATCCCTAAAATAAGAACTTGTGTCTTTGTAATAGAATTGAGGATTACCTAGGCAACTGGCTTAACAGTAGTGACTAAGAAGAGAGAATTTTGGAAGCAAAACTGGGCTTTTCTCCTTACTGCTATGTAACCTCTGCTAAGTTAATTATTATTTCCAAATCTAAAAGTATATTCTCTAAAATGCATATAATAAAAACTTCGTAAGTTTACTGAGAAAATCATATGTGTGTGCATATTTTTTAAAAAGTTCATAGATGATAAGAACGTAAGTCATTCTAATACACTGATAGATAAAGGATATTTGGATTGTCAATCATTCTCCATTTGTACAGGCAAATGTGTACACACTGTGACATAATGAAGCAATTCATTTTTTAAAATGCTATTAAATTATGTCACTAAATACAATACAATAGAACAATAATAATTAGTACTTCACCTCATTACCTTAATACGTTTTAAATGTATTGTTTAATATTCTAAATATTGAGAGAGAGAAACAGAAATTATTTGGAAGCACAATTATACTCCTGCATTACATGAAAGAACTCCAGAGATTTATCTATACAAAACAGATAAAAACTATATACTAGTATTTCAAAAACATTAAAAACACATTAAAACTTTTTAAATTTGTTCAAGTATTTTTAGTTTATTTTTTCCATATTAAAATTATATAGAAGAGGTCACAGGACCTGTTTCCATTTTATTGTGTCTTCTTCAATGTCTTTCTTTTTTAAAAAGCAATAAGTAAAATTTTATTGTAGTAATTTATTCATTTTCCACTTTTAAAAATTTTACTTTAAGCTCCGGGATACATGTGCAGAACGTGCAGGTTTGTTACTTAGGTGTACATGTGCCATGGTGGTTTGCTGCACCTATGGACCTGTCCTCTAAGTTCCTTCTCCTCATCCCCCACCCCCAACAGGCCCTGGTGTGTGTTGTTTCCCACCCTGTGTCCATATGTTCTCATTGTTCAATGCCCACTTCTGAGTGAGAACATGCTGTGTTTGGTTTTCTGTTCCTGTGTTAGTTTGCTGAGGATGATGGCTTCCAGCTTCATCCATGTCCCTGCAAAGAACATGATCTCATTCCTTTTTATGACTGCATAGTATTCCATGGTGTATATGAGCCACATTTTCTTTATCCAGCCTATCATTGATGTGCATTTAGGTTCATTCCATGACTTTGTTATTGTAAATAGTGCTGCAATAAACATACATGTGCATGTGTCTTTATAGTAGAATGATTTATATTCCTCTGGGTATATACCCAGTAATGGGATTGCTGGGTCAAATGGTATTTCTGGTTCTAGATCCTTGAGGAATCGCCATACTGCCTTCCACAATGGTTGAACTAATTTACATTCCCACCAACAGTATAAAAGCATTCCTATATCACCACAGCTTCGCCAGCATCTGTTGTTTCTTGACTTTTTAATAATCGCCATTCTGACTAGAGTGAGATGGTATCTCATTGTGGTTTTGATTTACATTTATCTACTAATCAGTGATGTTGAGCTTTTTTTCATAGGTCTGTTTGCTGCATAAATGTCTTCTCTTTTTTTTGAGACAGAGTCTTGCTCTGTTGCCAGGCTGGAGTGCGGTGGTGTGATCTCGGCTCACTGTAACCTCCACCTCCTGGATTCAAGCAATTCTTCTGCCTCAGCCTCCTGAGTATCTGGGACTACAGGTGTGCACCACCATACCCAG
The DNA here is from genome assembly GCF_003255815.1 of Theropithecus gelada. NCBI lineage: Eukaryota > Metazoa > Chordata > Mammalia > Primates > Cercopithecidae > Theropithecus > Theropithecus gelada. The sequence continues at coordinate 57,308,208 of NC_037689.1, forward strand.
CTAATTTTTGTATTTTTAGTAGAGACAGGGTTTCACCATGTTGGCCAAGATGGTCTCTATCTCCTGACCTTGTGATCTGCCCACCTTGGCCTCCGAAAGTGCTGTGATTACAGGCATGAGCCACTGCCCCTGGCCATAAATGTCTTCTTTTGAGAAGTGTCTTTTAATATCTTTTGCTCACTTTTTGACGGAGTTGTTTTTTTCTTGTAAATTTGTTTAAGCTCCTTGTAAATTCTGGACATTAGACCTTTGTCAGATGGGTAGATTGCAAAAACTTTCTCCCATTTTGTAGGTGGCCTGTTCACTCTGATGCTAGTTTCTTTCGCTGTGCAGAATCTCTTTAGTTTAATTGGATCCCATTTGTCAATTTTGGCTTTTGTTGCAATTACTTTTGGTGTTTTCATCATGAAGTCTTTGCCTATGCCTATGTCCTCAATGGTATTGCCTAGGTTTTCTTCTAGAATTTTTATGGTTTTGGGTTTTACATTTAAGTCTTTAATCCATCTTCAGTTAATTTTTGTATACAGTGTAAGGAAGGGATCCAGTTTCAGTTTCCTGCATACTCTGTGCTACTGTTTCAGATAGTTGCTCCCTTAACTGGCCTTTAAATTCTAAATTCTGCAGTGAGCAAGCCATTGAGATTCTACAGTGACTGTATTGGTCAGCCAGCGAATATAGTTATAAGAGGGTCCAGTGCCTGCCTTTGTGAAATGCAGTGTTGAAGGCTTTCAAACTGGAGCTCTGCCTCTCCATCTATACCCACACTTAATACACTAAAAAATTAGACAATAAATCTTGTCAAGTTTCATAGAGGCACATATCTCAGGTATCGAGTTTTAGATGTCAAGTTTCTCAAGTAAATAAAGTGTTTTGAAGCTGTGAATTTCAGTCTTAGTCATAAGTATGTGTTATTTCACTAGAATACTGGCAGAAACCCCAGGTATAAATGAGCAAATGAAAGCCATAAACGTGAAAAAACATTTAGTGGGAAGAGATAGCTATATGTTTATGCTGAAACTGAAGGAGTTCTCTTAATCATTGTATAGACAGTTAAATAATTTTGATAGCTTTTGAAATTTCTTCTTACTTAGGTAACTGATAATGGTAAGAAGAAAATACCTCAAGGACAAATGAGAACTATTTCTTACACGTCCACTTTTCACTTCTATTACTTGCAAAATGGAGGGCATACTGGGATTCAGGCTGAGTTATTTACTACCTCAACTCACTGGACAATTGCTATTCTTTCACTATAGTTTTAGTTATAAGAGCCTAGAATAATACAGAAGGAAATATATCTTGATAATTCTCCACTGAAAATGCGCTTGCATTTATATTCAACTGCTTTGATTTGAGGTCCCTTGTAGAGCTCCTATCCCTTTAGAAGTACAGTTACCACCAATCTAGGTACTACTTTAAAAATTCATCCTTTCATCTTTCCTGCCCTGAATTTATTGATGTTTGACTACAAACTTCATTGTGTTTTGAGTCTCTCCATCTGACCCCTAAACTTGAAGAATGTGCACAGAAGAACACAAAAAACAAACAGGAAAAATAGAAATTCCAGAGAAACCCAATATGAAATGATTCTATGTTTCAATGTGTACAACAATAAATAATTTATTCAAACTGCACCACTATCTTGGGCATCTGTGTCTTTTTTCAGTTTTATAATATGATGTGTGCCCTTGAACATAATCTTCTGACTCACAGTAGATATATCCTTTATTTATATATTCATTTATTTATTTTTTAATCTTCTAGCATACTTGTCTTGGCTAACCAATATACTCTATCCTATTTTCATGGAAGCAGTGATTGATCAAAAGGTGTTCTAATGATCTAAGTGGGTCAATCCAGTACCTTTTCTGGATTGATAGGGAGATGATAAAAAAAAAAAAAAGGAGTAAATGACTCTTTTACCTCTGGAATTGCTAAGCACAGAGGATGAGAATTTGTAACTGCTAAGAAGCATATTTTGTCTCATAGAAGAAACCTACCTGAAGAATGAAGTTAAATGAAATTAGCAAAGCAGAATGATAGAAGGAGTCTGGGAGAGCTCTGGCATATACTGGTTTTTACTGTCTGACTTTGGGCCCTGGGTACCACACCTCTTCAATTTTATAACCTTCCTCAGTTAAGCTTTAGGAGCAGGCTAGTTCCATTTTGGTTGTTTGTTTGTTTGTTTGTTTGTTTAAATTATTTTGAGTTGATATCCATCACTTACAACTGAAAAACTTCTGTTTTACTTATGATCTCCAATTTCCTTTTGAAAATTGATTTCTAGAAGTATCATATTTTGCTCAAAGAATAAGAGTTTTAAGACTTGATGCATATTGCCAAATTCTATTCCATGATAATATTAATTTATACTCCATTAATAATGAATGAGAGTTTGCCACAGATAGGTTTCTGAAATTCCCCAAATGATGATATATATCTGGGTTTGAGACTGCTTATAATCCTAAGTCTTTATTTTATTTATTTCTCCAATATTTATTGAGCATCTACAATGTGTCAGGGATTTTCTGTGATCTAGAATATAAAGATGAGGAAGTTACTTGACCTGTCTTAAATGAATTCACACTCAGTGTGAGAAGCACATGGCTTCCCGTCTAAATATATCAGGATGTGATCAATGACATAGTGACTTTATGGATAAAGGATCCTAGAAGTACAGGAGAGGAAGCAATGATCTGAGATCAGTAGAAATGGTTTCATAAAACAGATTAAAATTCACTTTAAACAGAATATTTGACCACGGTACAAGTGGAAAAGGTAGAAGAAACTGCAGGAGAAAAAAGATGCATAAAAGGGGCTAGCTCATTATAGACGAATAATTTAGTGTTTAAAGAATAATGTAAGAAGATGAGGCTCAGATTAGAGTCTTGCATTGACTGTCAATGAAAGCCTTGCTCTAGGGTTGGTTTCCTATGCTATAGATACTCGATTTATGAATAATGGGTAGAAGTGAAAATTTTTAAGTAGAAAAGTAGAAAGTCACAATATGATGTTTGTATTTTAGCAAATACAATCTATATGTCTATACGTTGTATAATTTCTATCTGTTGTTTCTATATAGAAAGTATATGTACACTTTCTATATGCTACTGCAACATATAGAAAGTGTTGAAGACTGAAAGTATTATACATAGGAAGAATAATCAGTAAACCCTTGCAATTGTCCAGGGAAGAGATTAGAAGCATCTGAAATAGAGAATATTTTTTAAAATTTTTAGGAAAAATAGAGGGAATGATATGTTTGATTACCTCTCTATTAATTTGTTTTCTTATTTATGATTAATTTATTCAGACATTCACCCAGATACTTCTCTTGGTCTAGATTGTGATAGGTAGGATAGGTAGAAATATCATAATACCAGGACAGGGAAAATGGAGAAACAATTATAGTAGGCTTAGTAACAGACAATGATATTGAAACATTCTGGTTGGATGTCCAGGCAGGTGGTCTGGCATGTGGTATTTTTGTGGTACTTCCAGACAGTCAAGAGTGGGTATAAAAAACAGACCTGAAATGAGGGATGGCAAGAACTAAATAGCATAGCAGATTTTCTAGCGTTCAGTTGGTATGGAGTTAAGGGATATGATTCATGATCATCAGGAGAACTCAAGTGAAGAAGGATTAGGTCTGTGCCTTGTTATCCAAAATGAACAATATTTGCATCTAAGGGAAGAGTATGAGAAGACCACACTGGGAGTTAGTGTAGTTATTAAAGCTCCTCTTGACACACCAAATGCTGGACATGTGCAGCTGGCCTGCAAAGAGAAAACCTGGCCATCATGGATTTTATGTGTACCCTAGTCTAGAAAAGGATGCAGCTGGATATATAGATGAGATCCACCAATGCATCAATTCCAGGAAAATACTGGCAAAAAAAGGGCAAAAACTAAACATACACTTAATTTACTGCATAGTCCTGGATGTAGGACAGAAGGCCTCAGTTTACGGGAAAATTTCTACAGGACGGGATCATCAAAGATTCCCTTTGGGTGAGATCTTCTGTAGTCGGTGCATCTCAGAGGGAGGGATGGAAATCAGAAAAGCTAAAACTATCAAACTGTTAGAAGAGAATATAGCGGAAATGCTTCATGATACTGTTTGGCAATGATTTATTGGACGTGACACCAAAAGCATAGAACACAAAAGGAAAGATAGGCAAATGAGACTTCATTAAAATTTAAAACTTTTGTGCATCAAAGGACACAATTGACAGTGAAAAGGCAAACCACTGAATGAGAGAAAACATTTGCAAATCATATATCAGATAAGGGATTTATATCCAAAATATATTAAAGGAAAACTCCCACAACTCAAAAACATAAAAAGAAGCAGTCCAGTCAAAAATGAGCAAAGGATTTGAATAGGCTTCTCCAAAGAAGATATGCAGATGGCCAATAAGTACAGGAAAATATGCTCAACATCACTAATTATTAGGAAATGCAAATCAAAATCACAATAAGATGCCACTTCACACCCATAAGGATGGCTATTACTAAAAGCAAAACCCCAAAAAAAAGCGAAAAAGAAAAAGAAAATTGTTGGTGATGATGTGGAGGAATACACTTTTGTGTATTCCTGGTGGGAACGTAAAGTGGTATAGCTCTTGTGGAAAACAGTACGATTGTTCTCAGAAAACTAGACATAGAATTACTATGTGATCCCATAATTCCTCTTCTGGGTATACACTGAAAACATAAATAAAAAGCAGGAACTTGAACATATATCTGTACACTTAAGTTCATAGCAGCATTATTCACAATAGCCAAAAGATGGGAAAACCCAAATGCCTTTCAGCAGATGAATAGATACACAAAATGCACTATACACATAAAATAGAATATTATTTCATTTTTAAAAGGATAGAAATTAGGACATATGTTGCAATGCAGATGAGCTTCAAAAACAGTATGCTAAATGAAATAAGCCAGACAGAAAAGGACAAATACTATATACAATTCCACTTATATGAGGTCCCTAGAGTAGTCAAATTCAGAGACAGAAAATAAAATGATGATTACCAGGAGACAGCAGTAGGGAATAACAGGGAGTTATTGTTTAATAGGTACGGAGATTCAGTTTGGGACGATGAAAGAGTTCTGGATGTAGATGGGGGTGATGATTGCACAGCAGTATGAATGCTCTTAATGCCACTCAAATGGACACCTAAAAATGGTTAAAATGATAAATTTCATGTTGTATATATTTTACCACAGCAAAAAGCTAAACATTTCAGATGTTTCACAAGCTGGAAAAACACATATTATGTTTAAAATGTATATAATTAATTTTGGGTCATCAACATGATCAATATCCTTGTTCATCCTTATTGTGTATAACAGATCACCCAAAAGAGTACAGAAAGAAGACTGGTCCTTTTTTCTGTAATATGAACTTTCTCCACAATGTGCCCTGTTATCCAAATGATTACTCCAATGATTACTCCTGATCACTTGTTTCTTCTTTAAGACAGACCAAGTTATACCAGGAGACATAGCCACAGCCACCCTCACATCCCCCTCCCTGGTCCTTGGCCTTTCTCCTAGAAAGTTGATTCAAGATAGTGTCAGCTCTGTCTGCTTCCTTCAATGCCCTTCCAGTTTATTTATGGCCATTATGTCCCTTTCCCCACCTAATATTACCCTTTTCCCCTGAAGCAAAGTGAAAACTAGGTTTTCCTCTGGAAAAATTCCTGGAGACCCTGGTTTTATAAGTTTGATGGTCCTTAGAATAATTTTTCAGTTAGAAAAAAAAAAGACTTCATAAACCAGCTGCACAGTTTGCACCATACATATTTGGGGAGAATCATTTTCTTTTTTTCCTTTTTTCTCTAATAAAACATAATTATATGGAACATGACTGTATCACATCCGGGAATGTTTCCTCTCTCCCCTCATTGGTGCTGACTTCTTGTCAGAGTTCAGGGAAATCTACACACTAAGTTGCCCCACAGAAAATAAAACTCTGTCTTTTGGGGGATTCGTTCGGTGTTCTGACATTTAAAAATAAAGGTGGAAACTTGCTCCAGTAGTCAGGACCTCCATAAAGAAGCATATAGCTGATGTTTACTCAAATGATAGTCTCACTGAAGAGGTTTTAAAGCAATTTGTAAGGGGCAAATTCTACCATTATTTTGTTTTGTTCTTTTGGTTCTTGTTAAATAAGAAATGACTCATGAGATATTCATGATCATTGCACTCCTCTAAGAAAGGGATAGTCTGTTACCAACATTTACGTAGCTGCACGAATAAGCAAAGGCAATTTATTTTTAAATGTACACTATTCTAATAATAATTACTATCACCCATACTGTCCTATTACATGACTCTCAATTTAAGCATTTATGTGTATTCCCAGATAAAATTTTAAACTCTTCTGAGAAAGTAATAGTCTGTTTCTGAGTTTATTTTATTTTATTTTATTTTTTGAGACAGAGTCTCCCTTTGTCGCCCAGGCTGGACCACAGTGGTGAGATCTCGCCTCACTGCAAGTTCCGCCTCCCGAGTTCACGCCATTCCTCTGTCTCAGCCTCCCGAGTAGCTGGGACAACAGGCGCCTGCCACCACGCCAGGCTAATTTTTTGTATTTTTAGTAGGGACAGGGTTTTACCGTGTTAGCCAGGACAGTCTCGATCTCCTGACCTCGTGATCCGCCTGCCTCGGCCTCCCAAAGTGCTGGGATTACAGGCGTGAGCCACCGTGTCCAGCCTTCTGAGTTCTATTTTTATTCAAGATGCCTAGAAAAGGTGTGTGTGTATTGATAGATATGTATCCTATGTATCTTATGCATATACATCTTATATATCTTATGATATATATCTTACATGTATACATCTCTTATAAAATATATATACATATGCATATATCTCACACATATATAATTAATATTTTCATACTTAATGTGATTCTCCTGTTTAACATACAATTTTTTTAGAAAGTGAAAACCAAAGAAAAATCATTTAGAATCTTAAAGAGACCTATGATGGACTTTTAAACATTAATGATGCTATGAATTCCTAAGCTCTGTGTAAACCAAACACATGATTAAAAATGCCTATTTCAAAGTTGTGAAAAATAATTGGCAGGATCAAAAGAGAGGACTCTAGCTCACAGACAAGTCTTCATTCTCATGACAGTAGGATAAAATAAAAGCACTACAGCATAAGGTGATCTGATGTAACTATGACAGTTTTCCCCAGGGCAGGATAGAAATTCCTCCCTTTACATATTTTGATATCCTAAATAGGGCTCGCTTCCCCATAACTGAAGAATTCCTCATAATTCTTTCACACTGTGTTAGACACAGTCTCTTAAGCAGTTTTATGTGGCACTCTTGAAACGAGACAGGAATAATTTGCTTTGATATTGAAAGGTGAAGGGGCAAACCCCGGAAGGTACCCTCATGAATTTCACAGGTCTGCCTCTTTAACTCAGTTGTTTGCTGGACCTTCCAACTCAAATAAGTGTGTGAGAAATAAAATCAGAGGTCCAGCAAGAGCCTGGAATGCTGGCTTAATCCTGGCCCAATAGCAAATGTGGTTTAATTCAGTGGAAGTAATTCCACAAATAAAGACAAAATGACAGCAACCTGTTGGGATCTAAGATTTGACAAGACATGCCCCAATAGGCTTGAGTTGGGATGAATCCCTTGAATTTCTGTGCCATGTCCTGTGGAAAAGCTGACTTGACATGCTGTCTTTGAATTCACACATTCTCAGTATTTGCTTCTTTTCTGGCTTATTCTCAAATCAACGTCATATACAATGTAAATATCCTACTTTCTATTGCATATCCTTCATGGGCCTCTTGGTGATACCAATACTCAGGACACTGTGTTAGTTACACTCAGAACATTAGAGATTATTGTCAATGCTTTCTGAAATGCCTACTCCTCATTGCCATTTTCCTCTCTTCCTCCTCATTTCAATAAGCTTAATCTGTGCAAAAATGGTCGACTTACTTAAGACCTAAAACTGCATTTCACAGTACATATTCTGGCTCTTTCAGTAGTAAAAGTCAATTATCTTTGTCTTATTGTTCCCTCTTTTGTTAGGGGTCGGTGGAATAGTTATAAGGAAACCAGGGAGAATCATAAACCTATTTTTTTTTACATTCCACATTTTCCTATATGGGTTACTAAATATATATTACTAATTACATCATTTTGTTTATGCAAACAATCAAGCAGGAAAAAAAGAGAAAATATCAAGATGTTGTTATGCATCACTAATTACAGGTGAGAGAACATCATCAATTTGAAAAGAATCTCACTGCAGGAAAATGGCAAAGAAAAAGAAAGAAAGAAAGATGCCTAATATTGTTATTATTCAACAGAGACAGCAAATAAAGAAAATGGAGTTTGAACGTTTCTTCAAAGGTATTGTAGAGATAATTTGATGGATATCTACAATCCAATTTCCTGCTTCTTCTTTGTTTATTTACAATCATAAGTTCAAACTGCACCATATGTACATTTTCAAAACAGAGTTCATATAATGGCGAAATCTCCCCAGCATGAACAGAAAAGAGGGGGGCTTGATCATTTCATAGTAATTGGTTGTTTACATGAAATTCTTTATTTCTGCCCCATCTTGGCTACCTTCTGCATAGTATCCTTTATTCCCTTATAATATCATAAACTTTACACCTAAGCCATCTAAACAGGCATACTTCCTCAGTATGATTTCAAAATTTGGTAATGCTGAATTAATCTTAGCCTGGATTATTGAATATATGTTCTTGTGCCTCAGAAACATATTTGTTCATTTTAGATGTTTCCAGGAATAAATTATATTGATACATAATTCAGAATAATAATTTCAGGCCTCGTTGTGCTTTTTATACTGATTGAACTTGTCTGCTAAGTGAGAAGCTTTACACATTAATAGTCTCAGATCTACAAACTCGGTGAATTCATATTATTTATCAAAAATACCATAGTGTGACTGGCACAACTGAAGAGAAAAAAACTTGGGCCTATTGAAAATAAATGCCATTTCAATGTATCTATCTCTTAATCATTAAGGAATAAAGTGAGTCATCTTTATTTAAACTAACAGTTTTTAAGTGGGATAGTGGAAAAAATTTTCTTAGAAGTAATTTTTTGGCACACGTCATAATTTACTTGATTCATGTCTTATAATGTATAACAAAGGTAATGTCTAAACTTTCTATTATTCCTCAGTAAATATGGAAATATAACTATGAATGTTTATAAAAATGCTAGTATTATTTCTTTAGAGATCATTATGATGAACTGAGTTTTGTGGGAAAGCAAGAAGAGAAAACGAAAGTTAATGTGATGTTATTTTGTCTGCTAATGCACACAAATCTGCCCCTAATACAAGTCAGGGATTTACTGAACGATGCAGTTGTAGAGAGAAGTTGTTTATAATTTAAATGATGTAATTTTAGCTCACAGAGGATAGGTAACTGAAATGTTCAGATCATTTAGACACATAGTTTAGATATTCATCCCTCCAAAAGAAAAAAGTATTGTACCATATGTGTAGAGCTCTAACTTTTGAATATAAATCTAATGGTTTAAAAAGGCACTTGAATTTAATTTTTTCGAATCGGCAATTCACTAAATCATTTATTCCGAAAATATTTTTGGACACTCCTGTATGTGCTGTGGGGCTAGAATCATGGTAAGATACTCATAACCTGAGTTCTAAGAGAGGTTACAGCTCAGCAGTTTGGAGTTCGCACTGTTTTTTACTCTTTCACGGCTGGTAGTCTTCCCAATCTCCTTGGACTAACAGCTGCCTTCTAAATAGTGGTGTGGTCTATGGCCGTGGCAAAGAATGTTTTCTTCGGGAATACGTTTCATTTGGAGTGAATCTGCCAACATTACCAGCATCTCTATGCCCAGTAGCAAATAATAGAGCAGACCAACCTAGACAACTTGGAGTCTACATAATTCAAGTTGGGCTTTATTTTTTTCTTAATTTGGTTTGTATATCAAGAGGAGGTGCTAACATCCTAAGGAAAAAAAATTGCAGGTGCATCTTCCTTTTTCATTCTGTCTCCTTTCATTCCAGCTAGGTGTGAAACCAGAAAATTCGAGACAGGTCTCAGTTCATTTAGAAAGCTTATTTTGCCAAGGTTGAGGACGTGCTCGTGACACTGCCTCAGGAAGTCCTGACAACAAGCGCCCAAGGTGGTCGGGGCACAGCTTGGTTTTATACATTTTAGGGAGGCATGAGACATCAATCAATACATGTAAGAAGTACATTAGTTTGGTCTAGAAAGGCGGGACAACTTGAAGCAAAGGAGGAAGACTGGAAACAGGGAGGGAGCTTCCAGGTCACAGATAGGTGAGACACAAAGGTTTACATTCTTTCGAATTTCTGATTAGCCTTTCCTAATGAGACAAATCAGACAGGCATCTATCTCAGTGAGCAGAGGGGTGATTTCAAATAGAACAGGAGGCAGGTTTGCCCTAAGCAGTTTCCAACTTGAGTTTATCTTAGTGATAAACTCAATACTTGGGGGCCCAAGACATTTTTCCTTTCACATTTTCTCCCTCTTCTTTTAAAAAAGCTTTTGGAGAAAGCATTTTACAAGAAGTTTAGTCTCTGGTCTCAGATTCCATCTGATCTCTCATGGCTAGGACAATATATTCCTAGATGGGTAGGTCCCAAAAGCTCATTTTTGCAGATTGTGAAGCCTCATGTCCTGTGAAGATAAAATACGGAAGAGAAAGGGAGAAAGCACCGCAAACAAAAAAACAATCCTAGAAAAATAAATATAGGCCACATTCCGCTGAAGTCCATACATTCACAGGCAGGTATGAAAGTGTCTTATGTATGTAAACAAGTTGCTGTTATTTTCTTCTGAAGTTTAAGTTGTCTGGCTTCAGTTTGCAGGTTGGTTCCTTCCAAGCCTCTGGTATCTATCATTTCATCTTCTACCTCCATGAAATCAACTTCTTTAGCTCCCACATATTAGTGAGAACATGCAATATTTGTCTTTCTGTGTCTGTTTTATTTCACTTAACATAATGATCTCCAATTCCAACCATGTTGGTGCCAATGACATAATTGTATTGGTTTTTTTTATAGCCAAATAGTATTCAATTTTGTACACGTACTACATTTTCTTTACCATTCATCCACTGATAGACATTTAAGTTGATTCCATCTCTTTGCTATTGTGAATAGTATTTAACAAACTTACTGAGTACATAATACATATGTAATTTTTGAAGCTATGATATATTTGTTTTATTTATATTTTAATGTAAGGCTTATAGGAATTTTATGGAATGTATTTTTAAACTGATTTTTAAAGAAGATGAACTGAAATTCAGTAAGACTGAAGAATTTGCCAAGGATAGACAACTACAAATATAGACTGATTCTTAAATATGTGATTTCTCCTCTATGTTTTAATGTGTCAGAATTTCATAAATGGTTAAGCTCTTTATATGTCTAGTAGGTTTCACCTTTCCAGAAGCTATTGCACACGAGTCTGGGTCAAATAGGTGTAGCTCTGCTGTATTTGTTAAGGCTGAGAAAAATACCGACTGCCTGAAAAGAACAACTATGTCCTGGCAAAAACAAATGTGGTTTGAAATTTTATTTATGGAGTAAGAGGACCACAGTAAGAAGTCATCCAAGAGAACATAAGGAGTCATTTGAAGAATGCTTTATTCATCTTGATACTTTGTTAGTTAGGCATCCACTGATGGTGAGAAGACTGTAGTTCCTCTATTTATGAAGGCTGAAGGAATCTGTACCTGAGTTTAACAACATATAATTTAGTGGACTCCAATTTTACGTGCAAGGTATGAAATATTTATTTATGTAAGTCAGAGGGTTATGATGTTTGCTTTATCTATTGAGTCTTTTCTTGCCTCAGATGTCAGAGCACTAACTCCCTTCCTTCTTTAACTCGGTGTCTGAGGAGTTTTGTCTGTGGCTTGTCCTGCTATATAACCACATCATCCATGCTCCTGAAAAACACCATGCTATAGTTTAAATGTGATATGCTAGCTGCTTCTCTGGGAACAAAAGCCTTCTCCTTCAGCTGCTGAATGGGAAAATCTTTGTTGTCCTTCTTTGAATGGTACCTCGACAAGAGGCTCATTTTCCCCTCAGGAACTCAAACAAAATGGCATGGGAAAGATCTCTTATTTTTAGCTTCTCTGAAGACGTATGTCCTCATTGATGACATTCAGTTTCTGCAAGCGAAAACCTCCAGCATCCACCATGCTGAGAAATGAGCAATACACCAGACAAAAATTGACTCAGTACTAATGAAAACCTTCGGGGAAAACAAGTCTGCTGTTCAGTAGGTATCATTGCATTGTACAATACAAATAACATTTTTTTATTTTGGCAATGAGAAATCTGCTCTAATATAGCATTAGATTGAGATGGTTTCCAAATGTTGAATATAGCTCAGCACAATGAGGATATAAGAATTTAGTATAGAGAGGGAGAAGGAAAGGTTCCTCAAGGAAAAAACATGTATCAGAGATAAAGTTTTGAAGTTTGAAGCTTTAAAGTATTCTTACTATATTGTGGCCACACCTCCTTTTTGTGGCTGTGATACAGCTTCATCTCATTTGTTTTGTTTAAAAAATTAAACCATGATTTGTAAATGACAAATGTTTTCTTGAAGTCAAAACCCTCTTGCTTATTTTACCAATTATTGTTTGGCTTCAGCAAGTTATTCACTTTCTTTGAACCTTAGCTTCTGTGGCATTTTGTATCTTCCAAAGATGACTACAACAATATTCCCCCAATCCCTTCTAGAACACACCCTTCTAGAACATTGCCACTTTCTTTTCAATGCATTGACTCCTATTCCCCTCTTTTTTAATCTGGATGGGTTTGTGACTTATTTTTAATCAATAGGGTGAGGTAGCAGTGATACTGCTTGATTATTAAGGCTAAGTCATAATAGATGATGATGTTTCTGCTTTTTTTCACTAGATCATTTGCTTTTGGATTCCTGGACCACCACATTCAAAATTCAATTACCCAGAGGCTTCCATGCTATAAGGAAGCCAAGTCATGAGTGAGGGCATGTTCCTTCTGTTAGCAGTCCCAGTCTTCAAATCCTCCTAGCCTAGGGAATATTTGAATTTTAGAGTATTTGAGTTCAGTATGGTATGGTGAACCCAGGTAAATGAGCCTCACCTTAAAACGGCCCCTGCCCTCAATTTACCCTCAGGCTTTCCAACTGAGATCCCGACACCATAGAGAAGAAACAAGAGTCCTCTGCTATACCTATTCTATATTTCTGACCCACAGAATCCATGAGTATAATAAAACATGTTTATGACACTACCTTTACAGTGTTTTTGTGTACATTTGTACCTGAGTACAATTATAACCAGGACAGACTTCATATAACGTTGAGGGACTAAAATTAGTTTACGTATGGAAAAACTTCCTAAGCTGTAAAGTTCATCTTTCTTAAATGAAGACATTTCTCTTTTTCTGCCTTGTAACTCAAGGCCCGCAGATATTACAGGGCCCTGTTTCCTAGCAGTCTTCACTTTCAAATCAACTCTCCTTCATCCTAAAGAAACCCTAAGTTTTTTGAAAATAGCAATTTCTGCAAAAGTATCACACACTATATATACTTGTGTGTGCATATAAATGCATACATAATATATTTTCGTGTTTACCATTGACACATGGATACTGATAAGACAATGTATTTACTAGGAAAACATGTTTACAAGTGCAAGTAGTCATTTAGTAATACTATTTTTGGAATATATATATATATATCATAAAAACTCTTGCATTTTTGTATTGAATAACTTTTTTCAAGAGAAAGAACTTAGGTTAATGTCAGTTCAGCTGACATTTTTGTTTTTTCACTAAAAGCACCAAACACTTTGTAGTTATATGTAAAGTTATATTATCCCAAAGATACATCATAAATGCATAGTCTCTCCACATTTTTTTTTTTCTTCTCTGTCCTTGTAGAGACCCTAGGAGATATATAAGGCCTCAGAAACATATGGAACATAAGTTCTTGAGTGGCATCAGGATCTCTCTTCAGTTTTTGACCATGACTTGATTTTCTTTTTGAGTTGGCCTGGTTCTTATTTTCTCTAAAGTTGAGCCTTTTCCACATTAAAAAAAAAAAAAAAAAAAAAAAAAAAAAAAAAAAAACCCTTTACATGTAGTAGCTAAGAAGTATAACATAGTGTCAGTTACTAGGTGTCCCAACATCCTGGGAAACCCATAATGATTGTGGAAGGTTGGACAGACATAGTATGGGTCCTACATAAACAATATTTAAGTTACTTGGGAAAAGGGGAAATAAGTCATAATAATACAAATCAGGGCTTGATATTTTCCATAATGAAATATTTTACAAATTTCCCTCTTCTTCAATTTTAAAAGGATATTTTTTCTTATTTGTATGCATGTTTACTTATAGTATCACATAAAATTAAGAGCATTCGAAAAAATCTAAAAGATTCAAAATGTGTTTTTTCAAGGAACCTTGAAACCTTGAAGTTTTTTGTTTTTGTTTTTTTTTGAGACAGAGTCTCGCTCTGTCACCCAGGCCGGAGTGCAGTGACCAGATCTCAGCTCACTGCAAGCTCCGCTTCCCGGGTTCACGCCATTCTCCTGCCTCAGCCTCCCAAGTAGCTGGGACTACAGGTGCCCACCACTTCGCCTGGCTAGTTTTTCATATTTTTTAAAAATCATAAAAAAAAAACTACTGCCAAAAGAACTTACTATAATCATTCCAAAAGGAGGTATTTTTCTCACTATTCATCAAACTGATTAGCAAAATATTTCAGCAACCAGGAAGTCATTTTCTATCAGTTCAAGTGCCTGAAACTTGGTTCAAAGTGTGAGTAAATTGAAAATAATTGTTGCAATATAAGAAAAAATAAAATAGATTTTTTCATATGTAGAATTACCATTTTCTTAAAGATGTCAATATCATTCCTTGCATTTTAGAGTAATTTGGTTCAGAATGATATAGACATGTCATTTACCTTAGAAATCACATGGAGATTATTCAAAAATAACATTCGTCATTATATTGCTAAACCTCTATATACACTCTATTAGACACAGTCTTCCCTTATTCTTTGAATTTATTTTTCTGCACTATAGAGTTCAGTCAATACTGCCACCAGACTCTGGTTTATGTTCGTTTTGACTTCATCCTGTCTTAGTACTGACCTATATGATATCATACCTTCTCTGTAAAACCTACTATGATCTGATTCTCATTATTAATGTACGTATCAGGATCCTCCTGTGTGTTTAAATTGGAATTCTAGGAATTTATCCTATTAAGATTGAACACAGCTTAGCTAGTAGTATGCCCTTTCCCCATAAGTTGCTAGAGTATAGCAGTTCTGATGATATTTTTATGTCAGGTTTGCCCTGACAGTAGATAAACAGTTACTCTCCTAGGCCAACAGCAAAACTTGTCACAATTTTTAATTTAATTTTTTGGGGGAGGGGGAACAGAGTCTCACTCTGTCACCCAGGCTGGAGTGCAGTGGTGCCATTAATTTAAATTTTTAATAATGGGCAGTAAACGGGTTGGTTTATCTAGTAAAAGATTCAGGAAAGTTGAGTGGTAAGCTCGAAAAGAGGAAAAGAAGGCAGAGCTAAATATTATCTTTAGTTCTTTTGGTAGATATTTATCATACTCTTACTTAGAGTCTTGCTATCCAAAATTTCAACAACACGTGATTGTTCAAATTAAGAATTTTAGTAAGACACAGTTTCAAGATTTAAATGACAAACAACCTGCAGAAGGGAGAATTTTCCCATTTCACTCATTGTTTGAGGTCATTTTACTGCTTCTATTACAATCACTTCGCATATAGTATGAGGACTTAATATACTTTCATTTCTCCCCTCCTGATCTTTCTGCTCTTGTTGGTGTGCATTTTACTCTTACATATATAATAAAGTCTACAACATAGTATTATTATTATGGTTTAGAAAGTGAGATTCTGTACCCAAACATGGTAGAAACACAAAACAGCCTTTTAAACATGGACTTCATCTCTGTCCCACTAATGCACCATTCTGTGAATGTCCCAGGTTTTTGTAGGAAATGCTCTCATATTCTGAATGAGATTTAAAAAGTGAGGAGAAGTCAAAAGAGAAAGAGAATGATGAGAACTGCTGGATTTAAGGACTTGTGTTCTTCCATTCCAGAGTTGGAGAGGCAAGAAAGCTGCATAGGTATCCTCTTTGTTTGGTGCTGCTATAACTGAATATGTGAGACTGAATAGTTTACAAGAACAGAGATTTATTTCTTACAGATCTGGAGGCTGGAAAGTCCAAGATCGAGAGGCCACATCTGGTGAGAATGTTTTTGTTGTAGAAACCCATGGCAGAATGTGGAAGGGCAAGACAGCACATGTATAAGAGAGAGAGGACCAAACACACTTTTATAACAAATTCACTCTAGCAATAATGAACTCACTCCATTGATAACAACACTGATCCATTCATGAGGGCAGAGCCCTTATGACCTAATTAACTCTTAAAGGTCCCTCCTCTCAAAACTGCTGCATTGGAAATTAATTTTCCAATACTTGAACTTTGAGAAACACATTCAAACCATAGCAGATGTGTTCAGACCATGAAATTCTTTGCGCTATGCACTTATAATTGGTGAAATTTTCTGTATATACTCCATAGTTCAATAAAAATGCAAATGTAAAAGGCAATATTGAAAAAAATTTCAAGGAGATGAAAGAGAGAGAAAATATTTTATTTTATCAACTGAGGTATCAGATGTAATAGCAATATATGATGATTTATCTTAACCATATGTAAATTACCTTGTTTCACCAATTTATTTCATGGGAAACTCAGTTTTCAAAAAAAAAAAGAAAAATAGAAGAGGTGGGAAAGAGCCAAGATGGCCAACTAGATGCAGCCAGAAAGAGCTTCACACATGAAGACAGACACAACCATCAAGTAGACTGGCACACGCTGAACATTGAGAAAGAAAACATCGAGAGTGGAAAAATGGAGGATGCAAGCTCTGGGCTGAAAGAAAAGAAAATTGAGAACACTGCAAGGAGTTGCCAAGTAGCAGGACTCATTTCTGGCCCTCAGCGGCTCCCAGGGAATGGGAGAATGAAATAGCCATGGAGTGACCCACTCCTACCACAGATTTCCATAATCCTAGCTGTGGGAGACCACATGACCCCACCGACATTTGAACTGGCAGGGAGAGTTGGCAAAGACAGAACTCCAACCTGTGCTGAGCGCAGATGGTTTGGCACTGGAACAGCTGCAGTGCAGCATGGACATGGGCACCCATCCCACGAGGCTGACCATATTTTTCTAGGCAGCTTTAGATTTTGTTGGTTGCTGAATCTGCACAGAACAGGGCCATCCTGACTATGAAACTGGGTCAGCCTAATGTGAGAGCTCCCCTGTCTGCCAGTCTCTCCCAGGGTCCCTGCCTGGCTGTACCTGCGTAGAGCACAGCCTCAGCTGCCCAGCCTAAATGCTTACTAGCAGCCAGTGCCATACTTCTTTCTCTAGAAGACACTGCATACCTGTCAGAGTACTGTTGCAAATAGACCACTGCTTGTGTGCACCTGCTTTCAGCCTTCCTCCACCAGCATGCACTCACTTGCAGCCTTCCCCGCCCCTCACCAACATGCATGTGCACGCAGAACACCCACTGCCCTGCCAGCATGAATGAGTACACAGGGATGCCTGACACTCTACTGGCATACATGCGCACAGGAACCCACAACTGCTCTGCTGGTGCACATACATGCAAGAAACCCCACTATCTCACTGGCCCATTTTTGCCTACAGCCCCCATTGGATAATTGGTGCCAGTGGACTGGAAATACCTTGGCCCCTCAGTGGAGCAGGTGCTTAATTTCAAAGGGCAAGCGAACAAAGCTGAGGGCCTGGTCCTAGGCCCCCAGGATGATAACACATAGCCCAGGAGTGCTGAGCTGAAGCTTGTCCCAGTGAAAGCACTCAGAATAAAGCCAATCAGCTGAACCCAATCTACAGCACAGTCAAACCTTCAAGGGCATTAAAGAATATAAAAGCAAAAAACCCTATCCAAAAAAAATAGCAACTCCCAAAACGAAAATAACATCTGAGGATGAGAAAAACAAAAACAAAACAACAACAACAACAACAACAACAAAAACAGAACAAGAACTCTGGCAACAGTAAAAGTTAGAGTGTCTTCTTAACTCCAAATGACTACACTAGCTCCCCAACAATGCTTCTTAACCAGACTGAAATCCTGAAATCAGAGGCATAGAACTCAGAATCTAGATAGTAAGAAGGCTCATCAAAATACAGGAG
The DNA here is from genome assembly GCF_003255815.1 of Theropithecus gelada. NCBI lineage: Eukaryota > Metazoa > Chordata > Mammalia > Primates > Cercopithecidae > Theropithecus > Theropithecus gelada. The sequence goes on from NC_037689.1 coordinate 57,326,534, forward strand.
AAAATTGAAACCCTATCAAGGAACACAATAAAACAGTCCATGAGATGAGAGACGGCATAGCCATTACAAGAAAGAACCAAACTGAACTTCTGAAAAAAAAATTTCACTACAGGAAATAAAAAATGCAATTGGAAGAAATAACAGCAGAATACATTATGCTGATGAAAAATTTCAGAGCTCAAATATGGCTCCTTTGAATCAATGCAGATAGACAAAAATAAGGAAAAAATATTTTTTAAAAATGAACAAACCCTCTGAGAAATACGGGATTATTTAAAAAGACTCAATCTACAATTCATCGGCATTCCTGAAAGAAATGGAGAGAGCAAGAAACATTGAAAATATATTTGAAAATATTGTCCATAAAAATTTCTCCAACCTTGCCAGAGAGGATGATATATAAATTCAGAAAATTCAGAAAACCCCTATAAGATACTATATAAGACACTATATAAGACAGCCATCCCCAAGACACATAGGCATGAGATTATTCAAAGTCAATGCAAAAGAAATATCATAAAGACAGCTAGAGAGAAAGGGCATATAACATACAAAGGGAACTCCATCAGGCTAGCAGTAGATCTTTCAGAAGAAACCTTACAAGCCAGAAGGGATTGGAGGTCTATATTCAACCCTCTAAAAGAAAACAATTTTCAACCAAGAATTAGATATCCACTCAAACTAAGCTTCATAAGCAAAGAAGACATAAAATCTTTTACAGACAAGCAAATGCTAAGTGAATTTGTTACCACCAGACCTGCACTACAAGAGGTCCTTAAAGGAGGGCTAAACATGAAAACAAAAGAACAGTGCCTGCCAACAATAAACACACTTAAGTAAATAGCCCACAGACACTGTAAAACAACTCTACAATCAAATATACATAACAACCAGCTAACAACATGATGAGAGAATCAAATCCTCACATATCAATATTAACCTTGAATGTAAAGAAACTAAATGCCTCACTTAAAAGACACAGAGTGGCAAGTTGAATAAATAAGACTCAACTCTATGCTGTCTTCCACAGATCCATCTCACATGCACTAACACCTATAGACTCAAAGTAAAGGGACTGAGAAAGATCTATCAAGCAAATGGAAAACAAAAAAAGCAGGGTGGTTGTTCTTATTTTAGACAAAACAGACTTTAAACCAATAATGATCAAAAAGGATGAAGAAGGGCATTACATAGTGATAAAATGATTCAATTGAACAAGATGACTTAGTATCCAAAATATATATGCATCCGACATTAGAGCATCCAGATTCACAAAACAAGTTCTTAGAGACCTTTGAAGAGTCTTAGATAACCACATAATAATAGTGGAAGACTTCAACACACCACTGACAGTGTTAGAAAAATCATCGAGGCAGAAAACCAACAAAGATATTTGGGACCTACTTTCAACACTTGACCAAATGAACCTGACAGACATTTACAGAACGCTCCACCCAACAACAACAAAATACACATTTTTCTCATCTATGCACAGCACATATTCTAAAATCAACCATATAAAGTAATTGTGGTTTATGCTAAACAGTACTAAGAGGAACTAAAACATCACATGAGCAGAACTAAAAACCGCATGATCATCTCAATAGATGAAGAAAGGGCTTATGATAAAATTCAGCATCCCTTAATGTTAAAAATCATCAACAATCTAGGCACTGAAGGAATATGCTTCAAAGTAATAAGACCCATCTATGAAAAACCCACAGCCAACATTATACTGAACGGGCAAAAGCTAGAAGCATTCCACCTGAGAACTGAAGCAAGATAAGAATGCCTGCTCTCACCACTTCTGTTCAACATAGTGTTGGAAGTCCTTGTTAGAGCAATTAGGCAAGAGAAAGAAATAAAACACATCCAAATAGGGAGAGAGGAAGTCAAACTATCACTGTTTGAAATATGATTCTATACTTCTTTCTCTCTGCCCAAAGGCTCCTAGAGGTGATAAACAACTTCAGCAAAGTTTCAGCATGAAAATCAGTGTACAAAAATTAGTAGCACTTCTATACAGCAAGAACATCCAAGTTGAGAACCAAATTAAGAAGGCAATCCCATTCACAATAGCCACAAAAGAATAAAGTATCTAGGAGTACAGCTAACCAGAGAGGTGAAATATCTCTACAATAAGCATTACAAAACAATACTGAAATAATTCAGAGATGACACAAATAAATGAAAAACCATTCCATGCTCATGGACAGGAAAAATCAATATTGTTACAATGGCCATAATCTCCAAAGCAATTTACAGATTCAATGCTATTTCTATCAAACTATAAAGGACATTTTTCAGAGAATCAGAAAAAATTTATTCTAAAAGTCATATGGAACCAAATGAGGCTGAATAGTCAAAGTAGTCCTAAGTAAAAAGAACAAAGCTGGAGGCATCACACTACTCGACTTGAAACTGTACTACAAGGTTACAGTAACCAAAACAACACGGGACTGGCACGCAAAGAGACACCTAGGCCATTGGACCTGGTTAGTGAACACAGAAATAAAGGCACACACCTACAGCTATTTGATCTTTGAAAAAGGTGACAATAACAAGCAATGGGGAAAGGACTTTCTATTCAATAAATGCTGCTGGAATAAGTGGCTAGGAATTTATTTGTCTCTTCTAGGTTTTTTAGTTTGTGTGCATAGAGGAGTTTACAGTAGTTTCTGATGGTTATTTTTATTTCTGTAGGGTCAGTGGTAACATTCCCATTATTATTTCTAATTGTGTTTATTTGGATCTTCTCTCTTTTCTTTTTTATTATTCTAGCTAGCAGCCTATCTTAATTGTTTCTCAAAAGACCAACTCCTGTATTTGTTTAATTTTTAATAGATTTTCATGTATCATTTTCCTTCATTTTGGCTCTGATTGTGTTATTTCTTGTCTTCTGCTAGCTTGTGGGTTGATTTATTCTTGCTTCTCTACTTCTTTCCATTGCAATAAATTGTTAAGTTGAGATCTTTATTTTTGATGTGGATATTTAGTGCTATGAATTTTCCTAACACTGTCTTAGTTGTGTCCCAGAGATTCTTGTATATTGTATCTTCTTTCTCATTTGTTTCAAAAATCTTCTTGATTTCTGCCTTAATTTCATTATTTACCCCAAAATCATTCAGAAGCATGGTGTTTTATTTTCATGTAATTGCATGGTTTTGAGTGATTTCCTTAGTTTTGACTTCTATTTTTATTGTGCTATGGTTCAAGAGTATGTTTGGTATGATTTTGGTTCTTTTGAATTTGCTGAGGATTGTTTTATGTCCAATTATGTGGTCAGTTTTAGAGTATGTGCCACGTGGGAATGAGAAGAATGTATATTCTGTTGTTTTTGGGTGGAGAGTTCTATTAAAGTCTATCAGATCCATTTGGTCCAATGTTGAGTTTATGTTCTGAAGATCTTTGTTAATTTTTTGCTTCAGTGACCTGTCTAATATTGTCAGTGGAGTGATGAAGTTTTCCACTATTCTTTTGTAGAAGTCTGTGTGTCTTTGTGGTCTCTAAGAACTTCCCTTATGAATCTGGGTGTTTCTGTGTTGGGTGCCTATATATTTGGGATAGTTAGGTCTTCCTGTTGAATTGAACCCTCCTTTACCATTATGTAATATCATTCTTTGTCTTTTTTATCTTTCTGGTTAGAATTCTGCTTTGTCTGAAATTAGAATTGCAATCCCTGCTTTTTTCTGTTTTCCATTTGCTTGGCAGATTTTCCTCCATCCCTCTATTTTGAGCCTGTGGTTGTCATTATGTGTAAGATCGGTCTCTTAAAGACAGCATACTATTAGGTCTTATTTTTGTTTCTTCAGCCTGCCACTCTGTACCTTTTAAGTGGGGCATTTAGCCTATTTATATTCAAGGTTAGTATTAATATGTGTGGATTTGATCCTGCTATTGTTCTGTTAGGTGGTTACTATGTTGACTTGTTTGTGTGGTTGCTTTACAGTGTCATTAGTCTGTATGTTTAAAAATGTTTTATATTAGCTGGTAACAGTCTTTCCTTTCTATATTTAGTGCCTCTTTCAAGATCTCACGTAAGGCAGGTCTAGTGGCAATAAGCTCTCCCAATATTTGCTTATCTGAAAAGGATATTATTTCTCTTTAACGTAAGAAGATTAGTTGGTTGGATATGAAATTATTGGTTGAAGATTTTTTTTCTGTACAAATGTTGAATATAGGCTCCCAATCTTTTCTGGCTTGTAGGGTTTCAGCTGAGCAGTTTTCTGTTAGCTTGATAGTGTTCCTTTTGTAGGTGACCTACCCATTCTCTATAGCTGCCTTTAACATTATTTAATTTCAACCTTTAAAAAAATCTGATGATTATGTATCCTGGGGATGATCTTCTTGTTAGAAGATCATCCCCAGGATACAATCTTGGAAGAGTGAATCTTGTTAGAATCTTGGAAGAGTGTTCTGTATTTCCTGAATTCGACTGTTTGCCTCTCTAGCATGGTTGAGAAAGTTTTCATGGATGATATGCTGAAATATGTTCACCATGTTGTTTGCTTTGTCCCCCTCCCTTTTGAGGATGCCAATGATTCATAGATTTGGCCTCTTTACATAATCCCACACTCTCAGACATTTTGTTCATTCAATTTTATTCTTTTTTATTTATTTTTGTCTGACTGCCCTATTTCAGAGAACCAGTCTTCAAGTTCTGATATTTTTTTCTTCAGCTTAGTTTACTCAATTGTTAACACTTGTGATTGCATCATGAAATGTTTGTATTGTGTTATTCAGCTCTGTCAGAACCATTAGGTTCTTTCCCATACAGACTGTTTCATCTTTCAGCTCGTTTATTGCTTTACTTTGATTCTTAGTTTCCTTAAATTGGGTTTCCCTATCCTCCTGAATCTCAATGATCTTTGTTCCTATTTATATGCTGAATTCTATTTCTGTCATTTCAGCCAGTTCAGTTGCTTATGAACTCTTCTTTAAGAAGAGGAGTTGGTGTCTGGAGGACACACAGTACTCTGGCCATTTCAGTTACTGGATTTCTTGCATTGGCTCTTTCTCATCTCTCTATGTGGGTATTCTTTTAACTGCAGTGTAGGTTTAGTACAGTTAATAGACATCTTTCATGGATCTTTTTACAGGGCTGAAGCTTTGTGCAGGGTCTTTATTTGCAGCTGACTTCTTATCTCTCATTTCAGAGGGGAGTATGTTAACAAGGTGTTTTTGGTGTTGAAGCTTTGGAATGTGATGCAGTAGGTGGCACTTAGATGTACTGGTCAGTTGGTAGACTCTTACTCATTTGTGTGGCTCCCCTATGTTTCTTCATAGTTTCAACTGTGTTAACTCTCAATACTCTAAAATGTGGGTTTCTCTTCCCCTTGAATGCTGGCTGTAGGTTGTGACTCAGCACTCCTGGGCTGCTCACTGCAGCTCTGGGACAATCCAGTGTTTATGTTCATTTCCCAACTTGAAGGTAGCAAAAGGGACCTTAGTAGTGGGTATGGCCAAGGATCTTCTGCTTGTCTGCTGGAGGCTCCACCACAGAGAGATGCAGGTCAGCAATTACTCAGTGCAGTCAACCCAGGATGGAAGGTCTGTGCTGTGAGTGCAAGCTGGGGGTTCCCTGTCTGGTGATGAGCAGTGGGGGATGGGTGGGACCTGTGGGAGACAGACTGGCCTTCCCTCCTTTGGTGGACTGTAGCTTGTTACAGGTGTGGATAAAGCACTTAGTGTCATTGCTCCTTCATTAGTCCAGGGGTAGCAAGGGCAGTTCCACTGCAGAGGCGGTGGTAGAGAGGTTTTTACTTGCCCCTGGGGTCTCTGTCCAGCGAGCTGCTGAACGGCTACTGGCTTGACAACTCTGGCAGGAGAGTGGCTGGAGGCCCAGGCCTGGAGGACCGTTCAGTGAAGAGATGTGAGAACAAGAACCCACATAATCATCTCACCACTTTTCTGTAGGACTCCTGTGGTATGCTGGGAACCACTCTAGTCCCTAATCACCTCAGATTTTCCAGTACTTGGAGGTATCAGCATTAAAGCCTGCAAAACAGCAATGATGGTGGCCTGCCCGTCCCTCTGGGAACTCCATCTGAGGGAGGTACAGACCTGTTGCCAGCCTGGACACACCTATAGGAAGTGGCTGGAGACCTTGGTTAAGAGGTCCCCCCCCCGCCAGCAGTAAGGAGGAAAAGGATCAGGGACCTGCTTACAAAAGCAGCCTGGCCACATTTTTGTAGGGCAACTGTGCTGTGCAGGGAGACTGCTCCCACCCCTGGTCAGCTTGGCCTCTCCAAAGTCCAAAGACTAGAATGGCTAATTTGCCCAAAGAGCAAAGATGGCTGCCCGACCCTCCTTCTGAGAGCTCTGTCAGCTGGAGAACATTGGAGGGGGTGGCTGGCCTCCTTCTGGGAGCTCTGTCAGCTGGAGAACATTGGTGGGGGTGGCTGGAGACTCCGGTTGGGACATCCTTCCCAGTGAGGCAAAACAGGATTGGAGACTTACTTTAAAATGAAATCTGGGCACGTTTTCAAAGAGCAGCTCTGCTGTGAAGGGGACCACTTCTGCCCCTGTTCAGCTTGGGCTCTCCAAGGCCCAGAGGCTGAAATGGCTAAGTCACCCAATCAACAAAGATAGTGGCCCACCCCTCTCTCTAGGAGTTTTGTCCCAGGAAGGTTTTAAATTTCTGGCTGGAGAACACCAGTAGAGGTGGCTGGAGACCTCGGCTAGGAGGTCCCACCCAGTGAGGAAGAAAGGAATTAGGGACTTGCTTTAAAAAGCAGTCTAGTCATGTTTCCACAGAGCAGCTGTACTGTGCTGGGGAATGGCTTCTGTCCCTGGTCAGCTTGGACTATCCAAAGCCCAAAGTCTGGAACAGCTAAGTTGTCTAATAAGCAAAGATGACGTCCTGCCCCTTCCCTTGGAAGCTCCATCTCAGGGAGGTGCAATGTTGCTACGAGTAGTTGGCTACAATTCCAAGCCTGTGGGTCTTATCCTGTGAGGTGCCATGGAAATGAGACAGCCAGGTGGGACATGTTCCCTGGCAAAACTCCAGTATGCACTGGGATGGAGCCACAGAAGTTTGCACCTTTTGCAGCAGGGAAGAGCCTGGCCCCTCCTCTTCTTGTGTAGAACCTGGGATTCAAACTGCAAGGGGGGAATTGCACCAGCAGGGGCTCTGGCTTTGTAGGGGGCCCCTGTTTCCCCTTTTCTTCCTTTTCACCCAATGAAACCCTGCCCTGCTCACCCTTCAAATTGTCTGCAAGCCTAAATTTTCATGACTGTGTGATAAGGACCCCCATCTTTAGCTGGACTAAGGAACATTCCTGCAACAGAAGTGGGGCCTCCAGACTGTTGCTGCTCAGCCCCATGGATTCAGCCTCTTTCCTAGGGGTATGTATGGGGTCTAACCTCCCATATTGCCCGAGTTGCATCTAGTTTTGCCGGGAAGCCCAGAAAGTCCAGGTATCTAAGGCGCCTGGGTCTCTGGGTGTGCCTGAGAAGGTGCTCTGCCAAGACTCTATGTCATTTTGTGTGCCAGACTGAATGCTGTGGTGGAGTGGGTTCACAAGGGGATTTCCTGACCTGAGGGTTGCAACGATCTGTGGGAAAGTATGGGATCCTGGGGTTGCATATTCACTCACCATTTCTCTGGATGGGGGAGGTTCCCCTGGTTCCACATCACTCCCAGGTGTGCTGTCATCATGCCTTGCTTTCCTCCATTCTCCGTGGGTTGAGTTGTTTGTACCCGTATGTTTCAGTTGAAGGTTGCTATATTTACTTGCCCTCTCTGTTCCTCTCCAGGAGAACTGCATAAACTAGTTGCTTCTAGTTGGCTATCTTGACCACCTTCCACCAATTTCTTTGTTGTCGACAAATTAGAGTTGTATATATTTATGAGGTACAAAGTGGTTTTATGATTTTTGAATAACATATAGAATAATTAAATTAAACTAATTAATATGTCATCTCAAATATTTCATATTTTTATGCTAAGGAAATTAGGAATTTTTTTAGCATTATTGAAATGTAGAGTACTCAATTATTAGCTATATCCAGGGTGCTGTACTATGGATCTCAAAAAAAATGAACTTATTTATCCCTTCTATCTAACTGAGGCTTTGAAAATGTTGTAGATAAGAATATTGCACGATGGGTTTTCAAATCTCTGAGAAATATTTCGAAGAGGTAATTGATTATTCATTTAACAAGACTGAAATCCTTAAATCTTAATTATGCTTTACACATGGCTCTATGTAGTTTTCAAAATAGCTCTACATAAATTATTCTGGTTGATTTTAACAGCTTCTTTGTAATATAAGTATTGGCCAACTTGGTTTTATAGAGGAAGGAATTAAAGTTCTAAAATATATTGTGAATAATCAATGTCCCAATGGTTAATCACCAAAAAAAAAAAAAAAAAAAAAAAAAAAAATCTACCCAGATCTAGAACCCTGGGCTGCATCCTGCAGAATTCTGTACTGTTTTCCCTACCCCTTTGCCTCCCTTGAAACAAGTTCAGAGACAGTAAAACAATCTGAATCAAGAAGATTTTGTTAATCACTTAAAGTCTAGAATTACTATCTTGTAAACAGTCACTGTTTGTGAGAGCTTATCATGGACCAGCCTCTCACTGAGTGTTGTGTATGTGTTGTTTGCTACACTCTTTATTCTAGCTCCAAGAAAGACTTTGATTATCATCTTTAATTTACATATAAAGAAATTGAGGTTTAAAGCAATTAAACGTATTTGTCCAGTGTCTTGTAGCAAATAAACTGAACACCAAAGAAACAAACCCATTGTCTGTCTTGAAAGGCCAAGATAAGCGATATTCAATTCACAACTGAAAAAATAGACCCCACCTTTGGACATTACATCACATTGTTTTCCCCTTAAGGGCAGAAATTTACATACTTTATCTCCAAAGTCCTGCGTGCTTGGCCTTAGGCACAAAATAGGCTGAATGAGAACTTACTGCACAAGAAGGTGCAACTAGTTCAAAAAGGTGGGCCTCTCATATCCCTGCCTTCCCACCGGGCACTGGCAAAGAAGATGAGTGGAATATTTTAGGCAATTGATTAATGGATCAACTCTAACATGAATGATTCTGGATTCAGCCATCTCTGAGGAAATTGTGAGCACGAAATATTGATCACATGTTAAATACATTCATAATTGTATAAGCTTGTTTATCCACAGGCGAGTCTTGGAGATTCTTGTTTGAGGCAGGTGAACTAAATACGCTGTTGTCTTTTACCTCAGGAAGGAGGTGCAAGGAGTTATTTTTAAATGTCTGCATTTCAGTTCACTGTATTACCTATGATGGGTACCTTTGTAAGGCCGGTCAGGAACCCAGGGATACTTCTTTAGCTTTACAGGAAATCAGGTCTGACATTTGCATTCACACAAATCCACGTCTATTCCTGGCTTAACGCCCCTGTGGAACCAGATAGACAGAAAGTTAATAGAGGTTAACTGGCAAGGAAAAACTCTGAAAGTCTGAAATAATCTCTTGGTTTCAGGAGAGCATCCCACATCTGTTGAAAACAACACTAATTTAGCGTAGTCTGTGGCATGGAAGTAGGGAGCTCTTGAGTATCAATTAGAAGAAAGTGCTATTTGTTTTATTTACTCAGAATGATTTTATCCTATCAACAATGGAGCTTATGGAATAAACACTTTATGTAATGTATACTATTATCAGAAAAACTATTGGTTCATTAGCTCTTCTATGAGGATGAAAGCTTGTATAGAATTTTTAAGGTATGGTAGCTTTTAGATCCCCAAATGGCAATAGGATTAGTTTACCCTGTGGTGTTATACGTCACCATTACTATTCAGAGGAGACATTCCTATGGTGGATACTTGACTGACAACAAGTGAATATGTCAAGTTAATACCTGGAACAGGATTAATAACCCCACTGGCAACATCTCCCCTTTGTTGTACACTTTGCCATGCATTACAGTTTAAGCAAATGCCATTTGAATGCTTTGGACCTTCTGTTTGCTTTAGAATGGCATGGCTCCCTTTGACTTTAGAAATGGTCCTTTCGTTTTCTTCCTCTGAATGTTGTTGATTATAGTTGTCATGTATGTCAGCTCAAAACATGACATCAGGGGCTGTCAACTCCAGTGAAACAGAGTAATGTCTATTAATGAAGCTTAAAAATTATTGTAGGTGGCCGGGCGCTGTGGCTCACGCCTGTAATCCCAGCACTTTGGGAGGCCGAGGCGAGTGGATCATGAGGTCAGGAGATCGAGACCATCCTGGCTAACATGGTGAAACCCCGTCTCTACTAAAAATACAAAAAAAAATAGCTGGATGTGGTGGCGGGCACCTGTAGTTCCAGCTACTGGGGAGGCTGAGGCAGGAGAATGGCATGAACCAGGGAGGCGGAGCTTGCAGTGAGCCGCGATCGCACCACTGCACTCCAGTCTGGGCGACAGAGTGAGACTCCATCTCAAAACAAAACAAAACAAAATTATTGTAATTATTGTAGATTTTTTTTTCCAAGATGACAGATTAGAGGAATGGCTAGCATACCTCTGCCACTTGCAAGAACAAACTGTTAGTTATCACTACAATAACTATTGTTATTAGTGTAATGTAGACATTTACATTGTAAACGTTTTTTCAAGAAGAGAGACAGTAACTGAACAAGAAAAGCAAAGGAATCTAGGGATCCTTTGAAGGAAGCAGGAAGCTGCAGCCTACACTGTGTGTTAGGTGAAGGGCTTCAAGTCCACAGAGTGTGAGAGGGGGAGAGTTTGCCTCTGGGATACACATCCCCACTAGGGACTCTGAAAGTTCAGACATGGGGAAAGGCCCTTACCCCACCCAGCGCAGGAATCAACTTTAGGAGTGCTGTGGAATATAAAAGTAGGAACAGCAGTGGGAAGAACATTGCAATCACGCCCATCACAGTGCAGAACAAGGGCAGTCATTTCTTACTGCTCCTCACAGCGGATCCAGCAGAGGATGGCCAAAAACATTCAGGCAGCGTTTGGAGGTTGAGAGAAGCTCTCAGTGAGGTTTCACATTATAACCTCAGGTGGGGACAAACTCCCTTTTTCAGAGCTGGAGTAGGGGAGAGGGAAAAGAGGGCTGCGACGGCAGGAGTCGCAAGCTCAGGAGCCATGGGAGAAAGATCCACAGGTACAGGATTTGCAGGAGAAAGATCCCAGCACCCGGCTTCACAGCAGGCAAGGAGAGGTGTGTCCTGAAAGCCACAATTTCCATTTTCATGGGCAAAGCTTATGATTCCAGGCGGTGATAAGTTCTGATACAGGCTGACGGGAACTCAGCTCGCTGCTGCCAGTAGAAGCCTGTAGGAATGGATTTACTTTCCCCAGTGTATAGAAACTGTGAGTCTTACCACCATGTGCCATTCCCCACTCTCTGCACAAACTCTTCTGTACACCAGAGGCAACAGTGATCCCCTCTGGAACATTAATCTAGTGGCCTGAGACCTGCTCCCATTCCCCAACACCCACAGGGTCTGCTGCTTGCCCTGCACAGAGTGCAAACCCACCAGACCCAGCCCCCACCTGGCTTTGCCCCACCACCTGCCCTGGTAGCTCATCATATAGGAAATAATCTCTTGGGAACGAAATGGCCCCACCCATTACCTGAGAAGCCAGTGTATCCCCCAGGGGCAACATAAGGCAGGAAAAAATCCCACCGCTACTACTGCAGCTGGTGCTCTTTTGCAAGTGACACGTCCTGACTGGAGGCCAACCAATGCAGTCCATTACAGTATCTCCTGGTAGAACAACACTGTGCCAGGGAAGGGCAAAACATTTGCAAAATCTCAGTTATTACCACTGCCTGCACCACTATGTCTAACCTGGAGGTTCTCAGTCTGTCCACGTGACCAGTTCATTACTACCATAAGCAGTGTTCAACAACGCCAAAACACTAAGGAAAACGGTAACCAAGAAATTTCACAGAGTCAAAATCACTCCCCTGCCATCCCCAATTAGAGCTGAGGCTGCTGCCCATTGTTGGGAAACATAAGGACAGGTCACATCACCAGATCCCTTGCAGACATTCCTCCACACCAGCCCGGAGTATGGCAACTTCACTGGGCAGCTAGACCCAGAGGAACAACATTCACAGTAGTCTGGCTCTAAGGGACTCCCACTCCTAAGGGAAGTGGGATAGCACCATAGGAAGGGAATACTCCATGGGATGAAAGAATCTGGACAGCAGGCCTTGAGTACCAGATCCTTCTACTGGTGGAAAGCTTTCTTCAACAGAGACGCAGTTGAAGTGCTGGGCTCTGCAGGGAAAGTCTTGAGCTCTATCCCAAGAGTCAAACAGTGTTTGTGTGCATGAAGGGTCTTGGAGAAAAGGAAGTCTATCCCTCTTTTTCCACCACCATAGGCACAGTTGGAGCTTCTCCCACGGGAGTTCAGTGTGGGTGCAATTATAGAGAGTGTTTCTGGAACACATAACGGTGACTGCATCTTTTCAGGAAGAGCACCCTCCAGGTTCGGGCTTCCACAAGGGACAGAGTCCTTGTCTATTTGGAACATAAACATTCGTACAGATGAAGAGGTGCCTGTCCAGTCTGAAAAGCTGGAGCATGGGAAAAGGATCATGTCTGAAAGGTGGATAACTTTCCTGTTGACCTGACAGGGGAGTTGAGGTGGCTCCAATCCTTACCCCTGAAAAGTTCTCAGTGTGACTCACTGAGAGCTCCTCCAGCCACCTCTGTCAAGCTGTGGACTTCACTTACTCGCCTAAGTTAGCTACATATGTGTGGTATTATTCACAATATGTGTAATACAGGCAATGACTTCTGAGACTGAGGATTGGAAAACAGTCCCAAGGTTCAGCAGGGAATAAGAGGTTTTCTGTAAAGAAAAGAACAATGAAAGAGATGAACCAATTAGTCCTTACATGAAAAAGAAAAGAACAAAAATATGAGTAGTGAGAGAAAGCAACTAATATTTTCCTTCTACTCTTTCCTGAGGGCTCAAATGCTCATCATGTATGGAGGCCATGTTTGCAAACTATAATGTGAAGATATTTCACATGTAATTTCATTTAATTCTAACAACAATTATGAACTTATGTCTATTATCATTTGAATTTGATAGATGAGAAAGCTAAGGCATTGAAGTCCATACAGCTAAAAAAGGACAGCGCTGGGATGCCAGCTTTCAGAGGCTTTGCGGAGGTTGAACACAGATCAGATGATATGAGATACTTGTGTTTCTAGGTAAGTTCTGGGACTGGTGATTCTGAGTCCAGTGCAAGCAGGTGAGACTGCCCCATGAGCTTCAGGTGATGCGCTGGATCTGAGACAAAGAGAAGCCTGTGTCCTCAGCACTAACAATACAGAGAAGCAGAGGGCTTTTAAGAAATTGGCATTTGGGCAAGTCAAAGTCACAGGGAACGTTCCAAATTTCATCTATCGTTACTGTCTTCCTACTGGCTACATATTATTTTCTGATAATTAAAGCATTAAAATGTACCTCTAGTGCTTACTGTGCGTGGTGGCACATCTGTGATGTGTCAGAACAGAGAACAACATGAAGAAAAGGGAGACACAGAGACAAAAATACTCCTAAAAAGCCTCTAAGTACCATATTGTTTCCATCTTTTATTTCATTTAATACGCAAAGTTAAACACTAAAGCTAAAGAAAAAACGCTTATGAAATAATTATTATTAACATAATTAAGAGTTGAGATTCATTTTAACTTACAAAGGTTGAGAAAGTTTCCCAAGGCTTGTAGATGGCAAAGCCAGAATTGACTTTTGAGAAATAATAATCAAAATAAATGACAGTAAGATTGTATTGATATGAGTGATTATGGATTTTCTTTTTTCCCTTTTCTGAATTTTTAATAATGTGGCTAACATTTACAGTGAAAAAGAGAAAAACAAATATTAGATGTAGGTCTAAATAGAACCAGCAGCATTGGCAACAGCCACATCTTAACAAGTTGCCAAATTCGTTTCCAGCTAAAACTGGAAAGAAGAGATTATCACTCCACAGGAAATGAGTTTGTGAGCACCTGCTTACTGTCGCCATGGCAATCTGGAGATTCTGACCACCCTGGGATGCAGCGCTAAGTAAAATCTACCAAATCTATACCGGAAAAAAAATGTATTTAATTCCTCCCCCTGTAGCAGTCTCACAGTCAACAGGCCAGTTCTCCCTGGGAGGCACTTGCCTCACTCTTGATTAAGCTGGATGTCGAGAAGAGAAAAGTAAGACCTGCTTTTGATTTACTTGAGCTGGGCAATAATGAAACTGTGGATTTGGGGGCATTGTCTTGGCCTAGCACTGACCAGCTTTGGTATCTTGGACAACTTTTCTAACCCGTGGGAACCTCAGTTTCCTCTCCTGCTGCGTGGGAAGGTTCCTGTGGCAAAGTCGTTGTTGTCTTGAGGACTCAACGACACATTAGCATACACAGTGTTTAGCACTGTGCCAGGCCCTGAGAAAGTGCTTTATAAATGTGGCTGGTCCCATTATGGACTTTCATCATTTCTTCCACTCCTTTGACAAACATTTATTGGTTGTCAACTTTACGCTCAGTATGAGTCTAGATACTGGGAATACAACAAAGAACAAAACAGATAAAAATTACAGTGCTTATGTGTTGGTGGAGGATGCACGTAATTAAGATTTAAAATAATACTATGTAGGTAATATGTTGGGTAGTTGTCAGCTGCTAAATAGAAATAAAAATGAGGAAGGGCAGTATGAAGTGTCAGTATGGAGACTTAAGTTTTCAGTTTGGGTGGCCAGGGACTTTTGAATCACTGAAATAAGACTTTTGAGTAAAGGCAATAAGAAAGAGATAAGGGGTTATTCAGGTATCTGGGAGAAGATCATTTCAGGTAAAGCAAACAGCAGCAGCAGAGGTCCTGAGTTGGGAACTTGTTCTAGCCTGTTCTGGGGATAAAAAGGAAGCTGCCTTGTTGAAATTCGACTAAAGTGGGTATAGGAGAAATAGGGAGCTCAGCTGAGATACAAGAATTCAGGAATTGAGACCAGAGACAAACTTGGACCAGGGCGATGAAGGTGGAAATGTGGAGATGTGGTTCAATTTTCGATATCTTCTGAAGGTAGAGCTGACATGATATCTTGATAAAACAGCTTAATTGGGAGATATTTAAGAGCAAAGGCTCTGTGCTTGTTTGAATTCAGTACAGGGCCAGAAGTAACGACTCATTCATGGTAGGCGGTTCAGACATATTCAGTATTCTGAGTTGGAATATTCCTTCATATCGCCTAGGTAAGTCACGTGGTTACTACTTGATTTTTGTTTGTAACCACAGAAAAATTCACTGGTTTTCAGGGAGATAAATTCTATCCTTAAACAGTTCTTATCATGAGTATAACCTGTCTCTCTGTAGCACTAAAAAAAGTAACTACCTGTAGGTCCATTTCAACTTTCCAATCCCAATGTCTTTTTGTATTTCTATTCACATATTGAACATAGACTACATCAAACTGATTATTGTTATGTACACACAGAATAATTCTTTAAGCCATCATTCAGAGCACTGATACACATGAAGAGGACAGTGCTGAGGACAAGGGCCTGGAGTAATGCTCACGTGGTGGATTTCTACTGCAGCAATGCCAACTCATTTTTTAGTATCAATTTAGTCAGGATAAATCAACGGGTTACAAAATCACTTAAAAATAGCCAATTGTTTTCCTAGTTTTTTTCATAGGAACATCATATGGCTTTCTAACAGTTTCTAGAAGTCCAGATATATTATATATTCTGTATTTAATTAGTGATTCTTAAAAACCAAATGAATTTGACTTTTCATAATTTATTAAGTAAACGCACATTAGTTCCTAGTGATTGGGGCTCACAGTTTCTTCATCTGAGTGAAAGATTCTTGCAATTGATTAGTGCCAAAACAAGTTTTTCATTATTTTTACAAATTTTGCTAAGATATAATTGACACATAATCAAATTCACCCTTTCTTGTAGACAGTTCTCTAAGTTTTGACACATACAAAGTTGTGTAACCAAAACCAGAGCAAGGTACAGAGCAATCGCATCAACCCCTCATTTCTCCTGAGTTCCTCTCTCTCTAAACCCGCCTACTCCTGGCAATTGCTGATCCCTTTTTTGATTCTTAGTTATACCCTTTAAAATGTCATATAAATGGGAGCACACAATATTAGCTTTTTGAGACTAGCTTCTTTCACTTTTTGTAATGCATGTGAAATTCATCCATGTTGCTGCATGTATGAGTAATTTGTTTCTTTTCTTTGCTGAGTAGTTATTCATTTTATGGCTGAATCACAATCTGTTTAACCATTCCCCAGTAAAGGAACATTTTATTTTTTCAGTTTTTAGTAGTTGCGAACAAAACTCATATAAAGATTCTCATACAGTTGTCTGTGTGTGTGTGTGAACATAGGTTTTACTCCCTTCAATAAATAGGAGTAAGATTGCTGGCTTATTTAGTATGTGTTTAAATTTTTAAGAAACTGAAACATTGTTTTTCAAAGTGGTTTTACTATGTTGCATTTCTATTTCCAATTTATGACCTTCCAGTTGCAAACAGAGTTGCTTTTTTTTAACCATTCTAATATATGTGTAATAGTATCTGATTGTAGCCTTAAATTTGTATTTACTAATGATCAATGTTACATTTGTATGTGTTTGTTTGCCAAACTGCATATCTTCGTTCATAAATTGACTCTTCAAATATTTTGTCTATTTTTTATTTGTTTGTATTCTTATTATTGATTTTTATGAATTTTTCTATATGGCTATATGTCCTTTAACATATATGTGATTTGTGAATATTTCCTCCCAGTCTGTCACTTGTCTTTTAATTCTCTTAACAGTGTCTTTCAAAGAGTAAAAAGTCTTAATTTTTGTAGAGTCTAATTCTCAATTTTATCTTTTATGAATTATGCTTTGAGTACTGTACTTCTGTTACCTACACTAAGGTCAAAAAGATTGTTCTATATATTTTTTTTCTAGAAATTTTATAGTATTGAGTTTTACATTTTTATTTCTAATATTTTGAGTTACATTTTTGTAGGCTGTAAGGTCTGGATTAAAGTTATTTTTGTTGTTGTTGTTGCCTCGTATAGTGAATAGTGGGTATAAAATTGTCCTACCAAAAGTTTTTGAAAAAACTATCCTTTAATCATTGATATGCCATTGTACCTTGGTAAAAATCAGTTTACTGTATATTTTGGGGTTTATTTTTACACTTCAATTCTGTTCAATTGATTTACATGCTGGTACCTTCATACTGTCTTCATAGGAAGAATGGATATCAGGTAGTGCGCATCTTTCGACTTTGTTTCCTTATTTTTTTTAAAAAAAAAACATAATTGTTTTGGCACTTCTAGTTTCTTTGGATTTCTCTATGTATTCTTAAATCAGCTTATTGATTTCAACCTTAATTCCTGTGAGGAGACTGATTAAAATTCATTGAAATCACAAGTTTAGGATAATCAATATTTTAATAATACTGAATCTAAAAACAAAATCCTGCCAGGTGCGGTGGCTCACACCTGTAATCCTAGCACTCTGGGAGGCCAAAGCGGGTGGATTGCCTGAGCTTAGGAGATCGAGACCAGCCTGGGCAACACGGTGAAACCCCTTCTCTACTAAAATACAAAAAAAGTAGCCAGGCGTGGTGGCGGGCACCTGTACTCCCAGCTACTTGAGAGACTGAGGCAGGAGAATTGCTTGAACCAGGGAGGCAGAGGTTGCAGTGAGCCGAGATTGTGCCACTGCACTCCAGCCTGGGTGATAGAGCAAGACTCAGTCTCAAAAAATAAAAAAATAAAAAAATAAAAAAATTCATGATTATCTCATATGTATTTATCTAATCTATTTGGATATTTCTCAAAACATTTTTGTAGTTTTCTGCACATGGATCTTGCAGATATTTTGTAAGCTTTTCACCTCACTTGTTCATATATTTTGTTACATCATGAGTGGTACTTAAAAACATTAATTACAGTTTTTCATTGGTAGGGTATAGAAATTAAATTGATATTTTATATTGACTTCGTGACTTGTGACATTTTTTAATTCACTTAAGTTGTTCTAGCAACAATTTTATTTAGATGTTGTAGATAGAAAATCAATCACGTTGTTTATGAAAAGAGATATTCTTTTTTCTAATTTTTCAATAGATATGCCTTTAATTTTTTTTTATTCCCTTATCATATGGGCTAGAAATTCCAGTATGATTCTGAATAAGTGTAGTGAATATGGACAACCTTACCTTGTTTCTTATCTTAGCATATAGTATTGCAGCAGTAAGTATTATGTTAGTTATATGGGTTAGCAAATGTTCTTTATCGAATAGAGAAAGTTTCCTTATACTTGTTTTTTGTTGAGTGTTTATCATAAATAAATGTTAATTTTTGTCAAATACTTTTTCAACATCTACTAAAATGATCTTATTTTGCTCATTTTGTATACTGATATGATGAATTATAGTGATTGATTCTTGAATGTTGACATAGCCTTGCATTTGGGGACAAATTTTACTTTCTCGTGATGCGTGACCATTTTTATATATTTTGGATTAAAGTTGCTAGTATTTTATTAAAGATGTTTTAGTCTATGTTCATGAAAGATAATGATCTCAAATCCTCTTTGTAAAACCTTTGTCAGGTATTGGAATCCGAGTAATGCTGGATTCAGAAAATTAGTTGGGAAGTGCTCTCTGCTTTTTTATTTTATAAAAGCTATTTTCTGATACTTTTGCTTTTCTAGTTTTTCATTTTTGTGGGCACATAGCAAGTATATAAGTTTATGGAATATATGAAATGTTTTGATACAGGCGTGCAATGTGTCACAATCACATCATAAGAAATGGAGTAGCCATCCCTTCAAGCATTTGTTCTATGAATCACAAAAATCTAATTATACTCTTGCTTAAAGTACTCTTTTAGTTCTTTTTAAATGTACAATAGAATTATTATTGCACTTTAATAATAATTAAATTATTTTAATTAAATAATTAAATTAATTAAATAAATTAAACTTTATTTTGCTATCCAATACTAGTTCTTATTCATTTTATCTAACTATTTTGTTTTGTAACCATTAATCGTCTCCACCTCCCTGCCAGCAACATACTACCCTTCACAGCCTCTGGTAATTATCCTTCTGCTCTCTATGTCCATGAGTTCAGTTGTATTAATTTTTAGATCCCACGAGTAAGGGAGAACATGCAATGTTTGTCTTTCTGTGCCTGGCTTATTTCATTTAACATAATTACCTCAGGTTGATCCATTTTGATGAAAATAGGATCTCATTTTGCATGGCCTGATAGTACTTCATTGTGTATGTATACACCACTTTTTTAATCCATTCATCTGTTGATGGACACAGGTTGCTTTCAAATCTTAGCTGTTGTAAACAGTGCTGCAACAAATATGGGAGTGAAGATATCTCTTGGTTATACTGATCTCCTTTCTTTAGGTATATATTCAGCAAATAAAAGGCAAAATTGCAAAATTGGCAAAATTGCAAAATAAAATGCGAAAGTATTTTAATTTCTTTTCGCCCACTTTGGAATGAATACATAAATAAATGCACAATTTAAAAAATAATTTTCTGCCACTGGTATCATAAGAAAAATAAAATTATATAATCAGCATGCTTCAAGTAAAACTATTGAACTTAATTTATGAAGATAGAATCTTAGGAACGTCAAAAATTGCTTTAGCTGATGCAAAATGTTGCCCCAGTGCTGTTAGAGAAAGATTGTATAAGGCTTTCTACCTTGCACTTCCCTTAGTGGAAAGAGGCAAGCTCTCTTCTGTGTAAGTTCTAGACCACATCTGTAGTTCTTAACCTTGGTTTCTCATTGAAATTACAGCTTTAAAAATACTTATCTCAGAGTTGCACCCTGCAGTAGTCAAAACTTGAAGTCGACTCTTGTATTCTTTACCCCTTTGTGTACGCAAACTGTAATCATCTATTCTCCTTGAATTTAGGTGAGACCTATGAATATGGTAGGATGTGACTCTTGTTATTAAGTTACATTACATGGCAAGAGTAAAGATGTAATAAAAGCCCCAGTTAATTTATCTTATGTTAATAAATAAGGAGTTGTCCTTAGTACATCTGATTTAATGAGGTGAGCCTTTTAAAAGAGGTTCTGTAGATCAGATACAGAAGAAGTAAGAGTTAAAAGTAGTATATATGTTGTCCTTTTGGCCTTGAAGAAACAGACTGCTGTCTTGTGGAACCAGAGCCAGGCACAAAGTGGCTAGCCTCTATGACCTGAGGGTCTCAGTCCGACAACCACACAGAACTGAATTTTACCAACAACCACTGAGCTTGGAAGAGGACTCTGAGACGCCGATGAGATCAGAGCTCCCTGGCTGGCACATTATCTTCAGCCTGTTGAGACCTTGATCAGAGAAACCAATTAACCCAAGCCCGAATCATGGAAACTGTGATATTTTATATTTATGTTGTTTTTGTGCTCTAAGTTTGTGGTAATTTGGTATGTAGCAGTCTATAACCAATGCACAGTCCCAGACTGACTGAATTGAGATGGAATGAGGCATAAGAATCACTTTTTTTTTTTTTTGAGTTGGAGTCTCTCTCCAACGCCCAGGCTGGAGTGCAGTGGTGGGATCTTCGGCTCACTGCAACCTCCACCTCCAGGGTTCAAGCAAGAGAATAACATTTTTTAAAAGTTCTAAATAGTCTAGGCCAGTGGCCTTGACCTGGGCTGCATATTAGAATAAATACAGAATAAATGCAGCCAAGGTCAAGACCACTAGCCTGGACTATTTATATACGCTTCCCATTTAAATCATGGAAAAGAGATGTTTTTCTCATGTCATGCTCTATACAGCTTAAATTTTTAGATTTTTAATTATAAATTGATAATTTATAATTGCATCAGTTTATGGGATATAAAGTGATGCTATGGTTTATGAATAAAATTAAGCTTAAACTTATAAATAAAGTCTTCCTTATGGTAGAATTGCCATCACTGTAGTTAATCATTTCAAATAGCAATTTGCAAATATCTCTTTGATTTTTGACAGTTAGAATGATACTTTAGGCATCAGAATTATCTTAAGAAAATATATAATAAGTATATACATATGTCAGCCATTGTTTTCCAGCACTGAATGAGAGAAAGTCAAGAGACTTCAGCTGGTTTTTTATGCTTATATAGTAGGAAAAAAAAATGGGCCTCTTTCACGAACAGAATAGCAACATCACTGATAGCTGCTTATAAAACAACTTTTTAAAATTTCTTTCCAACTTTCAAATAAACTAAGTGGGAATTGAGGTTTTGTATTCAAAACTGTAAAACATGATTCATCCTACATTTCAAATTTGTTCTTGTGACTGTTTTCCATGGAAATTCAGCAACAGAACATCTTACTTCTCCGTGACCATTACAGTTCTTAAATTATATCTTTAACTAGGCTATAACATCACTCCTCCAAATAACATAGAACAGTGATTCTCAGTTTGTTTCTGAGATCAGCAATATCAGTATCACTTCAGAACTTGTCAGAAATGCAAATTGTGCAGCTCCAGCCTAACTTTACTGAATCATAAACTCTGGGGATAGAGGAGGCCAAAATGTTATTACAAGGCCTCCAGGTAATTCTGATGCATGTAGAAGTTGAGATACATTAACATATAACAAACAGATTGACATATGTTTACACTCACACCCTAGAAAACTTTTTGTCTTGGCAAGGGTCTAAATACAAATCTGGAAATGAGTCTATCTATTGCTGTTTCTAAACCAGAGTCAAAAGAAGTTGTAAAGAAAGCTCCTAAAAAAGTCAGGACCACAAGGCCATTACATAATACTTTGAGTAGTCTTTGACTTACATTATATTCTTAGCTTCTCACTCATTTTACAAATATGTAGCCAAGATCATGCACCACACGTTTTCTTTATCAGAAGTTATAATAGTGTTACTCTTGATATGAATATCTGCATATAATTCTAAAGAAGTCTATAAAGGTAAGAAGAAAGACAGATTCCTATTAGCCTGCTATCTTCTAGGAGTCCATTTCTCCACTTTCTATAAACAACACTCTTCATTTACTATTCCAAATTTCCCATCTTCATGCTACTCATGTTTCTGTTTCCTTCTGCTTCTGCTTCATGCACCTCCTGTCACCTCACATTACTGTAATTTTTCTTACAATTTACAATTTTCTTACAATCTGCCTCCTCTTCCTTTTCATGGCAAGATGACTCACTCGTCTTTTTAGGATTACTCCTATAGACAACCCACTGAATGCATGTGCAGAATCATTAAATGCCCCCATTTTAGTCCAGATTCTTTAGAAAACAGACCCTGTAGCAAAGATTAATACTAACATTTTACTGGTGATGAACTGAGTGTGTAAATTTCTAGGGGAGGAAGGATTCCTAAAAGAAAATTGAGGCAAGAAAGAAAGCAAATATAAGATAGAATGTTATCAAGTTGACCACAGATTCAGGAGAAAACATAATTGTTACATGGACTATGACCGTGTGGCTATATGGAGCCATTGCCCCTTGGATTGGTATGTAGGAAGAAGAAAAGTAGTAGAATTTACCTAACAAAACCTGTTTCTTTACTGTATCACACTGGTTCAAACTTGTCACAAAAAACATTAACTCCCTAAACCTACAGGTGGTCATATTGAGATTATCCAGGCAACCATTAGAAAGGCCAAACTCCCCCAAAACTTTAAAACAGCAACAGGGTAGGGACATATACATACAGGTACAAGAGTATCTGGGGAGGTGCACAAACTATATCAACCAATTGTACCCCTCTTATCTGATTGTACAGTGAGAGTGGAAATGAAAATCAAATTATTTCCAATTTTAAACATCTAAAAATTTATAAAAACTTTTATGACTGTTGCTGCACTTGTTCTTGAGACTTCAATAAATATTTTTTTCTCCTTCATCAGCATTCCATATTTCTGTCACTTTCTTCAAAAACTTACTCTTCTTTAGAATGCTTGCCTGGCAGGGTGAACCAGAAATTCATCCTGAAGGGCTAAGCTCTTAGCAATCTTGCCTTTGATGAGTTAGCATTGTTAAAATTGCCCATTTATACCAATCTCTATGCATGTAAACATTATGAGATGTCCCAGTCAAACCTCTGGGTGGGACATATATTCCTTCCTCTTCCCATTGTGCAGTGACATTCTTGCTCTTCATAGTCAATGTCATAGAGTGTTTCCTCTCAAAATCATGGCTTCTAGCTAGTCAGAGCCTAAAATTTTGAGACAGTAATGACAAATTGCACAACTGGGTCTGTGAGCATGATGATGAGATGAGCCTATCTTATATCCCACCTTTATTCCCAAACCAATGTATTCTACCTATTAGAGCTACACCGTCATACAATAACATGCCTGTTGAGGATGTGTATAGCGCTTCATGGGTACTGCTATTCATATTTCTGTGATTAGAAGTCTGCCAGTTTGAGTGGTTGCCAGTGCAAAATAAGGCTCTGATTAAGTGCAGAGTGAGAAGAAAGCTGCCCTGCCACTTTGGAGACATGACAGTATAGTCATTTGTGCTGATGATTCTAGCATGTCAAGGATACTTTGTAGAGTCTCTAGCAGGCCCCAGTAAGAGAGTCACAAAACAGACCACCAGTAGCCACTTAAATTTAAAATAATCATAAAACCAAGCAAAAATAATTCACTCAACAAAATTAATTAAATTAACTTAATTAAAAATACAATTCCTCAGTCTCACAACCCACATATCAAATGCTCAATAGCCACATGTGACTAGTGGCCACTATATTGGGCAGTGTAGCTATAAACTATTTTTATCATTACAGAAAGTTCTATTGGACAGTCTTGCTCTACATAATGAAAAAAAATCTTCTTTAAGTAAGTGACATTGTGTGGCTACTATATCTTAACAAAGACTGAGCACCTGACCATGGGACACCAAGCTACCAAGTGATGAGAGCTGCCCATTATGAAGTGGGTGTTTTCATGTCCACTGAGTTTTAAATTGAGGCTGAGTAAATAAAAAGATTGTAAATTGGGTCCAGAAACAGAAAAAAAGAAGTAAGAGCAAAAGAAGTTAACAGTTAGAAAAGTATAGAATATTAGCAATAGAAAGGATCTTTGAGAATGTATTGGTCAGTTTCACCAATAACTTGCAGAGCTCTTCAAGGTGTACAAAGATTGAGAGGGGGAGAGAAAATCTGAAATTCAGCTGATACACAATGGGATTAATTCAAGGTCATTTCCTAAGCATCTTTCCACAAAAGCATGTAGCCACATTTAAAGGTAGAGAAAGTGAATCAAAATCTGGAAAGCACCATGCTACCATAAGAAGGGCAGTATTCACGATTCTTATAACACACCTTCCAATCTTTCAAATAGCGCTAGGAAGGACGTTTCTAATGAGGTAATAAAGCATATGCTATGCGTTGAATATGTCCCTGAAATGGAAACTTAATCCTCCATGCAACATTGTTGAAACGTGGGCCCTTTAAGAGGTGGTTAGGTTATGAGGGAGGACTATGCCCTCATGAATGGATTAATGCCATAAACATAGGAATGCGTTGGCTATCACAAAAGTGAGTTCCTGATAAAGAATGAATTTCCTGTGCTCCTATACATTAAACAAAAATTTTGAAAGCTTTAACACTTAACAGAAAGCTGAACTCCATGTAGAAAACACTTTCTCTATATATCCAATTATCCTCCTGAAGCAATGTTTCTCTGAAGCTTCCACTTCTGATCAAACTTGATTTTGAACCTTTTCCTTGTGGCCAAATTGTGTAAGCCAACAAATACCTCTCTGTGTTAAGTATTTTGTCATTAGGTGTTAAATTTTCTCTTTTAGGGGTTAGTCTTATCTGTATTTTTTCAAAGTTTTTTATGTCCTTCAAATTTTGTTCATGGAATACCTTAAATCTTCACTCCCCTCATCTCCACACCCACGGCCTTGCAGTGATTAGCAATGGAAGGTCTACTGGAATTTGTTTTATTATTGTACCTGCAGGTAATTTGTTGTGCATGGTATTCTTTGTCTTCTAATAATGCTGAAGATATGTATTATGTGTAGTTTTATTTGTTCTCCTTGATGATGTTATTTTATTTTATTTATATATCTTTTGAGACGAAGTCTCATTCTGTTGCCCAGGCTGGAGCGCAGTGGCGCGATCTCGGCTCACTGCAACCTCCACCTCCCGGGTTCAAGCGATTCTTCTGCCTCAGTCTCCCCAGTAGCTGGGACTACAGGTGCACACGACCACGCCCAGCTAATTTTCTTTTGTATTTTTAGTAGAGACAGGGTTTCACCATATTGGCCAGGCTGGTCTCGAACTGGACCTCGTGACCTGCCCACCTCAGCCTCCCAAAGTGCTGGGATTACAGGCATGAGCCACCAGGCCTGGCCTATATTTTTATTTTGTTTTGTTTTATGTGGAGGATGTGTGGGTAAAATCAATATCATGTGGGTGTCATTAAACTCCAAACCCATGGTATACCATATCTGAAAAATTTTTTATTGACCCGCAACACCTGAAATCAAAACCCAAATCTCTCTGTGTATTCCAAATCTGCTTCTCATCTCATGTTTCCTATTTCTATGCATATCTTTCTGATGTAGGCATTTGTTATAAACATTCATCTTAGTAATATTTTTTTCTGCATTCTAAAAGTTTGGGTATGTTGTGTCTCTATTTTCATTCATTTCATGTTTTAAAAAATTTCTGCCTTGCCTTGATTTTGTTCTTTACCCAAAAGTCATTCAGGAGCATGTTGTTCAGCTTCCAAATATTTGTGTAGGTTTGTAAATTCCTCTCGGTATTTATTTCTAATTTTATTCCACTGTGATCTGAGAAAATACTTAATATAATTTTGATTTTTTGAAGTTACTGAGATTTGCTTTACGGCCAAGCATATGCTCAATTTTGGAGAATGTTCTATGTGCAGATAAGAAAAGTTAATATTCTGCAGCGGTTGGGTAGAATGTTCTGTAAATATCTTATTGAGTCAATTTGGTTTGGAGCCCAGCTTATGTCCAGAGTTTCTTCATTGGCTTTCTGCCTCAACGACCTGTTAGTATTGTCAGTAGGGTGTTGAATTCCCCCACTGTTATATATTGGTATCAATCTCTTTTCTTTGATTTAGCAGTATTTGTTTTATGAATCTGGGTGCTCCAGTGTCGGATGCATATATATTTAGAATGAGACAGGTAAATCATCTTGTTGTATTGAACCAATTATCTATATATAATGCCTTTCCTTTTCTTTTACTGTTGTTAATTCAAAGTCTATTTTATCTGATACAAGAATGGCTACTGCTGCTTGCTTTCATTTTCCATTTGTGTGATATATCTTTTCCTACTCCTTTACTTTGAGTCTGTAGATATCTTTAGCTATTATATAGGTCTCTTATAGGCAAGAGACGGTAAGATCTTGATTTTTATCCAACTTGCCAGTCTTATATTTTAAGTGGAGCATTTAGGCCATCAGTGTTCAAGGTTAATGTTGATATCTGAGGTTTTGTTCCTGTCATAGTATTGTTAGCTAGTTGCCTTGGGCTCGCAGTTGTGTAATTCCTTTACAGGATCTGTGAGTTTTCTATTTACATGTTTACTTCTATGTTGGGGAGTGGTGTCTTTCATTTCCATGCTTGGAACTCCTTTGAGCATTTCTTACAGGTTTGATATAGGGGTGATGAATTCCCATACTGTTTGCTTGTCTGAAAATACTTTATTTCTACATTTATGAAGCTTAGTATGACAAGATATGAAATACTTGGCTAGCATTTTTTTTCTTTAAAGGCTAAAAATTGGCCTCTAATGTCTTCTGGCTTGTAAAATTTCTACTGAGGTGTCTCTTGTTAAAGTGATGGGATTTCCTTTATAAGTGATTTGATGCTTCTCTCTAGTTGCTTTTAAGATTTGTTCTTTCATGTTGACCTTGGAGAGTTTGAAGATTACATGCCTTGGTAATGTTCACCTTGTATAGTATCTTCTAGGTACTTTCTGGATTTCTTGTGTCTGGATATCTGCATCTCCAGCAAGATTGGAGAAATTTTCTTAAATTATTTTTCAAATATGCTTTCCAAACTTCTTACTTTTTCTTCGTCTTCCTCAGGAATGCCTATATGTCTAAGTTTTGGTCACTTCACATAATCCCATATTTCTTGAAATCTTTGTTAATTTTTTTAAATTCTTTTTTTTAATCTGATGTAGTTCATTCCAAAGACCAGTCTTAAATCTGTGAAATTTTTCTTCTGTTTGGTCTAGTGTCTTGTTAAAGCTTCCAACTGTGTTTTGAAATTTCTTCTGTGAATTATTCATTTTCAGAAGTTTTTGTTTTTAATAAATAATCTCTCTTTTCTTCTCCCAATTTTTTTGTTTCTTGTGTTGGTTTTCAACTTTCTTTTAGATATCATTGAGGGTCCTTAAAATACATATTTTGAATTCTTTTTCTATCATTTCAAAGTTTTCATTTTGTTTAGGACCCATTGTTGAAGAGCTACTGTGGTCCATTGGTGGTATCACAAAATTCTGTTTCTTCATAATGCTGGAGTTCTTGTGCTTGTTCTTTCTCATCTGTAGAAGCTGTCACTTCTTATTTTTGAATTTCCTTTCATTTAGATGGGATTTTCCTGCCTTGATGATGTGACTGTAGAATCTGTTATGTAGGGTCTTTTGGCTTTGCTTTCATATCCCTGTGCATTTTTTCTTGTGAAGATTTCTATAGGGTTGTGCAGTTTGACCTACAGGCCAGTAGGTGGCACTTATGGCTAAAAGCCAGCTGTAGCAAAAGCAGATGGGTAGGTACTTGATCTTTGTTACTGCGTGGTCCTTTCTGTTGTTTCAAGTGATGAGCTCGACAGTGGAAAACCCGATGTCCTGAACTTCTTGTTCAGCAGGTGGAGAGGACACAGCTTTGAAGAGCTGTACATGACTTGCTCACAAATACCCCAATGACAAAGATGGGCACCAACACTGATGGGAGTGGCTTGGGGAGTTCCTGATAACATGTGCTGAGGTCTCTGTGGGGAATAAGGGGCTTGCACTAGCTCCACTTCCTAAACAGGCAGGAATCTGATCTATTTCCCTATCATACTCCTGTCCCAGGCCTTGTGACTCTCAGTTCAGATGCACACTGTTATCTGTCTCCAGGCCACAGTGCTGCTGAGAGCCAGGGAAGACGCTTGTCTGATGATTCTCCACAAGAGTGATTTTGGGTGGAACCTCATCACTCAGACCAGTACAAACAGCTCTGTGGCTTGCTTGTTCTCTAATATGGTAACGCCGCTGCTTTGTGTACAGATGGGGAGGGAATCCACCTTTTGGCACATTTGTAACTGCTCAATGGGTTCACCTTGTCTGCTGCCTAGACAGAATTGATTTATCAAGACAGGGGAATTGCAATAGAGAAAGAGTAGTTCACGCAGAGCTGGCTGTGCGGGAGACCGGAGTTTTATTATTACTCAAATCAGTCTCCCGGAGCATTCGGAGACCAGAGTTTTTAAAGATAGTTTGGCGAGTAGGAGCTTGGGAAGTGTAGAGTGCTGATTGGTCAGGTTGAAGATGGAATCATAGGGGGTTGAAGTGAGGTTTTCTTGCTGTTTTCTGTTCCTAGGTGGAATGGCAGAATGGGTTGAGCCAGATTACAGTCTGGGTGGTGTCAGGTGATCCAGTCCTGTGCAGAGTCTGCAAAATATCTCAAGCACTGATCTCAGGTTTTAAAACAGTGATATTATCCCCAGGAACAATCTGGGGAAGTTCAGACTTTTGGAGCCAGAGGCTGCATGACCCCTAAACTATAATTTCTAATCTTGTAGCTAATTTGTTAGTCCTGCCAAGGTAGACTGGTCCCCAGGCAAGAAGGAGGTCTTTTCGGGAAAGGGCTGTTATTAATTTTGTTTTAGAGTCAAAGAATTCCTTCTTAAAGTTAGTCCTATGCCCAGGAATGAACAAGGACAGCTTAAATGTTAGAAGCAAGATGGAGTGGGTTAGGTCTCATTTCTTTCACTGTCATAATTTCCTAAGTTATGTTTGCAAAGGTGGTTTCACATTCAGGTGAGTGTCAGATGTTGAGTGTGTTGGCTGGTTGGGTTGGCCTGAGTTCAGGACCCACAGGGAGTAGTCAGATGCTGGCAGTGGTGGACTAGGCTAGGCAAACCTTCCATCCTCAGGCCTCTGGATGGGATGTACAAGATGTACAAGTCGTGAGGGGACTAAACCAGGAATGGGCCAGTACACTTGTTCTTGGATCCCCAGAATTCACATGCTGGCTGAAAGGGGTGGGCTGATCCACGGGTTGCCATCAGAACTTTCAGGCAGGAGCAGGCAGAACGCTCAGTCAGTGGCAGAATAGTGGGAGTCCCAGGGCAGATCACAGGCCTGTGGGAGTTGGGCTGTCAGAAGGGCTCTGGGCAGCAGCTGAAATGGTCAGGTCGGAACAGGCTGGCTTTGCTGTTAACTTTTCACTGGAGGAATCAGGCCCCCTCAGCTAGAGCAATGGAGGCTGACAGCTGTGGGATGCACGGTCCACTTGAATTTTCCTCCCACAGGAGCAGCAGTAAATTTTGCTGCTGGGGACACACAAAATTGCCCAGCCTTTCTGCTCCTCCCTCCATCCAGGTTCAGGGGTTACAGGAGTGGCTGCGGTGGTGGTGGGTGGTGGTGATGGCAACTGCTATAGGAGCCAAAGGGTGGGTCACTGGCTTCAGAGGTCCTGGCTTTCAGTAGAATATCGGGCTGCAACCAATATGTACATGCAGGGGCAGGGCAGCGGCACTGCAGAACCAGTGCTGAAGAAGGGAGGCTTATTTTTCAAGGAGCACCTGAGACAGGCAGTCATTGCAGTGCATGGCCTGTCCACTCCTCTCTACTGCAGCTGTTGTATCTGTCCTGGGGGCATGCGAAAGTGTCTGGCCTGTCTGCTCCCTCCCTGATCCAGCGGCAGCAGCTGGCACCAGGCTTCTCAGCTTTACAAAGCCTGCGGAATTCTAGGTGGGCTTGAGCAGTCCCTAGACACTGCCTCCAGGCAGCTCCCTGTGTTAGACTGAAGGCCTGGGAGGAGTAGTGGAGGATCTCCCATGGCTAGGATTGTACAAGTCCATGGCAGAATTGTGGAACCCCAGGGGTCTCTCACGTACCACTTCTCTGCATCAGGAAGCTTCTTCTGGCTCCATGCCAGTCCCAGCTCAGCCGGCTGTACAGCTTTGCTCTCCTCTGCTTTCTAAGATTCCTGTCACTTCTTTGATGGATTCCAGTGTGTCCTCTTAGGTGATCTACTCAAAGTGTTAATATTTACTCACTATTTTGGTTTCTTTCTGTGTGGGAGGCTCCTACTATCTGGTTCTATTCAGCCATCCCTTGAATCGGAACCTCAGAATTGAGTTTTTACATACACCAATAGCATGATCTATTAATAAACACATTATTAGTTGGACTTTGTTAAAATTAAAAATATGTTATGCCAAAGACCCCATCAAGAGGATGAAATAACAATGCACAGACTGAAAGAAAATATGTGCCAAACATAAATTTGATACAGAACTTGTACTTAAAACATATAAATAACTCTTAAAACTCAACAATAAGAAAATAATCAACCCTATTAAAATTGGGTTCTGAGAAGACACCGCACTAAAGAAGATATACATACGACAATTAAGCATATGAAAGATGTTCAACAACATACTTCATTAGGGAATTGCAAATTAAAATGACAATGCTATCACTATACATTTATTAAAAGAACTAAACACTGACAACATCAACTAGTGGCAAGAAAGTGAAACGAGAGGAACTGTAATTCATTTGCTGATTGTAATACATAATGGTACAGCAACTTTGGAAGACAATTTGGCAATTTCTTATAAAGCTAACCATAGTCTTACCATATGATCCAGAATTCATGCTCCTAAGTATGTACCTTAGTGAGTTTTACTTCTTTTTGGATATGAATGCCTTTTGATTTCTTTTTCTTGCCTGATTGCCTTGGCTAGAACCTATAAGCACAATGTTTATTAGAAATGGTGAGGGTGGACATTATTGTCTTGTTCTTAATCTTAGAAGAAACATATTCATTTCATCATTTCTTTAAAATATGAAATGCTATACTTTATTTTTCCAGAAAGTTTATCTAAGAATATCTGTGAAGAGTAATTTAGAGAGAAAGATTCTTCTAGTTTTCCTTAAAATTTTTCAGTACATGCTATCCATAAGTAGTGACATTTTTATACTTTTTATTTTTTCAGTCTTTCACCATTAAGTATGATGTTAGTTGTAGCCTTTTTGGTAAATTTTTAAAATCAGATT
This sequence comes from Theropithecus gelada, assembly GCF_003255815.1. Taxonomy (NCBI): domain Eukaryota; kingdom Metazoa; phylum Chordata; class Mammalia; order Primates; family Cercopithecidae; genus Theropithecus; species Theropithecus gelada. Next base: position 57,357,781 of record NC_037689.1, read on the forward strand.
GGGGAAGTTCCCTTCCATTTCCTGTTTTCTGGAAGTTTTTGATTTGTTTTGTTTTGTTTTTTATCAGGAATAGGTGTCAGATTTTTTTCAAATAATTTTTCTTTATTTATTGAAATAATATTTTTAAGTCTATTAATATGGTCAATGACATTGACCGATACTTGAATTTTGAATATGTCATGAAGTCCTAAACGGTTGTGATATATTATACTTCTTACATATTGGTGCATTCAGTTTTCTAAAATTGTGAGCAATATTGATTTTCAGTTCTTTTCATGTGTAATTTCTGTCTTGTTTTGGTATAGCAATGCTGACTTCATAGAATGATGTAAAATATTTGCTTACCTTCTATTTTCTATAATAATTTGTGTAGAATTGGTATAGTTTCTTCCTAAAACATTTGCTGAACTTTACGATAGAAGCCATCTGCCCCTAAAATTCAATTTGTGGGAAGGATTCTAACTACAAAGTCTATTTATTAAATACTGTGATATTTAGGTTATCTATGTTTTCTTTAATTACTTTTGATATTGTCTTTCAGGGAATTTTCCCATTGTCAATTAAGTTGTCAAAGTTATTGGCATACAGTTGTATTTAATATGCATTTATGCCATTTTACAATTTGTCAAATCTAAGTGATGTCTACTCTCTTATTCCTAACTTTCATAATTTATATCTTTACTCTTTTCTTCTTGATAACTCTGGCTAGAGATTTATCAATTTTATATATCTTCTCAAAAAAATTGGTTTTACTTGCAATGATTTTTTTCTATTCATTTTCTGTCTTATAGTTTATTTTCATTTTGATTTTTGTTATTTTCTTTCTTCTAATTACTTTGGGCTTATTAACTCTTCTTTTCTAGTTTTTAAGTTGGAAGATGAGTCATTGACTTGAGACCTTTTTTCCTTCATCAGCTAGGCATTTAATGCTACAAACTTTCCTCTAAGAACTGCTTTAACTTCTTGGATGTGTGGGTTTATAATTTTCATCACATTTACAAAAATTAAGTTTCTTAAAGTTGTTTCACTATTCAATGATTTTTTTATGTCTTTCATTTTCCCTCTGTGTTTCACTTTGAATAATTTCCATCATTATGTCTTCAAGTTCATTAACAGTTTCTTTTGCAATGTTTAATTTGCTATTATTCCTATTCAATGTATTTTTATCTCATACATATTCATCTTTTTATCTAAAAGTTCAATTTGGAACTTTTATAATCTTCCATGTCTCTTCTTAAAATGATCAATCTTTCTTCTGGAATCTCAAATATATGAAATGGAAATATAAAAACTGCTATAATGGCCTTGCTTGTCTTCTAATTTTATTATCTACATTGTTTCTGAGTCTGTTTCAATTAAGGAATTTTTCTCCTAATTACAGGTAATATTTGCCTTTTGCTTTGCATACATGCTAGATATGTTTGTATTTGTATAAGTATTTTTTTATTTTTATGATGGATGCTATTAAGATACTTGAAAAAACAAATCTATTTAGACCTTGATTTCAAGGTTTGTTAAGCTGGACCAAAAGAACTATTGGTTTATAGCTCATTTTAACCCCAACTGGGGCAAGACATTTTTGAATACTCTACCCAACCCCCCATGAGTTATGAGGATTTCTACTCTGGCTGATCAGAATGGGAGCTCTTCCTGGTCCTGTGTGAACTCCAGCAGTTGTATGTCTTTAACTCAAAAAGGTCAAGGAGCTCCACATTGCTTACCAATTATGTCTTTCCCAGGAACTATAACATGATATATTTAGTTACTTGGTTATATTATTGCCCCAAGAATTTGAAAACACATCATTCATTCTAATTAATGTTGACTTAGAGAATAAATCTCATGGGAAACAACTTACACAGTATGTTCAAACAACGGTGATTTACTACTACTGCCAAATGGCAAGAGCAAGACTAGAAAATCTGAGGACTTGCCATTGCCAGTCTTTGATTTTATTTCCTCCACTAATACCCAGCCATAGCTGGAAAGGACCACTGTATTTTTATATTAAGCATTTCTAGAATGTAAAGGACTGGTATTCCCTGGCTAGTGTGGGCTCTCTGGCTAGGAATAAAGAAGAGCAAAAAGTGACGTTAAAGCCATACGGTTAGACATTAAGAATCTGTTGGAATTTTCTAGGCAGTGAATGAGGCTTTCTCAATGTTCTTCATCAATACACTAGTTACTAATGTTCACAAGAATTTTATGGAGAATATTCTGTCAAAGGGGACACCTTGGAGAGTGTGACTTCTAACAGATGGCAATAGTGCTGGGCTCATATATTGGCTATTGCATTTCTTGGTTTTAACTGTATCACTGAATACATTAGGTTACTTGCATAAAGCTATACAGAAATGAAGAAAAACAGAAAACTACTTTAGCAAATTTCTGGCAACATATTTAGTTATAAATTGAGATTTCAATAGAGTTTTCAAGCCAATTTCTATTTTCAGATGTACAAATTTAGTCAATGGGTATTATATTCATCACTGCCGACAAGAACAAGAAACTCTCACTGCTCATGGTCTCATTTAATGTGACACAATGTTAATAGGCATGAGAGGAGTACTGCCCAGAGAGAGGGCAGACCCACTAGGGTTTATGGTCCAGTCAGAGTCCTTCCATGGAAACTTATGGTAAGAGGAAAAAAAATCTCAGAATCAAACAATATGGATAGTTCATTGTTTATATTTGTTTCAGCAAAATTCTGAATGACACAAGTGAACAAATTATGAAATATTCAATATGTTATTTCAAAATATAAATGCTTAATTAGAATGGAGTATTTTGCTAAGTGAACTGATCCATCACAATAAATTTTCTCAACTTATAAAAAATAATTTTTTATTGAGCTTGGCTTCTGTGTTTATTTCAGTTAATATTCCTTTGATATTTTTGGAGAAAGTTCCTTTAGGAGCTAGTGAAACTGCCTTTACAAACATTATGTCAGTGAGAAAATGATAGTAGTAGGAGAGATATGATCTAGCCCAATCCCCTCTTGCTTTTAGTTTCCAAGCTGCCTTAATTATCCCTGGACTTAGGCAGAGCTAATTTTGGGAGACATTTAGGTATAGTTTAAATAATAATAGCCCTTCCACAAAACTCAGCCACTTTTGTAAAGCTTAGGAGAGACCAGCAGGCCAGGGAGAGAAGAGGAGCCTGAATTCTGCTAAGGTGTAGACATAAACAATTACCAGTCATTATTTTGGAAATCCTGCAGATAACACCACAATTGTAGATTGACCTTTTGAGATATCTTTTCAAGTTTTTTGCATGTTTGACACCCATGACTCCACCTGGACCCAACAATCTATGTCTCCTATGGCCTCATTGGGAAGCAACTCAGTGCAAGAGGACAGCTTCAACTCCCTATGATTGCATCTCTGACCCAATCAATCAGGTGCAAGAACTTATTACCTTGGTCCACCCACCCATTCTCCAAACTGCCTTTGAAAACCCGCTAACCTATGGAGCCTTCATGGAGATTGATTTGAGTGATCATTCCATCTCCCACGTAGCATGGTGGACCTCACGTCAATTAAACTCTTTCTTTACTGCAATGCTGTGCTCTTTATTTGTGCAGTGGGCAGGAAGAACCCATGAAGCAGTTACACTAGGATATTTGAATATTATTCCACAGTCAAAGAAATCCCTGTTCAAGCTTTTTTTTCTATCATTTACTAGAAGTGTGAGTTTGGGTCTCAGTTCATTTATCTGTAATGTGGTGGTGAAAATAATGCCTCACTCATAAGCCTAATTACATTGTGACTCTAAACTGGTATTATTTTAATGCTAATTGATCCATTTATCACCCTCCTGCATGGAACTGTGTTGCACACAAAATTACTTTGAATATTTTACCTTTCTTGACTCAAGGCACTGAGTTACTGGAGAACACTGTGTATTCTTCATGCATTGTATACTTTCACTATTGTAAATGTACAGTATCATGATTTGTTTCCATCTTTAAATCAGAGATATTTTACTTTTAATAATTAATCAATGGAAATTCTTTGAAAATGTGTTTGCTGAGCACTGATAACCATTATAGGCAGAGGAGACAAGGATAGATGAGGGAGATGTTACGTTTCAGCCAGAGGGTCTTACAATTTACTGGGAGAGTTGGGAATGCATGAGACAAACAGGAGTGCAAAGGAGGGAGACTAAGTCCTTGGGGGAAGAGTATTCAGAAAATTTTTCACAGAGAAGGTGAGGTTGTTGCTGACTATAGAAGTTCCAGATCATCAGGAAGACAAAGATAAAGGGTATTTCTGGCAGAGAGAATTGTATTTATAAAATTATATTGTTGTATGAAGGCACGGAGTCTTGAATGAATTGAAACTATGGTGGTATTTGTATAGCAAAATATATGTGATGGCAAGTTGGAAAGTTGAGACAAGAGAAGTTAGGCCAAATCACAGTCTATCTTGAGTACATAGTAAATGTATTCACCTTTATCAAGTATTAACAGTAAGAACAATAATTATTCATGGCATCAGACTCAGTATTCAAGGGCAGAAACATGAGAGCAAGAAAGAGAAAAATAAGATACACTGAGAACTTAGTTTTTACCCATTTTAAGGCTAAAGGATTTTTAAATATAATCACATTGAATGCACATATAATAACATAACAGAATATATGGTGAATTCCATTCCCATCTACCCTGCCACAGGCTAAGTCCCATGCAGAGGTTCTTGGAGAAACACTTTGGAAACAGAGAATTGTGCCTGTAGGCTGCTGTGCTGCTGCAGCTGTAACTGCTGAGTGAGCTAAGAATACCAATTCTTCTGGTATTGAAGAGCTAGTATCAAGTGAATATACCAAAATGTATATCCATGCAGTGATTGGCAATGGGTAAATGATTTAACCTCTCTAGATACAGTTGCAGTTTAAAATATGAAGGAATGGACCAGGTGATGTCTGGTATCACTCTCTGGGGAAAAAAAATGTATTAATCGAACAGAAAAGGTGGTCTATTGTACTAAAACAACAGATAAAATCAAAGGATGGGCTGACTTATTACTTTAGCACAATGAATAACCCTTAGTCTCTACCTCTATAGAAACTGGAATCACAGGGATACATAAGGAATGAATAATCTAGCTGGAAACAGATAAGCAAAAAGATAACTATAGTACCTGCTTGTCAATGTAACAGTAGTGGGTAAGGCAAAGCTCTCAGGAGAGGCCCCAAGGCCCCAGTGTAGAGGAAATCAATGAAAGCTTCCAAGAAGACACTAGTAGTAAGTTTCTACGTGAGAAAGTGAGAAGACATGCTCTTGTCTTGTCTCCCCAGCTATATTCCTATTATTATTATTCCCTATATGTCCCTATAAGCCTAATCCCTATATAGGTCCAGATCCAAAAAGGAGGGGGATCATTCATTTTGCTCAAGTAATAAGTGGATCCATCCTATGAGTTTCTCTGTGGTGTTAGGCACCTGTGCAGTGACAGCAGCAAGTGCAAACATTGGATGATTAGAGAATCGGGAGTATTCAGGAAATAATAAGGTGCTGCAGAGGGCTAGAACAAAGGGAACAAGGCGTTCTGGGGTGTAAGAAGATGAGTCTAGGACTAGCAAGTGCCAGCTCATGAAAGATTATGTAAGTCATACTGAGAAATTGAATTTACTCTATGTGTCATGGGGTGCCATGGATGAGTTTGTAAGCATAGAGATCACACGACCACATTTCATTTTGGAAATCTCTTTTTTGAACATGAGAGAATAAATGATGAAGGAACAGGTGATAACATATGCAGAAGTTCAGATGGAAATTGATGAGCGCCAGTACTAATAACTGAGGAAGTGGAAAATCAATGTAAAGAAAACACACTTGATTTCAAGTTTACAATTACATAGTAGAATAGTCTAGATGTGGTGACTGCTTAGGTATAGGAAAGAAGGGAGTAGAAAGACACAACATCTACTCCCTAGTTTCTGGTTTGATCATTGGGGAAATGATAAGGGCATTTACTGGAATAATAAATTTAGTTTAGGTTTTTTACCCAGAATGTAAAGTTTATTTTCTGTACAAGATTAGTCCATCCATCTGTGATTTGGATTCACCACTCTTGTCTCTTCAGGATTTTCAGCTCAATATTATTTCTTCACTGTATTCTCAACCAGTTGCCTATTTACCCTTTACTCTCAGTGTCACACATTAAAAACAAAACAAAAACACATTTTAAAAATGCCTACTTATCTCCATGTTCCACCTATTTCCTTGTTTTTTTTTTAAAGAAATTCTTCCATCACTTCACACTTTTTCTTGAACAGTTTTCTTTTATTACCATCTTCAATTTAAGACTTTGATATAGCCCATTCAATCTGATGCTTGATATCAACTCTTTTTTTTTTTTTTTTTTTTTTGAGACGGAGTCTCGCTCTGTCACCCAGGCTGGGGTGCAGTGGCCGGATCTCAGCTCACTGCAAGCTCCGCCTCCCGGGTTCACGCCATTCTCCGGCCTCAGCCTCCCGAGTAGCTGGGACTACAGGCGCCCGCCACCTCGCCCGGCTAGTTTTTTGTATTTCTTAATAGAGATGGGGTTTCACCGTGTTAGCCAGGATGGTCTCGATCTCCTGACCTCGTGATCCGCCCGTCTCGGCCTCCCAAAGTGCTGGGATTACAGGCTTGAGCCACCGCGCCCGGCCTGATATCAACTCTTTAGCCGTAATTCCTGTTATCTTTCCTCCTCTGTGACTCAGATTCACTCTTAGATCTTCTTTGCAGTCTACTTTAGCTCATCTCATCCTCCAAATACAGAATCTGCTTCAGCACAGAGCATTTACAATGCCATTTCAACCCATTATATGAGTTTCAAGCATGCATATAATTTGGCACTCTACATTTGCTTCTCATCTACCAACACCTGAAAGCTGATGACTCCCCAGTATCAAATCTAACTCAGATCTCTCTTCTGAGGATCAGACCTGTGTATCCATTTGTCTGGTGTCACCTGCCTCTGAATGCCTGTACAAGCACCTCATATTACTCATGTCTAAGCTTAAACTCATAAGTGTGCATGCACACACGCGCAACAAAATATTTTTTAAGACACTACACATATATAAGGATATACATGAAACACATTATAGTGGATATATAATTAAAATAGCACAAAGTTTTCTTTTTCAATTGGATGATTAAATCTCTAGATGAATCGGGAAAATTGGGCATATAATTAACAATTCTATTTGAAACTATATCTAATTAACTCATCAATAAAGAACTTCAACACTGCCAAAATAAAATCAGAGTTTTTTTTTTTTTTTTTTGAGCCATAATGCTGAAGAAACAAAACAAAGCAAAACAAAATGATAGCAATACTTCATGTAAAAAAAAAAGTGTCAAGACAACTTAGGATAAAATTAGTTCAACCCTTTTTCAACATGCCAGTGTTCAGTTTTTTCTTCTAGAGAGATTTCAATGCAAAATAGCAGGCATATTAATTATGAAAGTACAAAATGATGTTATCAAGAAGGTGTCAGTGTGGGCTGAGTGTGAGTCATATAGTTAAGAGGATAGAATCATGTACTTTAAAAGTAAAATGCCTACATTTGAATTCCCAGTTTATCGGGTTGTAGCTGTGTGACTTCTGACAAGTAACTTAATCACTTTACCTTAGTTTCACCATTTGTATAATGGGTTTGATTTGATACTTACCTTCTCAGGTTGTTACATTTATTAAATGAGTCTTCATGTGTGAAGATTTTACAACAGTTTGAGTGCCATGGGATTGCTTAATATTATTATTCATAAATTATTTTTCCAATACCACCATTGTATCAATTGAAACTTGTCTATTTTGAGACACATTTCACATTTTCTATTTTGGAACTAGTTTCTGGCTTTCAATATAAGACAGCAAGAAGATCCAGCCATTCGAACTTGTATGAAATAATCTACCTGTACAATTGTAAAGGAGATTTTTGTTTGCAAATTTATTTGTGTATGAGTGGGAAAAAGGATGCAAACATTTATTCATAACTTTTTGTATCTGATGGGGACACAGCTTCATATAAGTAATGTAAGCAATAATAAAGATTTCAGAAGACCTGAATATGAGAAAAAGGCTTTCCCTGACACTTCATTTGCTATAAGTAAGTCACAATTTCTAAAATTTCCTACTAATTTTCTACTCTCACTTCTGAGTGTCCAACCTGCCAGTAACAGAGACAAACACCCAGAATGTAACATGTCATTATTGTGACACAGAGAGTAACGACCTACCAGGCAGGTCAATTATAAATAATTTCTTACATCACTAAGGGAGCAGTGAGTTTTCCCTTATGGATAGACACTTACTCTGAATATGGATTTGCCTTTTCTGTTCAAAATGCTTTTACTGATATCACCATCAGTGGACTTACAGAATCCCTCATTTATCATAAATAGCATCCACACATACATTATACAAATTTACTTCACAGAAAACAAAATAAATAGATTTCATTCTGTTCATTCACTGATTTTACCATGTACCACAACACAGAAACAGGCCAAACTGCAAAATAGCTTATTGAAGGTTTAGTATGATGCCTTTGGTTGACAATACTTTGTGAGTTTGGGAATCTGCACTTAAAGGCCCAGTATGTGCTCTGAAACAATGAACCATATATAGTGCCATTTGTTTTGTAGCCAGAACACACAAGGCATTGTACCAAGAGTTATTATTACTGGTGATAACGCATGCATACAAATGTTGGTTCTAGTCTCAATAACTTTGGGCTTTCCTGGTGTACAGTGTTAATCCCCCTCCGAAAAGAAATATTAGGTTGATGCAAAAGTAATTGCGGTTTTTGCCATAAAAACCGCAATTACTTTTGTGCCAACCTAATACTTCCACAAGGGCCAAAAGAATCCTTCCAATAAAGTTAAAGCTGAAATTACCACCTGTTCTATTTATGATACAGGGTGCCAGTTAATAGGAAAACAAAAATATTCTACTTGCTTTGTTAATTGATCCTGACTATTAACAGACAATAATGTGGCTGCTAGACAGTGGCATCAATGTGGACTTTAATGAGTACGAAAATCAAGTGATTTTCTAGAAGACTTCTTTGTAATTCTGGGTCTAATGGTGAAAGTTGATGGAAGGCATAGCAATTCAATGAAGGCCGGAGCTACAAGGATTTTGACACTTTAGGAATAAAGATTTTGGTTCACATCTCTAGTTAAACAATCATGATCAAGTTAAGAGCAAGAGAAATAGTGACTAACTAGTGGAAGAGTAAAATTATTAATGCCAACTATTGTATTGTGACCTACAGAAATCAAGACTTTAGATTTAAGCATGTTTTATTCTGCTTACTTTGTTACATACAATATATATCCACTGTGCATATATATAAAATATTAAATGTTTATATTCAAATATGTGCTACTACATGTATGTAACAAATGATAATAAACCTATATTCTCTATATTCCTTGTCTACTATTTTATGTAACTAATTGTAGATAAACTTATATCATCTTAAAATTTAAAATTATCAAAGAGTGCTTGTGACAAGTAGAGAAGGAATAAGCATCACCCATTAATGGATAAAGTTTGTTGGGAGTTTTTAATGGATAAAGTTTGTTAGGATTTTATTTCAGGGGTAGAAAGTGACAACTTATTTATTTATTTATTTATTTCTGAAATGGAGTTTCACTCAGTCGCCCAGGCTTGAGTGCAGCAGCCACGATCTCAGCTCACTGCAACTGCCGCCTCCCGGGTTCAAGCGATTCTCCTGCCTCAGCCTCCTGACTATCTGGGATTACAGGCACATGACACCACGCCCGGCTAATTTTTTGTATTTTTAGTAGAGATGGGGTTTCACTATGTTGGCCAGGCTGGTCTCAAACTCCCGACCTCGGGTGATCCGCCTGCCTTGGCCTCCCAAAGTGCTGGGATTACAAGCGTGAGCCACTGTGCCCTGCCAGAATCTTCTTTATATCAGAAATACTCACATCATGAAACAGGATCTATTGCTACTTTTTTCATTTGGAAGTTAAACATAGGTAAAAGAGTGTGTGTGGATATTGAATTGACTAAAGAGTAGCCCATGCCAAATTGACTGGGTCAAACTGACATAATTCACATACTGATTTACGCTCGCCTCTTCAACACAGAAGGAAGATCCAAAACTGTAATTCTGAGACTCCACTGAAAACAGAATTCAGGGCTAAATTGTGTCAATAAGAAGAATCAGTATGATATTTGGAAAGTGGAAGAGAAGGTCAAGCTATTATTCTCTAGCAAGAGCGTTGGCACACTCTTGAGAAATTGCAAATACGAATTTGCAGTAAACTTAAAATTAACTGCTGTTAATTACTTACTTTAGTTCAATGGGCGGCCAAGATCATCATCGATGGCTTTTCTGTGATTCCTGCATTTCCAGATCTCAAGAAAACCTAAAGTGTTCTTTCTATGGCTTTTACTTCCACAGCACTTGCAGTGATTAATACTCTAAGTCTCTATATTAAATTTCTTTCTACTTGAGATGGTTAGGGTGGCATTTGTCATGGTAATTTCTAATGCATACAGGCATGGATCTATATGTTATGCTGAGGAGAAAGCGTTTGGAAAGTTATTTTAAAAAGTCATCATATTAAATCAAAATTACAATTGAAAATTCATAGAACAGTGACACATTAGGGAACAAAAAAATTGCTTAAAAGGTCCAATATATAATTTTTAACCATGTGAGCATGTTGTTGCTTTATTAAACACCAGATGAAGTTAATGACTTGCTTTTAGAAGTCATATATGAAAAATGCGTATCTTTAAACAATAGAATTTTACTCAACACAAATAGCTACTCACTTTAAGGAAGGCATGCCTGAACTGGGACCAGTCAACGTAACAGCATTGTTATAACAATGTTCCACCAACTCATGTTTCTCACCTTATTTTCTCTGTAGGATGTGTGCACACTGATTGAGACAGTGTTTGAAATAATCTTCTCTCACTCTCTCTCATATTAGCACCTGTCACTCTTACTTTCATTCTCTCTGTTTCCTAAAACCATAAAGTTGCATTTGCCAAAGCTAAATGTGTGTATGATTTATGTCTGTTGATTATCCTTTTGTTAATGTCCCCTCTATGCCTTTGTATTATTTATTCCTGTTATTTCAATATGAATATATTATAACCTAGACCTTGACGAATTTAAGTTTTATCAGGAAATCTGTTGCTCGAATTACACCTTATTCTTAAGTTTAATACTTGGGATCTGGTAATAATTTTGTTATAAATAAATCTTTAATAGAACTTTATATGATATAGATTTTGAGTTCGTGCTTAGTAATAAATTTTTGGGGGGAGCAGAGGGGAGCACACTGAAGTGAAAACTCTAAATCACAAATATGTTTCTGTCTAAGTCTTGCAGTGGAGTCCCCAGTGTGCCTGTGTCAATACTGATCAGGTAGGGTGTCCGAAATTACCTTGCTTAAAAGCTAATAAGCTAGCCTATTACTATTTCAAAGCTAGACATTTTGGTCAGAGATAAGAACGTTATTACTCACAGCACAATTGACAGCATAATCATCAGAATATTTATGACGGTTCTTCTGGCTCAAGTTCTACAAGGACAACACAGATGAGCCCAAAGAAACATCTGCCCATACAGTGGGTTGCATTTCAGAGAAGCAGCTTCGAACTTAGGGTATGTGAATCTTTTTTTATAATGAGCAGTAAGCATGCCTGTTCTTTGATCCAGATGAAAACACTGTCTTTATTGTAGAGTAATACATTGTCTTTTGATCCAACGTAAAACACTACCTCTATTTTCCAAGGTTATTCGCTATGCAAGCATTCCTGAAGAAATAGTAAGAAGAAAGACAAGTTTTTGCTCACAAGATATACAGACACAGAATCCCTTGAAATATTGTCTCCCAACAAACTGCCTGTGTAGCCTGAGGCTGATTGCTTCATCATGACTTGTTTTTTACTGCCTGGGAAGTGAATTATCGATGTACTGTCTGATGAAATATTTTTTACTTGAAGTCTTTATATTTAATCAAAAATCTAAACAAAAGTGCCCCATTATTTTAAATAATGTGAAGTCTCAGAAATTGTCAATAAAAAAAGAACAGTAGCTTTGACATTTACTTCCTGAATGTAAAAATCAAAATGGAGGCAACAAAAGAGCTTAGTCAAGATTCACTTTCTCCTGACTTGAGGGACAAAATCCTATTCAACTATTACCAGATACACACAATGCCTTTCTCCTTATATCAGGGAAAATTTTTCCCCAAAGAAAGCAAGTTCTATAATGTATAGCAGAGTGATCTCTGGACAAACCTGTGTTTCTTGGTCAATAAAAGTTGGATTGAGGAGAAATAATACCTTACCCCTACTTTGTTTACAGACAAAGTAGAAGATATGGATCCTTTTTTATTTCAGAATATGTACACACACACACACACACACAGACCTACAATTACTGTGTCAAATACATACATATGTGCACATGTGCATGCATATACACAAACATACATAAACAAAAGATAATATATTTATTTCCATCTGATGATCAATTTGATTCAAAAATAATAATTTTGGCCCTTCTCACCTCTTTACCATTTTATGATTTTAGGAATGAGTAACAGGGAGGCAGGAAAGATTGTCATATCAATGGTAGAAATACACAAACATAATGCATTGCCTACCACAAATCCATAGCAAAAGCAAGAGGTAGAATGTTCATTTCAATCCTATGATCAGTTATAAGATCAGTTACTAGGCATCTTTCTCTTTGTTGAGGATGTAACAGTAAAAATAGGAGGGTAATACAAGTAGACGAAACACTCATTAGACCTGTAAAGACATTTTATAAACATGGTAACTGACAGACTGACAAAAAACTAAACCATTTCAATTTCAAATTTCTTTGGTCAAGATGAATTTGGCTCATAACGTGATGCAGAATGAACCAATAAAATGGAAAAACAATTAAGTGTTTCTGTGTTCAGAAGGTAATTTCGACTGGACTCGACATTGCTCTTACACAAAGGGCACAGAATCACAGGGCATATAGGTATCAGATTACTCTATACATAGATCTTCTTTGCTGGTCCAGCTGTGAAATTGACACTGAAAGTAAGGGCTGTGGTCTACCAACCACCTGGTATTCAAAACATACCAGTCATTTATCAACTCTTAATAGGCAACATCTATATGGATATTATTGTCCCAGGCATTATTAAGTGTGCAGCAAGAGACTCAAGCTCTGAGGTTTAAATTTCTGAGGTAATAATCAACCTTTTTGTATTAGTCCATTCTCATGCTGCTATGAAGAAATACGTGAGACTGGGTAATTTATAAAGGAAAGAAATTTAATTGACTCATAATTCCATAGGGGTGGGGAGGCCTCAGGAAACTTACAATCATTGCAGAAGGGGAAGCAAATACATCTTTATTCATATGGTGGCAGCAAGGAGAAGTGCCAAGTAAAAGGGGACAATCCCCTTATAAAACCATTGGATCACATGAGAACTGACTCAGTATCACAAGAATAGCATGGAGGTAACCATCCCCATGATTCAATTACCTCCCATAGGGTCCCTTCCATGACATGGGAATTATGGGAGCTACAATTCAAGATAACATTTGGGTGGGGACACAGTCAAACCATATCATTCTGCTCCTAGCCCCTCCCAAATCACACATTCTCACATTTCAAAATGCAATCATGCCTTTCCAACAGTCCCCCAAGGTCTTAACTCATTCCATCATTAACCCAAAATTCCAGGTGCAAAGTCTTGTCTGAGACAAGGCAAGTGCCTTCTGCCTATGAGCCTGTAAAATCAAAAGCAAGTTAGTTACTTCCTAGATACAATGGGGGTACAAACATTGGGTAAATACACCTATTCCAAATGGGAGAAATTGGCCAAAAAGGGGAGGCTACAGGCCCCATGCAATTCCAAAATCCAGTGGGACAATCAAATCTTAAAGCTCCAAAATGATCTCCTTTGACTCCATGTCTCATATCCAGGTCACGCTGATGCAAGAGGTCAGTTCCCATGGTCTTGGGCAGCTTCAACCCTGTGGCTTTGCAGGGTACATCTCCCCCTCCTGGCTGCTTACATGGGCTGGCATTGAGTCCCTGCAGCTTTTCCAGGCACATAGTGCAAGTTGTCAGTGCATCTACCATTCTGGGGTCTGGAGGATGGTGGCCCTTTTCTCACAGTTCCACTAGGCAGTGTCCCAGTGAGAACTCTGTGTGGGGGCTCTGACCCCACATTTCCCTACTGCACTGCCCTAGCAGAGGTTCTCCATGAGTCCCACCCCTGCAGCAAACTTCTGCCTCCAGACCATTCCATGCATCCTCTGAAATCTAGGCAGAGGTTCCCAAACCTCAGTTCTTGATTTCCGTGCACCTGCAGGCCCAAAACCATGTGGAAGTTGCCAAGGCTTGGGGCTTTCACCCTATGAAGCAATGGCTTGAACTGTACATTGATCCCTTTTTGCCCCAGCTGGAGCAGCTGGGACACAGGGCACCAAGTCCCAAAGCTGCACATGGCAAGGGGAGCCCTGGGCCTGGCCCACAAAGCCATTTTTCCCTCCTAGACCTCTGGGCCTGTGATGGGAGGTGCTGCCATGAAGGTCTCTGACATGCCCTGGAGACATTTTCCCCATTGTCTTGGAGATTAACATTTGGCTCCAAGTTACTTATGCAAATTTCTGCAGCAGATTTGAATTCCTCCCTAGAAGATGGGGGTTTCTTTTCTGTCACACTGTCAGTCTGCAAATTTTTCAAAATTTTATGCTCTGCCTCCTATTGAATGCTTTGCTGCTTAGAAATTTCTCCTGCCAGATACCCTAAATCATCTCTCTTAAGTTCAAAGTTGCACAGATCTCTAGGGCAGAGGCAAAATGCTTCAAGTCTCTTTCCATAGCAAGCGTGACCTTTACTTCAGTTCCCAACAAGCTCCTCATCTGCATCTAAGAACATCTCAACCTGGACTTTACTGTCCCTATCACTATCAGCATTTTGGTCAAAGGCATTCAACAAGCCTCTAGGAAGTTCCAAACTTCCCCACATTTTCCTGTCTTCTTCTGAGTCCTCCAAACTGTTTCAATCTCTGCCTGTTACCCAGTTCCAAAGTTGCTACCACATTTTTGGGTATTTTTACAGCAGCACCCCACTACCTGGTACCAATTTACTGTATTAGTCTCTTTTCACACTGTTATGAAGAAACACCAGAGACTGGGTAACTTATAAAGGAAAGAGGTTTAATTGACTCACAGTTCTGCAGGGCGGGAGAAGCCTCAGGAAACTTATAATCATGGCAGAAGGGGAAACAAACATGTTCTTCTTCACATGGCAGCAGCAAGGAGAAGTTCCAAGCAAAAGGGGAAAAGCCCCTTATAAAACCATTAGATCTCATGAGAACTCACTCACTCTCATGAGAACAGCGTGGATGTAACCATGCCCATGACTCAGTTACCTCCCACTGGGTTCCTCTCACAACATGTGAGGATTATAAGAACTACAATTCAAGATGAGGTTTGGGTGGGGAGACAGCCAAACCGTATCACTCTTCATACTATTAGTTGTAATACTGGTATATATTTTAATCTATGTAAACCTTAACTTCATATCCTGGAAGATGAAGAAATAAAAACCACGTGTCTACATTGTCTGAAATTGCATCCTGGTATCTTCTCTTACTAGTTGTGTGAATTTATGCTAGTTATGTAATCTCCCTGGGCCTCAGTTTTTGTCTTTATTTGTTTTTGAGACACAGTCTTGCTCTATTGCCCAACCCGAAGTGCAGTGGTGCAATCATACCTCATGGCAGCCTCCAACTCCTGGACTCTAGAGATCCTTGAACTTCAGTCTCCAAAGTAACTAGGATTACAGGTGTGCACCACCATCCCCGGCTAACTTACTTTTTATTTTTTATTCTCTTGTGGAGAGAGGATCTTGCTATGTTGCTCAGGCTTGTCTCAAACTCCTGGCCTGAAGTGATCCTCCTGCCTCAGCCTCCCAAACTGTTGGGATTACAGGCATGAGCCACCACACCTGGCTCTGGGCCCCAGTTTTATTGGTCATAAAAATGGTGGAAGAAATAGTATTAATTAGGCTGTTGTGAGAATGCAATGAGTTAATTGAATACGAGAAAGTACTTGGAAAAGTGTCCGGCTCATGCCAACCATGTTAGTAGGAAAACATAAAAAGTTCAATAAAAGAAATTGTTTGTTATTCAAAATAGGAGACATAGTATTTTAGCTGAAAAAGTTTTAAATACATGTTGTAGAGATACGACATGCACAACTAGATATTTCAGTCTCTGGGGATGCATATGGCAGGACATGGCAATATCAAATAAATGATAAGAAAACCATCACTGATGTGGGCACTCAGAGGAAGGAGAGATCCACAGAAGAACAAGAGTATGGAAAACCTTCCAAGTGGAAGAGTCTCTTGTGGATGTTGAAAGATTTTTGACATTCAAATGGGTGATGAAGCCATGAGATAAAATTTACAATTGATACAGAACTTTATCATGACCTGACTTCTCATCACCTCTCTGGCCTCTCCCTTATCTTCTTTCCACCTTGCAAGTAAAATGCTTCAGTCACTGTTTCCCCTTTTGATTTAATAAAGATACCAAATCTTCCTGGCATCAAGGCAACACATATGTTCTATCTGCCTGGAACTTTCTTCCCCTACTCTTTGTCAGGTAAATCCTTCTCATACTTCAGGTCTCATCAGCAAGAAGGCTATTCTTACCCTCTGCCTTCACCAGATAGGTTGGCTACCCTGATATAGTGTGCACTCCTTCATAGCACTATCACCAATTCTAAATATGTATTTATTTTTGTAATTATTTGTTTGATGCCTGCATTTCCCTATAGAATCTAAGTCCACTAAGGGCATGAGCAGTCTACACTTTATTAAACACTGATTCTCTGTTTTCTAGCACAGTGTTTGATATAGCATAGGGGCCCATTTAATCATCAGTACTAGTTGAATCAATATTGTTAAAATGGCCATACTGCCCAAACCAATCTACAGATTGAAAACTATTCCTATTAAACTACCAATGTCATTGTTCACAGAATTAGAAAAAAAACGTACTATTCTAAAATTCATATGAAACCAAAAAAAAAAAAGAGGGGCTAAGAGTTGAAAAGCAACCTGTTGGGTACTATGCTTACTACCTGGGTGATGGGTTCAATCGTACCCCAAACCTCAGCATCACACTATATACTGTTGTAACAAACTGGCACATATAGCCCCTGAACCTAAAAAGCTGGAATGAAAAACAGTATTTGGGGGGTTAATGAAAAAGGGTAAAGAGGTAGAATAATGCAACAGACTTGGGAAATATTAACACTTCTCTTGATTTTGCCATTAACTAGTAATAGTCACAAAGTCAAACACAGTATTAAGTTTTATTATACATTACTTCTCCTCAAAACAACTTCCCCAGCTTACATGTTAACTTCCCCAGGTTACATGCTGTTATCCCAACTTTATAGATGAGAAAATTGATACTAGGAAGCTGATTATCTTGACTAAAATCACACACCTAAGCCTAAGTGACAAAATAGCCCAAATAGTGTGGGGCCTTTGAAAAAACATGTGAGGGCTTTACACAAAGATGTGCCTGGGTTTCAGTCATAGTTCTGTCCCTTATAGCCATATGTCTTTCGTAAACTAAGCTTCTCTAAGCCTCAGTTTTCTCAAGAGTTAGATCCAGTGTTGTCAATAAATTAGAAATAATTTATGTGAAGTACCTAGTCCATAATTGGTATTCAATCACCAATTATTTACAGGGAGCTGGTAATATATCACTAGGGGGAAAAACCAAGATACATCTCCAAGTGGTGATAGATAACTTACAGAAGTGGATGAGATCTTCAAAGAAGACAGTATAAAAGAGCATAGCAGTCCTCAGAGACTTAACATGAACATTAAGGTAATCTGTAAAGTTGGATTTCCCCAGTGAATTCACACCCTTGGTAGTCTCCTCCCCTTGAATCATGGCTGTTTCTGTATTTTACTTAACCAGTAGAAAGTGACAAAAATGATGCTCTTCAAGTTCTGAGCCTAAGACTAAAGAGCAATTGGAAAGTTGGGGGACTTCTGCTCTTCTTACTGTGGACACCCTGAGCAGGAGTCCTACTGGAGAGACCATATGGAGAGACTTGGTGGAGAAGTCATGTGGAGGGGTAGGAGTACTAGGACTGTAGAGGAAAGAAAGGACAGAGAGAAAGAGGAAAAGAGAGAATGAGAGAGAGAGATTCAACCATATTGATGTCTCAACTGAGCCTAGCCTTCCAACTTCCACATAACCTTAAGAAGCCAGACCTGCTAGTGAAACACCTTGGACGTTCTAAGTCACAATGTGACTACAACAGCACAAGATGTCTCAAGTGAGAATAGCAAAAGGAATTACCCAGCTGAGTTCCACTCAACTCATAAAACTGTGAGGAATATTAAAACAACTTGTTTTTTAATGCATTGTTTTAGAGTGGTTGGTTATGCAGCAATAGATACCCAAAACAGACATTAAAATGCGATATCAATTTTTACCTACAGACCATCTGACCCCAGTGATTTTCTACAGAAAAGGACTTGTCTTAGGAGGATGATGGTCCTGTTCATAATATTATTCTCACAAATAACAGATATATTAGCACCATCTATTTTCCCATTATGGACTGGTGATTTGAAATTTATTTAAGCCATGCTTGAATGTATTCATATCTTCCATCTGCATAACTTTTGGGCATAAGCATTACATATGTCTACAATCTATCATGCCAATTGTCCTTTCTACAATTTATTCTCAAGTAAATTATTTTAAATGCTAAATATTGATTCTATTTTGCCTTTTAAGCAAACATTCTCCAAAGACAAGACAAAAGAGAGAGATTGAAAGAAAATGAGATAATGTATCTGTAACATTCAATAAAACATCCCGTGATTTGTACTTTTAAATTTGACTCAATTGCTTATTAATATCCTAGAATTCACAGAATAATATCTATGATGAAGACAGTTTGTCTAGTTTGTGACAAACTCAATCTGTTCACCTTCCTTATATACCAGCCTCCCTCCATTTCACCATGAAATGCTAGGGTATTGCATGATCAGAGACACGTGTGTTAACACTACATTACTGTCTTATGTTTATGTCAGAGGAGAAGCTCAGATCTCCATATTATTATTGGAAAATTTCATCTACAATTGCTTTAAGATATATGTATTTTGTCAAAGAGGATTTTATCTATTCTTGTTTGCCTATCTCCTAACTTCAGAGAAGGAAAGGCTCTCCCCTTTTACAGATAGCCATTGTCATATTCCAGGGATGTAGGACTTTATTTCATGACTTGTTTTACTTTTCTTAAAAAACTCCTACAAATATGTGGTTGCAGATTTGGAGAACCAGGGCAAAATGAGGGAGGAATAGGTTAGAAAAGATGAGAATAGCAAGCAAAGTTGAGTTTGCTCTGAACCTTATTAAGTATGGCCTGAGTGGAGAAGTTAGAACCTGACTCTGTGTGGGGCAATTAAAAATAAAAGCTGGAACTTCTGTGGTTCAGGCGCACATGTGAACTAAAGAGAGGGGGAAGGAAGAGGCCAGGTATCTGATGAACAATAAAGCAGTGGGTGCATATGTGGGGTCATAAAAGGAAATCAATGAGTCAAATCTCAAACTTACGCATTCAGGTGTCAGTAGGTAAATGAATAAAATAAGAAATAGCTGATGGTCACTGAGGCAGGTCATCAGGTGATTAGTGGAAACCAAAGAATACATTTTTAAAAATGAAGTACAATTAACTAGAAATGATCAAAGAGGAAGAGAGACAATTCTACTCTAAAACCTTCTGACTCTCACCCTGCTCTCCTTTGTTATTTCTGGGCCTAGAACAATTTCCGCTTTCAATTAACTTGCTTTATAAAAGGAATGAAGAGTGACTCTATCGCTCACATACCTCACTCTGCCTTTGTTGTAATCAGCACTGTAAATTGAAATGCCTTATCAAATAAGTGTTTTTGAAGGCAATAGACAACACTGTTGGTTGACAAAGTAGTAGCGTAAAGTCACTTGCTCTTTCTGCTTGGCCCCTGCACAAGAAACCACACCTTGCTCCTTCCAAAATAAGGAGAAATGAAATGATCCTTTGTGGTGGAGGGAATTTTTAAAGTCATACTTTATATTCTGCCTGAAGACAAAATTAAATTACAACAGAAAGATATTGCACCATTAGACAGAGGTGTGATCTAAAAACAGGTCTGAAGTATTACTCCTTTTAATAAGTGAGAAAAACTACATTCTCACCAATAGTTACAGTCTTAGTAACAAATGTTGATGGAGATGACATTTCCTAGTCTTTAGTGCATTGTTTAGCCAAAAGGCTGAACTCTTCCAGGGAGCTGTGCATGTGGAAGAAGAGACTGTGTATATCATATGTCATGAGTTGAAGTGTGCCCGGAGTGAATTTAAATGGTTAGCAATACAACTGCTAGTCATGGAGAGTGTTTGATATTTGGTAAGATGGATTTGGAAATTATTAAGCACCACAAGAATGGAGTCACATTGGTCATACGACCAAGTAGACCAAGAGCCACTTGAGTTTATTTATTCTCATTGTGAAACCATTTTATCTCTGTTTTGTAATAAATGTCCAAAACAGAGAGCCCTGTGGCAGTTATCACACAAATGTCTTTGCAATCTTAACTCATTTATGTCCAAGCTTCAGACAAACATGTCAAGTGTAGTTTTGCAGAAATCACCATGATTAAGAAAAATACACAACTTGTTAGTGAAAAACTATTTTGCATCTCTCTCTTAAAAAGTGTTTTGTCCACCACTTTATCACTTTCCTCTTTCTTAGGGAAATCTTTGAGAGCCATTTTTCAGAGTGTTTGTCTTGTTTAACAAAAGCTAAATTGTAAGAGAGTTTATTCACTTGCTGATCCAGTTTCAGGAGAGAGACTAGGAGAGAGAGAGAGAAACAGTGTGGGTGATGTTGAGAGATTCCTAATGATTTCATAAGAAGTCCTTGTGTCCCATCTCAAGAAGTAAGAACCATACAAAAAATACATCTGATAAGAATGAATTCTGAATGCTTTAAATAAAATTGCAAACCACTAGTGAATCTTTGTCATTTTTTTTCCAGGAAGGTTAGTGCTATTTGACTCTCAAATCTCTACTATAAATTATATACATACTACATTCACTTAGGTAATTTTTCAACCACATGTTTTTCTTACTTCTTCCAAGTTGCTTTTGGTTAACTCCCTGTGTCAGCTGGGTGGAACAGTAACTATGCATTATATTTCATGGATGGAACTTAGTAAACTGCTGCAATCCTCATCTCACCTTCCTCTATGGTCCCATATGTTCTGGCCTCCCTCCGTTTCACCATGTATTTCATGATCTAAGGAATGTGTGTTAACTGTACATTACATTATGTCAGAGGAGAAGCTCAGATCTAGAGTTACTGAAGGAGGAGTAGCAATCAGGGTGATGTTCCAGATTGGATGATGAAAATCTCTGGGTGGGAGACTGAGTGGGAGGGTAGAGCTAAGGCTTATCACAGGAGATGACAAGGAACTGGAATAGAGGCCAAAGAGGAGCTTTCATGGAATTTGTAATCAATTGGCTAGAAGAGGAGTGATGAGGCTAGTCAGAGGATATTTGAACATGGATAAAGGAGCTGACTGGGAACTCACATGCCCAGGCCAGAGTAGTGGACAGTTCAGAGGTCTAAGGGATGAGTCCAGTAGATAGAATCCCTTTATGCCAAAGCCAAAATCATATGGCTTCAGCCCATGGATCCCACATAAATGGGATTCTCCGGTGACTAAGAAGGCTGGAAAACATCTCAGAATTAGAATGATTGGTACTTAATCAAGGTAGGACCATTATCCTCAAAGGGCTAGATTACTGACACGGTGCCATCTCTTCAGATAAAGGAGCCTAGAAAGGCAGGGTATTCTCAGCTGGGCATGGTGGCTCATGCCTGTAATCCCAGCATTTTGGGAGGCAAAAGAGGGTGGATCGCCTGAGGTCTGGAGTTCGAGACCAGCCTGGCCAACATAGTGAAACCCTGTCTCTACTAAAAATACAGAATATCAGCTGGGCGTGGTGGCATGCGCCTGTAATCAATCCCAGCTACTCGGGAGGCTGAGGTAGGAGAATTGCTTGAACTCGGGAGGCAGAGGCTGCAGTGAGCCGAGATTGCACCATTGCACTCCACCCTGGGCAACAAAAGCGAAACTCCACTTCAAAAAAAAAAAAAAGGAAGACAGGGTATTATCTTAAATTACTTATTTGTACTTATTTGTATAATACGAGATAGCTATAGTTATATACCCATAATACCTAGTGTTCTTTTCTACTACGAATTGTACTTTCTTTTTTTTTTTTTTTTTTTTTTTGAGACGGAGTCTCACTCTGTGCCACCATGCCTGGCTAATTTTTTTGTATTTTTAGTAGAGACGGGGTTTCACCATATTGGCCAGGCTGGTCTGGAACTCCTGACCTTGTGATCCACCCACCTCGATCTCCCAAAGTGCTGGGATTACAGGCGTGAGCCACCGTGCCCAGCAAATTGTACATTTTACATAGCTCTTTGACGATTGATTGACTAGCAAATTATCAGGCTCTATTGTTGCTTGAGAAGAATCTAAATTATATAATGGCCTTGGTGAAGTGACAACACCCACGACACTCATCCGTCAGGCCCTGATTCCATTTTTCTAATTTCCCATTGTTTGTTCATGATACTATCATTTACTAGACTTAAAAATGTCAGAGTAGCTTTAAAACTTTGCCTCTCCAATATCTGCACATTGTATCTAAATACAACCTTTCAGTCTGAACTCTCAAGTCATTCATGGTCTATCATCAGCCTTCTCTTATAGTAATCGTCATCATCATCATCATCATCATTATCGTCATCATTACTAATAGCATTTATTGCATTGCAAACATTATTTTGCATTTGTTATACACCAGACTCCTTTACATAATTTCTTTAATCATCATAACAATCCTGTAGGTAGGCTATATTATTGTCCTTATTTTACCAACGGGAGCTTAGTGACATTAAAAATCTGTTAGTCTTAAGCTTGATTCCTGGAATTAAGGGCACAAAGAGGCCTACGCATTTACACTCAGGAAAGCAGCCCAGAGAGTAATTGAAGTGAAAGGCTTCTAACACTGAATTCCTAAGAAGGAAGAGCAGGGGAAGCCTTGCATTTGTCCACTCGAGGAACTGTCCTGACATAAGGTAAGTGAAATGGACACAGGTTGGACGGATTCCTAAGTGGTAAATGTGGGAAAGGTATGTGTACAACCAGCGAATCAGCTATGAGAGACGGCCAAGTGAAAGAGGGTTCTACACAGAATCTCCAAGTGGAAAAGTCAGGAAGGGGCCTACATGTGTGTTCTCTGGGGAAAAGCCCAAGAAGAGGTCAAGTAAGCAGGATGGTAACCTGGATTCCTAAGAAGTAAGGATGACAGCGTCCTGTATGTGTGCACTCAGGGAATCAGATCTGAGAGGTCAAGTGGAAGGGAGACCTAGGCTGGATTCATAAGAGAAAAGGGCAGGTAGACGACAGAGTCTGAGAGGAGGAGCTTTCAGGCACATCCGTTATCCACTGGTGAAGAGAATTTGTCCTGATGTCGTAGGGGAGATGTTATACAGGTCCAAAATAAATGTATCTCTTTAAAAGTTAGTTCGCTGGTCAGAAACCAGTGGGATTCTTGGAATCTCAGTTGGAATTACATACACCACAAAATAGCTTTTTGGTACCACAGTCCCTGACAACAAACTCTTTGTCTTTCTTCCATCTTTATGAAAAATTATTCTGTATCAGACTATTCCTGTTCAGAAATGTCTTTGTTTATATTTTTAAGGGTTATTTTATATGAACTTTATTATTTCTTGTTGCTTTAAAAATTAGTTAGATCCACTAATGTGTTGTAAAAGTCATCCTTGTGTTTTTAAAGCATTTCTAGTAAGACCTCGAAGTTTCAAAGCTGACTGATCTGGATTTGCATCTTGGCTTCATTACACACTGTCTGTTTGGTTTGGGGAAGATTTTTAACGCACTAATCCCCTGTTGGTAAAATAAGGACAATAATATAGCCTACCTATAGGATTGTTACGAAGATTAAAGAAATGATGTAAAGGAGTCTGGTGTATAATAAATGCTAAATAATGTTGTCTGCAATGCAATAAATGCTATTAGTAATAATGAGTCTCTGGGGTCTGATTCCCTGAATACACACATACAGGATACTGCCGTCCTTACTTGTTAGGAAACTAAGTTAAGACCCTTTCCCTTGACTTCTCTCAGGCTCTTTCCCTAGAGCACAAGTGCATGTGCCTTTCCTCTATTTCCTTTTAGTAACCCAGCATAGAATTCCTTTCACTTGCCCTTTTCCTGAATCTAACATGCAAATATGCAGGCCCCTTCCCGTGCTTAATCTTAGGACTTCTGCACTGAATGCCCTTTCACCAGGCCTTCTCTAGTCCATGATCCTTGAGTGTACATAGCTGGCCACTTCCTGTGCACTCCTCTTACGAATCCAGCCTAAGATTTCTTTTCACTTGGCCTTCTCTTGAGGCAGATTCCTTGGCTACACACATGCCAAGTCCATTCATGCAATTTCCTCTTGTGAATCCTGCATAGGATTCCCTTTCACTTGGCCCTCATTTGGGACTCCTTCCCTGAGTGCACATGTATAGGGCCCATCCTGACTTTCTCCTCAGGAACCCTGTATAGGAGTCTTTCACTTGACGTTCTCTCAGTGCTATGTCAAGATGTGCTCACATGTTGCTGAGCCTCGTCTCCATTTCCTATATGGAAAACACACAGTCAGTGCTTTCTTATTTTTTGAGAAACTAGAATAGTTTTCATAGTACATATCGGTGGCATTTGGAGAGAGGGGAGCTCCTGTGTCCCCTTCTCTTGCATTCCTGAGATTCGTTTGGATTTTTGATTAAATGTTTTTCAATCGTAAAAGTAGTTAATTTTACCCAGAAAGGCCTAGAGTTGAGGATGACGGGAGCAATCCTCTTTGTTATTTTAATGTAGCACCCGTTGACATCTCATTCTGAAAATCTGAGATCTGGATCTCCCTTACTTGATCAGGAACTGACATAGATTTTTCTGCTCCAGGATCACTTCCAAACTGCAATGCAGGATGATCAGAACTCAAATTCTGGAACCCAAATTCTGGTCCCACATGATCTACAATGTCAAGAAGCTTTAGAGGTTGGAGATGAGGAAAGATACATAATAACGAATCAGTGAAATCTGAAGTGTCTATGGTTTTGTGAGCAGTATGGTTTGGTGCTATGGGGGTAGAAAGCCTCATGCGGAAAAGCCAAGGATTTACAACTAGATTTAGATTACAAAGCGTGTAACCTAGGATGTAAGTATCAGGCTGAAAAACCTAATGTAAGGCAGGTTCTTCTTCAGGTACACTGAGCACAGACAGAATATTCTGTAGTTGCTCTGGAAAAACACAAGCAGAAAACTCTGGGCAAACGGAAAGCAGAATATGCAAATGAAAATTGACCTTGGCCCGATTTATCCCAGGAGTACATTGGTTCGCCACTGTTTTAGGACATGGCCCAGCAACCCTGTGGAACAATCAAAACAAGGGCTGGCCTGAGGCAATGCCTCTAACATTCAAGGTACAAACTATGCTATTTGTGAGCTCAAACTTTCTTGGTTCAGGACATTTGTTACCTTTCTTTTCTCTTCTTTTTCAAAAGGCATTTTTGAAGCAAATGGATAGTGTTTCACCAGGAAATGGGATCATTACTTAGCCAGCCAATGGCAACGCTCAAGGTCAGTTTCTCTCTGAGTGAGGGAAAGTCACCCCCTGCAGATGTCGATGTGCTGCTCATAAGTTATGCGGGAATCACACCCCTGCCAAACAGACGTGCAAACTGTAGACATGCACAACTGCATCACTCTAGGGATAAAATTGGGGTATATTTTATGATGATTAATTTTTTTCTCCAAATAACAGGAAGCACTATAATTTTCCTCATTCTAACTGTAACGAAAAAGCCCTCTTCATATACTAGGGGTGCAAATAAGGTCGCAATGGTCTTAATAGTCAATTCAGCATTTCTGTGAGTTATCCTATCAGCACTGAAGACTATCCACCCCTCCTCTCATAGGCACATCACCAAGATCATCCCACTTCTGGTATTTGGGTGGAAGAACGCTTAACTGGACTATTGTATTCTGAGGAAACCTACCTCATGTCTGCAGTTGAAACCCAGCTATACTGCATTGAGCAATTATGCATCCACCACTCACCACTGGAAGCAGATGCCAAATAGCTCACAGTGACGCCAGGCGTTAACATCTGTGCCTAGAAATCTGGAGAGGCAGTTCCTGAACCTCTATTGCGCCGCCAAGGTGATTCTCTGTAAGCAGAACCTACAGTGCCAGTGTTGACTCTGTGCTGCTCCAACCTCACAGTGTCACTGTTTAAAAAAGGGTGTTTTCAACTGTCCCATGTCATTCTTATTTCCTGATACAATAATACCTGTCCAGGTCCAGTCTCTTCTTCTTTTGTGAGTTTTCTTTTGTTGTTATTGTTTTCTTTTCGTTTGCATTGTGGTAGTGGTGATTTGGGGTGGCGGATTAAAGGTGGGGAGGGAATGAGAGAATGTGGATATAAAATTATCTCTCTCCTCCCGCTGTCACATTTAGCTGTGGCTACTACACACAATCATAGCTTCCCAAAATGATAACCTATTATTTTATGATTAATGTACATCCATTAATCCCAATGCCTTCCTGTGGTATTTGAGTTAGTCATACGAAGTTTTCAGGTCCAGCTTGATTTTCTTGGAACTCCACGCATCACAGATTCTAGCTGGTTATTTACCAAATCTAATTCCTTTTCTTCATAGCCACTTTTTCCGACCTCCCTTGCAGTAGATGGGTCCATGGGGATGGAAGTAATGTAAACCACTTCCAAATCCAGCATCTCAATATATCTTTTGCACTATTCTGCACTCTCTTCTGGCAGCCCGAAGTAAACCCAGCAAGTGACTCTGAAGTCGTATGAGGTAACGGTGTTATATAAAGGAAGAGTCTGGGTCCTGAATCTTTCGATGGAAGGCCATCCACCAAACACACATGTAGAATTGGTGCATAAGCTAGCACTATATTTTTGTTATATTAAGCAACTAAGATTTGGCAGGAAGGGGTCAGGGCTATTGTCACAACAATTAACTGTCCTGGTCTATACTTATATCCTAGTAGTCTAAGGCCTGATTTAGGCTTTAGTTACCACTCCAAGTTCCTTCCTACTGTTCTCAAACCTGGTTTATTTATAAAAGGCTTTCTAAGAATGTAGAACCCCAATAGGCAATGGAGTCAGATTATATATAAATCTTCTCAGGAAAATATTTGACCCCTTTACGTTATCTGCTACACTTTTTATGACAAACCACCTTCTCTTTTGAAAAGTATGGGAGCTGAAATTCACACCATTTCTGTGGTTGAACATGTTACTAATTACTTGGTAGAAGTAAAGGAAATTCTCTCTAGAAGATTGTACTTTAACTCCAAAAATCACTCTCCTTAAAGTATCATGATATACAATATCACAGTCTTACACACACACACACACACACACACACACACACAAAATTAAAGCATTGAAAATAATGACAAAAACATTAAAATACGCTATCAGATGCCCAAAGACAACAGATATTGGAATTATCAGACACATGTTTACCATGTTTAAACAAATAAAAGGAGTGTTAATAGTGCAACAATGATAGATTATATTTCTATTCAGTAAAAAGTCGTCTCCCAGTTGTATACGTGAATGCATATGTGACTTTTATTGTACCTGATCTAGGTTACCGAAACATGACTGCAAGTGTTTACTGACTCCTCCTTAAGAAGGGTATACTTTCATATCTTCATCCCATTGTCTCCTGACTTGACCATGTGGCTTGCTTAGGCCAATAGAAAGTGGGTGGAAGTAACAGTGCGCCAGTTCCAAACCTGGGTATTAAGAGGCATTGTTCGTTTCTACTCACAACTCTGGGAAACTTAGATTTCCTCCCTGAGAGGAATATGACCTAGGGAGCCACAGCCCTATCAGCCTACATCCCAGAGTAATACACGAGGTGATGTGAATTTGATTCACAACCTGAAGCAGATGTATTAGTCAGGGTCCTCTAGAGGGACAAAACTAATAGGAGATGATAGATAGATAGATAGATAGATAGATAGATAGATAGATAGATAGACAGACAGATATGGAGTTTATTAAGTATTAACTCACACAGTCACAAGTTGCCATAATAGGCCATCTGCAAGCTGAGGAGCAAGAAGAGCCAGCCCGAGTTCCAAAACTGAAGAACTTAGAATCTGATGTTTGAGGGCAGGAAGAATCCAGATTCAGCACGGGAGAAAGATGTGGGCTGGGAGGTTAGGCCAGTCTGACCTTTTCACATTTTTCTGCCTGTTTTATATGCTAGCCATGCTGGCAACTGAGTAGATGGAGCCCACCCTGATTAAGGGTGAGTCTGCCTTTCCCAGTCCACTGACTCAAATGTTAATCTCCTTTGGCAACACCTTCACAGACACACCAAGGATTAATACTTTGTATCCTTCAATCCAATCAGGTTGACACTCAGTATTAACCATCACAAGCTCACCCCTTGCTGAGCAATATTTACTGCTGAGTGTTTTCTTTTGGTTTGGTTTGATTTTCCCTGTTTGGTTCTTTAAAGATGCCCATGCTGGATGCCTTAGATGAAAGTTGAGGCAATAAATTCTTCCTTGAAGGTGAATATGGGTGGTCTGTCACAGTGTCTACCATATAGGTAATACATTTTGTTCCTTTGATAGCTTCCCTCTCAGCTTTAGTTATTCCTGTGGCCCATTGCAAAGATTCAGATGTTTAATCAGTGATCAAAGTGGTCCTCTTAAACTGTGTTCCAGTGAAACAATTCTAAGGCAGCCGTTTCTTTTCAATATCTGAATCTCTTCTCACTGAGAAATTATGATAAGGAGTCCTACTAAACACAAATGAAAAAGTAATGGGAAAAAAGAAATGAAAAAGTAGAGAAAACACAAAGCCCAAACATGTTTGGAACCACAGAGTTCAAATGCTATAAAATTTAAATTTAAATATCTAGTACTAGGTAGAGACCAAGGAACCTGAAAATCAGAATACAGAGATATGACACAAGAGAAAGGATGTTGGGAGTGAAACAAGAGAGATTCCTAGTTAACTCATGTGAACACTTAGGGATGTTAGCAGCTCACTTTCATGAACTTGGCAATTCGTGAGTGGTTTAGATCACACACAGGGCTAGAGAACAGATGAACATACAGGTAATAAGACAATAAATGTATAAAACCGCATATAACATCATCAGCTAAATGGCCTTTGGGGACCAATGTTAAGTAACATTTAGTGCAGAAAGGGATCTACAATGGAACTATTCCCAATCTATGCATTATCTACGGAGATCTCAAATAAAAAAGCTAACTTTACCATTTAAGAAACTGAAGAATGAAAAACAAACTAAACCCAAAGTTAGCAGAAGGTAGGAAATAATAAAACATCCCTTTGTATACTTTAAGTAGATACCAGGTTTATTTTTCAGTTATACTTCAATAAAGTTTGAAAAAAAGAATTGTCCCCAATTTATGAACTACATATACAGATTCTTATATAGGACACTACAAAAATACTCAGCCCTGTGGAGAGAAAATAGATTTATCTTGCTTGTCCAAATCAACTTTATTGGTAGCTACTGCCAGAGCATTGGGTAACAGTGGATTGTGAGGCTCTACTTGGCTCAGTGGGGAGGAAGGCAGTGAAAAGAGAGCTAAGGTGACTGAGAAGATGGTTTGGAGGGTGTAGGACAACAGATACCACATGTATGTACATACGTGTGTAAATATATATTATTATATATATTTTGTATGTATATTTTATATATATATATATAT
The DNA here is from genome assembly GCF_003255815.1 of Theropithecus gelada. Classification (NCBI taxonomy): domain Eukaryota; kingdom Metazoa; phylum Chordata; class Mammalia; order Primates; family Cercopithecidae; genus Theropithecus; species Theropithecus gelada. The sequence goes on from NC_037689.1 coordinate 57,387,763, forward strand.
ATATATATATATATATTTTTTTTTTTTTTTTTTGAGACAGAGTCTCACTCAGTCGCCCAGGCTGGAATGCAGCAGGTGCGATCTCAGTTCACTGCAACCTCTGCCACCCTGGTTCAAGCGATTCTCCTGCCTCAGCCTCCTGAGTAGCTGGGACTACAGGCACATGCCACCACACCTGGCTAATTTTTGTATTTTTAGTAGAGATGGGGTTTCACCATGTTGGCCAGGCTGGTCTCGAACTCCCCACCTCAGGTGATCCACCCGCCT